>NC_049912.1:5568270-6232545 GCF_001411555.2 Juglans regia | reverse complement strand
TAGTATATAGAGAATTTTTTATGAACTCAATTTCTGCATCTAACAAGTGAAAAGAGATGTGGAGAATTTTTGTGATAGTGATAGTACTTCACTGCATTAATCGAAGCAATCCAACAGAAGAAAAAAAAAAGAGAAGTGGTAAAATGAAGGGTTAGATTTAAATATTAAAAATTTTAATATACCAGCAGCAGCCTCATCCTTCAAA
Organism: Juglans regia; assembly: GCF_001411555.2. Lineage (NCBI taxonomy): Eukaryota > Viridiplantae > Streptophyta > Magnoliopsida > Fagales > Juglandaceae > Juglans > Juglans regia. Next base: position 6,232,340 of record NC_049912.1, on the reverse strand, counting down.
AAACAACACACGTAGATATCATATCCTTAGATATGATTTGGATCGATGTATTAATAGTAGTGACATGGTTTCTGAATACTAATATATAAAATTATTTGGATTAAGATGTTTTATTTGATTTTAGAACATGAGAGAAAAAAAGTTAAAATAAAAATATTATAAAAATTAAAATATTATTGGAATATAATTTTTTAATGTAGTTTTTGTTTTAAAATTTAAAAAATGTATATTTAAGAAAATTGTAATGATTAGATTAACAAATTAAAAAATATTTTATATTTAAATAATATTTTAAAAAAATATATAAAAGTATCTGAAAAGCTAAGAATCTATTAATCTCTTCCTCGAACTCAATAATTTTGTTTGGAAAGAGATAGATTGTCAATTCCCTCCTGACCCACGTTTGTGGTTACCCCAGAAAAGCAACTTTTTCATTCATTTTTGAACGGAAAATTATGTAGGTATATCCATATATGTCCACCGGTCAACAAAATATAGAAAATGACATATTATCATACATTAATAAATAAGTTAAAAATACTTATCTTTCCCTTTTGCTTTCCAGTACTTCACATCACAACTAATTAAATAATAATAGAGTAAATAAATATGATTTTTTGTGATATAAATAATTTTTCTAGCTGCTGATAATTTGTTTATGATTTTTTGTATATATTATTTTTTTGTAGTGAATTTATAATGAATTTATTAAATTTTTTTTTTCTTCACGTTGTCTCTCTCTGTGGCCCGATTCATCCGCACGGGCCATTCTTCTTCAGCCCAGCCAGCGCCGCCGTGCGCCGGCCAGCCTCACCGCCACCACCACCGGGGAGTCCCTCTCACACCGACGACCGACTGAGGCACCATCGATGTCCACCATGCGCAGCCCTATCTCTCCCCCGCGGAAACCCATCCGAAATGGGTTTCTCCCATTTCTCTCAACCAGCGCAGCCGTACGCGGCCACCCAGGCCACCGCACCTCCACCACTTCACACTGGCGACAATCTCTACCAGACCCAGTCACCACGATCATCCCTTTCCCTCTCCGTCGCACACTGCGATTCATGTGATTGAGCCGTAGAAAGAAAAGAAACATGCGAGAGAGAGAAGAAGAAGAAGAAGAAGACGCTGCTGGGTTAGATGTTTAACATTCAACTAAGAAGAAATGACGCCGGATTGAGTTAAACTGTTCATTACTGTTGATGTTATAGACATTTTTAAGATATAGGCAGATATACACAAGCAGTGGTAGCACGTTTGCCACATTTGCCAAATTGAAGAAAAAAATAAAGTGTGATTTCAAATATTAAAATAATCTAATGCATAAGAGTGAAATTACTATCTATTTATCTTTATTATTTATTATGAAATTTAAATTATATTAAAAATTCAAATTAATTAGATAGTTTTTTTCTCTTAAAAATGTTTAGTAAAACTTCATCATTTATTTAATTATGAAAATTTAATATTTTATAAATTAAAGTTGATTTTAAGTGTATAATATAATATTATTCTATTAAAAATGTTCAGTAAAAGTTTATCTTTTATTTAATGATGAAAACTTAGTATTTTATGTTCATTATTTATTATGAAATTTAAATTATATTAAAAATTTAAATTAATTAGATATTTCTTTCTCTTAAAAATGTTCAGTAAAACTTCATCATTTATTTAATTATGAAAAATTAGTATTTTATAAATTAAAGTTGATTTTAAGTGTATGATATAATATTTATATTTTAATTATCTATTTTATGTTAGTTTAAATTAATATTTAAATTTCTACCGTTAAATTAAATATAAAAATTTAAGATGAGGGGTTGTGATTTAAAACCCAAAGTTTACGAATGATATGTTATTTATATTTTACTTATTTAAATTTTAAATTAGTTTAAATCAGTTTTTTAATAAGAGAAATTATTTATATATAAATTTTAACAAGAGAAATTATTTATTATAGTGATAAATATTACAGTCTTATAATTATATCTCTAAATTTTAACAAGAGAAATTATTTATATAATTTTAAAGTGTGTAAAATATGCACAATATCTTTAAAAAAATTTGGTATATTTGAGATCCACTTTAAAGAATATGCTTTTTACATAATTGTGATAAATATTTTAATGATTTTATTTTATTTTTATATATAATAATGATAAATTTTATAGTAATTTTATTTTTTATTTATAAAAAATCATGTATAGTATGTGGTGTGTGGTGTAAGGAATAGGAAAATATGAGTAAAATAAAAAGATAAAAAGTTATTTTTACATTGATCCATTACATTTAACTATATATGATTTTAACAACTCAAGTCAAGCCACCTTTAAAATTATATTCTAAAATAACTAATCAATATTACAATTAAAATATCTTAGAAAAAACCTAAGGAGTTATTGTCTTACAGTTTACTTGGAACCAAAATATGTTATAATTTATGTTATACAAACAAGTTTAAGCTTTGTTCATAAGTTAATTTTAACAAAATATATTTTTACAGTCTTATAATTGCATCTCTAAATTTTAACAAAAAAAATTATTTTTATAATTTTAAAGTGTAACTTCCGCACAATATCTTTAAAAAAATTTGGTATATTTGAGATCCATATTAAAGAATATATTTTTTACATAATAATGATAAATATTTTAGTGATTTTATTCAATTTTATATATAATAATGATAAATATTATAATAATTTTATTAATTTTTTTTCTTTCCCCACTTTCTCTCTCTCGCAGGACTGTTCATTACTGTAGCACTTGAACAGTAAGGATCCTTTCCGCATATCACCAAGCCGGGTCAAAACCGGGTCAAAACAAGGAAAGAGACATCCACGGTTTTGTACTGTTTATTACTGTAGTACTTAAACAGTAATTTATAGCTACTTTTAATATAAAGGAGATATATACACACTATGGCGTGTCTGTATACACATGATCATGGAGTATGACAAGCCTAATCAGACCCACGTATGAGTTTTTGGCAGCTATTATTATACTTTTGGAGCGTAGACCCACGTATTTTAAATTTCACAAAATCAATTACAATCGATGGAAGATTTGATCGAAAGTGACATTCCGCGTCTTAAAAATTCTATTTTTAAATTGATCGATACGACCGCAATTTCCATCAATGTAAATATGATTGCTACTTGAAAGATAAATTATATTATTATAAGCTTCATTTATCTATTTTCCTGATTAATCTTAGATTAATTATTATAATCTATTAACCTAATGGAAGGACGTGGTACAAGAAAAATGAATATTTATGACGGATTATTTATGACAAAAAAATATTCATTTTAATAAAAAATAATCATTTTCACGCGCGATAGTTTTGCATATATATGAACTCGGAAAATATTCAATAAATTCAAGAAAGAAAAAACAGCACATGCAGCAACAATCAAAGAAGATAGGTATGATCATCACATGTAATAAGCATGGAGCTCTCTAGCTAGCTAGCTAGCTAGTAGTGTCACTTTCTTGCTCAAAATTAAAGGCTGTTATTCAAACAGCTAGCTTGAATTGAAGGATCTCACTTCATTCATGTGATTTCTGGTTTAAAAAAGGTTTTCCAAACTTGAAATATTGGAGAATGGGACTCATAATTTCAACTATATATATATATATATATGCCCTAATTTTGAGGCTAGATAGAAAGAGATTAATATTATCTCCATCTCATGTTCTTATATATAGAAAAATTTGTGATATATTTATTAATTAATTTGGTAGTTAGTTCATATTTGAAGTATTGCAGTTGGAATTTGTGTGTAGAGATAATTAATTAAAGCCACTTTATTTTTTATTTTTTGAAATTTTTATTTAAAGTTTTCGATTTTCGGCAAAAGATCTGCCACCGTTAGTAGCCATATTTTACTTGTATGACTTTGCATGCGTGTTTGTCTCCATGTTGTTTCAGCCGCCCGTAATAGCTGACCATGGCGGCTTGTGTTCCCATTACATTTCTTCACGTGATAAACATTTTGGCAGAAACCTTTAGGACTCGTTTGATTACACATATCATATGAGATATTTTGTTAAAAATAAAATAAAATATTATTATAATAATATTTTTATTTTAAAATTTAAAAAAATTAAATTATTTATTATATTTTGTATAAGAATTTGAGAAATTTATAATGATTATATGAGATGAGATGAAATGAGATAATTTAGTTTTTGAACGATCTGCACTACCCGACCAAACCTTTTTGTCACTAACGTGAGAAAAGTTGTTCGTTGACATCTTGTTATAAAATCTGTACTAACACAATTTTATTTGATACGTTAGATTTACTTTATAATTAAAAAAATTATAATTTTTCGTATTATATCGAGTCACGTCAAGTCAATTTATGTGTCTTTTTTAAAAAAATTTCTTTATAAATTAAGCATTTCTCTTTAAAGAAAAATTTGTATCTATTAGCCATCTCTCCCTTACAAATTCTCAAAGTCATATTTGGTTTCTTTGTATTAGATGACTAAGGTCCGTTTGGCAAGTTGACTATTTTAAAATAGAGTTATGTTACTTACAGTCATGAAATACATAAGCATTGTACAATTCTTTTAAAGAAAAATGGAGTCTATTATTAAAAAATTAATTTTTTATCATGTGAATTCTATATTCACTCACTTTTTTCAAAATGATTGCGTGATGCTTGCGCATTTCATGACTACAAAGATCATTTCTCTTTAAAATATTTTCAGATATTTCATTCCTAAACATTATTCAAATTCAAATATTCAACTTTTACATTAATTATTACATAATCATTATAAATTTTCTAAACTTCCAAACACGATACAAAAAATAATATAATTTTTTTAAAAAAATTTTAAATAAAAATAATATTATGAAATTCTATTCAAATAATTTTTAATTTTATTATATTTTTATCTATTTTTTTTTATTTTTTAAAATTTAATAAAATATTATATTTCAAATTATTTTATTTTTATTTACAAATATATCGAGATATTTTAAACCGCCTTAAAAGTAGTTTAAAAAGTTTTTAAAATAGGTGAAAATATTAATTGCCCATAAAGATGTAGGTCTTGTCAGACCTTTTACTTTTAAGTATGCATGCATGGGCGATCAAGGAGGTATCATTCAGAAAAAGGAATTAAATTAATGTAATTATGAAAGTACATATCTGCGAGGCAAAAAATCTCAAACTTTTGAATTTTTAAGAACACTCTTATTAAATTAGTTAAAATTAAAGGATATTTTTTTATGAATATAAAAAAAATTGACTTTTAATTATTTCATTTACATAAATTTTCACATTAGAATAGTTATTTTTTCATTATATAATAATAAAATAATATAAAATAAATTTGATTTTAATTATTTACATCAAATCTCCTCATTAGATTATACATTTATTTATTATATAGTAATGATAACTAATAATTTTAAAAATATTTAATTTTTTTAATTATTAATTTATTTTATTTTATCATATTTTATTATTCTACCTATTATATATTAATTAATAATCATATTCTTATTAAATTAATATATCACTAACTCAAATTAATATATCAATTTCAAAAATATTTTAATTTTCTTAATTATGAAATTATTATTTTTTTATCATATTTTACAATTCATAATATTAAATATTAATTAGTAATTATATTCTAATTAAATTATGGATTAAAAATAGAAACTATAAAGACATTGATGGAGATCTCGGGAGAGAGAAACAAATGATATAAAATGGATTTGATGAATAAACAGTGTCTTTCAAATTTGGAAATAACTTTAAAAGTTATTGTAGCTATATTCTAAATATTTGGAATATAGCTATTCCAATGTAATACATTTTATGGTTTAATAACTAAATTCTGATTGGATTTAACTTTTAGCTAATTCAATGAGAGTGCTCTTAAAGGTATGAGATATACTTTGCAATATATTGCAAAAGAATCCAAACCATTCACATCAATCAGAAGCCACACTTTGTTAACAGGCGTGTCAGCTAAGAAAAGACCATCAGATCAGCAGGCCATAAATGAAAAGTCAACCTCTAATTCAAATGATATCTTTCATTCATTGTCTATAGATCAAACTTTAGATGGGAACTAATCAATCCTTTTGATCTTTGTAATATACTCTTTATCTATACACAATCTGTTGTATCATATATTTCCTTTCTTGTTGAACTTTCTATATCAAGTGTAAGCAGCCCTGTTGCTATATATATATATATATATTCAATCAAATACATGTTGGTTTGGTATGGAAAAACCAAGCTATTCTTCCATTTCTTTCATGGTATCAGAGCACCCATAGGACCACTCCTTTGATCTTGCTCTAGAAACATGGAATCCAACTCCAACACTCTTGCTACCACATCCATTGCAACTACCTTTGCCTTGCCAGCATCACACACCATATATCCACCAAATTAGATGGCACCAATTACCTAAACTGGGTGTCACAATTTCTCCCAATTCTCAGAAGCCATGAACTCATGGGTATTGTGGATGGCACTGAGTCATGTCCATTGCAATTCCTTAATGATGAAACAGGGAAGAGCACCACAATAATCAATCCTGATTACTCTTTGTGGCAAAAAAAGGACCAGTATCTCCTTGGTTGGTTCACTACCACACTTTTTGAAAATGTTTTGTCCTCTATATATGGACTAAACACCTCAAGACAAGAGTGGACATCCTTGGTAGCAAGATTTGCATCCCAATCTCGTTCAAGGGTTGCTTATTTAAAGCGTCAACTGTAATCTTTGCAACAAGGTTCTTAAACATGCTCTTAATATCTTGGTCAAGCCAAGTCTTGGGCTAACCAACTTATGGCTGTTGGGAAACCTGTGGAAGATGATGACCTCATCTCGTACATACTAGGTGGACTAAACCTAGCTTATATTGTTTTTAGCACATCATTTCACTTTGCCACTCGTGAACTTTCTCTGTCCTTCCAAGATTTTCAGGCTGAACTCTTGAACTATGAAACGTTGTTGGGAACTCAACATCACAATACTGCAAACTCAGGCAACTTTGCCTTGTACACACAGAAACCAAAGTCATATGGACCAAACTTCAAGGGAAAAAGTTTGGGAAAAAACAAGGGTCATTACAAACAAAGCCAAAAAACGACCAAAAACCAAGAATCCATTCAATGGCAACTCAAACTCCACCAACTGCAGTAGAGCACCTTGTCAAATATGTGGGAAAACAGGCCATCAAGCTCTAGATTGCTACCAACGCATGAACTTCGCATTCCAAGGAAAGCACCCACATGCTCAACTTGCTGCCATGGCTGCTAGGACTAAACCCAACATATAACATACCCAAGAATAACCATGGTATGCAGATAGTGTGCTAACAGTCATGTAACTGTAGTTTTAGAGAATTTATCAATCCAAGAACCTTACCAAGGGTCCAAGGTGATGAACAAGTGGTTGTAGGTAATGGAATAGGTTTGTCTACCTCAAACCATGGATCCACTATGTTGTACAACTCCAATACTCCCTTTAGATTAAATAAAATTATGCATTGTCCCTCTGCTGCTGCCAACTTATTGTTAATCCAAAGATTTTTCTCAAATAATCATTACTAGTTTGCTTTGGCTGTCTCTCATTATTTTGTGAAGGACAAGTGCACGAGATAGACTTTTTTACAGGGGTCTAGTAAGGATGGACTCTACCCAATCTTCTTTTCCAAATCAATGAACAAAGCCAAACAACTTACAACCTTCCTTGGAACCACAGCTGATCCAGTCACATGGCACATAAGATTAGGTCACCTAGCCTCTTCTACATTTGTTAATCTCAAGAGTCTAGTTCAGCTTTCACACAATAAGTCCAACTTGCATGAGACTCTTTATGAACCATGTTAATTAGCTAAGTCCAAGTCTCTTCCTTTTTCTAAGTCCAATAATGTCACTTCTGAACCCCTTGAAATAATACATTCAGATCTTTGGAATTCTCATGTTATTGCTAACAATGGATGCAAATACTATGTCACTTTTATTGATAATTTCTCTCGTTTTACATGGATTTATCCTCTTCACACCAAATCCCAAACTTTTGAGTGCTTTTTTAAATTCAAATGTTTGGTAGAAAACATGTTGACTAAAAAGATCAAGGATTTCCAATCCGATGGAGGAGGAGAATTTACGTCTGCTCAATTTATATATTTCTTAAGTCCAATAGCATTTTGCATAGATTATCTTGTCCCTATACTGCCTAACAAAATGGGCTAGCGGAGAGAAAACACAGGCACATAGTGGAAACTGTTTTGGCTTTATTAGCACAATTCAAACTTCCTCTTGAATATTGGACAAATACTTTCAATACTTTGTATATCGCATCAATAGGCTTCCCACTGTAGTCTTGCAAAATTAGTCACCTTATGTTAAGCTTCTGCACAAACAACCGAACTTCTCATTTTTTAAAGTCTTTGGTTGTGCTTGCTTTCCACTGATTCACCCTTAAAATAGTCACAAGTTGATGTACAGATCCGAAAAAGGCATCTTTCTTGGAAACTGCTCAAATTACAGAAGTTACAAATGTTTTGGACCCATGACTAGAAAACTTATCATGAGTAGACATGTGATATTTGATGAGGCCTCATTCCCAGCTCTAGATTGGATTTCGTCTCAGCAAAGGCCCTCTGCACAAGAATATGCCCAACATGCACATACCACTTCACAGGTAATGAATGTCAGTCCTCAGCACACACAAACACAAATCGTCTTTCCTATTTTACCAACTGAACCTACAGGTAATATTCTCCCTCTAGTGTCTCCATTTCTGCACATGGTTCTGACCCTCTCAATGATAATCATGAAACCATTAGTCCCTTTGAACCACCTATCACAGAACCAGAACCTAATGATCCAATGGCCATATCATAAACCTCTGCTCACTCTTCTGCTCAACCTAACTCATTAACCTATCCCTACCTCTTCCAATCATCCCATGGTAACTCGATCCCAAGATGGCTCTAGAAAATCTAAAACTTTTGCCTGAGTTCCAAATGTACTATTCTACCAAACATCCTCTTTAAGCCTTCCATTCAATATCCCTACCTAGTACTCCAAGAACATTTGCTCAGGCAGTGAAACAACCACACTGGTATAAGGCTATGTAGGATGAATTTCAAGCTCTTTAAGCCAACCACACCTGGACACTTTGCCCTCAACCACCTCACAAGAATGCCATCACCAACAAGTGGGTCTTTAAGATCAAGCAAAGGGCAGATGGCACAATTGACAAATTCAAGGCAAGACTAGTGGCCAAGGGATTTGAGTAGAAGGATGGGATAGAGTTTACTGAAACCTTCAGTCTAGTAGTCAAAGCCTTTACCATCAGAATTATACTTGCTCTTGTTGCCCAATTCAATTGGCCTATAAAGCAATTGGATGTGTCCAATGCTTTTCTTCATGGCTCTCTTGAAGAATAGGTCTATAAGGAGCAACCTTCAAGCTTTGAAGATTAGCATTGTCCAAGGCATGTTTGTAAACTATAGAAAGCAATCTATGAGCTTAAGTAGGCCCCCAGAGTTTGGTTTAATAAGTTTTCCAGCACCCTTCTCAATCTTGGGTTCATTGAGTCAAAAGTGGACTACTCCCTCTTCACCTTTCACCACTCCAATATTCACATATTTTTTCTGATATATGTTGATGATGTCATTGTTACTAGTAATAGTTTATTTGCCATAACTCATCTGGTTTCAAGTTTAAAGCAAAATTTTGCCATGGACCTTGGATCCTTGAACTTTTTCTTAGGAATTCATGTGACTCGAACCCGAGAAGGACTTCATCTTTCTCAATCAAAATATGTTGCTGATATTCTTGACTGTGCCAAAATGATTGGAGCCAAGCTTGCTAATACTCCACCTCTGGTTATGCCATCTTTCTTGGTCCTTCTTTGATCAGCTGGAGTGCAAAGAAGCAACTTGTTGTCTCTAAATCCAGCACTGAAGTTGAGTATAGAGCACTTGCAATAGTTGCTGCAGAACTTTTTTGGCTAAGGATGTTGTTCCAAGATCTTCAAATTCCATTGCTCAGTACTCCTACATTGTGGTGCGACAACTTGAGTGCCATTTCCTTGTCTTCAAACCCAGTATTTAATGCTTGAACCAAGCATGTGGAGGTTGACTATCACTTCATACTCGAGAAAGTGATGCAGAAAGATATACAGATCAAATACCTCTCCACCATTGAGTAAGGTAAAGGTGTGTGTGACCCCTATCAGCTTGAGGGAGGACGTTAACAGACATGTCTCAACTAAGGAAAAAGCATCAGATCAGCAGGCCATAGATGGAAGGTCAACCTCTAATTCAAATGATATCTCTCATCCATTGTCTATAGATCAAGCTTCAGACGGGAACTAATCAATCATTTTGATCTTTGTAATATACTCATAGTTGTACACAATCTGTTGTATCATATATTTCCTTTCTTGTTGTACTTTCTATACCAAGTGTAAGCAGCCCTGCTGCTGTATATATATTTAATCAAATACACATTAGTTTGGCGTGGAAAAACCAAACTAGTCTTCCATTTCTTGCAACTTCACCACAAATTAACTACTTTGTACAGAATTTTAAGTAAATTGTAAAATATAAAAGTTGACATGGCACTAGGGTGATTTTCTCTCAACTTTGCGACGTCCTAGGGTTATCGTGCATGGCGCTGGGCGCCGGCCTTGTGCCTCCGCAGGCTAGTTTCGTGAGGGAATGGGAGGACTTGAGTCGGAATGCAGAGCTAAGATTGACTACTAGGGAAGGGAAGGATTTGACCGAACCTACAGGGCGACGTTTTGCAGATGTGGTAGGATCCCAATCCTCAATTGTTTCCGAACATCCATATGCCACATTGTGATCCAAGATTCCAAGATGGTGAAATGTTTTTTGTTTTCTCAAAAGCGGAAGTGCAGTTATAGTCCAAACCGTTTCGTTTCTCGGTAGTTTTGAAATTCCTACGTCGAAGACCTTCGCTTGACCATATTCAGGGATTTATTAATAATAGGTAGGGGTTGAAAGCGATACCAGTTATTGGTCAATTGAGAAATCCAGGTAATATGTTGGTGCGGATGGCTAAGGAAGAAGATTTTATCTCTGTGATGGCAAGAGGGAACTCAAAAATCCTTGGTGTGCCTTTTCGAGTTTTTCACTAGACCCCGGATTATGTGGAAGATGAAGATTCGCCTTGGGTTCCGGTGTGGATGACTTTGCCCAGCTTACCTCCGAATTATTTTTAAGAATCTATGTTGCATAATATTGGAGATGGATTTGGTAAATATTTGAAGCGGGATAATGCCACGACTTGTGTTTCTTGACCTGAGGCGGCTCGAATTTGTGTGGAGTTGGAATATTTCTTCTCCTTTGAGGCACTCTTTCTAGCTGGGTCCTCCTTATGGGAGTTCTAGCCATTTCCAGGAAGTTTTTTATGAGGCAGTACTGAGTTATTGTGGCTCTTGTCACAAATAGGGCCATACGGACATAAGATGTAAAAGAGGCTGTGATATTAAACAACATACTGTTGCAGCGCAGGATGTGGTAATAAGTAGTCCGGAAAACTAGCCTGGAAGAAGGTTGAAAATAAGAAAAGGCAGGAAAATAGGCCAATCGCGCAGGTTGAGATTCGGGAGGCTTTAAGGTCTCGATGTCAGGCAACTTTTTGAGAGTATCCAAGCTCATAAGGCTGCAGAAAATGGTCGATTGGAGCCAATTTTATTTATTTCACATATGGGCGTGGTGCATGAAAACGTAAAGGTGTCCTTCGAGATGCAGAAGCGGGGTTGATGAAGGGCCTTCCTGAGATGCGTAGTTATGATGTATGTAGTTCTACCACACCTGTGGGCAGGTTCAAGGGGTGAGACAAAACACAAAATTCTCATCTCATCATTACACATTTTTCAAATCCCCATACAAAATATAATAAAAAAATTAATTTTTTCAAATCTCAATTTAACTTTTTCAAAATCCAAAATAATAATAATATTAAAATATAATATTTTAAACTTTGAAATAAAATTCTCATCTCACCTCCAAACCTATTGTAATTGTTATCAAGAGCATGGGAAGGATGGAATGTTGGAAAATTTATTGACTACCCAGATGCAGGCATCAAATTCAAAAAAGTGGTGTGATATGGAGACTATTTCAAATGGTAAGGCACTGTAGAATACGGTTGAGTTTGGTCCCAGGAGTTTGCTGAGGGTGGTTGATGAGGCTTTGGAGTTTTTTGCTAGGTGGGTTGGGAAGAGAAGATTTCTTTGATGTTTAGGATTTTATTGACGAGGATGCACCTTGCCGGACGGTTTCTGATGGGGAACAAGAAGGTGAGCTGAATGCATTGGCTGCAAATTTTTTTTATTCTAATCCAGAAATGCACGTTGCTTTGAAGAAGGTAAAGGGGGTGTAAAAAGAAAAATCTATTGTGTTTATTGAGTGTCGTACGAGTTTCAAAAAATTTATTTGATTTTTTGATGTCTATACTGATTTGGAATATTAGAGGAGTTATTTCGTTGAAACATAGGTTTTGGCGTATTTTGAATAAAAGCCGGCCGTTGGTGGTGGCTCTTTTATAACCTTTTCTAAATGCTAATAAATGTGGTAGATGGGTGAGATGGTTACATTTACCATCTTTTGTGAATAATGCTGAAGTGGGTGGAAAAATCTGGTTGTTTTGGGCAGAAGAACTGGAGTTTGAGATGATCTCAATTTCTGACCAAGCTATTTTGGGTTGGTTTTCTTATGGTACTAGGCATGTGTTAACATCTTTTGTGTATACCAGTTGTTTCCGTGCAAAAAGAATAGAACTATGGGAATATCTTAGATTGCAAGATTCTCAAGGGCTTCCATGGCTCAGTGGGGGGATTTTAATATTATCCGAAATGATAGTGAAAACGTTGGGGGTTTGTTACAGGCTTCTTGGGCTAATTTTAATGGGTGCATTCATGATTGTGCGCTACTTGATCTCCCTTTCAAAGGTAATCGTTTATCTTGGTGTAATGGACGACTTGGTGGAAGGCGAATTTGGGCTCTATTGGATCGAGTTTTGGTTAATATACAATTTCTTAATTGTTTTGGGGGTGCAAATATTAGTTACCTTTCGCGCACATTGTTAGATCACTCCCTGATGTTGATTCAATTTTTCAGTAATAGTGAGGTTTGTGCGGCCTTTTCGGTTTCTACGAATGTGGGGTTCCCATGAAGAATTTCTTCCGTTGGTGAGGTGGATTTGGGAGGCAAATGTAGAAGGTTGTACCATGGTGTGAATCAGTAAAAAATTAAAGAGGCTAAAAGGTGTGTTGCTGAAATGGAATAGAGACGTCTTTGGGCTTGTTGAGGTGGAAATCAAAAGGCTGGAAGATCGGATTAATTGGCTGGAAGAGGAAGTGACAAGAAAATTTTCAGTTTAGTCTTAAAATGAATTAATGCATTGTAAACAAAAACATTTGTAGTGGATTCGCAAGGAGGAAACCTTGGCTTGTCAAAAGTCACAACTCAAATGGATTACGGAATGAGACTCTAATACAACATTTTTTCATGTGGCTATGAGAGTGAAGAAAAAGAATAAAAAAATTGAGAAAATGGTTCTTGATGATGGACGAGTATTGGACTCGGCTGATGTTGTGCATACGAAAGCCGTGGAATTTTTTCAGAGGTTGTTCTCTTCAACTAACATGAATTTCAACGTATTGGAACTTGAGCTGCTCGTTCCGTCCGTAACACTGGAAGAAAATGAGTCGCTGTGTGTGACGCCATCGGTTGATGAAGTCAAGAATGCTCTTTGGTCTATTCCTCGGGATAGCAACCCTGGCCCCGATGGGTTTTCAGCTCCTTTCTTTTCCCTGGCTTGGGATATTGTTAAAGATGACCTTGTAGAGATGGCGAAGGATTTTTTTGTGGGTCAACCTTTTTCTACTTTTTATAGGGCTACAAAATTGGCCTTGATTCTGAAGGTAGAGGAACATGTGGGATTTGGACAATTTCGGCCTATTAGTCTGTGCTCTGTGGTGTATAAAATTATGACAAAGATTTTGGTTGTTAGCTTGACTCCTATACTTCAAATAATTATTTCGAAGGAGCAGGCATCGTTCATCCCAGGTTGAAGTATTTTTGATAATATGGCTTTGGCCCAAGAATTGGCTCAAGGTATTGATCGAAAGGTGCGTGGGGTAATGTGATGATGAAGATTGATATGACAAAGGTGTATGATCGAGTTAATTGGAGGTTCCTCATAGAAGTTTTACATAAATTGGGTTTCTTTAATAATTGGAGGAATCTAGTTTACAATGCTATTTCTTCCTAGCATTATTGGATGATGTTGAATGGTTGTACTAAGAGTTTTTTTTTTTGAGGCGTCACGTGGCCTTCGGCAACGTGATCCACTATCGCCTTACATGTTTATTTTGTCTCAGGAAATTCTCTCTCGTATGATGCATCAACAATTTAATTTGGGTCGTATAAAACCTTACCATCTGGGTGGAGGTACCCTTATTTCTCATTTGTTATACGTGAATGATATTTTAATTTTTGGAAATGGCAGAAAGGTGTCCATCAGGAATCTCATGACAACATTGCATTGGTATGAAGATATATCTGGTCAATTGATTAGCCCGAGTAAGTCTACTATTTTCTTCTCCTCTTCCATTTCTATGGTTAGAAAGAATAACCTCAAACTGACTTCCGGGTTTGAAGAGGGTTCATGGCCTTGTTTGTATCTGGGAATTCCTCTCTATGTGGAGCGGTTGAAAATTAGTTTATTTGATTATTTTGTGGCGAGGATTCAGAAAAAAATTAGCAGGGTGGAAAAGCAAGATTTTATCCTTTGGGAGGAAGATCGTTCTTATTAAACATGTGTTGAACAATATGCCAATCCATATGTTATTAGTTTTGAAGATGCCAAAAGCTGTGTTTGCAACTCTTAAAAAAAATCTGATTTTCTTTGGGGCTCCTCGATGGAGTTTCGAAAGTGGAAGTGGATCTAATGGAAGCTTGTTTGTAAGCCAGTGGATGAGGGAGGCCTTGGTATTAGAGATTTGATGGAGGTGCAAGAATCTCTACTTATGAAATTTGGATGGAAATTGTTAACGGGGGAGTCTATGTGGGCGGAATTTTTCTGGAAAAAATACATTGGGTGGGATCACATCTATAAGGTGATTCAGATGAACAAAGGTTCCTGACTTTGGAAGGGCATAATAGCGTTATTGCCTAGAGTGATCCTGAATTCTAAATGGATTGTTGGGAATGGTCAGGTCAATTTTTGGATGGATAATTGGGTGGGGTGTGGTCCTTTGCAGGATTTCTGTCCAATGGTAGGGAGCAGCAAATTGTCGGTTGCTGAAGTAGTTGATGACAGGGGCCCAAAAATTGAAGTCATTCGGGAACTGGTTACACCAGAAATGCTGTAGAAAATTCATGAATCAGGTGTGCGGCTTCGACAAGGAAGGGATGTCTTGATATGGCTACATTCTTTGGATGGTCACTTTACCACTAAATCTGTCTGGGATATTTGTAGGCAACGTGGACAAGTGTGTGAATGGAGGAAGTGGTTTTGGCAAGCAAATATTCCCAAGAAAATGTCTTTCTTCTGTTGGAGGGTGAAGAGAGGGGTTGTACCGACTGATGATTGTATTCAACACCTGGGCATTCCGTTGGTTTCTAAATGCCACTGCTGTACCATGCCTCAAGTGGAAACTATGCATTATATTTTGTGTGGGGGCCAAGTGCTCCAAAGGTATGGAAGTTTTTTGCAAATCTTTGTCAAATAAGGCTACCGTTGATCCGAAACTGGAAGGATATGGTGTCTTTTTGGTGGCAGTGAGTGATGGTACACTCTCGAGTAGGGTGGATACGTGGTGCCCTTGCTATTATTATTTCTTGGACTTCATGGAAGTCTCGATGTGTGGCTAAAATGGAAGGTAGTTTGTTTAAGATAGATGATGCTATTCAGATTGTGAAGTTTTTAATTAAAGATGCCTCTTGTTTTAGCATATGAGGAAGAATGATAGTTTGGTGATGGAAAGTTTAAATCTTCTGATTTTCCCTCTTCATACCAAAAGATCGGCTTTTATTAAATTGGAGCTGCCGGAAATGGAATGGTGAAGCTGAATGTTGATGGTGGTGCTTGTAACAACCCCGGAGAGCCAAGGGGTGGAGGTGTCATCCGAGATTCAAATGGCAAGGTTATAGTACGTTTTGCGCATTCATATGGCTTTGCATCTAATATGATTCCGAATGTCGAGCTTTACTTGATGGCCTTCGGATATGTAAACGTTTGAGGATGCGAAATGTTTAAGTCAAATCCGATTCAGAGGTTGTCATTAATTGAATCGCATCCAGGATTTGTCGACTTTGGTTTCTTTGGGACTTTTGGGAGGAGATTAAAGAGCTTGCAAATGAGATTAATGCATGGTTTGGGCACATTTTTCGGGAAGCAAATATGTTTGCGGGTTTTTTGGCAAAGAAAGGTTCGCATGGAGTTAACACAGATTTTGTTGGTTCGGAAGTAGTACAAACCCGTTTGCGAGGTTTGATTCGTATGGATTGTTTGTGAATTCCTTTTATTAGAGAGAAATGAGGTTTTGTTTGTTGAGAGATTTTTTGTCACCACGGTGTTCCTCTGCCACACGTGAGGGTTTTCTAATAAAACTCAAGTTAGGGGCCACTCATGGACATGGGGCCCTGACTCTTTTTTTTTTTTAAATAAAAAAACTACTCTATACAAATTTGGTCCATCGGGACCACCATTGCCCCCAAAACGGGATCCCCATACTCTTTTTTGTTATTAAGCCATTAATTTTTATTTTTTGGCAAAGTGCGTGCTGTTGGATTCATATACTCAACCCTAATTTGATTCATTTAATTAAATAGATTAGACCCTTCATGCTTAGATGGATAATTTTGTTCGTCTCGAATTATTTCTAATAGATTTTGAATAGTATATAAATAAATTATCACAATCCGTTGGTTTAAACTAGTCATATTCTTTGATCTAACTCATTAAGTTCGTGTTGAATTCGTGTTGAGTTAATCATCGACCTTTGTACACATATCACCGCACTCTTTGTGCATCTTTCAAAGAGAAAAACGATGTCAAACTTCCTTAACTATATATGTATACTCATTCTTCTTGCTCTAACGATCGGTCTTTCTAATATGAGAAAATATATTTGTAATTGTGAATTGTACAACCGTCACGTAATCACTTTCAAAAGAGTGAATAAAACATGAGACCCACATAAAAAAATTAATTTTTTAATAGTAGACCCTATAATTTTTCAAAGCAATTACGCGACATTTACGTACTTCACGATTGTATGTAGAATTGATCTTCTAATATTGATCAAGGGCTTGGAAAACAGCTCTCGCATAGAGTAGCGTGGAAAAACAGGTGCCTAAAATGATGCGGCTGAAATTGGTGGGCTTTGAAGAAAATGACAACAGCCACCTAGTCTTCATTTTTCTTATCTCCCAATTTTGGCATGCTTAATTACTTGGGATTTTGCTCATAAAAATCCTAAGATGGATATGGAACGTTGTCTATTATTTTTGAGGTGATCACATGGGGAGTATAAATTCTAAAAAAAATCATCTACACACAGTGGAAAGCTCACTGACCCAAAATGACTGTAGACACGTTCTGAGTGAAAGATATCTTTCAATTCAACAAGAAAATTGTTTATTTGTTACCAGTTATTTCTTACGAAAAATGAGTATAAAATAATATGTCATAATGTTATACGTTGGATTTACTTTATGATAAAATAGATTTACAATCTAAAATACTATATCATGTCACATATATTATTGTGTAAATTTGATTTTGTAAATTTTTTTTTTTTGTAAACAGATCATTTTTTTTTCTACCAGATGAGAAGAGGAATATAATTATTATTGTAATATCTTGATTTGACGATGACAACATAAAAAAAACAGTGAATGAAATAACTTAGAAGGAAGTTTTTATCTTTTACAACTATTTAAAGGAGTTTTTAATTGTGATCATGTTGACTTCTTTTAGAAAGGAAATCAAATCGTTCTTGGATAGGTAACTCTTTTTAGCATATAAATTCAGTACAATTAATGGTGATGAGTAAAATAGAAACTTGGATGGCTATATTTTAACATTGAGAAAAATGTGATGCATGTGACCTTATAAAATGACTATTCTCGATCCTTTTAATTGAACTTGTCATGCACACGTTAATAAATTCAAAGTTAGTTTTCTGTCACTTTCGATCCTATACATATATTAATTCAAACAAATTAGAATAGTAAACAATAAACTAATCCCTTGTCATGTATTGATGTTTTGTGATATAATGTGATGGAGAACATCGATGCTAACCACTGACCTATTCTTGTTTTGTTTTGTTTCAAAATTGGAAGCGACAAATGTTGTCCTTGGATATTAATTCTTTGAGGGGGCAGAGACATTGACTGTTTGATAGGTAATCATGCTTTAAAACCCTTGAAAAATTCATTCAAATAGTTATAAATGTTGTCAAATCTACATTATATATTTATCTCTCTCATGATATTAATTTAGATCTGATAAAACTTCTGGATGATCTGAATCTAAAATTAACGCATAATTTTAAAAGGTGCTACTAAACATGTGGGCGCAAGCTGCTTTTGTTTATATACAACAATGATTAAAGGTTTACCAACAAGAGTATTGCTATAAATCAACGCACATAAATAGACACATCGAATATGAAATTATTGTCGCATATAAACAGTAATTTTACTGTTTATGCATCAATTTATGTCCGCGAATATTCGTGTCTATCATTTTTAATTATTACCCACAAGGACGCACTTCATCAGTGAAATGCATCATTCCTAAAACATCACTAAATTAATATTACCACGGGGCGAATGAACTGAAATTGTGCACCATCACAGATTCACATGGTCCAGGCAGCCTACCATGTTTTTTTTTTTTTTTTTTAAATATATATATAATGACAGATTAGTAAGCTTTTTCAAGTGCAAAATACTTTTCTCTATTCCATATTCCATCCATTTTCAGCTTTTTCATTCGAAGATTCTATGTCATTGTTGCTTTAGAGTTCATCCTCTTCATGGAACTGTAAAATTACTTGAAAGTTTATTTGCTTTTCCCAACTTTTTCGAAGATATTAGTGGCATGAATAAGTTATCATGCCTTCACCAACTTTGGTAGGAAGGTTTCAATCTTTCGAACTTCTGTCCCAATCATGGGCTTTGATGAGTCCAACTTGAAATAAGAGCTGCGGTCCAATTGATCTTTCATTGTTATTTTGTCAGATTTGATAAAAATTTTATATTACATTTATAGCTAGAAAATAAATAAATATGTTAAGAATATTAAATGATATTAGCATTTATTAGATTTCTTGTGAGATTGAATAATTATGTTAATTATAAGAAAGTAAACCTATTTCAAGAATTGAGATTTTCACTACTTATTTTAATATAATTGAATATAGTCCCCAACTATTCTACTAAATTATAATTTGAAAGTGAAAATATGTTGTTAGTATTAAATAATTTAAGATATAAGCATTCATTGATTTTATATTAAACAGAATATTTATCCATTATTTTTTACAGTATCAATTTAATTAAGTGGGATATTAGGACATTCTCTCCTAGACAGATTTAGTGATGTTTAATGCTTTGTATAGATGACGAGTTACAAAGTGAGATTCAAGAAGCAGCGCATCGAGGTAAAACTTGATCATAAATTAGGAGTAGCACATTAGTTAGTCAGATAGATTATTACTAAAGTCAATTCTTGAAACCCAATGTTTACGAATCTCGCATGTCATGATATATGCAATCATGTCATTTTACAGTTATTTATATTAGTATGTATATCATGCATCTCATGTCACGTAAGATGTGTAAGCTTTCTTAAGTTCAAGTGCAAGATAAAAAATAGATCAATCTAATCAGATGATCATTTAGATGCATGATATCAATATAATTTTCGGGTGAATGTACAAGCCACAAACTCAAGTATAGTCCACTGTAGTATGCCAAAATACTACTTAGCAACTCCCCTTGAGGCCGTGGGATGTGGGGCTGGTGTACAATCTCACACACAGGGTTAAGTGTGTTGGCCAGTCAGATCAGTCATTTAATTCAAATAAATCAGTCATGCATAACATAAACATCAGTATGATCAATCATGATTTTAAACTCTCAGATTGAAAAATCTTTTGAAAACCTTACGTTTATTATGTTTACGTTGTGATGAGTTTCTTACTGAATTTTTTTATTCATTTTAGTTTTATTTCATGGTTTTAACCACTCAGGTGAAGATGGTCAGTACGAGCAGGTGGCTCAGGCTTAGAAGGAATAGTTAGATTTAGTTCCAGGATTTAATTCTTTATTTTCTTATATTTATTTATTTAAGTTATGTAATCTCTTGCCTGTCTATTTTTATATAAGTACGTGACATCTCTAATCCTAGGGAAGGAGGAGTTACATCTCATCATGTAGAATCTCATTTCATAACCTCTTATCACATAAAAAGTCAAGCAGGGGATTTACTTTGCTGTTCAACTTGAGAATCACTCACATCTAACCAACTTACAAGTTGATTTGCCTGTTTCAAATCATCCAACACACACCAAGTATACATGTTGCACTGGGGACAAATTCTACCCAGCCAGTTAACTCGAAGACACCGCACATGATACTGTTGGGATTGTCCCACATCGGTTGTGGAATGGGTTGGTGGTTAGTTTATAAGTGTGAGGAAAAACCTCACCTCTTGAGCTAGCTTTCGGGGTTGAGAGAGACCCATGACCACCCAACACTAGTATCAGAGCCCAGGTTTATCAACAGTCTCAGGCCCAACAATTTGTAGGAGAAGCGAGTTGTCACTGCTCCGAATCAAGGCTCGATGTGTGAGGGGGAGATTGTTGGGGTTGTCCCACATCGGTTGTGGAAGCGACTGGCGATCAGTTTATAGGTGTGAGGGAAAGCCTTACCTCTTGAGTTAGCTTTTGTGTTGGGTTTTCCCTCCTATATGGAGGATGACCAATGTGGGACCATTAAGCCCACATGGCGAGAGGGTTTAGGCCCAAATTAATTAGGTTTTATAACCCAAGTGTTGCTCTTTTCATAGAAGAGAGAATGAGAGAAAGTCGTGTGAGTGATATTGGGAGAGAAAAAGATAGCAACCAAAACAGAGGAGCTCGCAGCTATACGCCTTGATCGGAGTCGTCAGTGGTCCAATTAAGCTAAGATTTTGTACACACGTTCCCAACTGAAGGATCTACAATATGAACGATGGAGACTGGATTTGGAGCAGTATTTCCAATGTCGAGGGCTATGAACAGTAACACGTTTTGGTGAGATCTCTCCTTATCACTCTGTTTGGTTGCCAAGAAAGTGCTTCTTGAGATTCTTGTTGATTGGTTGCCTCTAGTTCTATCTAGAGAGAGCAATTGTATATCCATTATTTCTTGATAGTGGAGATTTGGGTGGACTAAGATTCCGTAATTTTTCCTCCAACACCAGGGAGGTTTTCCACGTAAAAGTTGCTTGTCTTTATGTGTGAGATTTTGGTTTATATTGTGTTCTATTTAATTATTCCTAACAGGTTCACACAAAGTCGGAGAAAATTATTTTTGCTGTTTAGTTATTGATTTGGTTATTCCAAATCGGCAATTGATTTTTCCCAATAAAGTGGTATCAGAATGAGGTCATAACCTTTGAATATTTTGTGTTAAATAATAGAAGCTAATTTGAGTAGAATTGTTACTTTGAATGGTTCTAATTATCATACTTGGAAAGGAAAAATTGAAGACCTTTTATTTGCGAAGCAATTTCATTTACAGGTGTTTGCTTCTGAGAAGCCTGAAAATAAATATGATGAACAATGGACTTTGCAACATTGACAAGTTTGTGGATACATCGGGCAGTGGGTAGATGATAATATTTTGAACCATATTAGTGGGGAGACACATGCATGTACACTCTAGAATAAACTTGAATAGTTATATGCTTGGAAGATTGGAAATAATAAAATGTATTTGATCAAGCATTTGATGACTTTGATACCAAGATGGAACTCCATTGATAGATTACTTGAACATATTCCAAGGAATAATTAATCAGTTGGCTAGAATGAGCATCAAGTTCGAAAATGAGGTACATGGATTGTGTTTGCTTGGTACATTGCCGAACCCTTGGGAGACATTTAGAATGTCATTATCTAATTCAAACTCGGATGGTGTAGTCAATATGGATCTGGTGAAAAACAGTGTTTTGAATCAAGAGATGAGAAGAAAATCATAGGATTCCCCTTTGCAGTCAAAGGTCTTGGTTATAGAAAAGAGGGGGGACGAGTAAAAGCAGAGATCCGAAGTACAAAGATAAGGGCAAAAGATTCAAACAAGTTTGCTAATGTTGAGTGCTATCATTGTGGCATGTAGGGGCATATCAAGAAAAATTGCTGAAAATTGAAGAGAGAATATAAGGAGAAAGGGAATAAGAAGAAGAACGACGATGGAAATGATGATGGTCATGTTGACACCACTACTACCGGAGACTTCTTCATTGTTTATGACGATAATGATGTTGTAAATATTTCTTCTCATGAAACTAGCTGAGTGATTGGTAGTGGTGCCTCCATTCATGTTACTTCTCGAAAGGATTTCTTCACAGACTATATACCCGGTGATTTCAGAACAATAAAGATGGGCAATGGTGGGTTGGCAAAATTATGGGCATTGGAGATGTGTGCTTGGAGAAAAATATTGGCACAATGTTCATTCTTAGACATGTAAAACACATTCCTGATATTTGTTTGAACTTGATTTCTACAAGTAAACTTGATGATGAAGGGTATTGCAACACATTTAGTAATGACCAATAGAAACTTACAAGGGTTGCTATGGTTATAGCTCAAGGTACGAAAGTTTCAACCTTGTACTCTCCAATAACATTATTAATATTATGGAGAATGAACTCACAATATAACTGTGGCATGAGAGGCTTGCCCACATGAGTGAGAAAGGCTTGACCATATTGGCTAAAAGGAATTTTCTGTCTGGAATAAAGAGTGCACCTTTAAAAAGTGTACTCACTATTTGGCAGAGAAGCATAATAGAGTTACCTTCAAAAGTTCTTCTACATCAAGAAAGTCAAGTATACTTGATTTAGTGCATTCAGATGTTTGTGACCCTATGAAGACAAGAACACTTGGTAGCTCCTTGTATTTTGTGACTTTCATAGATGATCATTCAAGAAATTTGTGCATTTATAACTTGAAAAGAAAAGATCAAGTATTGGAAATGTTTAAATAGTTTCAGGTCTTAATTGAGAGAGACTAGACATAAGCTGAAGTGCATCCGAACTGATAACATGAGAGAGTATTCAGGCCCATTTGATGATTATTGCAGGCATCAAGGTATTCGACATCAAAAGGCACCTCCAACGGCTTCTTAGCTGAATGATTTAGCTAAGAGAATAAACAGAACACTGATTGAGAGATTGAGATGTTTGCTTTCAGAAGCACAAGTGTCGGGATCTTTTTGGGGTGAGGTTTTGAGTATAGTTGTAAATGTTCTTAATCTCTTACCACGTGTTCCTCTTCAGTTCGATGTACTAGAAATAGTTTGGACTGATAAGGATGTTACCTATGATCACTTACATGTCTTTGTACTTATTCCCAAGGATGCGAGGTCTAAGCTCGATGTGAAGACCCGACATTGCATCTTTCTAGGTTATGGTCTAGATGAGTTTGGGTATAGATTATATGATCCAGTTGATAAGAAACTAGTGAGAAGTCGAGACATTTTTTTTTTATTGAAGATCAAACCATGAAAGATATTGAAAAGATAGATAAAGCAATGTTTCGGTGTAATAATGATTCAATTAACTTGAAAAGATACATTTGCGAGCACATGTTGAACATGCTATTTAAGATGAGTAACAAAGTCCAAGTGATGCATATACTCCCTTACAGAATGAGACCCTTGATCAGTTGTCATAACTAAAGATACCACCGAATGTTCCACTCAAGAGGTCAACCAAAGAACGACATCCCTTCACTCGGTATTCTACAGACGAGTATGTGTTAATAACTGAAGGGGAGAGCCCGACTGTTATGCAGAAGCAATGGAAGACAAACACAAGGCAGAGTGGGTTTTCTCTGTATGTTTTTAGAACTTGAAAAAAAATTCACACTTATGACAATGGTTCTGTAATGCTAACGAAGATTGACACAAGGGAGCGATTTGAGTCTTGTTGCTCAATTGCTGGGATGGTGAGTCCTCCCACATAGTCGGGGAAGGGGGAGATTTGTTGTGTTGGATTCTTCCTCCTATATGGAGGATGGAGCATGTGGAACCATTAAGCCCACATGGAGAGAGGGTTTAGGATCAAATTAATTAGGTTTTATAACCTAAGTGTAACTGCTATTAGATAAGAGAGAATGAGAGAAAAAGACAACAACCAAAATAAAAGAACTCGTATAACTTAAGTCATATGCTTTGATTGGGTTCGTTTGTGGTCCGATTGAGTTGAAATTTTGTAGGCACATTTACAACTCAAGGTTGTACAATCTAAACGGTAGAGATTGTATTTAGAGCAGTATTTTCACTATCGGGGGCTGTGAACATTAACTCATTTTGGTGAGGTCTCTCCTAATTACTGGGGAGATTTTTCACATAAAAATTGATTGTCTCTATGTGTGTGATTTTGATTTATATTGTGCTTTATTTAATTATTCCTAATAAGTTCACACAAAGTGGGAGCAATTATTTCCTCTATTTAGTGATTGATTTTATTTCAAATTGGTAATTGATTTCTCCCAACAGATACACTCGGGGAATCTCTCAATTGGTCTATCAAGTGAGGCCAATATAAAATCATTCCATCCCGATCATCACGAGGACTATTACTCATTCGTATGAAACTCATATAAACGCATTGTAGAAATGACCTAGGGACTCTCAACCCATCCATGAGGAATGATGCACGATAAGACTCAACCCCCAAATCACCACATCACCAATCTAAACCATTGAAACTTAATATCTCAAAATCTCAATGTAAAGATATTCGTAAACATAATAAGGGAAAATATTTATTATTTCATGAGAAAAAAGATGAAGGTTACAGAATATGCAATGCTAGATCTTACAACATACCCACAACATTTATCCCATATTTCCCAGTAGATTGATCTCTCAACTAGAATAACAGAATTTGAGGTTTGCATTAGTCACATTGATGGCTCGAACAATAGATGACGTGAGAGTATCAATGCTATACAGAAAAAAAATTTTTATTACCACACATTCTAACTAACAATGTAATCACCATAAGGAGTAATTTAATCAGCATAACTACAAGAAAAACAGAGTTTTGAGATTAAACTAGAGCTCTTTTATCGTGAGTATAGATATTTAGGTATGAGAACTTCTTATTTTTCTTTTCGTCTCCACTGCTCTTCTCCCTCTCTCTCCCTTTGTTAAGTTTTCTCTCTTCAGCCATCCCCTCACTGTGAGCCACCCTACCTATTTCTATTGTCAAATGTTCTCGCAATTGTTATCCTATTAGTCTCGTCAAGCTTTGCTCTTCAAGTACTTAGCTTCTTCCCGCCTCTCTATAAAAGTATCGCTACTTTTTGCTCTGTCACTCTTTCACTTGCACGCAGTCTCTTCCTTTCTCTATGTCACTTTCTTCATCACTTTATTTGGATTTGGTTGTTGAATCTATAATTTTTATTCTGTTTTGGTGAATCTAGAATTTTATTTGGTTTTTGTTGATTTTATTTTGGATTGGTTTGGCCAAACCAACTAGAACCAACTGACAACAATCAAGATTAGTGCTGACTATCAGCTAAACACCATTTAATGTGATTTTGGTCAGCACCAAAAAGGTCTGCCCCCTTTTGAACAATTGCGGATTGGGTAGCAAACTAAACCAATTAGTGGCAAAACCCTTTTGCATTAAAAAATCATAAATTGAATGGTCCCTCAATGGAACCAAAGATGTGCACTGACGATGTGCACCGATATGCATTTTGTATTTTTTCTAATATTAAAAAAAATACAAATGAAACGCACATCATCTGTTGACTTAGCATTTCCCTAAATTAAATTAAGGACAAGGTTGCACACCCTTAGATGGTATGGTACCATTTTGAGTAATTGGACTAAATGTGATGTCCAAACATATATGGACCATGCTATTTTTTTATAGCCTTGAACAATTGAGCGGGTCTCAATCTTATTTAAATGGTCATTATCCCATACTCAAAAGTTGTTGTACATATTTATATTTTTACTGTAAAAGACGTGTTTCACACCACCAACCGCACAAATAACCTACAGTAACGAAGGGACGGCTTTGATTGCTCTTGGTAGACTCCGATGCTTAAGTCAATAAAAATGTAAAGATAAGTATATATAAAATGAAGATGATGATTACCTCTCATGGGTTATTTACAGAGGGACTTGGATGTGAGGTATCCTTTGTGATCCTTTGCGAACCCGAGGAAGACATCTCCTGCTTTGTAGGAGTTATCCTCCTCAGGATGATCATGTATAACCGTAGGTAAGATCTCCAAGTTTATGGGAGTAATGCACATAAGAGAGTACAAGAAAATTGAGTATTTTTGAAGGATTATTTTGCGACAAGAATGATTATTTATGACGAAAATATACTCATTTTGACAGTAAATAGCTAGCCAAAATTATGCAGTTTTCTTGTAGTAAGGCGAAGTTCCCAACTTAGGTCTCCAAGATATATAGGTCCCATATCATTTTATTAAGAGCATTCTCAATGGAATAGCTAAATATAAAATAAATGTACTTTTTAGTTATTAGGACAACAAAACCATCTACATTGGATTAGGCAAAGGGTAACTGCAATAACTTTTAGTTACAGTAATTCTAAAACTAAAACCAAATTTGATATATACTGTAGAACCACCAAATCTTTATTTTATTATTTCTTTTATAAGTCTCCCTCTTCTGGGTACCTTCTTTTGAGCA
This sequence comes from Juglans regia, assembly GCF_001411555.2. Lineage (NCBI taxonomy): Eukaryota > Viridiplantae > Streptophyta > Magnoliopsida > Fagales > Juglandaceae > Juglans > Juglans regia. The sequence continues at coordinate 6,205,338 of NC_049912.1, read as the reverse complement.
TGCTTTAATTCTTTTTTACTTGTGTTTATTTTATTTTATTATTGCTTTTGTTTGTACACCCTATCCTGCATCAAGTGCCCATATTTTGATAAACTATGTAGTACATGTCTATTAACCAATTAAATAAATTAGAATACGACTACTAAATAATATATAATCATATAACAGGTAGATTGGTAAAATATGATAAAATTAAATAAATTAATAATTTTTTAAATTAATATTATTTTATTACTATATAATGAATAAATAAATAATTCAATATGGTGATTTGATGTGAATATAATAGCCTAAGTTAAATTCATCTCATATTATTTTATTGTTATGTAATGAAAATATGAATAATCCAATGTGAGAATTTGATGTGAATGGAATAGTCAAAGTTAAATTCATCTCATATTAGCTAAAAGTGAGATTTGGTTTTAGCTAATCTATTGAAAGTGCTCTTACAAATAATTCAATTTTAAATCTCGTATGCAACTTAAATCTTGTTATGTCAACAGTCTTCTATACTGACTTGTAACTAACAGAAAACACTTAAATTAATTTAAAAAATTAGATGGGATAAAACACTTAAATTAATTTAAAAAATTAGATGGGATAAATATAAATAATTATTACCAATCTATTTGATTTAGAAATTAACTTGTTGGGATGACTAGACTAGAGCATATATAAAAGGCCAAAAATACGCATATCATACTAGTGTGTTAAAAGTCCCATCTGAAATCTTTTGAAAGTAGTGCCAAAAGTCGTCCAAATTAATTACCAAGGCAAATGGGATGGCATGCTATCATTTGTCAAATATAGCACCATTCTGTTTTAATATTGTATGAAACTGATCAAAACTTGAAATTAATGGATTTGAGTTTTTTAGAGTCTTTACCTAAATTCTAGAGTCCAAGATACATGAAATAGACTCTATAGTATTTGTTTACCATTTAATACCATTCAAAAAATTCATTCAAATAGTTATAAATGTTGTCAAATCTACATTATATATTTATCTCTCTCGTGATATTAATTTAGATCTGATAAAACTTTTGGATGATCTGAATTTAAAATTAACGCATAATTTTGAAAGGTACTACTAAACTTGTGGGCGCAAGCTTTTGTTTATATACGACAATGATTAAAGGTTTACCGACAATAGTATTGCTATAAATCAACGCACATAAATAGACAGATGAATTATGAAATTATTGTCGTATATAAACAGTAATTTTACTGTTTATGCATCAATTTATGTCCACGAATATTCGTGTCTTTATCATTTTTAATTATTACCCACAAGGATAATTAAATGTTGTCAAATCTACATTATATATTTATCTCTCTCATTATATTAATTTAGATCTGATAAAACTTCTGGATGATCTGAATCTAAAATTAACGTATAATTTTAAAAGGTGCTACTAAACTTGTGGGCGCAAGCTGCTTTTGTTTATATACAACAATGATTAAAGGTTTATCGACAAGAGTACTGCTATAAATCAACGCACATAAATAGACAGATGAATTATGAAATTATTGTCGTATATAAACAGTAATTTTACTGTTTATGTATCAATTTATATCCGCGAATATTGGTGTTGTTATCATTTTTAATTATTACCCACAAGGATGCACTTCATAGTGAAATGCATCATTCCAAAAACATCACTAAATTAATATTACCACGGGGTGAATGAACTGAAATTGTGCACCATCACAGATTCACATGGTCCAGGCAGCCTACCACGTTTTTTTTTTTTTTTAAATATATATATAATGACAGGTTAGTAAGCTTTTTCAAGTGCAAAATACTTTTCTCTATTCCATATTCCATCCGTTTTCAGCTTTTTCATTCGAAGATTCTATGTCATTGTTGCTTTAGAGTTCATCCTCTTCAAGGAACTGTAAAATTACTTGAAAGTTTATTTGCTTTTCCCAACTTTTTCGAAGATATTAGTGGCATGAATAAGTTATCATGCCTTCACCAACTTTGGTAGGAAGGTTTCAATCTTTCGAACTTCTGTCCCAATCATGGGCTTTGATGAGTCCAACTTGAAATAAGAGCTGCGGTCCAATTGATCTTTCATTGTTATTTTGTCAGATTTGATAAAATTTTTATATTACATTTATAGCTAGAAAATAAATAAATATGTTAAGAATATTAAATGATATTAGCATTTATTAGATTTCTTGTGAGATTGAATAATTATGTTAATTATAAGAAAGTAAACCTATTTCAAGAATTGAGATTTTCACTACTTATTTTAATATAATTGAATATAGTCCCCAAGTATTCTACTAAATTATAATTTGAAAGTGAAAATATGTTGTTAGTATTAAATAATTTAAGATATAAGCATTCATTGATTTTATATTAAACAGAATATTTATCCATTATTTTTTACAGTATCAATTTAATTAAGTGGGATATTAGGACATTCTCTCCTAGACAGATTTAGTGATGTTTAATGCTTTGTATAGATGACGAGTTACAAAGTGAGATTCAAGAAGCAGCGCATCGAGGTAAAACTTGATCATAAATTAGGAGTAGCACATTAGTTAGTCAGATAGATTATTACTAAAGTCAATTCTTGAAACCCAATGTTTACGAATCTCGCATGTCATGATATATGCAATCATGTCATTTTACAGTTATTTATATTAGTATGTATATCATGCATCTCATGTCACGTAAGACGTGTAAGCTTTCTTAAGTTCAAGTGCAAGATAAAAAATAGATCAATCTAATCAGATGATCATTTAGATGCATGATATCAATACAATTTTCGGGTGAATGTACAAGCCACAAACTCAAGTATAGTCCACTGTAGTATGCCAAAATACTACTTAGCAACTCCCCTTGAGGCCGTGGGATGTGGGGCTGGTGTACAATCTCACACACAGGGTTAAGTGTGTTGGCCAGTCAGATCAGTCATTTAATTCAAATAAATCAGTCATGCATAACATAAACATCAGTATGATCAATCATGATTTTAAACTCTCAGATTGAAAAATCTTTTGAAAACCTTACGTTTATTATGTTTACGTTGTGATGAGTTTCTTACTGAATTTTTATATTCATTTTAGTTTTATTTCATGGTTTTAACCACTCAGGTGAAGATGGTCAGTACGAGCAGGTGGCTCAGGCTTAGAAGGAATAGTTAGATTTAGTTCCAGGATTTAATTCTTTATTTTCTTATATTTATTTATTTAAGTTATGTAATCTCTTGCATGTCTATTTTTATATAAGTACGTGACATCTCTAATCCTAGGGAAGGAGGAGTTACATCTCATCATGTAGAATCTCATTTCATAACCTCTTATCACATAAAAAGTCAAGCAGGGGATTTACTTTGCTGTTCAACTTGAGAATCACTCACATCTAACCAACTTACAAGTTGATTTGCCTGTTTCAAATCATCCAACACACACCAAGTATACATGTTGCACTGGGGACAAATTCTACCCAGCCAGTTAACTCGAAGACACCGCACATGATACTGTTGGGATTGTCCCACATCGGTTGTGGAATGGGTTGGTGGTTAGTTTATAAGTGTGAGGAAAAACCTCACCTCTTGAGCTAGCTTTCGGGGTTGAGAGAGACCCATGACCACCCAACACTAGTATCAGAGCCCAGGTTTATCAACAGTCTCAAGCCCAACAATTTGTAGGAGAAGCGAGTTGTCACTGCTCCGAATCAAGGCTCGATGTGTGAGGGGGAGATTGTTGGGGTTGTCCCACATCGATTGTGGAAGCGTCTGGCGATCAGTTTATAGGTGTGAGGGAAAGCCTTACCTCTTGAGTTAGCTTTTGTGTTGGGTTTTCCCTCCTATATGGAGGATGACCAATGTGGGACCATTAAGCCCACATGGCGAGAGGGTTTAGGCCCAAATTAATTAGGTTTTATAACCCAAGTGTTGCTCTTTTCATAGAAGAGAGAATGAGAGAAAGTCGTGTGAGTGATATTGGGAGAGAAAAAGATAGCAACCAAAACAGAGGAGCTCGCAGCTATACGCCTTGATCGGAGTCGTCAGTGGTCCAATTAAGCTAAGATTTTGTACACACGTTCCCAACTGTAAGGATCTACAATATGAACGATGGAGACTGGATTTGGAGCAGTATTTCCAATGTCGAGGGCTATGAACAGTAACACGTTTTGGTGAGATCTCTCCTTATCACTCTGTTTGGTTGCCAAGAAAGTGTTTCTTGAGATTCTTGTTGATTGGTTGCCTCTAGTTCTATCTAGAGAGAGCAATTGTATATCCATTATTTCTTGATAGTGGATATTTGGGTGGACTAAGATTTCGTGATTTTTCCTCCAACACCAGGGAGGTTTTCCACGTAAAAGTTGCTTGTCTTTGTGTGTGAGATTTTGGTTTATATTGTGTTCTATTTAATTATTCCTAACAGGTTCACACAAAGTCGGAGAAAATTATTTTTGCTGTTTAGTTATTGATTTGGTTATTCCAAATCGGCAATTGATTTTTCCCAATAAAGTGGTATTAGAATGAGGTCATAACCTTTGAATATTTTGTGTTAAATAATAGAAGCTAATTTGAGTAGAATTGTTACTTTGAATGGTTCTAATTGTCATACTTGGAAAGATAAAATTGAAGACCTTTTATTTGCGAAGCAATTTCATTTACAGGTGTTTGCTTCTGAGAAGCCTGAAAATAAATCAGATGAACAATGGACTTTGCAACATTGACAAGTTTGTGGATACATCGGGCAGTGGGTAGATGATAATATTTTGAACCATATTAGTGGGGAGACACATGCATGTACACTCTAGAATAAACTTGAATAGTTATATGCTTGGAAGATTGGAAATAATAAAATGTATTTGATCAAGCATTTGATGACTTTGATACCAAGATGGAACTCCATTGATAGATTACTTGAACATATTCCAAGGAATAATTAATCAGTTGGCTAGAATGAGCATCAAGTTCGAAAATGAGGTACATGGATTGTGTTTGCTTGGTACATTGCCGAACCCTTGGGAGACATTTTGAATGTCATTATCTAATTCAAACTCGGATGGTGTAGTCAATATGGATCTGGTGAAAAACAGTGTTTTGAATCAAGAGATGAGAAGAAAATCATAGCATTCCCCTTTGCAGTCAAAGGTCTTGGTTATAGAAAAGAGGGGGGACGAGTAAAAGAAGAGATCCGAAGTACAAAGATAAGGGCAGAAGATTCAAACAAGTTTGCTAATGTTGAGTGCTATCATTGTGGCATGTAGGGGCATATCAAGAAAAATTGCTGAAAATTGAAGAGAGAATATAAGGAGAAAGGGAATAAGAAGAAGAACGACGATGGAAATGATGATGATCATGTTGACACCACTACTACCGGAGACTTCTTCATTGTTTATGACGATAATGATGTTGTAAATATTTCTTCTCATGAAACTAGCTGAGTGATTGGTAGTGGTGCCTCCATTCATGTTACTTCTCGAAAGGATTTCTTCACAGACTATATACCCGGTGATTTCAGAACAATAAAGATGGGCAATGGTGGGTTGGCAAAATTATGGGCATTGGAGATGTGTGCTTGGAGAAAAATATTGGCACAATGTTCATTCTTAGACATGTAAAACACATTCCTGATATTTGTTTGAACTTGATTTCTACAAGTAAACTTGATGATGAAGGGTATTGCAACACATTTAGTAATGACCAATAGAAACTTACAAGGGTTGCTATGGTTATAGCTCAAGGTACGAAAGTTTCAACCTTGTACTCTCCAATAACATTATTAATATTATGGAGAATGAACTCACAATATAACTGTGGCATGAGAGGCTTGCCCACATGAGTGAGAAAGGCTTGACCATATTGGCTAAAAGGAATTTTCTGTCTGGAATAAAGAGTGCACCTTTAAAAAGTGTACTCACTATTTGGCAGAGAAGCATAATAGAGTTACCTTCAAAAGTTCTTCTACATCAAGAAAGTCAAGTATACTTGATTTAGTGCATTCAGATGTTTGTGACCCTATGAAGACAAGAACACTTGGTAGCTCCTTGTATTTTGTGACTTTCATAGATGATCATTCAAGAAATTTGTGCATTTATAACTTGAAAAGAAAAGATCAAGTATTGGAAATGTTTAAATAGTTTCAGGTCTTAATTGAGAGAGACTAGACATAAGCTGAAGTGCATCCGAACTGATAACATGAGAGAGTATTCAGGCCCATTTGATGATTATTGCAGGCATCAAGGTATTCGACATCAAAAGGCACCTCCAACGGCTTCTTAGCTGAATGATTTAGCTAAGAGAATAAACAGAACACTGATTGAGAGATTGAGATGTTTGCTTTCAGAAGCACAAGTGTCGGGATCTTTTTGGGGTGAGGTTTTGAGTATAGTTGTAAATGTTCTTAATCTCTTACCACGTGTTCCTCTTCAGTTCGATGTACTAGAAATAGTTTGGACTGATAAGGATGTTACCTATGATCACTTACATGTCTTTGTACTTATTCCCAAGGATGCGAGGTCTAAGCTCGATGTGAAGACCCGACATTGCATCTTTCTAGGTTATGGTCTAGATGAGTTTGGGTATAGATTATATGATCCAGTTGATAAGAAACTAGTGAGAAGTCGAGACATTTTTTTTTTATTGAAGATCAAACCATGAAAGATATTGAAAAGATAGATAAAGCAATGTTTCGGTGTAATAATGATTCAATTAACTTGAAAAGATACATTTGCGAGCACATGTTGAACATGCTATTTAAGATGAGTAACAAAGTCCAAGTGATGCATATACTCCCTTACAGAATGAGACCCTTGATCAGTTGTCATAACTAAAGATACCACCGAATGTTCCACTCAAGAGGTCAAACAAAGAACGACATCCCTTCACTCGGTATTCTACAGACGAGTATGTGTTAATAACTGAAGGGGAGAGCCCGACTGTTATGCAGAAGCAATGGAAGACAAACACAAGGCAGAGTGGGTTTTCTCTGTATGTTTTTAGAACTTGAAAAAAAATTCACACTTATGACAATGGTTCTGTAATGCTAACGAAGATTGACACAAGGGAGCGATTTGAGTCTTGTTGCTCAATTGCTGGGATGGTGAGTCCTCCCACATAGTCGGGGAAGGGGGAGATTTGTTGTGTTGGATTCTTCCTCCTATATGGAGGATGGAGCATGTGGAACCATTAAGCCCACATGGAGAGAGGGTTTAGGATCAAATTAATTAGGTTTTATAACCTAAGTGTAACTGCTATTAGATAAGAGAGAATGAGAGAAAAAGACAACAACCAAAATAAAGGAACTCGTATAACTTAAGTCATATGCTTTGATTGGGTTCGTTTGTGGTCCGATTGAGTTGAAATTTTGTAGGCACATTTACAACTCAAGGTTGTACAATCTAAACGGTAGAGATTGTATTTAGAGCAGTATTTTCACTATCGGGGGCTGTGAACATTAACTCATTTTGGTGAGGTCTCTCCTAATTACTGGGGAGATTTTTCACATAAAAATTGATTGTCTCTATGTGTGTGATTTTGATTTATATTGTGCTTTATTTAATTATTGCTAATAAGTTCACACAAAGTGGGAGCAATTATTTCCTCTATTTAGTGATTGATTTTATTTCAAATTGGTAATTGATTTCTCCCAACAGATACACTCGGGGAATCTCTCAATTGGTCTATCAAGTGAGGCCAATATAAAATCATTCCATCCCGATCATCACGAGGACTATTACTCATTCGTATGAAACTCATATAAACGCATTGTAGAAATGACCTAGGGACTCTCAACCCATCCATGAGGAATGATGCACGATAAGACTCAACCCCCAAATCACCACATCACCAATCTAAACCATTGAAACTTAATATCTCAAAATTTCAATGTAAAGATATTCGTAAACATAATAAGGGAAAATATTTATTATTTCATGAGAAAAAAGATGAAGGTTACAGAATATGCAATGCTAGATCTTACAACATACCCACAACATTTATCCCATATTTCCCAGTAGATTGATCTCTCAACTAGAATAACAGAATTTGAGGTTTGCATTAGTCACATTGATGGCTCGAACAATAGATGACGTGAGAGTATCAATGCTATACAGAAAAACAATTTTTATTACCACACATTCTAACTAACAATGTAATCACCATAAGGAGTAATTTAATCAGCATAACTACAAGAAAAACAGAGTTTTGAGATTAAACTAGAGCTCTTTTATCGTGAGTATAGATATTTAGGTATGAGAACTTCTTATTTTTCTTTTCGTCTCCACTGCTCTTCTCCCTCTCTCTCCCTTTGTTAAGTTTTCTCTCTTCAGCCATCCCCTCACTGTGAGCCACCCTACCTATTTCTATTGTCAAATGTTCTCGCAATTGTTATCCTAGTAGTCTCGTCAAGCTTTGCTCTTCAAGTACTTAGCTTCTTCCCGCCTCTCTATAAAAGTATCGCTACTTTTTGCTCTGTCACTCTGTCACTTGCACGCAGTCTCTTCATTTCTCTATGTCACTTTCTTCATCACTTTATTTGGATTTGGTTGTTGAATCTATAATTTTTATTCGGTTTTGGTGAATCTAGAATTTTATTTGGTTTTTGTTGATTTTATTTTGGATCGGTTTGGCCAAACCAACTAGAACCAACTGACAACAATCAAGATTAGTGCTGACTATCAGCTAAACACCATTTAATGTGATTTTGGTCAGCACCAAAAAGGTCTGCCACCTTTTGAAAAATTTGCGGATTGGGTAGCAAACTAAACCAATTAGTGGCAAAACCCTTTTGCATTAAAAAATCATAAATTGAATGGTCCCTCAATGGAAGCAAAGATGTGCACTGACGATGTGCACCGATATGCATTTTGTATTTTTTCTAATATTAAAAAAAATACAAATGAAATGCACATCATCTGTTGACTTAGCATTTCCCTAAATTAAATTAAGGACAAGGTTGCACACCCTTAGATGGTATGGTACCATTTTGAGTAATTGGACTAAATGTGATGTCCAAACATATATGGACCATGCTATTTTTTTATAGCCTTGAACAATTGAGCGGGTCTCAATCTTATTTAAATGGTCACTATCCCATACTCAAAAGTTGTTGTACATATTTATATTTTTACTGTAAAGGACGTGTTTCACACCACCAACCGCACAAATAACCTACAATAATGAATAGACGGCTTTGATTGCCATGGGTAGAGTCCGATGCTTAAGTCAGTAACAATGTAAAGATAAGTATATATAAAATGAAGATGATGATTATCTCTCATGGGTTATTTACAGAGGGACTTGGACGTGAGGTATCCTTTGTGATCCTTTGCGAACCCGAGGAAGATATCTCCTGCTTTGTAGGAGTTATCCTCCTCAGGATGATCATGTATAACCGCAGGTAAGATCTCCAAGTTTATGGGAGTAATGCACATAAGAGAGTACAAGAAAACTGAGTATTTTTTACGGATTATTTTGCGACGATATGATTATTTATGACGAAAATAGACTCATTTTGGCAGTAAATAGCTAGCCAAAATTAAGCAGTTTTCTTGTAGTAAGTCGAAGTTCCCAACTTAGGTCTCCAAGATATATAGGTCCCATATCATTTTATTAAGAGCATTCTCAATGGAATAGCTAAATGTAAAATAAATGTACTTTTTAGTTATTAGGACAACAAAACCATCTACATTGGATTAGGCAAAGGGTAACTGCAATAACTTTTAGTTACAGTAATTCTAAAACTAAAACCAAATTTGATATATACTGTAGAACCACCAAATCTTTATTTTATTATTTCTTTTATAACTCTCCCTCTTCTGGGTACCTTCTTTTGAGCATGCTTTAATTCTTTTTTACTTGTGTTTATTTTATTTTATTATTGCTTTTGTTTGTACACCCTATCCTGCATCAAGTGCCCATATTTTGATGAACTATGTAGTACATGTCTATTAACCAATTAAATAAATTAGAATACGACTACTAAATAATATATAATCATATAATAGGTAGATTGGTAAAATATGATAAAATTAAATAAATTAATAATTTTTTAAATTAATATTATTTTATTACTATATAATGAATAAATAAATAATTCAATATGGTGATTTGATGTGAATATAATAGCTTAAGTCAAATTCATCTCATATTATTTTATTGTTATATAATGAAAAAATGAATAATCCAATATGAGAATTTGATATGAATGAAATAGCCAAAGTTAAATTCATCTCATATTAGCTAAAAGTGAGATTTAGTTTTAGCTAATCCATTATGAGTGCTCTTACAAATAATTCAATTTTAAATCTCGTATGCAACTTAAATCTTGTTATGTCAACAGTCTTCTATACCGACTTGTAACTAACAGAAAACACTTAAATTAATTTAAAAAATTAGATGGGATAAAACACTTAAATTAATTTAAAAAATTAGATGGGATAAATATAAATAATTATTACCAATCTATTTGATTTAGAAATTAACTTGTTGGGATGACTAGACTAGAGCATATATAAAAGGCCAAAAATACGCATATCATACTAGTGTGTTAAAAGTCCCATCTGAAATCTTTTGAAAGTAGTGCCAAAAGTCGTCCAAATTAATTACCAAGGCAAATGGGATGGCATGCTATCATTTGTCAAATATAGCAACCATTCTGTTTTAATATTGTATGAAACTAATCAAAACTTGAAATTAATGGATTTGAGTTTTTTAGAGTCTTTACCTAAATTCTAGAGTCCAAGATACATGAAATAGACTCTATAGTATTTGTTTACCATTTAATACCATTCAAAAAATTCATTCAAATAGTTATAAATGTTGTCAAATCTACATTATATATTTATCTCTCTCGTGATATTAATTTAGATCTGATAAAACTTTTGGATGATCTGAATTTAAAATTAACGCATAATTTTGAAAGGTACTACTAAACTTGTGGGCGCAAGCTTTTGTTTATATACGACAATGATTAAAGGTTTACCGACAATAGTATTGCTATAAATCAACGCACATAAATAGACAGATGAATTATGAAATTATTGTCGTATATAAACAGTAATTTTACTGTTTATGCATCAATTTATGTCCACGAATATTCGTGTCTTTATCATTTTTAATTATTACCCACAAGGATAATTAAATGTTGTCAAATCTACATTATATATTTATCTCTCTCATTATATTAATTTAGATCTGATAAAACTTCTGGATGATCTGAATCTAAAATTAACGTATAATTTTAAAAGGTGCTACTAAACTTGTGGGCGCAAGCTGCTTTTGTTTATATACAACAATGATTAAAGGTTTATCGACAAGAGTACTGCTATAAATCAACGCACATAAATAGACAGATGAATTATGAAATTATTGTCGTATATAAACAGTAATTTTACTGTTTATGTATCAATTTATATCCGCGAATATTGGTGTTGTTATCATTTTTAATTATTACCCACAAGGATGCACTTCATAGTGAAATGCATCATTCCAAAAACATCACTAAATTAATATTACCACGGGGTGAATGAACTGAAATTGTGCACCACCACAGATTCACATGGTCCAGGCAGCCTACCATGTTTTTTTTTTTTTTTAAATCTATATATAATGACAGGTTAATAAGCTTTTTCAAGTGCAAAATACTTTTCTCTTTTCCATATTCCATCTGTTTTCAGCTTTTTCATTCGAAGATTCTATGTCATTGTTGCTTTAGAGTTCATCCTCTTCGTGGAACTGTAAAATTACTTGAAAGTTTATTTGCTTTTCCCAACTTTTTCGAAGATATTAGTGGCATGAATAAGTTATCATGCCTTCACCAACTTTGGTAGGAAGGTTTCAATCTTTCGAACTTCTGTCCCAATCATGGGCTTTGATGAATCCAACTTGGAATAAGAGCTGCGGTCCAATTGATCTTTCGATGTTTAGACTTTGAACTAGTCTGGCTCTTTTTTCTGACCCAAAAAATATAAAGTTGCAACTTAGGTGAAAATAACAGGCGGAGTCGCAGATGTTAAAGTAACAGAGTTCTTTTCCGGTAAATAACCTCTCCTGGAAAACCAAACCACCCAACCCAATGTTTAACCAGAGAAAGGATAGTCAGTTATCTCTATTTTTTGTTTTCTTTTAATTTTTGAGTTCAAGAGACTTTTTGTTGATATATTTATTTTGATTTTAGTATAGACTAGGATAATCACTTTGCTGTCATCAGCCTACAATGGGATGGATCAAGTTTTAACACTTGAGGAAGCTCTTTCTCTCACCCTTACATTGGATTCGGAAGACATGGCATATGTGGCGCCTCATTTCTCAATAAAGGACTTGGGAGGATCCGCGGTGTCAAGGTGCCGGCCGGTCGGCAACATCTTGAATTTAGATAGGGAATAAGCATGCAAATTTCACAAGGAAGTGTACGTATAAATAAATAGACATCTAATCACAGTGGAATAAGTGAATGTTTAATTAGAGACTAAATACTATTTGTTCAAGAGGTCTAAACCATATATAGACTTATAGTCGTGCGTGGCAAGAAATCACTCTCTAAGCAAAACACATGCATCCATAGTCATGGCGAAAAATCACACTCTGGATAAAACACAAATATATAAGCATGACAAGGAATCGCCCTCTAAGAAATTACTCTCTGTGCAAATTTCAAGTATACATATATATCATCGAGACGAGGAATCACCATATTCTCAAGCATGTAAAACTCATCAAATCTCATTTAACGACCTGGCCCATTATTCCTAAAGTTAGAAAATAGATAATCTTATTTGGGCCTAAATTAGGTTTAATGGGCCAATTTTAAATAAGCATATGGGCTATTATTTATCTAGGTTTGTGTCATGTTGAGCCTAAATTAGACCATATATTATTTGCATCATTAAATCTTAAAATATTATGAAAAATATTTTATTTTAACATATATTACTATTTTGAATTTTTTGAAATTCTATTAATAACATGGGAAATTTTAATTGAAGTTATTGTTGTTGTTGTTGTTGTTGTTGTTATTATTATTATTATTATTATTAATTATCATGTATAACCGATACATGTTGAAACATGAAACTGTCGCAGCAAACCACTAAATTCAGTTCAACCCCACGCATGTGCGTTCATCTCCCTAATCTCCTTGCACCTAGGATTTCTTGAAGCAGTATGTGTGTGTGTGTGTATCCGTAAGGTTTTAAATTCACGCACAACAGCCCATTCTACAACTAGGGTTGCCGCTCAACCTCCCATCCTTCACAAACTACCCGACGTAGAGAGACCTCAACTACATGATCCTCCACGTCCAAACCGAGAAGAAAGCTACAGGCGGCCAGTCACCAGGAACCCATTATCGAAACAAAAGCACCTCTCACAACAACACCACACCCTTCTCCACAAACGATTTCCTCCCCAGCCACTCCACCCCTTGCACCGCCCATCATGGTTGTATCGCACGACACGAAACCCAGCAGCCCCACGAGACACCAATGCAACCTCTATTCCTGCACCACAAAAACAGAGCATGACACTTCCACCAAGCACGGCAAACCAGAAAGCCACAACCCTCCACAACCGTCTGTTGCTTCTCCACGGCAACAACCTTTCTCCCCCACCGCGTGATGCTCCTTCACGTAAAGCTACAGCTACTGTCACGCCAACTTTTCTACCACTGACAGTACAGAGTAGCGGCGAACCAACATGGCCACAATTGTCTTGAACCAGCTAACCTCCACAGAAATTGCTGCAAGGAGCTTCCAACCACCTCAGTTCCGTCACACGACATTCCCTCTCTCGGTAGGCCCACGGCGACTCACATCTCTTTGTTTGCTCCTTGCTTCTGGGTATGATAGCACCCATTGGCTTCTCTATCTCTCTCTCTCTCTCTCTGTGCTCTGCCGCCGCACTTGTCACCGTTGATCTCAACTCAACCACTCATGTTGTCCCTACCTTCTTCTACACGGCGTCCTCTGTTTTTGTTGGGTAAGCAATGCCACACAACCCTTTGATTCTAGAATCAACATTTGATGCTTTAGTTGCTTTTAGGTCTTCAGCTTTCAGAAAGTACATACATATTTTACTATAATTACAAGATTTGCCATTAAAGCCCTTGCCGTGTAGCCATGTTTTGAACCCTTTTAAGTGTTATGACCAAAATAATCCTGACCTTGCGCAGTGTCTTCGTCTTCAGGTATCTCACTTTCTCTCTAAAGTCAACGCCTTCCCTCTTATTTTTCTCTGTTTCATGCGTTTCCTGCTTTGAATTTTTCAGGTGGTGCTACTGTGTTTTCCCCACTCTGATCTCCCTCATTAGACGCTCACTCTCTTCCATTTCTCTTTTATTCTCTTCCGTCTACGAAGTGGTTAATTTCCTTACCGTGGTGTTGACGTTGAGCTCTGTCGAACGGATAAGGAAACCGAGTGCCGTTTTACATTGTTTTTCATGGTGTAAATTAGTGGCTTTTAATATTTTGATCATTGGAAAATTTCTACTATTTATAATCGAATTTGAGGGCTTGGTAATCTAATGGTGTTTTGTTGTTGAAGAAGGATTATAAGGGGTGGTTGTTTGGTTTGACATGGTTGTGCGGGAGGAGTTTTGTAACTGTTCGGGGTTGTGTTGGTTGTTCTGAGTGTTTATATAGACAATTGGATTGATTTGTTTTTCTAGTGGGTTATAATTTGCGGTCTGAGTTGATATTGACAGTCAAGACTGTTCTTATGGCTAGTTGCGTGTGACGAGGTGTGTTTGGTTATGGTTTGGTGGATGTATTGGTTATTTTTGAAATTGAAATACGGTATTTTGGATTGAAGTGTGAGCTGTTCAGTTTAGCATTTGGTTGTTTGAGTGAGGTTATTTTGCTTAATTGAGGGTTGGAATCATGAATTTTAATTATTTTGGATTGAGGTTGCGTCAATGGCCTTTTAACACTTAGTGTATATTTTGTTTTTATGAATAGGTGACGAAATCATTAGAGGTTGTTTTCAAGGCATAAATAATACGCTGCAGGAGTCAAGTAAACGGGATTCCTATGCTAGACTTTATACTAGTTATTAAGATTGAGGTTGACTTTCTAAAGACTTTGCATATTTTGTGATGAAATGAGAATTTGAGGAAAAAAAACCAACATCGGTCGCTTATTTGCACTACTCATGAAATCTATACGAAAAAGGAAAAATATTTTCTTACATGCATTGTGTAGACATGAGCTAAATTTTGTCATGTTGTCTCTGAAATCTGAAAAAGAGCGATATTGAGAATATGAAAAATTGTGCATTGATTTAGAAAGATGTTTTGACTTTTGTTTTCAGTATGTGAGAATGATCTGATTATGTTTTGATACTCTGTTTTATTTTGATATGGCATCTAAAAACCTTTGGCATGGTGTACTGATTTTGTATCTGACTCTGTCTCTGCTCTGTTTGAGTTGGTACCAACTTCTCTGTCTCTGAGTGCACCCACTTTAGAAACAAAGTGGTTTTATTGTGATATTTTCTGTGTGCACACTCGAGGCTCCGAGAAGAATAAATGAAAGATTTCACCTCTGTCTCTGCCTGGTTTGGCCACGGGGGATATCACAACCCTACCATGGGGGTGAAACATGGTCTTTGCTCTATAAGATGCTCTGTTTTGATTTGATGATGATGCTTATGTTATATTATCCCAAAATACTTTGGGTTTTACTTGTCTTAAAACCATCGCTCTGTTACTTTTGAAAAACATGTTTTGTTATGCATGATAACTCTGAAAAAATATTTTTGTTCTACATGCTGTACTTTGTAAATGATCATGTTTGCACGCTAGCATATGTCATCTGCTTTCTGAGTTGTTGATAACCCACCCCTATCTTCATAATATTTTCAGATGATGTGGAGAGTCCAACTGAGGACCTGGATTAGATTGGTGAGCATGATTAAGTTGAGGAGAGAATGTTAGAAGAAGGAATTCTGATGTCCTTTAGTTTTAATGTTTCTTAGATTTAATTATATCTTGGGTTTAGTAAGACTTATGAAATTATCAGTTTGGTTTGTTATGACTACCGAGAGATTGTGGACTCCTTAGTTTATTTTTGCTGTGGTAATGACTTTGTGGAGTTTTCAAGGTGTTTATTTAGAAGACATGAGATTGAGTTTTGCTAATAAAGTTTTTGGAGATTTATTTTAGTTGTGTTGGGAAACTTATTTATAAGTGGTAGGTAGTAATTCTCCAAGCCACCTGGGTTTGGGGCATTACATTTGGTATCAGAGCCAAGTTAGAGGTTCTACAGACTATAGTATGTGAGATTTCGGAGTATAGATAGTCTTTGAGAAATCATTTTCAGATTTGTTGTAGTAGTGGATTGGACTATGAGGTTGAATATTTTAGGTGTGGGAAGTCTTAGGGCAGGTTTGGGGCCAAAACCAAAACACAAAATTCTCATCTCATCTCATCTCATCATTACACCTTTTTCAAATCTCCATACAAAATATAATAAACAATTCAACTTTTTCAAATCCCAATACACATTTTTCAAATCCCAAAACAATAATAATATTAAAACTTAATATTTTAAACTTCAAAACAAAACACAAAATTCTCATCTCATCCCCCAAACCTACCCTTAGAATTCGTAGACTTTAGGATTGACTTTGATGTGTAGGATTTCCCCGGTTTATGAACTAAGTTCATGTTGATTATGGTTTGTTTTAATTACAGAGTCTTCTTAAATAATTAGATGGGGTAAGGTATTAGATTTTGGAGATTGACTATTACTATCGTTGTGCGTACTTCTTTTCTCTCTTTTATAGGTATTCTTATAATTTTGAAGTATAATATATATGTTTTGTTTTAAAAATACCACTAAGTAATTATGTTCAAATAAACTCTATTTTTTTTAAGCGATTATTAAAGATCCGAGTTATTTTGTCAGGATGCCACCTCGTCATCGAGAACAAAGTATGTCGGACCTAAATGCAAACGAGAATGAAAGGGAAGCAAACCCGAGTGCTTCCGAAGTTCTACGAGCAGTTGCACATCAATTAATTGATGACCTCGTGCATAATCCCTCAGGACCCCAACGTAACTATAATGATGGGGGTTGTACCATAGAGTATATCAATCGAATGCACCCCCCTTTATTTGATGGGAGAGGCGATCCAACTCTGGTGGAGGATTGGATTCAGGACATTGAGGAGATTTTGTGGGTCCTAACCTGTACTGATGAACAGAAGGTGACGTACGTCACATTCAAGCTAACTGGGGAGACAAAGAGGTGGTGGATTTCTGAAAGAACTATCAGAGAAGCAGATGAGACATAGATAGTTAGTTGGCTACATTTCAAGCAAATCTTTCTTGAGCGCTTCTTCCCTATCCCTGTCCGTGATGACAAGGCTATGGAATTTGCCACCTTGGTGCAGGGAGCAATAACAGTACACTAGTATGCAGCCAGGTTTTCTGAGTTATCCCGTTTTGCTACTTATCTAATTCTTGATGAGGAAAAGAAGGCTCGCAAATTTGAGCAAGGGTTGAATGAGAAACTTTATGAGCGAGTGGTGGGTTTTTAGATTCGAAACTTCTCAGAAATGGTGAATAAGGCCACAATTTTTGAGCGAACCCTCCAAAGAAGCGTTGCATTTCATGAACAAAGGAAGAGGACTACTCCTACTGGGTACCATTCTGGCATGGACCAGGGATCGTAGAAAAAGAGGAATGAAGGTAGTAGCTCGGGAAATAGGGCGGTTCAGGGTAACCAACAGCCTTATCAGTGTAGGACATGCAATCAAGTGCACTCCAGAGAGTGCAGAAAAGGGGCAGGATTGTGTTTCCGTTGCGGCAAATCGGGACACTACATCAAGGACTGCCTAATGCAATTCGGTAGCAACAAGGAAACTATACTGCCACCTTAGAGAAATGAAGTTCCAGCACAAGGCAGCAACCAACGTCCTATTATGCCTGCACGAGTATTGCACTAACACCTGGAGAGGTTGAGGGTAGGAATGATGTGATCATTGGTATGACTCATTTGTTTTGCTTTAAGGATTTTATTTTATTTTATTATTCTATTTGTGGGTTTTGGATAAGACTTTGAATATTTTGGTTCATGTATAAGATTGTTTGTGGTCACATGTACTCTTTCTTTGTTTTCTAATAACACTATTGTGTTATTTGACTCGAGAGCGACACCATTCTTTTGTTTCCACGGCTTACTCTAGATTTTGCACTTTAGAAACTGAAAAGTCGAAGCACAAGTTAGTGGTTGCGATCCCAACAGGAAATTCGGTAGTCTGTAGTGAGATTCTACCGGGGTGCCCTTTATCTATAGAGGGAAGACTAATGCCAGCAAATTTAATAGTGTTCCATATGATTGGGTTTGATGTGATTTTGGGTATGGGTTGGCTGGCTTCTTACCATGCTAGTATTGATTGTTTTTAAAAAGAAGTGGTTTTCAGACCCCCAAAAGAAAGTGAATTTCGGTTCATAGGGTCGAAAGTGAGGTTGGTTCCACCCATCATATCTGCCATTTAGGTTGGAAAATTGTTACGTGATGGTTGTCAGGGATTCTTAGCCTGTGTGGTAGAAGCACCAAAAGAAGAGTTGAAGTTGGAACAGATACCTGTTGTGAGCGAATATCCAGAGGTTTTCCCAGAAGATTTATCTGGACTTCCACCCGAGCGAAAGGTAGAGTTTGCTATTGAATTAGTCTCAGGCACGGAACCTCTTTCGAAAGCACCTTACCGTATGGCGCCGTCTGAACTAGTGGAACTCAAGGAGCAGTTGCAAGATTTGTTGGACAAGGGTTTCATTAGGCCCAGTGTATCACCTTGGGGAGCTCCAGTTCTCTTTGTGAAGAAGAGTGATGGATCGATGAGAATGTGTATCGATTACAGGGAACTTAATCGGGTGACCATAAAGAATAAGTACCCCCTACCCCGTATAGAAGATTTGTTTGATCAGTTTCAGGGTGCTCAGGTATTTTCAAAGATTGATGTTCGATCGGGTTACCATCAATTGAAGATCAGGGCGGAAGATGTGGCTAAGACGGCTTTCAGGATCCGATATGACCATTATGAGTTTTTGGTCATACCTTTTGGCCTGACTAATGCCCCAGCAGTATTCATGGATTTGATGAATCGGGTGTTTCATGAATTTTTAAATAAGTTTGTGGTGGTTTTTATTGATGATATACTGATATACTCCAAAAGCAAGACCGAGCATGAAGAATATTTGAAATTGGTACTTGGGGCACTCAGAGATAAATAGTTGTTTGCTAAGTTGAAGAAGTATGAATTCTGACTTGATTCAATCACATTGCTGGGGCATTTAGTTTTGAAAGATGGCGTTTCAGTGGACTCAGGAAAAGTGGAAGCAGTGGTTAATTGGTCGGCGCCGAAGAATCTTCATGAGGTTAGAAGCTTCTTGGGATTGGCGGGTTATTACCGTCGATTCATTGATGGTTTCTCCAGGATAGCAGTTCCTTTCACTGCACTCACCAGGAAAAATAATAAGTTTGAATGGACAGCAAAGTGTGAAGAAAGCTTCCAGGAGTTGAAACAGAGATTAGTGACAGCTTCGGTGTTAACAGTCCCCACGGCTAGAGGTGGATTTGTTGTCTATAGCGATGCATCAAGGCTTGGATTGGGGTGTGTACTGATGTAACATGGGAAGGTTATAGCTTACGCCTCCCTCCAACTGAAGGGGTATGAGTAGAATTATCCCACACATGATCTGGAACTCACGGCAGTCATTTTTGCGCTTAAGATTTGAAGACACTATCTATATGGTGAAAAGTGTGAAATTTATATGGATCACAAGAGTTTGAAATATTTCTTTACCCAAAAGGAATTAAATATGAGGCAAAGGAGAAGGCTTGAGTTGATAAAGGATTATGATTGCACCATTAATTATCACCAAAGCAAAGTTAATGTTGTAGCCGACGCACTAAGTAGGAAGTTAATGGGACCGACAGTTGCAGCCCTTACCACTCAACATGAGTTGTTAATGGACTTTGAAAGAGCCTGTATTGAGGTCATCGCTAGTGATACAAATGCTTTCATGGCCAGTTTAATAGTTCAACCTGCCTTGATAGATAGAATCAAAGCTGCTCAGAAAGTGGACTCAGGGTTAGTGAAGCTAGTGGAAGAAGTCGGGAAAGGAGACAAACCTGATTTTAGCGTCTCCGAGGATGGAGTTTTGAGGTTTAGAGGTAGAGTATGCATACTTGCTGATGATGAACTAAAAAGAGTAATTCTTGAAGAAGCACACCGTTCTCTGTACACAATTCACCCAGGGAGTACCAAGATGTATCGGGACTTGAGAGTCTTTTGGTGGAATGGTATGAAAGGAGAAATTGCTAAATTTGTGGAACAATGCCGAACTTGCCAATAGGTGAAGGCGGAACATTAGAGACCTGCAGGATTATTACAGCCACTCCAAATTCCAAAATGGAAGTGGGAGCATATCTCCATGTACTTTGTGACAGGCCTACCAATGACATTAACCTCACTAACGAAGACCGCTCGTTTTGTGACCATTAAAGTTTCTTATAAACTGGAGAAACTAGTTGAGTTGTACGTGCAGGAGATAATGAGGTTACATGGAGTACCGGTATCCATTGTGTTGGATAGAGACCCTCGTTTCACTTCCAAGTTCTGGCGAAGCTTACAAGAGGCAATGGGTACTAAGTTAAGTTTCAGTACTGCTTTTCACTCTCAGACAGATGGACAGTCAGAAATGACTATTCAGACTTTAGAAGACATGTTGAGGGCGTGTGTGATGGATTTTAAGGGAACTTGGATGCGACATTTACCATTGGTTGAGTTTTCTTATAATAATAGTTTTCAGGCTAGCTTTTGGATGGCACCCTATGAGGTTTTGTATGGCAGAAGGTGTAGATCTCCATTATATTGGGATGAAGTAGGTGAAAGGAAACTTCTAGGGCCAAAGATTATTCAGCAAACCACATAGAAGATAGACACCATTCGGGCTAGAATGAAAGCAGCTCAAAGCCGACAAAAGAGTTATGCAGGTAAATGCCGCCACCAGTTAGAGTTTGAGGTTGGAGATAAGGTATTTTTTAGGATTGCACCAATGAAAGGAGTTATGAGATTTGGAAAGAAGGGTAAGTTGAGCCTAGATATATTGGACCGTTTGAGATTCTTGATCAGATTGGACCAATGGCGTACATGGTGGCTCTGCCACCGACATTCTCGGGAGTGCATAACTTGTTTCATGTGTCTATGTTGAGGAAGTACATCCATGACCCCACCCACACTATAGATCATGAACCCCTTCAGATTCATGAGGATATGACATACACCGAGGCACCGAGGCACCAGTGCGGATTTTGGACATGAAAGAGCAAGTGTTACGGACTCGAACTATCCCTTCAGTTAAAGTATTGTGGAATAATCATGCCATCAGTGAAGCAACTTGGGAATTCGAGGAAGAGATGCAAGTTAAGTATCCTCACCTGTTTGAAGAGAATTTTTATAACTTGTAGCAAATTCTAAGGACGGAATTTTTGTAAGGGGGGAGGATTTAAGGCCCAGTGTTTGTGAGGCCCAGATCGTGCGCAAAGCCCCAGCCCTTTCCTTGGAGGAGTGCGAAACAATGCCATTTTGGGGTAAGTTCCCCTGCTTCCTCAACCTCCCCCGATTCTTTCTTCCTCTTCTTTCTCTTTCAGTTTTCCTGGTTTTCCCTCTTCCGGACGTCTCCCTCTCACATGTTACCCACTTCCCTTCCCGTTTCCATCTCTTGTTTTCGTTGGTTCTGTTTTCGGGAGTCCGAATATCATGCCCTAAATTTCCTCCATTTTCCTTTCCCTTAAAATCGGTTCTCACTCTATCGCATCCCTCCAATTCTGAAGATTAATGTGCCTCTCTCTCTCTCTCTCTCTCTCTCTCTCTCTCTCTCTCTCTCTCTCTCTCTCTCTCGTGTCCCTCTATTTCTGCAGTTGGTGTTCTCTCTTCAGACTAGGCTTTTCTCTCCCTCTTGCGCAGTGTCTTCGTCTTCAGGTATCTCTCACTTTCTCTCTCAATTCGACACCTTCCCTTTTATTTTTCTCTGTTTCATGCGTTTCCTACTTTGAATTTTCCAGGTGGTGCTGCTGTGTTTTCCCCACTCTGATCTCCCTCATTAGACGCTCACTCTCTTCCATTTCTCTTTGATCTCTTCCATCTGCGAAGTGCTTAATCCAATGTTTTGAATACCGTACCGGACGTCATACCGGTCAAGGCACTGGAACGAAATATTTCGGTACCGGTACCGTTTTGGAATAGCGTTTCGGGATAACGTTTCGGGATAGTCGATATATAAATAAATTATATATATAAAAATTATATTTCAAAATAATAGTCTATATATAAATAAATTATATATAAATACATATATATATAAATTATAAATAGTCTAGTCTAAATTAGGAGTTAAAAAATAAATTTGTAGTTTGAAAAAACGAAAAAAAAAAAACACATACAGGCTGAAATATCGGCCGGTACTAGCCAGTATCGGCCGAAATATAGGCCGGTACAGGCCAAAATTTAGTCCGAAATGGCCGGTACCGGCCGGTACGGCTGGTATTTTAACCGGTACGGAACATATATCATACCTGTATCGGCCGGACGGCTGAAACGAAAAATTTCGGCCGTACCGGCCGGTACGGTACGAAATTTAAAACACTGGCTTAATCTCCTTGCCGTGGTGTTGACGCTGAGCTCTGTTGAACTGGTAAGGAAACCGAGTGCCGTTTTACATTGTTTTTCATGGTGTAAATTAGTGGCTTTTAATATTTTGATCATTGGAAAATTTCTACTGTTTATAATCGAATTTGAGGGCTTGGTAATCTGATGGTGTTTTGTTGTGGAAGAAGGATTATAAGGGTTGGTTGTTGGGTTTGACGCGGTTGTGTGGGAGGAGTTTTGTAACTGTTCAGGGTTGTGTTGGCTGTTTTGAGTGTTTATATAGACAATTGGATTGACGTGTTTTTCTTGTGGGTTATAAGTTGATATTGACAGTCAAGATTGTTCTTATGGCTAGTTGCGTGTGACGAGGTGTGTTTGGTTATGGTTTGGTGGATGTATTGGTCATTTTTTAAATTGAAATACGGTATTTTGGACTGAAGTGTGAGCTGTTCAGTTTAGTATTTGGTTGTTTGAGTGGGGTTATTTTGCTGAATTGAGGGTTGAAATCATGAATTTTAATTATTTTGGATTGAGGTTGCATCAATCGCCTTTTAACACTTAGTGTATATTTTGTTTTTATGAATACGTGACGAAATCATTAGAGGTTGTTTTCAAGGCATAGATAATACGCTGCAGGAGTCAGGTAAGCGGGGTTCCTATGCTAGGCTTTATACGAGTTATTAAGACTGAGGTTGACTTTATGAAAACTTTGCATATTTTGTGATGAAATGAGAACTTGGGAAAACAAAACCAACATCGGTCACTTATTTGCACTACTCATGAAATCTGTAGGAAAAAAGGAAAAATATTTTTTTACATGCATTGTGTAGACATGAGCTAAATTTTGTCATGTTGTCTCTGAGATCTGAGAAAGAGTGATATTGAGAATCTGAAAAATTGTGCATTGATTTAGAAAGATGCTTCGACTTTTGTTTTCAGTATGTGAGAATGATATGATTATGTTTTGGTACTCTGTTTTATTTTGATATGGCATCTGAAAACCTTTGGCATGGTGTACTGATTTTGTATCTGACTCTATCTCTGCTCTGCTATGCTTTGCTCTGTTTGGGTTGGTACCAAATTCTCTGTCTCTGAGTGGACCCACTTTGGAAATAAAGTGGTTTTATTGTGGTTTTTCCTGTGTGCACACTCGTGGCTCCGAAAAGAATAAATGAAAGATTTCACATCTGTCTCTACCCGGTTTGGCCACCGGGGATAGCACAACCCTACCATAGGGGTGAAACATGGTCTCTGCTCTGTAAGATGCTCTGTTTTGATGTAATGATGATGCTTAGGTTATGTTATGCCAAAGTATTTTGGATTTTACTTGTCTTAAAATCATCACTCTGTTACTTTTAAAAAATATGTTTTGTTCTGCATGATAACTCTGGAAAAAATATTTTTGTTCTACATGCTGTATTTTGTAAATGCTCATGTTTGCACGCTAGCATATGTCCTCTACTTACTGAGTTGTTGATAACTCACCCCCTATTTTCATAATATTTTTAGATGATGTGGAGAGTTCAACTGAGGACCTGGATTAGATTGGTGAGCATGATTAAGTTGATGAGAGGATGTTAGAAGAAGGAATTTTGATGTCCTTTAGTTTTAATATCTCTTAGATTTATTTATATCTTGGGTTTAGTAAGACTTATGAAATTATCAGTTTGGTTTGTTATGACTACCGGGAGATTGTGGACTCTTTAGTTTATTTTTGCTATAGTAATGACTTTGTGGGGTTTTCAAAGTGTTTATTTAGAAGACATGGGATTGAGTTTTGCTAATAAAGTTTTTGGAGATTTATTTTAGTTGTGTTGGGAAACTTATTTATAAGTGGCAGATAGTAATTCTCCAAGCCACCTGGGTTTGGGGCGTTACAAATATAGCCAAGTATTCTACTAAATTATAATTTGAAAGTGAAAATATTTTATTAGTATTTAAATAATTTATTATATAAGCATTCATTGATTTTAAATTAAACAGAATATTTATTTATTATTTTCTACAGTATGAATTTAATTAAGTGGAATATTATGACATGTTTTCTTAGACATATTTAGTTACGTTTAATGCTTCGTATAGGTAACGTGTTACGAAATGAGATTCAAGAAGCAGTGCAGCGAGGTAAAGCTTGATCATAAATTAGGAGTTGCACATTCGTTAGTCAGATAGATTATTATTAAAACCAATTTTTGAAAGCCAGTGTTTATGAATCTTGCATGTCACGATATATGCAAACATGTCATTTTACAGTTATTTATATTTGTATGTATGTCATGCATCTCGTGTCGCATAAGACATGTAAGCTTTCTTAAGTTCAAGTGTAAAATAAAAAATCAGATCAGTTTAATCAGATAACCATTCAGATGCATGGTACCAATGCAATTTCAAGGTGGATGAGTAAGGCACGGACTCAAGCGTGGTCCACTGTTGTATGCCAGAAGACTACTCAGAGGCTCTCATTGCGGCCGCAGGATGTCGGGCTGGTGCCCAACCTCGTGTCGGGCTGGTGCCCAACCTCGTACACAGGGTTAAGTGAGTTGGACAGTCATATCAGACAGATAAATCAAATTTGTCAGTTAATTAAGATAAATAAGTTATTCATAGCGTAAGTATCAATATCATCAATCATGATTTAAAACTCTCATAATGCAAAATTTTATGAAAACCTTACGTTTATTATGTTTATGTTGTGATGATTTTCTAACTAAGTTTTCGATTCATTTTAGTTTTATTTCATATTTTTAACCACCCAGGTGAAGATGGTCAGTATGAGCAGGTGGGCGAGGCTTAGAAAGAGCAGTTGGATATAGTTCCAAGATTTAATTATTTATTTTCTTATATTATTTAAGTTATGTAATCTCTTGCCTAGCTATTTTTACATAAGTGACATCTCTAACATTAGGGAATGGGGTGTTACATCTCATCATATAGAATCTCATTGCATAACCTCTTATCACATAGAAAGTCAAGTAGGGGATTTACTTTGCCGTTCAACTCGAGAATCACTCCCACCCAACAAACATACAAGTCGATTTGCTTGTTTCAAATCATCCAACACACACCAAGTATACATGTTGCACCGGGGATACATTCTACCGGGCCAGCTAACTCGAAGATACCACACAGGATACTGTTGGGGCTATCCCACATCGGTTGTGAAATGGGTTGGTGGTCAGTTATAAGTGTGAGGAAAAGTCTCACCTCTTGAGCTAGCTTTTAGGGTTGAGAGAGACCCATGACCACCTAACACTAGTGTCAGATCCCAGATTTATCAATAATCTCAGGCCCAACAGTCAACGGGAGAAATAAGTTATCTCTGCTTTGACTTAAGGCCAGATGTGTGAGGGGAAGATTGTTGGGGTCGTCCCACATTGGTTGTGGAAGGGGCTGCTGATCAATTTATAAGTGTGAGGGAAAGCCTCACCTCTTGAGTTACCTTTTGTGTTGGGTTTTCTCTCCTATATGGAGGATAGCCAATGTGGGACCATTAAGCCCCCATGGAGAGAGGATTTAAGCCAAAATTAATTAGGTTTTATAACCTAATTGCTGCTCTTATCATAGAAGAGAGAATGAGAGAAAATCGTGTGAGTGATATTGGGAGAGAAAAAGACAGCAGCCAAAACAGAGGAGCTTGCAGCTTCAGTCATATACCTTTCGGAGTTGTTTGTGGTCCGATTGAGCTGAAATTTTGTAGGCACATTCAAAACTGAAGGCTCTACAATCTAAACGGTGGAGATTGGATTTGAATAAATATTTCCAGTGTTGAGGGCTGTGAACAGTAACACGTTTTAGTGAGATATCTCCTAATCACTCTGTTTGGTTGCCAAGAAAGTGTTTCTTGAGATTATTGTTGATTGTTTGCCTCTATTTCTATATAGAGATACCAATTTTATACCCACTATTTGTTGATAGTGGAGATTTGGGTGGACTACGGTCCCATGGTTTTTCCTCCAACATTGGAGAGGTTTTCCAAGTAAAAATTGATTGTCTCTGTGTGTGTGATTTTGGTTTATATTGTGCTCTATTTAATTATTCCTGACGAGTCCACACAAAGTGGGAGAAAATCATTTTCAGTTTTTAGTGATTGATTTGGTTATTTCAAATAAGTAATTGATTTTTCTCAATAATGTGGTATCAGAACGAGATCATAACCATTGAATATTTTGTGTTAAATAATGGAAGCTAATTTGAGTAAAATTGTTACTTTGAATGGTTCGGACTATCATACTTAGAGCACTCTCATTGGATTAACTAAAATTAAAGTACATTTTTTATGAATATAAAATGAATTTAGCATTTAGCTATTACATTCACATAAGTTTCTACATTGGAATAGTCATTTTTTCATTATATGACAATAAAATAATATAAGATGAATTTAACTTTGACTATTCACATCAAATCTCCACATTAGATTATCCATTTATTCATTATATAGTAATGAGTAATTAATAATTTTGAAAATTTTTTAATTTTTTTAATTTTTTTAATTATGAATTTATTTTATTTTATCATATTTTACTATTCATAATATTATATATTAATTAGTAATTGTATTCTAATTATATTTTTTCAATTGTCATTTAAAATGGAGAGAGAAATAATTGATATTAAAAGGAGAGAAAAAAAAGAATATAAAATAGATTTGATAAATGAATAGTTCCTTTTAAATTTGGAAATTATTTTAGATATTACTGTAGCTATATTTGGAATATAGCTATTTCAATGTGAGCTATTTTATGACTTAATAGCTAAATTCTCATTGGATTTAGTTTTTAGCTAATCCAATGAGAATGCTCTTAGAAAGGAAAAATTGAAGACCTTTTGTTTGTGAAGCAATTTCATTTACAGGTGTTTACTTCTGAGAGCTTGAAAATAAGTCTGATGAACAATGGACTTTGCAACATTGACAAGTTTGTGGATACATCAGGCAGTGGGTAGATGATGATGTTTTAAACCATATTAGTGGGGAGACACATGCATGTACACTCAGGAATAAACTTGAATAGTTATATGCCCAGAAGATTGGAAATAAGAAAATGTATTTGATCAAGCATTTGATGACTTTGATACCAATATGGAACTTCATTAATAGATTACTTGAACACAAGGAATAATTAATCAGCTGGATAGAATGGGCATCAAGTTCGAAGATGAGGTATGGGGATTGTGTTTGCTTGGTACATTGCCAGACGCTTGGGAGACATTTAGAATGTCATTATCTAACTCAAACTCGAATGGTGTAATCAATATGGATCTGGCGAAAAGTAGTGTTTTGAATGAAGAGATGGGAAGAAAATCACAAGATTCCTCTTCTTAGTCAGAGGTCTTGATTATAGAAAAGAGGGGGATTAGTAAAAGCAGAGGTCCAAAGAGTAAAGATAAGGGCAGAAGAGTCAAATAAGTTTGCTAATGTTGAGTGCTATCATTGTGGCATGTAGGTGCAAATCAAGAAATATTGCAGAAAATTGAAGAGAAAATATAAGGAGAAAGGGAATGAAAAGAAGAACGATGATGGAAATGATGATGATCAAGTTGTTAGCACTACTACTGGAGACTTCTTCATTTT
The DNA here is from genome assembly GCF_001411555.2 of Juglans regia. Lineage (NCBI taxonomy): Eukaryota > Viridiplantae > Streptophyta > Magnoliopsida > Fagales > Juglandaceae > Juglans > Juglans regia. The sequence goes on along the minus strand of NC_049912.1, from coordinate 6,177,141 downwards.
TATGATGATAATGATGTTGTAAATATTTCTTCTCATGAAACTAGTTGGGTGATTGGTAGTGATGCATACATTCATGCTACACCTCGAAAGGATTTCTTCATAGACTATATACCTGGTGATTTTGGCACAATAAAGATGGGCAATGGTGGCTTGGCAAAATTATTGGTATTGGAGATGTGTGCTTGGAGATAAATAATGACACGATGTTCATTCAGACATGTAAAGCACATTCCTAATATCCATTTGAACTTGATTTCTACAAGTAAACTTGATGATGAAGGGTATTGCAACACCTTTAGTAATGGCCAATGAAAGCTTACAAGGGTTGCTATGGTTATAGCTCGAGGTAAGAAGGTTTCAATTTTGTACTCTCCAATAGCATTATTAATATTATGGAGAATGAACTCACAGTACAACTGTGGCATAAGAGGCTTGCCCACATGAGTAAGAAAGGCTTGACTATATTGGCTAAAAAGAGTTTTTTGTATGGAACGAAGAGTGCACCTTTAAAAATGTGTACTCGCTATTTGGCAGAGAAGCATAATAGAGTTACCTTCAAAAGTTCTCCTCCTTCAAGAATGTCAAGTATACTTGATCTAGTGCATTCAGATGTTTGTGACCAAATGAATACAAGAACACTTGGTGGCTCCTTCTATTATGTGACTTTCATAGATGATCATTCAAGAAATTTATGAGTTTATATCTTGAAAAGAAAAGATCAAGTATTGGAAATGTTTAAATAGTTTTAGGTCTTAGTTGAGAGACAGACTGGAAAGAAGCTGAAGTACAGTACATCCAAACTGATAATGAGAGAAAGTATTCAGACCCATTTGATGATTATTACAAACATCAAGGTATTCGACATCAACAGACACCTCCCAAGACTCCTCAGCTGAATGGTTTAGCTAAGAGGATAAACAGAACACTGATTGAGAGAGTGAGATGTTTGTTTTCAGAAGCACAATTGCAGAAATCTTTTTGAGGTGAGGCTTTAAGTATAGTTGTAAATGTTCTTAATCTCACACCATGTGTTCTTCTTCAGTTCGATGTACTAGACATAGTTTGGATTGATAAGGATGTTACCTATGATCACTTACATGTCTTTGGATGTAAAGCATTTGTACATATTCCCAAGGATGAGAGGTCTAAGCTCGATGTAAAGACTTGAGAGTGCATCTTTCTATGTTATGGTCTAGATGAGTTTGGGTACAGATTATATGATCCAGTTGATAAGAAACTAGTGAGAACTCGAGACATTGTGTTTATTGAAGATCAAACCATACAAGATATTGAGAAGATAGATAGAGCAGTGTTTCGGTGCAATGATGGTTCAATTAACTTGGATCCGGTTCCAATGGCAGATTTGCCAGCAGAGGTTGAACATGTTGTTCAAGATGAGTAATAAAGTCCAAGTGATGATACTGCCTTACGGAATAAGACCCTTGATCAGTTGCCATAAATAGAGATACCACCGAATGTTCCACTCAGGAGGTCAACCAAAGACCGACGTCCTTCCACTCGCTATTCTACAGATGCGTATGTGTTAATGACTAATAGGAGAGAGCTCGAGTGTTATGCAAAAATCATGGAAGATGAACATAAGCAGAGTGGGTTTTCTCTGTGCGTTGTTAGAACTTGAAAAAAAATTCACACTCATGATAATGATTCTGATATGTTAACGAAAACCGTAACAAGGGATAAGTTTGAGTCTTGTTGCTCAATTTTTGGGATGGTGAGTCCTCCCACATAGTCGGAGAAAGGAGAGATTTGTTGTGTTGGGTTTTCCCTCCTATATGAAGGATGGAGAGAGGGTTTAGGCTCAAATTAATTATGTTTTATAATCTAAGTGCTGCTGCTATTGGAGAAGAGAGAATGAGAGAAAAACATGTGAGTGATATTGGGAGAGAAAAAGACAACAACCACAATAGATTTGAAGTAGTATTTCAAGTGTCTAGGGTTGTGAACATTAACTCATTTTGGTGAGGTCTCTCCTAATCATCGGGGAGGTTTTTCACATAAAAATTGATTGTCTGTGTGTGTGTGATTTTGATTTATATTGTACTCTATTTAATTATTTCTAAACGGTTCACACAAAGTGGGAGAAATGATTTATATTGTGTTCTATTTAATTATTTCTAACAGGTTCACACAAAGTGGGAGAAATTATTTCCTCTGTTTAGTGATTGATTTTATTCCAAATCGGTAATTGATTTCTCCCAATAGATACGCCCGGGAAATCTCTCAATTGGTCCATCAAGTGAGGCCAATACAAAAGCATTCAACCCTGATCATCACGAGGACCATTACTCCTTTGTATGAAACTCGTATAAACGCATTGTAGAAATGGCCTAGGGACTTCATAGTTCACAACCCATCCATGAGGATTGATGCACGATAAAGCTAAGCATCCAAAATCACCCCATCATCGATCTAAACCATTGAAACTTAATATCTCAAAATCTCAATATAAAGATATTCGTAAACATAATGAGTGAACATATTCATTATTTCATGAGAAGAGAGATGAAGGTTACAAAACATGCAATGCTAAAACTCACAACATATCCACAACATTTATCTCACATTTCCCAGTAGATAGATCTCTCAACCAGAATAACACAATTTGAGGTCTGCATTATTCACATTGATGGCTCAAACAATAGTTGACATGATAATACCAATGCTATACAGTAAAACAATTCTTATTATCACACGTTATAACTAACAATGTAATCACCATAAGGGGCATTTTAATCTACATAACTATTAGAAAATAGAGTTTTGAGACTAAACTGACTCTTTTATCGTAAGTAACTAAGTATAGATATTCAGGAATGAGGGCTTGTTATTTTTCTTTTCATCTCCACTACTCTTCTCCCTCTCTCTGATCCCTTTATTAAGTTTTCACTCTTCAGCCATCCCCTCACTGTGAGCCACTCTGCCTATTGCCATTGTCAGATGTTCTCGCAATTGTTATCCTATTAGTCTCTTCAAGTACTTACATTCTCCCCTCCTCTCTATAAAATTCTCTCTCATTTTTGCTCTCTCACTCTCTCACTTGCACACAAGCTCTTCATTTCTCTATGTCACTTTCTTCATCACTTTATTTGGATTTGATTGTTGAATCTATGGAACCGATGATGTGCACCGATATGCATTTTGTAGTTTTTCTAATATTAAAAAAAAAATCACAAACGAAATGCACTATCAATGCACATCATCAATTGACTTGGCATTTTCCTAAATTTAAATTAAGGATGAGTTTGTACACAGCTAGTTGGTATGGTACCATTTTGAGTAATTGGACTAAATGTAATGTCTAGACATATATGGACCATGCTATTTTTTTATAGCCTTGAACAATTGAGTGGGTCTCAATCTTATTTAAATGGTCACTATCCCATACTCGAGAGTTGTTGTACATATTTATATTGTTACTTTTAAAACTCAATTTAAAATTATCAAAATATAAAAATAATATAAAGTAGTAAATGATATGACTTCAAATGCTACATTTGCACGATCTTCAAAATTTTTTATTACAAAAACAAAATTAATAAAGCTAACCATAATAAAGATTATTTTAAAACCTGATGTCGTCACCATATTTTCTTGTTGAAATTATTAGACTTTCCTTGTCTATTTTTTCTTCTACTGTAGTTATTTGAGATTGCTTGTTTTATCTTTCTCTATTAGAAAAAAAGAGAGGGGTTTTTTTTAGCACTTTGATGGACAAAAATGCCCCTCTTTTGATTGATGCTGCACAGTGCATGCTTTGCTTTTATAAATGAATATTGAATTTGTCCTTAGACTTTTAGTCATCTTATAATTTTGTGTAGCCTTCTTTTAGTTCTTTATATTTTATTCTTTTTTATACAAGGTGGAAGATTTCCAACCCAAATTTTCTATTTGGAGAATCGAATCGTATGCTTTCCGGCCATCAGACTCTCGATCTTCTATTTTATTCATGACTCTTACAACATTAATATTTTTCTCGAGTCATGATTCTCGCCCATTGCCTATATATTGTACTAAGAAGCGACATTATGAGGTTGATTTATTTTTTTCTTACCATGGATATCACAACTAATTCATTAAATATGGAGTATTAAATAATTAGGACCCACTACTCATACTTGGCTATGCATATGAGTTGGTAAAGAGTTAAACCAAATTATCAAGATTTTATTAAATTATCAATATTTTATTTATTTTCAAGTTTTTATTGTACTTTAACATACTAAATAGATTTTTCTTTTATTGGCAAATAAAAATCGTGAGAATAGATAAAAGGTCAAATACACACGGCATATTAAATAAATTTATTATTAGACTAGGAGGATTAATGACTTCATTGCTGTGCCCTCCAACTAGTCGAATTAATAAGGCCGAAAATGATGGGAGCAGGTATTGCAAAGAAAAATTATACTCATTATCTTTATATTACCATAATCTTTTTTATCAAATATCTAGTGCATTAATGATGAGTAAAAGAACTCAATTAATTTAAAAAAATAAAATTAAAAAAAATTTTAAAAAATAAAAATAAAAATAATATGTAGTGTATGAAGATGATGAATAATAAACCTCTTCCTTCGTTAATATCATATTCTACTACATCAATTGAGAAAGTATTGGAGTTGAGTTGTACTATACAAAAGTCTCACACTCATATACACCACTTAAAAATATGTGATTTGACTTTTTTATCTTTATATTTTATATTTCAATTCAATATAAAATATGAGCGTAATAAAATAAAATTATATGTTTTTAAGTAATCGATATGAGATTTATGTTTAGAATTTGAGTAATGCTACATATAATTGTGTAATATATAATCACTTTAAAAAAGAGTGAGATTCATAATTAAAAAATTAATTTATTTTATATAAGTCTCATATATTTATTCATTTTTTTAAAGCTATACGTACCTTGTATACTCATACAAGTACCATTTCTCTTAAAATTTTTCATCCGGATTCACCTAGCCAATGCCCATTATTCAACGCCGTCAAAATCTATTTTTAGGTTTCCGTTATTGTTGTAACAAACAGGTCTGAGTGTAGAATCTTGAAAGTTGCGCATCCTAGGTTAATTGTAGATCCCTCCTGTCCAAAATCATCACTCTTGCACGACACACGTACGTACGCGTGTGTTTATATTTATGTTTTATTTTTCTCTCCGGACATAATTCTAATATACTAAAAATTAAAAAAGAATTATTCTGTTTAAATTCAAAAAATATATTATTTTATCTCATCTCATTTCATCACATCTCATTATTATAATTTTATTAAATTTTTATATAAAATATAATAAACAATTCAATTTTTTTAAATTTTAAAATAATAATAATATTAAAAAATAATATTCAATAATATTTTTTTTTCAATTTTCGTATAAAATCATCTCTTACGGTGAATCCAAACTAGCCCTTATAATAGCCTGTGGAATTTCTTTGAAAAGCAACTCATTTTTATATTAAAAAAATAATGTCAAATCTATTATAAATTATATTACCAGAACATGTTTTATTTATTTATTTATTTTATAATTTCATATTCAATTAATTAAGTGAAGATTGGTATGTTTAGAAATATAATTATTTTAAGATATTTTAAGATTATTTTATTATTATTTATAAATTATTATTTTACTACTATTTATAAATTATAAATTATTATTTTATTATTATTTATAAATAATTTTATTATTATTTACAAATCATCTGAAATACTCTTAATATCTAAACAAAGTCTTAATTTCAATATTGGCAATCTCAATAATTTTACTTTCTTTTTTATTGTTTTATATTTTTGTGAACTAATTTTATGAATTATTTTTATCATCTCAAATTGTATTATATTCTAAGTAATATTTTATTTAGAGTTATTGTATTTTTAATATTTGTTTTTGTTTATTTCTTGATATTGTGTTTGTTTATTTTTTTTTATTTACGTAAAAAATGCTTAAAAAAAAAACAAAAAAGTTTACACTGTTGGTACAATTCCTCGGTGGGTTTTCTCGACACTAGCATTGTCTAATATTTAATTCGTAAAATTAAAATTTTTGAATTTTTCTTTTAAATTAAATTATATTATACAAATATTCGCAACAAAATTTGTTCGAGTAGTTGTAAGTATTATTGCTCATTTCTCAACAACCACCCCGTAGACGACACTTCCCTAGGCCACAAACGGAAACGGCGTTACTTAGTAGCCAATCGAACTGTTAAACCCTCACTCTGCACCCCTGAGCCGTCACTACCACACCTGGGACTACACAGTGAACTCTGAACCGCGGAAAGGCTCGAGCTTTTCAATATCATCGCCGGACATCTGATACGTGTGGAAAAAGAACATCGTGAAACCGATTTCGTTAGCAAACGAAGACGTTAGGACTGTCTGTTTTCGCTGTTTATCGTTGAGGGCCTTTTTTTTTTTCTTTAAATATATATATATATTTTTTCCTTCCAATGGCTTCGGAGGATGTGAAGAGCGAATCAGCGGTGTCGACGATCGTGAATTTGGCGGAGGAGGCGAAACTGGCTAGAGAGGGTGTGAGGGCTCCGAGCTATGCTGTTCTCAGTATTTGCAAGTCTCTGGTCGCTGGTGGGGTCGCTGGAGGCGTGTGAGTTGCATTTTCATTCCTTTTTTTTTTCCTTTTATACGAGTTTTTCTTATAAAGGAAATGGAAACGGAACTCTTGGGGCGGGGGGGGCGGAATCTTTTGTGGTCTGTTATTTATTTAATTTTGCTTGACTATTGGAAAATCTGGAAAAGAGGATGGAAGGATTGAATCTTATTAACTATGTAGTCAAATGCCTTTTGCACATTTGGATTGCTGAGGAAAAATGGGAGATCAAAACTGAAAAACTGATTCTTTGTGTTTCTGGTTGCTTACTGGTGAAAACAGAAAGAAATGAAATCTCTCCGAGGTGCACATGCGAAAAACTACTTCCCGAGGGCCTGTGCACCCCCGGGATTAGTCAGTCGGGATGCCGTTGGACGGTGCCAATAAAAAAAAAAAAAAAAAAAAAAAAAAGAAACGAATCTCTAACCTCTCCAAGCTCAAATGCTTGGTTGCGAAATTCAAGTAGGATAATCAACTGAAGCTGAGATTTTTATTGGTTGTTGGGAGAAGAAAGATATTGAAGATTGTTAATATTTAGTTACTATTCCCATATGGGAACTGAGATAAAAGAATCATCCCATTTCCACAAGAAGTGACTAGAAAAACTGTATTTCCTCCAGAATTTTCCAAGTTTTATAAAATGTAGCTGCCTTGGCAAACTATGGTATCAGTAACTTCTAACTTGCTTTAGTGGAAATATTTATTGACTAGTTCATATTTGCACCTAAGTATTGCTGATTGATGGCTGAGACAACATGCTGCACATTTCTTTCCCATTCTCACGGTACTGCCGTTTCATAGAATGAAAAGTTTTCATGTCTATGCAGGTCACGCACAGCTGTTGCTCCCTTGGAAAGATTGAAAATACTGCTCCAGGTTGGTTTATATTCAGTCATTCTTTCTTTTAATTGCAATAGATACTTATGCTTGTTTATATATGCGCAGTCACTTTGACAGGATATTTCCCATTCTTTACATGATTTCCTGTCATATGGATAGAAAGGATCTATGGGGAAATTATTGGAATAGATATTGTGAAAGATCCATTGAGACCTGATAGAAAAATTCTATGATCATGCACCAATCTTTCTTGGGATCACGAATCCCAAATTTTTTAATGAAGAGGAGAGATCTAATTATTTTTCTGTCTATAATTAATTTCTTCAGTGTAAAGGCCCCATTAGTAAGTGCTACAAGATCTCGCAATTTGGAATCCATTTTATGGACCCAAATTCATTAGTATGGAAAATTTTCTTTTCCAAGTGAAATTCTAAGTGAAATATTTTATGATATGTTAATTAGCTCAGGCAATATGCAGGTTCAGAATCCCCATAACATAAAATACAATGGAACAATTCAAGGGTTGAAATATATATGGAGAACTGAGGGTTTTCGTGGGCTGTTCAAAGGAAATGGTACTAACTGTGCACGTATTGTTCCAAATTCTGCAGTCAAGTTCTTCAGCTATGAACAGGCTTCAAAGTAAGGTTTTCTGCTCAGAACCTATGTTAAATTCTGTGTTTTATTATCTATCTTATGCTTTTAATTTGTGTTTGTGGATTTTATTTTGGGGTCCAATATAGGGGTGTAAAATTTTCGGTCCAAACCGGACCGAAAATTTGTTTGGTCGGTTTTGTCCTCCATTTGTGGGATTGAATGGGTTTCGGTCCGGTCCCGGGGTTTGTGATTTTTGGACCGGACTGGACTGAAACTGACTGAACAATATAGATTTTTTAAAAATATTTTATATATATATATATATAAGATATTATTTTACATAATAATTGTATAAGTTAATTATGTAATTTTCATATAATCTATTATCATTGACCATATAAAATGTTAAATAATATATGCTATCAATTAATAATATATCATAAATCATATGATAATTTATGTTATCATATGTGGATACATCATACATTTATACAAACTCTACTATTTTCAGTTAATTAAAGTAATTATGTAATTTTTTAAGATACCTAAGTTGCAAGTAAGCATTAATAATATTTGCTATCAATTACTAATATATCATAAATCATATGATAATTTATGTCATTATATATAAATACATCATACATTCATACATACTCTTCTATTTACACTTAATTAAAGTAATTAGGTAATTTTTTTTAATATACCTAAGTTGCAAGCAACCATTAATAATATATGCTATCAATTAATGTTATATCACAAATCATATGATAATTTATGTCGTCATATGTAGATACATCATACATTTATACATACTCTACTATTTACACTTAATTCTTTTTCAAGTTTTTTTGTTCTATTTTTTGTATATAAATAATTTTAGGCTGAAAATGGGATAAAATGTTAGGACTTGGGCCGAAATCTGACTAAAAATGTCAGTTGGGCCTAAAAATATAAAACTGTCCCATTTGGCGTTGGGTCAGACGGAACGGACCGATACTTAACGGTCTGGTCTGGTCTGGTCCATAAGGAAATTCGGTTCGGTCCGGGGTGGGAAAAGGGTGGACTGAAGTGGTCCGGTCCGGTCCCAAAAACACCCTATGGACTGACCAGACCAGACCGAATTCACCCCTAGTCCAATATATGAATGTTAATTTCCTATCGTTAGCAAATTCAGTGAAACATGAACTTGAGCCAAACTATGTTTGTTGGTTGTGTTGTTAATTTTAAAGATGTAGCTGTCACGTGTGAATTTACTGATTGCATTTATAATGCTGAAGCACATGAAACTTTCTAAAGGAGAGGAAAACAATTATATACCTTTCAGATACTTCTACATTAAGTGCATGTCTGGGTCTTTTTAATATGGAGTAATGATACTGTGTGATGAACTAAACTTGAATGTTTTCGTCATTAACTCCCATAAAGTAGTATAGGCATTCTCTGATATTGGATAGGCGTATTAGTAATTGTATGGTTAGAAAGAGAAATATCCACTGATTAGTGAGGACAATTGATTATATTTTTTTTTAATTTCTATGTAGGGGAATCTTGCGTCTATATCAGCAGAAAACTGGCAATGGTATGTTCGTCTTGACCATAATATTTTCGCATTAATGGGTTGTGTAATTGTTTTTGCATTAACAAGACTCATTGGGAGACTTGGTTGAAACATAATAATTTGCTTTGATTTGAGAAGAAGGAAGAGACGCGAGGTGGGGTGAGGTGAGGTGGGGTGGGGTGGGGGGTGGTGTATGATAAGTGTAGGTGGTGTATGAGATCTCACGTTGCTTGGGAAGGAGAAGTTCTTACTCTTTATAATGGTTCTAATGAGGCTTCAATTGTATCATTGACTAGTTCTTTTTGGAGTATAGTCCATGTGGCTGGGGCCTTCATTGGGGCGTTACATGGACACTCTTTGTTCCTTCGTGGTCACACATTGAATAATTAAAGGAATTTTTGCATAAAAAAATGCAGTTTAGCCTCATTTTAATTTAATAAGGCATGAGCATACTACATGTGAGTAGTGCATTCGCTTGCTTTGCTCCTGTTTCTACTATTTCAAGTTAGAACGTATAAATTTATTTCTATGGCGTACACATGGACTTCATTAGTTAGACAATTCGATGATGAACTTTATTGTGTCTTTACTTACAAAAAAAAAAAAAAAACTTTATTGTGTCTTAGGATTCATAAATGGAAAGATGGTAGTCAGTGGACATTCCAGTTATAAAAAAAGTTAAGTGGACATACCAGTTGTATAATGCACTTTTCTCATTATCTCATGCAGAAGATGCTCAGCTCACTCCTCTCTTGCGGCTTGGGGCTGGGGCATGTGCTGGAATAATTGCCATGTCTGCAACTTACCCAATGGACTTGGTACGAGGCAGGTTAACTGTACAGGTACATAGTTTTCTAACTCTAATAGCTTGAAGCAAATACATTCTTGGAAGTTTCTGGGAATCAGCATCTCTATTTGTTTTTAAGTAATTGAAGATTTTATTGTTAAAGAACGGAAAAGGGATAGCCCAAGTACACAACGATATGCTAGGGATTCACTTTTTTTTTAGGGGACGACCTAACTAGAATTAGAAAAAGAAGATTAAGAAAGTCATGAAAACTCGGCCTATTAAAATTAAGGAAAGCTGCTCGAAGGAATAAAGTGTTGAAAAAAATAAGTTTTAAGCTCCTCTATCATCTGCTTTTGATCTTCAAAATTTGTATAATTCATGTCCTTTTAAATTCACCATACTAGATAGATAGGGACCATCTTTCACACCATTGCACTCTACGTGCTTCAATATAATCCTCTCCAATTGGCAAAGAGGTCTACTATCCTTCTAGATAAGCCTAGCCAAACCCACTCGTCTGAAAAAGTCATTCCGCCAGGCAATGACAATCTCGCGATGGAGTGAAGGTGGTCTACAGATTTCTCTCTTGCACCTACAATACTGATTTGTCATAGTTGTTTACTTAGGTTATCTATGGTGAGGATCTGTTTAAGTATTCCATGCACAAAAGCATCCTTCAGAGATGCCTTAGTTTGCGAAATACTCTTTCAATGGAAGGACTTGTTTGAAGATAGTTTGTGAAATACTCTTTCAAGGGAAGGACTCATTTAAGGACCTTGTGGAAAGATCGAACAGTGAACTTCTCTTTCTTGGAAAGGGCCCAAAGAGTCTTCTTGGCACATACAAGACATAATATAGTGAAGTAAAAGAGATTGAAAAACTTTGTGAAGGCATTAACCTCTCAGTCATGAGATACTCTTAAAGAAGTAACATTCCATGATGGGAGCAATTGGAGAACTTCAATAGATAATCCATTTAAGCCTCCTGTGTATCTGCAGTATTTTACAGTTCTGGGAAAGCTTCAATATAATCCTCTTCAATTGGCAAAGTGGTCTATCCTTCTGGGCATAAAGTCCTTGCCAAACTCACTTGTCCAGAAAAGTCATTCATCCAAGCAATGACGATCTCATGATGGAGCGAAGTTGGTCTACAGATTTCTCTCTTGAATACCAATTTTTCATATCTGTTAACTTAGGTTATATATGGTGAGGATCTGTTTAAGGAAGTATTCCATGCAAAAAGTAAACTTCTCTTTCTCGGGAAGGGCACAAGGACATAATCTAGTGAAGTAGAAGATATTGAAAAACTTTGTGAAGGCATTAACCTCTCAGTCATGAGCTTCTCTAAGAGAAGTTACATTCCATTACCTGTATAAAAAGAGTAACATTCCATGATGGGAGCAAGTGGAGAACTCCAATAGATCAGCCATTGAAGCCTCCTGTGTATCCACAATATTATACACTTCTGGGAAAGCTTCTATATAATCCTCTCCAATTGGCAGAGGTTCACTATCCTTCTGGGCATAAAGCCTAGCCAAACCCACTCGTCTGAAAAAGTCATTCCCCTAGGCGATGACAATCTCATGATGGAGTGAAGGTGGTCTACAGATTTCTCTCTTGCACTTAGAATACCGATTTCCCATAATTGTTTCCTTAGGTTATATATGGTGAGGATCTGTTTAAGTATTCCATGCAAAAAAAGCATCCTTCAGAGGTACCTTAGTTTGCAAAATACTCTTTGAAGGGAAGGACTCATTTAAAGACCTTGTAGAAAGATCGAACAGTGAACTTCTCTTTCTTGGAAGTGGCTCAAAGAGTCTTATCGGCACCTACAAGACATAATCTAGTGACGCAGGAGAGATTGAAAAAACTTTGTGAAGGCATTAACCTCTCGGTCATGAGCTGCTCTAAAAAAAGTAATATTCCCTGGCCAATATGAAAAGAGTAACATTCCATGACGGGGGAGCAATTGGAGAACTCCATTAGATCAGCCATTAAAGCCTCCTGTGTAGCTGCAATATTATACACTTCTGGGGAAGCTTCTTTGAGGGCTCTGTCAGCGCATCATAAGTCATGTCAAAATCTAGTCCTAAAGCCATCATCCACCTCAAGTCTGGTATGACTAAAAAAAGCTCTTATCCTCTCTCTCTCTCTCACATAACCTCACCCTGTACATACATCTCATTAGAACACCACCCACCCCAAGAACATCCATGTTTAACCCCAAAGCCACTTCCTTAGAAAGTTTCGTATTTCTGAACTTCCCTAAAAAATGGGGGAGCACACTCTAGCTTCGTCAACCAGGTCAAATTTGAAGTCTTTACTGACCTTGCTCCATAATGTTTTTGGCTGAAACTTCTCTATACCATTGACCATGCTAGTGGGAAGGAAGAAGGAAAAATAGGGACAGAAAATATGTAGACAATTTAGAGAGAGTACTCTCGATCAAGGTGATTCTAACACCTTTAGATAAATACATCCTCTTCCACCCAATTAGTCAATGCTTAGTCTTCACGTTCACATTATTCAAACAGACATAATTCCAAAGGTCGGCCAATATGTTTATATGGACAAAGAGGATACCTTGCACCCTTATAAGCTAGCCATACCATCCCACATTAGAAACATTACCCATATAAACCAGCTTTGACTTGAATAAATTCACTTTCAACCCAAAAACAGCTTTAAATATGAAAAGGATGACGGTAGTCCGAGTTTTCCCCGCTAGTTCTACGGGAGCGTAGCAAGGGGAGGGGTAAAACGGTTGTTCCATGAAGCCAAAAATAATATCATGGAATGTGAGGGGGCTGCATGATTCTAATAAGCGGCTCCAAGTCAGAAATTTACTTCGCCAATGGAAAGGGGATATTATTTGCTTACAAGAAACTAAGTTGGAAGTTATCACAAGACAAGTAGTTCGAAGCTTATGGAGAGGGCAGCATGTTGGGTGGTCTTATTTACCTTCTAGAGGAGCTTCTGGGGGAGTCCTCATTTTGTTTGATACAAGGGTGGTGGAAAGGGTGGAAGAGGGTGTGGGTGATTTCTCGATTACTTGCTCCTTTGTTAATCTTGAAGACGGCTTCAAATGGGCCTTTGTAGGTGTTTACGGCCCTAATATTGATTCTGAGAGAAGATTTTTGTGGGAAGAACTGGCGGGGGTCATTAGTTGGTTAGACTTACCAAGTTGCATCGGGGGGGACTTTAACACTTTGCGCTTTCCAAGCGAAAGGTCGGGAGCTTCCCTCATCACTCCTGCTATGAGGGATTTTTCTGATTTCATTTCTGAGCAGGCGCTCATGGATATTCCACTATCAGGAGGCTTGTTCACCTGGTCCAATACCCGTGATGTTCCTTCTTGGTCGAGGTTAGATAGATTTCTATTTACCTCCGATTGGGAGTCTCATTTCCCGGATGTAGCTCAAAGAAGACTACCCCGTTTATGTTCCGATCACTTCCCCATCATTTTAGATTGTGGAGGCATCCAAGGGGGTAGAAGGTATTTCAAATTTGAACATATGTGGCTTAAATCTGATGGCTTTGTAGACAGGGTCAGACAATGGTGGACTTCCTATAGTTTCCAAGGCTCTCCAAGCTTTATTATGGCAAAAAAATTGAAAGCATTGAAACAAGACCTGAAGCAGTGGAATGAGCAAGTTTTTGGCAACGTATTTCAGCAGAAACGCTCTCTTATTGAGGAATTACAGGGTCTGGAAGGTGAGGAGGAGGTTAGAATCCTCTCTGAATCTGAGAAATTTCGTAAAAGCCAGGTAGTTGCTGATCTTGAAAGGGTTACTTTGATGGAAGAGATTTCTTGGAGGCAAAAATCAAGGGTTCTATGGCTTAAGGAAGGGGATAGATGCACGAAATTCTTCTATAAGATGGCTAACTCTCACAGGAGGAACAATGCTATTGATACACTGATGATAGATGGGGTAGCTTGTTCGGATCAGACGGTTATCAAAAACCATATTGAACATTACTATCATAATTTATTATCTGAAGAGCATGTTTGGAGACCGAGAGTGGATGGTTTGTCTTTTTCCACATTAGACCAGCAGTGTGCAGGATGGCTAGAAAGGCCTTTTACAGAAGAGGAAGTGGGTAGTGTTATCAGAGGTCTGGCAAGTGATAAGGCTCCTGGTCCGGATGGCTTTACTTTGGGTTTCTTTCAAGTTTGTTGGGAGGTGGTCAAGGAGGATATTATGCAAGTTTTTTTTGATTTTCATTCTAATGCTAGATTTGAAAAGAGTATCAATGCCACCTTTTTAGCCCTCATTCCTAAAAAAGTGGGGCCTACGGACGTGAGAGGCTTTCGCCCCATTAGTCTTGTGAATGGAATGTATAAGATTATATCCAAAGTGTTAGCTAAAAGACTAAGCTCGGTGGTGGAAAGACTTATTTCAAAACCGCAAAATGCGTTTGTCAAAGGAAGACAAATTCTTGACTCGGTTCTTATTGCAAATGAAGTCTTGGATGGTCGTTTGAAGTCTAGAGAACCTGGGCTGCTATGCAAGTTAGACATGGAGAAAGCATACGACCATGTAAATTGGAATTTCCTCCTCTACATTCTTGAAAGATGTGGTTTTGGGGGGAAATGACAGAAATGGGTAGAATTTTGTATCTCTTCAGCTCGTTTCTCTGTTTTGGTTAATGGCTCGCCGGTGGGTTTCTTCAACTCCTCCCGTGGCCTGAGACAGGGAGATCCGCTTTCTCCTCTCCTCTTCCTTTTTGTCATGGAAGCGCTCAGCAAGATGATTGAGGGTCTGGTGGATGGTGGGTTGCTCCATGGTTTCTCGGTGGGGAATGGCAATCTCCACGTTTCTCATTTATTATTTGCTGATGACACGCTCATCTTTTGTGGTGCACATCTTGGACAAATCCAAGACTTGAGGGCGCTTCTCCTTTGCTTTGCTGCTGTGTCAGGATTGAGCATTAACCTTGCAAAGTCGGAAATAGTGCCAGTGGGGGCTGCCCCTGATGTGGAGATTCTAGCTTCCACCTTGGGATGTAAGATATCTTCACTTCCTTTGAAGTATCTTGGTTTACCGTTGGGTGCTCCTTTTAAATCTGAAAGGATTTGGAACGATGTAGTTGAAAGGGTGGAGTGCAGATTGGCTGCTTGGAAGAGACTTTACTTGTCGAAATGTGGTAGGTTGACTTTGATTAAAAGTACTCTTTCTAACTTACCCACCTACTTTTTGTCTTTGTTCCCGCTTCCTGTAAAGGTGGCTAATCGCATTGAGAAGTTACAAATGGATTTCTTATGGAGTGGCTGGGGGGAAGAGTTCAAATTCCATCTGGTTAATTGGTCTACTATTTGTACCCCAATTTCGGGGGGAGGGTTGGGGATTCGACACTTGATGAATTTCAATCAAGCTCTCTTGGGTAAGTGGTTGTGGAGGTATCAAAATGAAAGGGAGGCTCTTTGGAAGTCCGTTATAGATTCTCAGTTTGGAGAAGCTTGGGGAGGCTGGTGCTCGAATGAGGTACGTGGTCCTCACGGAGTGGGTTTGTGGAAAAACATTAGAAGCCGTTGGGGGACCTTCCGGGGTCATGAGCATTTCGTGGTAGGTGATGGTTTGCGTGTCCGTTTTTGGCTTGATAAATGGTGTGGCAACCACTGTTTACGAGATACCTTCCCTGCCATCTTTGCTCTTGCCAGAGTTAAGGAGGCTTCGATTGTTGATATCTTGGTTTTTTCAAATGGTGCCCCTCAATGGAATGTGGATTTCATTAGGGCAGCTCATGATTGGGAACTAGAGTCTTTTTCAGAGTTCTTTGCGGCTCTATATTCAGCAAGTCTTCCAGGGGGTTCCGAAGATAAGTTGCTTTGGAATCTTTCTAAGAAAGGTACTTTCTCTGTTAGTTCTTTTTACCAGAAGCTCATGAATCCCGGTCTATCTATGTTTCCATGGAAGAGCATATGGAAGACGAAAGCTCCTTCAAAAGCAGCTTTCTTCGTCTGGACAGCTTCTTTGGACAAGATTCTCACTACAGATAATTTGAGGAAACGTCGGGTTGTTGTCTTAGATTGGTGTTGTATGTGTAAAAAGCATGGGGAGTCAGTTGATCACCTGCTTCTACACTGCGAGGTGGTCAAGGCTATGTGGGATGATGTATTCTCAAGACTCGGTCTGTCTTGGGTTATGCCTTGTAGATTGGTGAACTTTCTAGCAAGTTGGAGAGGCCTTCATGGTGACTCTCAGGTAGCGGCAATTTGGAGATTGATACCAATATGCATGTGTTGGTGTATTTGGAATGAGAGAAATGCTAGATGTTTTGAAGATCATGAGAGAACTTTGGCTGAGCTTAAAGCTTTCTTTTTTAAGTCATTGTTCCTATGGGCGGGGGCTATAGTTTGTAACGGATCCAGTGTCCATGATCTTCTCCTTTCTATTGTAACCTCTAGCTAGGCGTTTTTTCATGTATACTTCCTGTGTACCTGGGCCTTGCCTAGTTCTATGAATACAATATCTTTGATTACTTATAAAAAAAAAGAATATCAAGGTATCATCTGCAAGTAAAAGATGAAAAATGTTAAGCACAACATCACGCTTGCTTGCTCCCACATAAAAGTCAGAGAGAGCTTCCGTTAATAGTAGCGGCAAAAAGAGATGACAGTGGCGGTTTAAATTTTTAATCTTTTAGAGGAAGCTTATTTATCAAAGTAAATGGAAATTCATTTCATATAAAATATCCTTGCCTTTTGTGATCATTAGTTATTTTGCATAATAATTTCTTAACCTTTTCATGGGTCGTATATTTGCAGACAGAGAATTCTCCTTATCGGTACAGAGGAATATTCCATGCTCTATCAACTGTACTCCGGGAAGAAGGCCCACGGGCTTTATATAAGGGCTGGCTTCCTTCTGTTATTGGAGTTGTAAGTGATTTTTTATTCATATTTTTTGCCATTACTTTGGAGTAGATAATTACAACTAGGATCATTGTATGGTGTTCTTGATCATTGAGGATGTAGGAAATAAAAAGCACAGTATCTCCCAATAATCATATCGACATCTGCATGCTGCTAAAGCCCTGGTCATCTTAGCAACCATGCCGACCTTGTACTTTTGGCAATGTTTCCTCCACCCATGATTATATTTTTCTTTCTCCAAAATAATAGAGATGCTGATGAAATTTCAGGCCTCAACATGACCAAGTATACCTTGAGTCTGGTATCTTGATTGATAAGTATGGTTTTAGACTTCAAATGGTTACTCTCATGTTGTGTATTAGTTATTATTTTTGTTAAATACTTTATTGTATGGATCTTTGTATTAAGTTGTCATTCAGGTTGCAAGGATTATTTATTTATTCTTTTAGAAGGACTAAATGGCTTAAGCTCATGACTCTTACCTGTCTATGCCTCCTATTAGAATTATTGTAGTCGACCATTGTCAGATTAGAATACTAGTTTGTATAATCTTTGTCACAACATGCCATATAAAGCTGTAAGCCCCGAGTTGAATTCTTGATCTATGAGTTTGAGTGCTTTTTGTTCTAATATTGTAGAAAGAATTGATGGGAAAATTGGAGGAATGGTCCTGCAGTAACGCTGAAAAGAAAAGGAATGTAGATGGAGGAGAGAGAGGGCTGGATAACCTCTAATAATTTTGCACTCCAATAATGGCCTGTGCTTCAGTTGTTTCCTGTTTTTGATACTGTATAACCTGCATGCACACAAACACTTGTACGCATAAACACGTACACAAACATCTGTACATATATTGGTGATAAATTTCAGAACTTAATGTTGGTCTAGATTTTCTTCTGCTGTTTAGAGGTAACTGGGAAAGAAGAGTTTAATGAAGGATGGAGAAATTAAAATATTAGATACCAGCTGTTCTTGTCCCCTTCTCTGCTGATGCTTAATATGAATTACTCATATTCTTTTTAGGCACTTTTGGTTTCCCTCACGAGATTTACTTGTAAAAAAATTTCTCACCCAATTTTTGTGTAATCCTGGGAAGATGTACCCTTGAAGTATAGTATGCAAATTTATATTTTCCATTTGATGTTTGCAGATTCCATATGTGGGTCTGAACTTTTCCGTGTATGAATCTCTAAAGGATTTTTTAATTCAAACTAAACCATTTGGACTGGTTGAAGACAACGAGTTGAGTGTGACAACACGGCTGGCGTGTGGGGCTGCTGCTGGAACTGTTGGACAAACTGTTGCGTATCCTCTCGATGTCATACGTAGACGAATGCAGATGGTGGGATGGAATAATGCTGCTTCTGTTGTTACTGGTGATGGAAGGAACAAGGCCCCACTCGAATATACTGGTATGATTGATGCATTCAGGAGAACCGTTCGACATGAGGGCTTTGGGGCATTGTACAAGGGTTTGGTCCCCAATTCTGTGAAGGTCAGTCTCATATTATATGTGATCTATGTTTTGAGAAGTGTGGGAATAATCTTAGGTCTAATTGGTTTGACGCTTTCCAAATAGAATTTTTGTTTTGGATGGTCAAATTGACATTTTAGGTTCACCTGCTAAGGGAATTTCCATTATTCCTGACACCAAGGTATTTTGGCACTTCCTTTCACTGGAATATAGAAATATCAAGATTTAGGACTAAAATCCCACTGGCTGAATAGAGGAACAAATAAAAAAAGAAAAGTGCCTCTAAATATTATGAATGGCTGTGGCATGTAGACCTTTTATTTGGCCATAAGCACTCAAGGCTGCTATCTGTTGTGTATGATTTATGCCTGAAATATTGGGCTGCTTTCGAGGTTTTAAATTATCTGTGAGTTTTGATCCTTCGAATCGTTATAAGATTTCGAGTTGCGTTTCTTCAACCATCTAGTCTTAACAAATTTGGGCTGTGGGATCTCCAACCTAAGGTTCATCCAGATGTGGGCCCCTAAGTGCTGCATTTATCCCTTTTGTGGAGGTATTTATTCTTCAGAGTCTAGAATGTGGTTCCTAGTACGTGTAGAACAGTTGGGTTAAACTACTGTGATTGATGTTTAGGGTTTGAAGTGAAGGATGGTTATACAAAGAGGTTGGTCCTTTCTGCCTCAGGGAGTCGTACCTTTTTATGACCTGTAAAAGCATAGTTTTCCTTTCCAGCTCTTAAATATTGAAAATCGGTCCCTTGCTTGTTAATTTACCCAGTAAGTGTGCCTCTAAGATGCGAATACACCCATGATTGCCTCCAGTTTCCAGTTTCCACTTTCTACTGCCTACTTAAGGTTTACGTACACTTTTTTCTTTACAAATCAAGTTTTTTGAATGATATGTAACTGATAAAAATTCAGATAATTTAGTATGTTCATGAAATTAATATCCATCTGTCAGAGTTTAATGAACATATCTTTCCATGCATTAAGGACTTGCTTGATGTGCTGCCTACTTTTCCAGGTAGTTCCATCTATAGCAATTGCATTTGTGACATACGAGGCGGTGAAGGACATTCTGGGAGTTGAGATCAGAATATCAGACTGAAGTGTGCTAATTATTGAAGAAATATTCTCTTTATTGTAGGTAAGGGGACGGAGAGAGGTAAACTAGGGGTAATTTTTTCCTTCTCGTTTCTCCAATAATGAGTTAGAAGCATGCTGAAGTCTGTTTATAAATGGTTTTCCCGTGTTTTCCTATCTATGTTTCCTTCTGGATATTCTTTAGCTTTGGCTTCTTATTGATATGCCAAGTCAAATAAATGTTTTGACAATGCAAGAACGCATTTGCATGCCCTTCCATAATAACACAGAACGCTTTCCTCCATGTATATTTTTACTGTGGTTCATTCCTGAGCTCTCTCTCTCTCACTCCACATGCGCAGAGATCGTTTGTTTAATTGGGGATGAAGTTGAAGGCAGAATCTATCTTTACGATAACAGAATTACAGAGAAAATTACGGAGATAAATAATGCCCTATTCCCAAAAGGTTTCAGTATATTTTGTGATTTTATCTTGTGGGTTTGAATTACCTAAAGGATGGGATTAGAGGTGTCCCGAAATATTAACTCATTTTTTCACATTTGTCACACTACATCATTATATATTATATAGGTATTTGATGAGAAAAGAAAGAGAACGGAAACTAAGAACTGTTTTGTGGTTTGCTTTTCCCAGTAGTCGATTATGAGAACATGATATGCATGGTAACATTGTTCTCAGCAACTGTAAGATATACATTTTTGCTTCTTTTTCTAAATTATTCTCTTGGCAATGTGTCTTGTCTTCTTCTTCTTGGAAGAAATTCTCTGTTGCGTAGAGCTAGACGAAGCCATCGTAAAAAATCTTTGATGTTGGAGAATAGGTTGCTGCTGAGGAATACATTATCAACATCTTGATACTGGATGACAAAGAAAGATGGAGCTTTTGTTTGTAACCGAGACTATTGTACATTCTGAAGGTCTGTAAAAGACATCCAGTAACGGTATCTGGAATCAGGTGTCATCGTTCGAAACCATCGAAAGAGCTCTAGCTACTCATATTTCTTCCCCCACCTGTGGGTGAGTTATCTTGATATGCAAGCTTTGGCTTCAAGGCTTCTTGCACTTTTCCGTAAACTTTGCTCGTAATTTTGTTTAACTTGGTTTAGGCATGTTTAGTTATCATGGCTTCAAGGAAAAGTTTAGGCATGTTGGCGGTCAGTTTAGAAAAGCTCGAACTTGATTCAATATAATTGAGCCAAGCTTAACCGGACAATTCCCTTGAATAGACTGGAATACAACTCTACTTTCACACACCTCCCTTTGACCAAACAAAGCTCCACCCAACCCTACTCGAATAAATGGCATCTTTTGGGTAAAATACGATATCATGGTCACCCACCAACGACCAGAACGAACGGCGAGTAGAATTCCTACTTCCACTCAACTATATAATGCTTTAAGGTTAGAGCTGAGAGCCGAGAGCCGAGAGAGAGATTACCAAAGAGTTTGTCTACATACAGTTCCCAAGTGGAGTCCCCGAGACAAAAATATTTGAACATGATATCGCTTAATATCATTTATATTTTGAAAGAATTGTAGCTTAAACGAGTACTGTAACTTTTGTTATAATATGTGATTTTAATTTAGAATATATGATATAATTTGTGATTTTAATTGAGTATATATGATGATTGGTGATGAGAAATTTGTTGAAAAATTTAATGTGGGATTTGGCTTGGACTAGAGAAGTTGGTGGTGGTGTTTTTCTAAACGTTGAATCTGGCAGCCCTATGCTTTTAAAATCACCACCTGTCCTATGTGATGGTTATGCTTTTAAACACTGTAAAGTAATAATCAATGAATAATTAAACAAGATGCTTTAGGGGTTGAAAGTAGGTTTAAAAAAAGAAGTGGTGGCTGTTAATCAATACGTACTCATATGCAAATATATAAGAAATTACTAAAGAGACAAGAAAAATGATTTTACAATAGGATAAAACACTAGGGTAGTTATATCATCATCATCATCATCCCTCGTCATCATTATTCATAATCCATCATCATCATTATTTATTATCAATCAAAACCTTGATCTCAAGTGCTTCTTACGATGGCAATTACACTTGCGGTAATCATCCCTTCTTCCCTTAATTTATTATTATTATTATTAATTGGTTTTGTTGTTGTTTTTTTCTCTCATTGTCACCCGCGTTCTTTCTATTTGTTATTATTATTGTGTTGTCTTAACATATATAATTATTATTTTTAAGTTTTAGTCATATCTTCTTCATGTACTATTTAGCTTAAAGTTTAATTATTTGGTAGTAGGATTTAATATTGCTATTGTTTTTAGTTGTTATATGATGTTTAATTTTTCTTATTAATATTTTTTGTGGTTGCTATTGTTCACTATAAGGACGAAATTTGTTAGGGACGAATTAAATTTCGTCCCTAAAAGTCATTTTTGGAGACAAAATTTACATTTCATCTCCAAAAATGCCTGAGCTACTAAATTCGTTCGAACAGATAAATATCCATTCAAACAAGATATTTTGTGACAAACAAAATCGTCTAAAAAAAAACCGTTCGAACGGAACAAAATAGATTTGAACATGAAATTAATGTATGTTTAACAATATATAATCTGTTCGAATAATAATAGTGGTGGAAAATTAATTTATTTTTCCCGGGGAAAGTTAAATACTGTTCGAACTTAAATTTATTTGTTCGAACAGACATTTTTTCCATTAATTTGTTTATCATCATTAATTTGTGCATATATTTTTTCCATTAAACTAATAAATATGTTTTTCATTAATTTGATATTATTTTCAAAATATAAAAATGTGTATATATATTATATATTATGATTTGCGGTGAGTTAAAATATTTATAAATTCATAAATTAATTTTATGTAATTAATTTCAAAACTTTATAGTAATTTATTTTATGTTAAATTTATATAAATATAACTTTAAAGATAATATCATTTTTTATATTATCATGAACGACAAGTAAAATGAAAAAAATAAACAAGGTAGCAAACACAAAAAATAAAAAACATACATTAATTACATCTCAAATATATAATGTTCAATACAACATAAAAAAGTAAAATAATAACTAAAACAATCTATTTGCTAAGTAGATCAACATCCTCTTGTAATATTTTAATGTGTCCTTCCAAATCCTTAAACTTCTCCATGATAGGCTTAACGAACTCTACAAACAGAGCTTGTACCTGATCCAAAGTTGCCCCAAGGGGCTGTCTCTTAACAACGACAGTACTACTAGAAGCTGGATCTGTTGGCGTGGCACTCGGCTGTTCTAGTGCAGTTTTCTACAAGTGCCCTTTGCTCTTGATGAATGTGACATTGTTAAGGGGCCCATCTGTGGTGACCTTCGCTCATTCACAAACACTGTAACCCTTGATTGGAGTAGGAGGTTAGATAAAAGCAGTGCAAATGACTACCTTTACTGGACTAGCGTGACTCCGATCGAATACAGAGGAAGAAATACAATGCCAGATCAATGGGATCCTCCCATGCTATCCATAAAAAAATTGGCTCGATCGATCCTGAAATCAGTCTTGTGTTTTTTCAGATTGATGTTATAACCAACAATCAAATTAAGCATTCTGAAAAATACTATACAATCAACCTGTCAGATCACCTTGCTCCCATCATATTGAGGAGCCGAAGGGTTTCACACTAGCTGACGGACCTGATTGTCTGTGAGACCATCATCAGGTAGATCCTCTTCCTCACTACCATCTGAACTAGCATTCGACTCTACATTCGGCGCTAGCGTTGAGGATGCGGCCGGTGTGTCTGAATCAGATGGTGCAGCCGCTGATCCCGATGTAGCCGCTGTAGGATATGGGCCGCCCATGCGCGGGATATTAAGGAACTCAGTAATAATGTTGGGAGAGAAAGTAATACTCACTCTCCGGACCGCTAAGGTGTAGAACAAAGTACCAACGTTTACCTCTCCCATGGCATGGTAAAACTCACCAACCATCTTTGGATATGCAGTCCCTCATTGCTGACAGATCGGTGTCCACCCCCACTCGGTGAAGATGGACTGTATGCTCCATCTATCCCATGAAATATCAGAGAAGTCAGACAAAATGATCTCATGCTCGACAAGTATAGGCCTTATCTCTTGAGCATGAGCTGCTCCATTATTTTGGTTGGGTTGATCTCTCGCACGTTTTCTTCCGCTGGATGCCATTAGTATATTGTTTAACCATAAGGAAAGTAAGAATATAATTAACCATAATATTTAAATTATATTATTGAAGAATTATCCTATATTGAACGGAATTAAAATAATAAGTTCAAACGAAATATATTCTGTTTGAACTAGTAAAATATATTCGAATGGACTGTTCTGTTCATTCGAACCGTCAATTTGTGTTCATTCGAACAAATTTATTTTGTTCGAACCAAAATAAATTTGTTTGGTAGCTGAGTGTTCGAATGGACTAGATTTCGTTCCAACGGGAACACGCCAAATAGCTATGGCTGAGTCGATTCAGCCCCAAACGAAAAAACTCAATCTAGATGTTATCCTTTTTTTCTAATCGGTAGAAATGATTAAGGAGTGAAGCTCAATCATTTCTACCAATTATTTTGATGTTATTTCTATGGAATATATCAAAATGGGGGATTTCGGATTCGAAATCCATACCCCCCAAACACAACCCATTTGAACATAAAACCAACAATAGATGTGGAGACTTGACCATACCTCTTAGAAGTTCAAATGTGGGGTTGCTACGACGGTTGAGTGGCGGTTTTTGCAGCAGAGATAAGGGGCAAAATCGTTGCTCTCGACGGCTATTGGTTCAAATTGAAGTGATTTGTTTCATTGTATTCAAACTGGGTATACAATGACTGTGGCGTCTCATTCGAACAGGATAAATATCCGTTTGAACGGTTATTATACTAACATATTTCTAATTATATTATTAATAGTAATATATAATAATACTAATATTACAAAGTACAAATGTATAAAAATAAAACTAATAATAGTATTATAATACTTTTATTTAATATATTTAGTATATTATTTGTAATATACTTATTCTATTACTTATAACATACTAAATACTATATAGTGCAAAATTAGAAGTAACTAACATATAGTTTCTATATGTATTAATAAGTTATGATAATTATACTCATATAAGTTATATAATAATATATATAGTATAAGTATTATATTAACTATTAGACCAAAAGTATATTATATATTATCAATTAATACAATAGATTATAAAAATTATAGGAAATTACTTATAAGTATAATAATACTATTATTAATTCGAATCCAATAACGTCTCGTTTGAACAGATTTATCTATTGGAATGTGTTTGAAGGGAAATTTTATACCATATACTCTGAATGTTAGTTTATTCGAACGTGAAAATTCATCATTCGAACGCACTGGTGAAATTGTGTTACAAAAATATCATTTGATCTTCTCTTTATTTGAAGAATATGCCAAAAACTATTCTGATTTGTCAATTTGAATGACAATATTACACACTTGAATGAGAATTAAATCGCGGTAGATTTGACACCTATTTTAAATTTTCATGTTCGAATGCATAAATGTCCAGTTCGAACGAGACTTCACAGATTCAAATACCTCAACCTCTAGTTCATTTTCACAATGAAGTTGGATTTCTTTGGAGGCAGAGCACGACATTGTGTGTGTGAGAGTGTTGTGGAGAGAGAGGAACAAACTTAGTGAGAGAGAAGGGATTCTTTAGAGAGAAGAGATGTATATAAGAGGTATTATTTTTTTGCTTTTTTTTTTTTTTTTGGTATTTCAAGTTTCATTAATGTTAGTTTATTACACACGATTTAGGGTTTTCTCATAATGTGTTTTATGCTTATGTAATGGATTCATATTTTGTTTGGATTGCTTAAATTTGAGGTAATATTTCTAATTTTTAGATTTTTGATAATTTATAGCTTTAATTAATCATGTTAAGATTTTTGGTATATTTATATTTCTGCAATCCCATTTAAAATGTATCCTACACCAATATATGTATCTTATGAGATTGTGTTTATGAAAATTGTGTTTTGTGGTAAATGTTTTGTCTCTGTTTTGTGTCTGGAATTTGGACTTGTCCAGTTCGAATGCTATAATGTTTGTTTGAACAGGATTCTGTCCGAACATAATCTTGTTTGAATGGACTAATAAGATTTTATTTACAAGATTTTACTTAAAAGACTAATAAGATATATAAAAATTATACTTAAAATATAAAAAACTTAATAATTATTACAAAATATTTTGCACTTAAATTAAAATTAATACTTAAAATATAATATAACATAGGAATTATTAATACTTAAATTAATGTTTAATACTTATAACATATTTAATTAAAAAACTATATAGTATAACTACAAAATATTTTGCACTTAAATTAAAATGGAAACTTAAAATATAATATAACATAGCAATTATTAATACTTAAATTTATAATTAGTACTTAAATATTTATAATATTGGTGATTAGTAATGTAATTTTGCAATGTATTTGTGATTTGGAATATGATTTGTTTTCGAATTTGTTGTATAATTGTAGGAGTTGGACAATTTTGGATTTCAAGGTTATTTTTATATGTACTTGAACCTTAGACCCGTTCGAGAGTGTGGCCAAATATTCTCTTAAAGAATATTTGGATAAAACTCTTGAATCGTCCAAAGTGGACAGTTTGGAATTCTATCATCTATATGGTAGATATATTCAGTTTAAACTCTTGTGTTAGTCAATTAAAATTTTGGTTTAGTGATTTCTTACATTCTTCGAGTATGTGGTCTGTAAGTTTCTCGGCCCATGAATAGGGTCGACGACTTATTGTAACTAGCATACTTGGAGGATTGTAGGGTAATGCTGCCGAAATTTTTATTAACATTAGCGATTTGGACTGGGTATATATGCGATATAGATGATAGTCTCTCGAATGAGATAGGATCAACTACCTTATAAAATAAATGGTAAACAAGTATGAATATACTCTTTATAGTGTTTTTCTTTTATAGACATCCAAAAAGTAACGGAAATAAAATAGGTAAAAGTTGGATGCTCTTGGGAGATAGACTTGGGGGTGAGACTATAAGGAGTATACATAAAGGGTGAAGTTTTTTATAGAGTTTGCTTGCATAAGTGTTGACAGTTGAGGGTTTATAAGATGTCTGTGCAAAAATCTTAGTTCTTATAATTTGATGGTAGTGAAGGATCATTTATTTGTAAATAGAATTAATTCTAAATACTCATATTGGGTCTTACATGGTGAACCATTTTCCAAAGGAGTTAGATTTAGTAGTCAGCTTATATGCCCATCGGATGGTATACACTTTCAAATGATGAGATAAAAAATTTTTGTAATTGGTTCATGACAATCAAATTACCCGATGGCTATGTTTCAAACATGTCAAGATGTGTTCGAACACATGATTAGAAGATAATTGGTATTAAAAGTCACGACTGTCATGTATTTTTGCAGCGTCTGTTGTCGGTTGGTGTGCGTGGATAGCTTACTCGAGATGTTCGTATAGCTCTTATAGAATTAGGGAGATTTTTTAGAGACATTTTTAGTAAAATGTTGAAAGTTAATTCATTGTTAAAAATGAAAGTTGATATTGCAGTAATATTGTGTAAATTGGATAGTTTGTACCCGCCTTCATTCTTTGATGTAATGGTTCATTTGGCAATACACCTATCTTGTGAGGCTTTAGTCGTTGGCTCAATTCAGTATAGATGGATGTCTCCTATTGAACGATTTTTTGGGAAAACTTAAGCGATCAGTGGGGAATAAAACTCGTCCAGAAGGTTTGATTGTAGAGTCATATATTGATAATGAGTGGCATACATTTTGTTTAATGTATTTCCGTGGGGTTGATACTAGATTTACAAGACCAGATTGAAATTATGAAGGTGGATGAGAAATGAGAGTCTCATCGACATTTACCGTGTTTTCCCAGATCGTACGTCCCATAGGTGCACAAGGGGGCTATGGCCTATGTGGGTGAGATTTTGAAAGAGCTCGATGGTATGTCTTGAATAACTGCGCAGAGATTGACTATTACTTGAGATTAGTGATGATCCTCTAAATCAATATTATCTTTAAGTCTATGTATAATAATATAGTATAACTTCATACAAATTAACCATTCACATGAACATGCGCAACGAACATATACAACTACTTCGCGCAAATGGTGTAACTGACGTAGAAAAGACCCACGAAGAGGAATTTGCCTTGTGGTTTGAACATATGGTATTACTATAAACCCTCATTTTATAATACGAACTTGATGCCACTAAACTCCACTTTTTTTTTTCTATATAATAATATTTATTGATGTAGGTTGTATCGAAATATGGTGAAAATTTAGAAGAAATCTCACTAGAACTGTATGCTATAGCATGTGGTCTGTCCAGGAAGGCCATCCAGTACTCAAGATGTTTGGTGCGTGAATATAGATTTCACAAAACTGACAGAGAATGATATAGAAAAACTCAAAATTGTGGGGTCGTAGTCGAAGGAAGCCATGGGGATGATAACATTGACTTCTACAAAATTGTGGAAGATATCATATCATTAAAGTACATGGGGGAATATATGGTCTAATTGTTTAAATGTAATTGGTGGGATGTCTCAAATCCTAGGTTGGGAGTGCGTAACGATGATTATTTTGTGAGTGTCAATACATCTCGCACATGGTATGAGGATGATCCCTTTGTTCTCGCTTACCAAGCGAATCAAAATTTTCATTTAGATGATTTGGAGTATGGAAACCCATGGCGGGTAGTGGAAAAATTTGCACCAAGAAATGATATGATTACATTTTAGAGTCAGACAAACCACATGAAGAAGTTGATAGTCTAGCAAATGAAGAAGCATATCAAGAAAACGAAGTAGGCATCAATCTATTTGTTGATTTAAGCCAATATGATATGGTCCCATTGAGTAGAGAATATGTTCAACCCGAAGTAATTGATGGTGAAACATCGGAAGAAGATGAATTAATTGAAGTGTCTAGTGAGGATGAGGGCGACTGATCCAACAAAACGGACAGTGAGTGAATTTCAAACATGGCTTTTTGTTAGTATTATTTTTATAAATATCCGTAATGTTTGTTTGAATAATAATTTGTTACAATTTCAAATAGATATGCCTCCCAAACAGAAAGCAACAAGTGTGCCATCTCCATCTATTACTGACTCCCAGTGTGATTCACTTGCCACGAATAGTGAGCCAACATTACCAGACCAAGAACAATGTATTTTATCAAATTAAATACCACATTTAATGCTCAATTTAAGTAATATGTCTATAAAATAAAATAATTTAATTAAAATACATGCTTTAATTAATGTATATATAGCTGTTGTAAGCCAGCGTCGAGATAGTGGAACTATGATGGGTGTTTGCATAGAGAAAGTAAGGAAAATGGGTAAAATTAAAGTTGATATTCCTGATGATCATACCAGTAGCTCCGGAGATTCGGCAACATGCCTTGCTTCTTATGTTGATACACTTACTTACACATATGCACCGATTGCTATATTCTCTTGGTCTAAAGTTTCCCAAGATGTGAAAGACCATATCAAAAAGTGTTGCTCGGTAATAAGCTACATCTTAAGCAACTAAGTATATAATATGTTACTTTCAAGTTATTTTGTATTTATACTAATTGTTTATAATTTTTAAAAGGATGAGTTTGAGCTTAATTTTGGCTGATAAGATGATCGATTAACGGTTGAGGAACTGATGTCGAATGCATTTCAGAGGTACAAAGGTTGATGACATGCACACTATAAGAAGTTCAGTACTACAATATAGGCAGGCCAAATTCCATTCCAAGCAATGCCACCAAATGAATGAGAGAAGGTTTGTGATATGTTTGAAGATTCTGCTTATCAAGTAATTTCGTTGCTATCTTTTTTTAATAGTATATGATAGATGTATTAAACATATAAACTAATTTTTTTTAGCAACGGAGTACTGTGAACAAAGCAAATAGATCAAATTTAACGATAGACCATCATGCGCGTTCTCGATCTTTTCATCGTTTGTCTAACAAAATGGTAAGTTATTTTAGTCTCTGTTAAATATTAACATATAATACATTTTTATAATTTAAGTTCTAATATAGATTTTCCTTTTGCAGAAAGAAGAAAGTCCTGCTGACTTTGATCTGACCCAATTGTATGCTAAAACACATAAAAATCATGATAGTGTTTGGGCCAGTCCCGAAACAGAGTCAAATTATGTAAGTTTAAGTTTCTTTAATCCATTATCACTTAATATTTTTGTTACTTATACTAACTTTAATATTTTTGTTTTGATAGGACAAAATGAAATCTCTTAAGGAAACTGTTGCGGATCCATCTAATATATCATCTGTCAACGATGCTCAGATCCCTTCTCAAGTTTTTGGATCACGTTCTAGATATTTGAGGGGTTTAGAATGTTGTGTGAAGGTATCCTCAACATCATCATCCTCTTCTCGAGTCAGATCGAATGACAACAAGACTAAGAAATTGGAGGAAGCAACACTTGAGATAGAACGATTGAGGTCTAAGGAAAAAAGTTATTGACCTGATTAAATTAAGCATCGGATCTTGAGGCAAGATTAGAAGAGAACATGCATAGGAGACTGGGGAAAGAGGTACAAAAAGCTGTGCTTGAACAATTGCAGTCAATTATGTCCCAAAACTCTATACCACTGCCACAATCTTAAAATTTATTTTTTCTTTCATTGTCTTTTCTATTATTATGTTCCAAAAGATTTGAACAGTTGATGTTTGAATTACAATTTGTGTAATACTAGTATGATATTTTTAATTAATTAAATTATGTTATGTATGATTAATACCGTTCGAATGGTAAATAAACAGTTCGAATGATAAATTACCATTTATAAATCCATTCGAAAAAAAATAGACCAATTCGAACGAAAAACAAGAAATACAGTTCGTACGGACGTTTGAACAATAAAATATATTTCTTTGAACAACATTAATTTTCAAAAAACCGTTCGAACGACAAAATTTCACAAAATAAAATGTCTGTTCAAACGGACATAATTTATATTCAAACAAAAGTCATTCGAATAAAATATATTGGTTCGAACACTCCGTTCATTTGAACAAGATCAAATATGGTTATTTGTTCAAATCAAAATTTTAATTTGTTCGAATGGACGGGTCGGTTCAGACTGACAAATATTCCATTCGAACAATGTTTTAAGACGAAATTGGTTCGTAAAAAAAAAAAAAAAACTCCAGTTTGAACAGTTTCGACTGGTTCCACCAAATTTCATCCCTAAAAGTGATTTTTTGAGATGAAAATTGAGTTTTGTCCCTAAAAGTGATTTTTTGAGATGAAAATTGAATTTTGTCTCCAAAAACCTTTTGAGACGGTCTTTTAGAGAGAAAATAGAGACCAAAATTTTGTCTCCAAAACTATTTTGGGACGAAATTGGGGTATTTTGAGACAGTTTTTTTGTCTTAAAAAACCATATCTCTTGTAGTGATTCTTATTAAATAATGTATTTAGTAAGTTTGTTGTTATCATATTACAAATTATATTGACCTTAACATACAGTTAAGTACACCCAAATGTTTTAGCAAAGTTTTAATATCGCCAAGTGTGTGTGGTCTTTGGCCTTCTTTACACAAAATTATGTAGGGAAGCTTGGACACCAGCCGTGTAGCCCAGAGGTGTACGAAAATAATGATCTTACACACCCCTTCCCTTCCTGTCATGGTGTGATGGCGGCATGGTATTTCATGGAAAAATGGGATCCGCACTCATTCCCTAATGTGACTTTTTAAACGTGAAAAAGATAAACTTTAGATAGTTTGTAAGGGTTAAATTTCTAGTTGAAGGGATGTTCAATACCAATATGTGAGTAACGTGATCTTTCTCAACAGATAAAACCCAAAACAAAGTGAAGAAAGGTATGATTATCACCATTGCCATTGTCGATGTCGTCATCGTCGTCATCCTTCATCATCATCTTCAACCATCATCATAACTTTTATTGTTGAAGTGATTGATGAATTTTTCTTAGTATCATTATTGATTCTTCCTTGTGGGGGATATTTTTCTTAAATTTCTTACATATTAAGTCTCATTTATTTTCACAAATGAGATGAGATGAATTCAGATTAAAGTTAAAAGTTGAATAAAATATTATTAAAATATATTTTTTTAATATTATTTTTATTTTAAGATTTGAAAAAGTTGAATTATTTATTTTATTTTGTGTGAAAATTTAAAAAAATTATAATGATTAGTGGCATGTCTTTCATTTCAAAGGGTATGCATCATGTGTAATAGGTCTTTTTTTTTTTTTTATGATCATCCCCATTAGAGCAAAGTAGAAGAAAGGGTTGGGCTCTAAATAGGGTGCTCCCACTATGTCTTGGAGGAATAATTGTTGTTTGGCTCCACTATGGAAACCCTTTCTATATCCTCCAATTCTACACTTGGGAGGTGGGGCGAGCTCTTAGTAGGGGTGACAATATATGTTATGATCTATAAATTTTATACGAACACGACACAAAATAAGTTGGTGTGACTTTGATATAATTGAGTTTGGGTCAAAATGAATTGATCCAATAACACACGATTAATAAACGAGTTAGCTAGTTATAAATCTTATCATTGTATTATTATATATGGAATTATATATGAAACATGTGTTAAATGGGTGTTTAGATATAAGGGATGGTTTGTAATTCCCGAGTGTCTTTTTTGTTACCACGATTTTCTTCCGCCATAAGTGAGGTTTATTAATAAAATTGGGACGGGGTCGCTAATGGACAGGTGGCTTCCGACTCTTCTATAAAAAAAAAAAAATGTGTTAAATGGGTGTGTCCAGGTTAACCCACTAAAAGTTAATGTTACTAAACGGGTTAAGAGGATCGTGTCGTATCATCCGTGAATTAAACGGATTGAGTTCAAATTTGAAGGTCATGGGTCAGGTTCAGGTTGATTCATAGTTTAATATTCTTCACATGACACGAAGATGACTCAAAACACAAATTGCCTCCCACCATGTTTGGCTAATAATATTGTTATCATAATATTAGTAATTCTTATACTATCTAAGTTTTCTATTTTTTGTTCTTTATTTTGATTTAATGCTTTAGGAAATAAAAAATTTCTATTATTGTTAATTATTTTTATTAGTTCTCATTTCTGATTATTATCACTTATTGCTCTCTACTAACCACAATGTATATGGATAACATGTCATCGCGTATTTATTAAGAGGTACGTGGTTACTATTTTTATTGTTGCTATTTTCGTATTCAATAGATCTTGTTTTAGAGAAAATTAGAAATGCAGGGGGGGTGCTGGACGGGGGTCCCCTTCCACTCCCTCGATATTAAAGGCCAACTCCGAGATTTCGGTAATAATAAGGATGACCAAAATATTGCGGGCTATGTCTTCAAAGAGAAGATAATTGACGATATTGACCTTCTACCAAGATAAGATATCAAATTGCTGTGTAAATGGGTGCATCTCTACTGCCAAGTATCTAGTCAACTCCAATTGGTTGTTTGAAGTCTTTTGAAGATTGGAAACGTGTTCTCTCAGCCCACCTATGCTTTTTCACTATTCGAGGAGGAGGCGATGTGGTAGGTGTGGGAGCCTGAAATATTACCACCCCTGAATGCAACAAACTTATCAAATAATCTATTGAGAGTTTCCTTAATTCTTGCCACAATATGATCCGCTCATGCCTTCCTATTGACCATTTCCAAGCATACGCCATCCATCAATGTTGTATTGGGGTCAAGAGAACAATAGCTATATATAAAAAAATCTTGATTTTACTCAAATCTCCCAAATACTTCTCATACTAATTAGGAGATGTTTGATAATTTTTTTTTTTATCTCATCTCATCTCATTTCATTTCCAAACATCATTTAAACGCAAATACTTTCAAACTAATCATTACAATTTTTCCAAACTTTCAAACAAAATACAAAAAATAATTCAACTTTTTTAAATAATATTTTAACTTTAGAATATTTTTATTCAAGTTTTTCTCTCTTATTTTTTAAAACCCCATAAAACATTATAACTGAAACCATTTTACTACTATTTACAAACAATTTCACTACTATTCACAGATTTTTCACTTCATCTTATTCTCCAAGCATCCCCTTTGTCTTCATGTTCATTCTCATATCCCGACGTTCCTCACTCTCATATGTGTCACCCAACTGTTTTTTCACCTGACATACTTGTTGATAATATTCATTGGATATAACGTACAAAGACCTGGAAATAGTGTTTGTGACCTTGTAGAAAAGCCTACAAAATTCTACAAGAAGGGAACTATATCCCAATCATCATCCTAGGCCACCCAATTAAGTCAGAGGCCTTTTATACTACTGAGCCGTCTTCATGAAGAAAGTTGAATTCCATCACAACCCCTTCTTGCATTCAATACCCGCAGTCCGCATAGTAACTTTGAATTTATCAAGCTTAGCCTGATGGATAGTAGCCCTAAGTGATGGTACGGATGGGTCACAACCACGAACGTTCAGTGAACACCATCACTAAATATATTGATCTTCTATGATGGATCCAAAAGAGAAAATAAAAACCATCCTAAAAAGTCGTTTTTGTCACAAAAAATTTGTTGCAACAAAAATTCAATATTTTTCCTTTTTTATTTTTTGTCAAAAGATAAATGGTTCCTTTGCGAGAACAATGGCATTTTGTCATTATTTGAATTGCTTGGGTCAGCTCCATGAATCTTTTCATGCCATTTCAACCGTTTATATCTTTGTCTATATTTCTGAGCTAGATATCCAAGATTTAATTACGAGTGAGAATAGATGATTTGGTGGCATCGAAGTCTAGCTAGCTAGGAGAGTTCGGAATCTGAGGCATGACCAGAAGGTGATCTGGGTATTCTTTTACCCGACACTGGACTCATCAATATTAGCTGGCTTTCTGAACTCATTCTCATACTACGCCCACAAGGGGTTATTTGTGGAGGTCTTACTCGTCCTTTTGGTGTTCCTGTGCATCCAATAAACAGAAAAAGAAATGGATAATATTGTCATCAAATAAATTAATTATTCATGCAGTACTAGATGATCATCAACATGTGAATGGCTTATGCATTTAAAACAGTACTACATATTGTTCTTCCAGCTTGTATGTGATTGCTGCATGTGTCAATGTAAAATATACAGCATTCTAATCATGAATATCTTTGAAGCACACCTAGTTTTATTTTGAAAAATAGTTTCCATAGCAGAAAAATGATATTCACGATGTGTCATCAAATTATTACAAGATAATTAATAATTTCTCAATCATCTGATGCCGCATCATAACTGCTATAGGTCGGTCTATCATCCTTATCTAGAGTTGAAATGATCAATGACTCATATAATACTAAAATGAGGAGTGTTATAGCTACAAAGAGACCATACAAGATTAAATCTACAAACATATATGATTTCATATAATACGTTAGATTTGTTTTACATTAAAAGTAAGTTTGCAATCTAACGTACTACATCAAACTATATTAGTTTGTAAATTTATTTTTATGTGATCTTTTTATGGCTAGAGTGAGAGAGAAATAGATACATAATAGGTCCTACATAATTTATTGAACATTTAATACTATAAAAA
The DNA here is from genome assembly GCF_001411555.2 of Juglans regia. Taxonomy (NCBI): domain Eukaryota; kingdom Viridiplantae; phylum Streptophyta; class Magnoliopsida; order Fagales; family Juglandaceae; genus Juglans; species Juglans regia. The sequence goes on along the minus strand of NC_049912.1, from coordinate 6,141,612 downwards.
AAATTCACTCTGGAAAGTACGTACCTTGTTGTCTATTTACTTTAAAATCTGGAGATCTGTTTGGCAACGAGTTTCTCTTGTTCATCCTTTCAGGTGAAGCTAAAGACTTCCTTTCATTTGCAGGTGAGAAGATTTGGTCGTCCATCATTAGCATATATTCATCTCCACAAGCTGAAGCTCCATCACTTCCTGATTCCGAATTTTCTTTTAGGTTTGTGTTTGTTTTCTCTTTCTCCTCAACTCTGTAAACAAACATCTGAAATGGGACTTGTGATGTTGGCAATGGATCAGGGCACCCCATTGAAGAGAGCTTCCTCAAGAGTCCAGACTCGATGTCAATGTAATCTACCATTGGTGTTGGTGGATCTTGCTGGCTACTGTAATCAGGATTCAGTGCAAGGAACCGTTTTACATAACGAAGAATCCTACAGATGGATGAGAAACTTAGCCGTTGGTTTGGATCGGAATGCCAACATCTCTTTGTCAAATTGGTCAAGTATTTTGGTGAGTAGTATGGGAAAAGAGGTCTCTCTCCTGCCCTAATGTTCCTACTCATTTTGTCTCCTTGAAGATGGCTATCCTCGAAAGGAACTTTCCCAGTTAAAAGTTCAAAGCAGACCATTCCAAAACTGTACACATCAGACTTTTCTGTGTACTTGGTATTCTCTGCACTTCCATTCTGTTCTTGCTCTTCCAGAACTTCTGGGGCATACCAAATGAATGGGAGGGTTCCATTCTGATTTGAAGAGCTTTTTTGGCTGACATTTCGAACGGAGGATAGTCCAAACCCTGAAACTTTTGCATGACAGTTACCTTCTGTTGAGCTGCTGCCTCTTGCTTTGACAAGAATCTTGCAAGGATTCAAATCTCCATGGTAGATTTTCTTGGAATGCAGATATTCCATTCCTCTTGCAATTTGAAGCATAAGATCGACTGCAGCTGAAAGTGAGAATGGATTCCGTTTCCTTGGGCCAGAAACCTCTTTGATGTAGCTGGAGAGGTCTTTGTTCATGAGTTCCATAAGCAGATAACACTCTTTCTTTTCCTCATCAGTGAACCCACAAAGAAAGTGCATTATATTTGGGTGGGAAAGAGATAATAGGTTTGAAATCTCTGGAACAAGAGGTTCAATATCTCCGAAAAAATGCCTTATGGCAAAGCTTTCTCCCAACCATTGGATCACCTTGTATTGACTCCCACCCCCTAATCGTCTCCTCACCAGGTAGTCCCTAGACCTCAAAAGGATTGAACTTGGCAAGAGTCTTCCATTTAGAGGCTCTGACCCATTTAAGTTCGTGGAAAGAAGAACATTGAGTTGTTTATCATACGTGCTCGAACACGATGTTTTCTTTTCCTGGAGCTTGTTTAGAAGTATCCATCTGTCTTCCTTCCAAACTGTGTCAAATCGATCACAAAAATCCTGAGTCACGAGGTACTGTTTTCCAAATTTCCACTGGAAAAGTTTAGAATCTTTATATTCTGTTCTATACTTGCTAAGATACACGAATCTCTTCTTTTGAACATCACCCTGATCCCACCCAGAAAACTCTCCTGCAGTCTCAATCGCTTCGATGACAATGGGAATGCTACAAAGCAAGTTGTGGATGTGAAATTCAATGCAGTCAGTGTTCTGATAGAGGGTAATGGCTTTAGCCCACCAATCCTTGGTTTCCAAGCACTGTCTAATATATGCTTCTCCTTCTTTGAATATTTTGTGGAGTTCTCTCAGAGGCTGCTCAAGAACTTTCCATTTCAGGTTCTTTTCTTCAAACCTCAGGTTCTGTCTCATCTCATCTGCTATTGATTCGAAAGCGAAGCTGAAGATATCAAGCAACAGACAGCACTGCCGCTGGTTGATTTGGATATTGTCTCTGAAAACCATTAGAGTTTTCATGCTCCCTAGTACCTCCCCAATGTGACGAAATTGCTCCATCTCCTGATCATAACACACGCATTTGAAAGCAGTTCTCAAATTTTAAGAACGATCCAAAGCACATCACGAGATTCATGAATGCAGCAAAAGAAAAATCATACAGGAAAAGAAATTTGTTCCAAATGGAACAAGATAAAAAAAAGGCAATAAAGAGATAATTACTAATAGCTGTGCTGTGTTCAATGGAAACGAAGATGGCAACGATCAAATGCCCATAAAGCTGCCAAACAAGCCAGAAAAAATTAACTTTTTTGAGAATTTTCCTTGAACTTTTTCCTTGGAAAATTTCTCGCGTGTTTCTTTGTTAGGAAGTAGTAGATGCGACACCAGTGGAGTTGGATGGTCCTGCGTTTGTGTGGGGCCGTGTGTCCGCAGAAGTGTTCCCCGGAAGTTTCGACATTCCAGTTTCGAATATAGTAATTGTCGGTTAATCGTTTCAACTGAATTGTTGAACTCTACGCGCGTTTTCTTCCCTGTAATTCTTCATGATGGGGTACTCAGAAAGACTATTTTTAACGAATGCTGCTGTTTCTACGAGTTGTTTTGCTGTTTTGAATCATGGAAAGCGCATTCTGTTGTGAATCGTGATGTTGGATTTGCGCCATCGAATTCTTCCACCAAATTTTCTCTCGGAAAATCCCAAGTAATTAAGCTTCTTCATGATCTAGAACCATCTTCTCGTCCAGCAGCGCCTAGGTATCATCATAAGCAGCATTTCAGTTATTGGAGGTTGTGACCTTAATTCTCTTAACATTTCTAGGCATTGGTGTTTCATGAAATGTCAGAGATATGTGGTGGAGATCACAATAAAGAAAGTGAAATCTAAAGTCACTTTTTGAGAAATATTCTAGCCATAAAGTAATTAGATAACAATAATCTCATAAACTAATCGATGTGTGTTTAACATGAGCTTGTTCTAATCCTAAACTTAATGCGTCTATTGAAATCTATACGCATCTTCTGGCACGATCTTGAACCTGACATACAATCAGTATTCATGCAAATTTGACATCTATATATAGTGCCCAGTATGATGGACAACGAAGGCATTGATTTCACAGACAGGTGCTGTGACCCCCACCTGGAAAATTTCTAGAATAATAATATATAGAACTGCAGTCCAGAAATGGTTCAGGAGTTGGGACTTGGGTTGAGATATGATGGTTGCTACTTGTCAAGAATATAATGAAATAATAAAATCTATATATTTCCATCAACTTAAATTTTTGAGATAAATAATGATTTTTCATGATATCAAAACAGAGGTAAGAACATAATGCTCTCGATCTAAAAAAGAGGTGCAAAAGCATCGAGATGTACAAGTTGTCTCATATACGTAGTGAAAATTAGGAGCCAAGTCCTACATTCTCGTGGACAGTGGCGGACCTACGTGTATCCAGCCCCCAACCCCAAAAAAAAATCTTTTTTTGAAAAATCAAAATATACTCTAGTTTTTAATCATAATTTTATAAATATAGAAAATCGCTCCACCCCCCCCCTCAAAAAAAAAAAATTATAATCACCATATGCTCTGTAAAATTTTATAAAATTTCAAACTTATTAATATGGATTCCAAAATTTTTTATTATACAATATTAGACTTCTTAATATGGAGTTCAAAGTAAAAATATAAGAAAAATCATTTAAGGTCTGTGATCTATATGGAAAATAGTTGAGAGGTTTTATCCTCTAGACTTCATTGAGCAAGAAAAAACTTATTTAAGGTCTCTATTATAAACTATTATATGCTTAATGTGACACGAAAATATCTCGAGTTTAATAAACTAGCTTAGATAATAGAATGAAAGATGACATTCTAAAAGATCACTTGATAGTTTTTATAAAGTAAATAAATTCTAAATATTTCATTACAAAAATAATAATAGATGAATATTATTTCATGAAACTTTAACGTAAAAAATCTGAAACATATATTAAGACGTTGTATTTTTAGAATTTTTTTTCTACGTGTATATTGCAAATTATATAGATCTAATTTTATATATAGTTATGATGTTTGTATTATTTTTGAATTTCAATGTGTCACACACTAGAAAATTTGGCCCCCCCTTAGAAAAATTGATGGTTCCGCCACTGCTCGTGGAGCCCACAAGTCCTGAACAAAATAACTTAAAAATATAAAATTGTGAGAATTCTTTCCAAAAGAAAATATTTAATACTTATTGCCACAAATCAAGCTAAACTTGGGATCAAAATCATTTCTAGTATTTGAAATAAAATACTTTCTAAAAAGGAAAAATTTAGGGTAAACTGAATATTTGAGGGAGAAATTGCTGATTTTGGGATTAAAATGTGAACCAACAAGTAAAGCATGGCAACCGTGATGTGCATGCGGAAAAGATCTTTACGAATTAGGGTTTTATACGCGATTTTGATACTCATAACAACAATTATAACTAAAATACTACCGCGTGTTATATTGCCCCAATCTAAAGAAGATTCACATTTTTTTGCCATAGTTGCATTGATCTATATGGAGGCATTAAATCAGATTATAATAGCTCCGATGAGCTAGTACGCATGCATGTAGTTTGGATGAAAGTGGTGAAGATGAATAAATCTCTCGTCCATGGCAAAACAATGAAAACTTTCATATACACTACAAAAAAATATAGAATTTTCGGCGTTTGATATGCGCCAACAACTGTCTCAAAAAATGCCGCTAATTTTTTTGCCAACGTTCGATATGCGCCGGCAACTGTCAGTATTTGTCCATTCCGGCGTTTGAAAAAACGCCGATAATTGAAAATTTCATTAGCAGCGTTTGTATACAATGTAGCGGCATTTATTTAAACACTGCCAGTTTTTCTAAATTAACGGCGTTTATCGACACGCCGCCATTAGTTCATTGCCATCTCATTGCATAAAATAGTGGCATTACAATGAATGCCACTGCTAGTACGTTGTTGGCGCATCATATAAATTGGTGCCACCAATAGTACGTTGGCGACACATTGAATAAATTAATAGCGTTTAGATAAACGCTACTATTAATACAAATAGCGGCATTACAATAAACACCGCCGCTAGTATAGTGCCCACACATCATATAAATTGGTGGCATTTATTTAAATGCCACTAATGGTACGTTGGCGACACATTGAATAAATTAACGGCATTTAGTTAAACGCCGCCACTAATTCAAATAGCGGCATTATCATACACGCCGCTGCTAGTACGATGTCAGCGTATCATATAAATTGGCGGCATTTATTTAAACGCCACTAATAATACATTGTGAGACATTTATTAAATTAACGGCATTAATATAAATGCCACCACTAATCAAAATAGCGGCGTTATCATAAACGCCGCTGCTATTACATTGCCGACACATCTTATAAATTAGGAATATTTATTTAAATGCCACTAATAATACGTTAGCAACAGTTTGAATAAATTAACGACGTTTATATAAATGCCGCCATGAGTACGTTGCCACCACAATCCATAAATTAATGGCGTAATGTAAACGCTTCCTCTAATTCGTTGTCTGCACATTGCATTAATTAACATCATTTAGGACACACTGATAATATGATATACCACAATAAAAAAAACTATAATATTTAAATTAATAATAAATATGATATAATGGATCATTATTCATGTAATAAAAAAAATTACAAATCAAATCACATCAAAGTGATTTAATAACTATATATAAAATCATTACATGTGAAAAATTCCTGAACATTTCAACTCACAAAACATTTTGAAACTCTGTTACAGATAGATTAGCCAAACAGAATTTGTACAACTTTCCACAGTTCATTTCTCAGCTGCCTCTCGTAAAAGTCTACTTCATCTCTTCCTTTCACAAACAATGCAGAGAAGTGTTTCTAGTACCATAACATCCCTATGCATGAATGAGAGACATCAGAAATTGACAGATCATAATAGATGGGAAGTGGAAAAAAGTTAAACAAAATAAGAAGCAATGATCGATCCTTTTATTTCCCTTTTCCAAACATATATATATATATATATATATATATATATTTGCTCTAATTAATTCAATATGTTAATTAGATCCAGCCAACCTAGTTCTTTTTGTCAAAAATAATGTAAGACATACTCTCAGAGCACAAAAAGAATAATTATGGGGTACTGGCAAGTTATATAAAATATATTTCTTTCTGCATTTCCCCACTTTCTGCATTTCCCCACTTTCTGCATTTCTTCATGTCAATGTGTATGGGGTACTGGCAAGTTATATAAAATATTTAAGAAGAAATAAGCAATATTGAAGCAGTACTACATAGCTTGAAACAGAGCAGTTTGTTCTACATTTTAAAGGAAGATCAGATCACATGCCTGTCAATTAATTAGGCCGCAGCTACAAAGTGGGAAAAAAAAAACTAAACTTGAGATCAAGATTTTTTATCTTCCAATGCATGCAGTCCCACATAAATCTAGTTCAACAAGGTACATCAACAAACAAGCATAAACATGAAGAAGCAAAGCTTGATGAAGAGATGGACAGATGAAAAATGAGAGGAGTTACTGCATCTTCGTAACATGAATTTCTGCAAAGTCATGATAGTAGAACCAAACAGGGGCTGTGCGATGGAGACTCTCTATGAGAGCAGCTACGAAGCGGCGACAAGGTGGCTGGGAGGTGGCAGTGTACTGTGGAAGCAGGGAGAAATATTGTGATGAGAAAGAGAGAGAGAGAGAATGTAGAGAAAAAGCATGATTTGAGGGGGTTTACTCATAAAATGGCGGCGTGGGATTGGAGTTGCGGACAGTGGTGCTGAACATCAATAAACTGGGCGGTGGAGGCTTGTTTTTTGCCTCACGGCATGTTCTGTTGCTACTTGCGGCGGCGGCGTGGCCCAACTGTAGCAAGACATGGCTCTTGGTTTGGAGATAATGCTTTGTTCTTCTTGCTTAAAACAGAGGCTACTGCCGGATCGATACTTATATATATGTAGGTGGTTGCTGGTTCTTGGCGTACTTTCACATGTGACTTCTGATGCAGATTTCCAAGAGCAGAGGGTGGCGGCGCTGTTGGTTGGTGGGACTTTCGTTGTGCATCAGAGGACTCGGTTGCATTGGGTGGTGGTCATACGCGGCTCATGTGATCTATCATGGCTGATCTTCTCGTGATGCAGCGGCGCATGGATTAACGGCATGAAGCGGAGGCTGATCTTGGCGTTGCTTGGTGGTTCTTTGGTTCAGGATGGCAGTGGCGTGGAGAAGCTGTGGCAGTGGTTGGTCTTGTCCGGTTCTCCTCCGATGAAGGTTGACATGTGCGTGGGCGGGGCTGGCATCTCGTTGGATGACGGCGTGGGCGAGGCTGAATCTCGTTGGTTGATACTCATGATCTGAACTCTAGAATTGAAGGAATAAAGGCACCAATTCATATACTATAATTTGTAGCGTTGCCTGTAAAGGGAGATTTAAATTTCATGAAAAATTGAGGCAGTGCGCCAACTTAAATCTTCATTAGTTTTCATTAGTTCATTTGGGAAGTGCGGAATCATGTTTAGGGCCCCAAAAAAAATTTATGTAAAATTCAATATATTTAGAAATGTCTCTCTCTATTTTTTTTTCTTATAGTTATTAAATTTTGTATAATTTATATATAATATCTATTTTCAAAGATGTGATCCCATCAAAATTAAATTAAAATTAATAAGAGAAATAATAAACTTGTTAATTTCTATTTATTTTACATAAATATGTCATATAGTAAAATAAATCGGCCCCTCTTCAAAGAAATTGTTGGTTCCGCCACTTTCTTTCTAATTTGTTGACTAATATTATGTATGTACTCCTCTTTCTTTCTAATTTGTTTACTAATATTACGCTTGACCAGTACTCTTTGATCCAAATATTCCAATCCTCTTTGTAATTGAAATGTTAATATAATATTTTTTGTATTATACATAATTATATTATATAATAATATTTTATTATATATATTATGTATAAGATAATGTTATTATAATTTTATGTTAATATAAAATATATATATATAATAAGGTTATTATAATATTAAACATGAATATTTATTTGATTATATGCTTTAAATAAAATATATACTAATAACATTTTATGGCTTAATAAATTCTCAATATATTAATCATTTTGATAATTATATTAGTGAATTAGTAATACTAATATACATTAGTATATAATGTATATTAATTTCAATTTATACTTTATGGTCTTATACTAACACTCTATTACTATTAGTAATATACTTTAAGTGTATATATAAATTATTATATAAATCACTATAATATTAGTTGTACTAATACTACATCACTTATGATACTATTGACTATATATAGTGATATAGTAATATTAATGTTATTAATGATATAAACATATATACTATCAACACAAACTCTTCAACACCGTTTTATATTGCCAATCAAATTGTGGCCGCCTAACCAAAATACAAGGCTAACTCGTGTAGATTGAATGATCAAGAAATTGTTTAAGATCTTCAACAAAAAATATATAGAACTTGACCACTAGACCTTAAGCAAACTCTTTAACTCCTGGTTTTAAGTAATAGGTTAATGTAGTTAGACTAATGAGAACAGACCTTGAAATAACACGGATATTATATACAACTTGACCACTAAACCTTAAAATAACTTTAGACTGAAGCTGTTATAATGTATGAAATGTAATTCACACAAATTTACTAGAATCATTTATTTGTTCAAAACTAAATTAACCAAGCCTTTTATTAGGACATAAACCCTTAAAATAAAGCCCACTAAGCTCTACTTATAGAAATAAAGAAGATTCTTAAGTTTTTCCTAAGTAGAAATTTATTAAAATGTAGACCTAACTTTTGAATTTGAAGCCTTTAGGCTTGGCAAAGTGTCATTGTAGGTTGGCGTGAGGCTGTCGATTAAGTGTTACTTCTATTTTCTTCTTTGGCTTCTACAAAACTCTCTCTTCTTCTTCTTATTTTTTTTCATTTCTCCCCATGTAGCCTTCCTCTTCAGTGGCACTTATGTTTCATTATTATTATTTTTTTCTTTTTTCCCTGTTGCATTAATAGCAGTAATTATTAAATAATATATCTTTATCAATTTTAGACTTCAATATTGATGTGATTTAAATTTGTTTTCAAATTTAAAGAAAAATAAGACTAAATTTTTAGCTGCATGTCGTATAGGGACTCTCATCAGTGTTGTTTTAGATATAAATATTAAGTTAAATTTTTTAAGATGCTAAAGATATTATATATATATTATATATATAATATATATGCCCACGTTATATATACTAATCACGTTATTTGCCCTGGCAATATATAACCGGATGGCAATATATATGCCCACGTTATATATATATATATATATATATATATATATATATCAGTATGTATAACGTGGGCATATAACATTTTATCTTCTCAGTGTTTTATCTTCCCAGTGTTTTCAAAACTCCAACAATACTAGGGTTGCCGAATGTTTTAACCAAACACAGAGCATCGTGCCGCGCATATACGTACGTTCCCACATAGCAATGCCTCTGATCACTCCAAAGCAGGACAAACGAAGGTCGTTCCTCCATCGATAGATGTCTGTTTCCTCTATTTTGGACCCTCAAAACAGAGCAAGAAATAGTAGTGCAAATAGAGAGTTTTCCACAGATCAAACACCCACCGTACGTAAGTCTCACGTTAAACTAATCTCCATGAATTTACTCTTTACGTTATATTGATCTCTATATATTTACTCTATGTTTCTGCCTCTCTATGTATTTATTCTATGAATCTGCCCCTCTATGTATTTACTCTATGAATCTGCCCCTCTATGTATTTATTCCATGATTTTATTGAAATCTTGCTAGCTTTGAATGGGATAGAGACCCAGTAGAATAGAGATTGACTATAAATAGGACTCTCTCACACCGAATTGGACTCAAAAGACACCAACACCTAAATGAAGTTTGACTCCAAATAGCCATCAAACAAACTACTGCATCTAGAGACACCTACTAAATCTATACATGCTCATGCAATACCTTAACTCATCTCCAAACATAACCCTTATACTCTTAATTGGCAACAAAAGATGGCATCAATCCTACTATTTAACAAAAACCTTTTAACTTCTATTGATTGAAAACAGACAATGCTCTCAGACCAACCTTGGTGACCAACGAATTTAACTAAAAGGGGAAGTGGTAAGAACATGTTTGATGCATATATGATTCACAATGCTTGAGAGAGAGGGATTATGTCCAAAGTTTCCTTTGACTTTTGCATTCTACGGAATGAATACAAGAATATCGAATAATTCCTTGTATACTGATCTCAATAATTCCTTAATCAATCATAACATGGAAAACAAAACAACACATCATATATTTTAATCACCAACAGCTGCATTAAAAAAAAAAAAAAACAGATGACATGTAACCACTCAAACATCAAACCTCATAATATATAGGGTATAATATTTCAGAATATCAATTATCCCTGCAATCAATAGATATTTTGTAATTTAATTTTCTGGTATGCTTTGTGTAATTTAATTTTGTAAAGTGTACTTTTTACAAACACCTGTTATAAAAAAAGTCTATATATTGTACTGGCATACATTGGAAAAGTACGTGAGGAAATATTCTGAATCAAATGGGATTATTCAAGAGCAAAATATTCTTTAAGAACTTTTTACAAACACCTGCTGTGCATTGGAAGTGTATGTGAGGAAATATTCTGAATCAAATGGGATTAATCGAAAGCTTTTGTTAGCAAAATGAGAGTTGAAATATAGATGCTCTTTCCAGCCAAAACAATTACCAAATTAATGTGACAAGGCTACTTTTATTATTATTATTTTAAAACGTATTAAGGTGATAAGGACAAATTAATAGATTTAAATAAAATTAAAATAAAAACTATATAGGTGGTCATTTGAAGGGGAAACTTTATAGGACTACTATTAGACTAACAGTGTTTCACATATCACATATTATAAGTTTGGGCTTTTATATTTATGCCTAGATTTATGCTATCGAAACCTTCATGAGCCGTGACATAGTCGTTGTTGATATTTATATTTATGCTTTATTTTGCTTTACTTTTCAAAGTTCAATATTATTTTCCATACTATGTTTTAAGTTATTGATGATCTTGCATTCTCATTCAGTTCTATTTTCATATTTCAAATATATTTAAGCTAGGGACAAAAGTTAGATGAAAAAACCGACATACAAAAGAGTATGTCGATGGTGTCAATGAGTTTTTGAAGTTTGCATGTGAGAATGGTCCTACAGATTCGTCGATTTGTTGCCCATGTAGAAAATGTAGATTGCGTATGATGTTCATGCCCAACATGGTATTTGATCATTTGATTAGCTATGGAATTTCTCAAGGTTACACCATTTGGCATGCTCATGGGGAGAGAAAATGGGAGGCATCTTACCATGCTATTGGTGCCCAAAACAATAATGAGCAAATAAATGAAGGCTCCAATGAGATGACAACAATGTTATATGATGTTTTTTCAATGTTTGATCCTGAAATAGTCAAAGGTACTGGGTCTGAAATACGTGCGGAAGCTGGAGAAGCTGGAGTGCAATATGAAAATTGACAAGATTCAAACGAGAGTTAATAAATCTTACAATATGTTGAAAGATGATGATGAGCCATTATATGAAGGGTGCACAAAACATATTAAGTTTAGTGCTATCGTACGTCTCTAGAATATGAAGTGTTTGGGTGGATTGAGTAATAGCATATTTACAAAATTGCTTGAATTTGTGAATGAGTTGCTCCCACCAAGAGCATCATTGCCTAAAAATACATACGAGGCAAAGAAGTACATGAATAAGTAGGGCTGGGATACGAGAAGATCTTAGTATGTCCCAATGGTTGTATGTTATTTTCGAAAGATAATGAGAATCTGGAAACATGCGTGGTATGTGGAACGTCAAAGTGGAAGCAAAAAGAGTCTATGGATTAAAGGTCTAAAAAAGGTAAAAGAAGTCCAGCGAAAATATTATGGTGGTTTCCGTTAAAACCAAGGTTGCAAAGGCTTTTTATGTCATCGAAGACTTCTTTACAAACGAAATGGCATGCTATAGGCCGCACAAATGATGGGGTACTAAGGCATCCAGAAGATGGTTTGGCTTGGAAGACGTTTGATTCACGACATGATGAGTTTGCCTCTGACCCCCACAATGTTAGGCTTGATTTATCTATATATGGCTTTAATCCTTTTGGTAACATGAGCATTTCCTATAGTACCTGGCTGGTTATGTTGGTACCTTACAATTTACCTTCTTGGATATGTATGAAACGATCAACTTTCATGCTATCGTTGATTATACCAAGACCATCATCACCTTCAATGAATATAGATGTATACTTAGAGCCTCTAATATTAGAATTAAAGGAATTATGGGAGGTTGGAGCATGAACCTATGATGTTTGCTCTAGAGAGATGTTTACAATGCGCGCGGCTTTAATGTGGACGATAAATTATTTTTCTGCATATGGTGATTTGTTTGGATGGAGTACAAAAGGTCGTTTATCATGTCCTTGTTGTATGAGTAATACACGATCTAGATGGCTTAAACATGGAAAAAAAAAATTCCTACATGGGGTATAGAAGATTCTTGCCAATAAATCATAGGTGGAGAATGATGGCAAGAACATTTGATGGTACACGAGAAATTGATCCTCCACTTACTATGCTAATACCTGATGAAATTTTAGAACAATTAGATGATGAAAGATGCAATGCTAGAACAAACCGTAAAAGAAATAGAGTTGTGGGGTCTACTACGTTTAAGGAACACTCATGGAAGAAACGTAGTATTTTCTTTAGTTTGTCTTACTAGAAAGATAATTTATTGTGTCATAATCTTGATGTGATGCACATTAAAAAAATGTGGTGGATAATATTGTTGGCACACTGTTAAATATTGATACGAAATAAAAAGATGGTTTACAAGCACGCCTTGACTTACAAGATATGGGTTTGAGAGCACAACTTCATCCAGTTATCACAACTGCAAACAAGACATATTTGCCTCCAGCTATTTTCACAATGAGTAACCAAGAGAAAGAAGACTTGTTGAAGGTTATAAAAAATGTAAAAGTACCAAATTGTTATTCTTCAAATGTTTCACGTTGTGTCAAGCTTCAACATCGTACTATAGTGGGCATGAAGAATCATGATAGCCATATATTGATGCAACAACTCCTGCCAATTGCATTACGTGGGTCATTACATAAGAAAGTAATAGAACCCTTAATCGAGCTATCTGGATTCTTTAAGAGAATTTGTTCGAAAACGATGTGGCTTGAAGATTTGGACCAATTGGAATCTAGAATACCTTACATATTGTGCCAATTAGAAATGATATTTCCGCCATCATTTTTCACAGTTATGGTGCACTTGACTATATATTTAGTTGCAGAATGTAAACTTGGAAGACCCATGCATTATCGATGGATGTATCCCATTGAAAGGTATGTTATAGTTATTGAATTAAAAACACATAAATCCATTAAAGTAAAAAAAAAAATTAAAAAAAAAAAATAGTAAAAGTCATCTCACGATTTTTGTTGTAGATACCTACACCGACTTAAGTTTCATGTGCGTAACAAAGCTGCGCTAGAAGGTTCCATTGCTAAAGGATATTTGCTGGAGGAATTATTGACGTTTTGTTCTCGTTATTTAGAATCTGGTCAAACGGTTTTCAATAGACCATCTAGAAACCCGGATGATTCTAAAGGGAAAGTTATTGACGTTCACCTCGATTTTACAACGTGGACTCAAGTACATCGCTATATTCTCTTCAACTCTGATGATTTCACTCCATTCTCGCATGTGAGTTCCAATGCTTAATACATACAAATTAAGTTATATTTCATTTATATTTGTGTAATTATAACAGACATTTGTGATGTCGTGAACATATGTAGAATGCACTTGGAAATATTGAAGAATACAATTGATGAGAGGCATGCATCGAATGACGAACTACAGAAGAGGCACCAAGACCAGTTTTGTAATTGGTTTCAAGACTATGTACTATTTACACCCCATTCAATATTATTCACATAATTTGTTATGTCTCGTTAGTTTTCGTCATTTACTCAATTCTAATAATCCAACCTTTCAGGTAATGAAAATGGTCGACAATGGAAGAAATGAATTGGGCCATAAAGTCGTAATGCATTCTAAAGGTCCCATGCAAGTTGCCAAATAATTTAACCGAATTGTCATCAATGGCACAAAATATCGCACTAGGAATTACGAAAATAGAAAGAAAACTCAGAATTGTGGTGTTAGTGTGTGTATAGAAGATGGCCCTGCTTGGTATAGCAATTAACAAGCATAATTGAGATTATGTATTATGATGGATCTTGATATGTGTTATTCAAATGTGATTGGGCAAACGTTACTAGGGGTAGAGGTTTCAGGGTGGATGAGTTTGGGTTTAGTCTTGTCAATTTTTCTCATCTAGTACACACTTGTAATCGGATAACTGATGATCCGTTTGTTTTATCTTCCCAAGTATCTCAAGTATATTATGTGGCAGATGAAAGATGTCCAAATTGGGTTATCATCGTTAAGACAAAACCAAGAGACGTGTGTGACACTGGTGAATAGGAAGTGACTGATGACGATGAGGATGAATATTTAGTCAACGAATGTTCTAACACTTCCAACGATGAAGCTATTGGACTTGCTACTGACGATGTTGTATGAATGCAAAATGACATAGATGGAATGACGATTGAAACTCCTCAATAGTGTTGAGTAAGAAATATATATTTAGACTTTTTAACATGATATCTCTTATAACTTTACTTCTATTTCATATCATGCTCCAAATATTATTATTTCTATTGATTTGCATATATGTAAACTTGTTTTTGTATAGGTACAATGGGTCCAAAAAAGAAGGCAAAGACTATCAGACCACACTTGCGAAGATAATTTACTTCAATACCAGCTGTTCATATTGAGACACAATTATAGCCATCCCTTGATAGGGCAGCCCATTCATTACCCTCTGTCAATGGGCCACCCCTTTCTGTTGATAGGATGGTGGAGTCATCATCTTCTGTAGATTTTCCTTCCCCGCCATCATTATCTTCACAGAAGGGACTCAACCTTCTATATCGATACAAATGGGAGGCCAACTACCCAGACATATAGAGATCAACAGAGAGACCCAGTCATGCACACCTGTACCACTAGTACCATATTCGGAAGCAGAAAATGTCGACTTATTTTTCGACATTGGAGATCGTTTTGCTGTCATTGTTGGTATGCTTGTGTTTTTCTTACTTCTTATTTATTTTTCTATGAATGCACATTTACACAATAGTAACAATGTCACTAAATCCATTTTTACAGATAGTAATGGAGGTAGAGTAAAAAGACCATTGCACTTGATTCATGACATTTGGCATCTTCCAGAAGGGGAGCAAATTGATATGGAGCTCAATAATCTTGGTCAACCCATCAAAAAGCAAGACTCAAAGGTGGTAAGGTTTGGTGGCCTAATAGCGAGAACTAATAAGTTGGTTCCAATAATTTACAAGGATTGGAGGTCGGTGCCTAAAACCATAAAGGAGGAAGCGTGGGGTCTTATAATGGTATAGAACTTGTATTAAACCATTGTTATTAATTAAATAGGTATATTTTGAAATTTTTGTTAGAAATCAAGACATATACTTATGTAAATTTATTTTGATTGTAGGGCAAGTTTAAAGTTCCTGATGACAAATTGGATGCATTCAAAAAATGGATACTGAAGGACTTGAGGAAGAAAGGGAAAGACTACAAGCACGAATTGAAAAAAAGTTACTTCATGAAAAAGACACCTCTGTAGCACAAGTTGTGGCAAGGGCAAGTCTCGATATGATGGACTTATCGCAACTAGCGGAGTTGGCCAATCTTTGGTTCGATCCAAAATATAAAGTAAAAATGCGCACATTTCTCTTAGATTTAGAAAGTCAACCAACTAGTTATTTTAATCATAATTCTCATAATTTTTGTGATGTTGTAGTCAAAATGTAATAAACATAAGGAGTGTCGTAAGAAGCAGGTGGTTGTTCACAGCGGATGATCAAAAAGTTATGCAAGATCTGCCCATGATGCGGTATTTATTTAATTAGTATTTATTTACTGTTGAATATTTGTTAGTTCTTTGTTTTCAATATATGTGTTTAATCTAAAATATTGGACGAAGAAAAAATCTACTGGGACATTGCCAAGTCGAGCCCAATTGTTTGTCACGACCCATAAGAGAAAGGATGATACTCACTACAATGATGAGACGAGGAAGAAAGTGGTATGTTTACTTTCAAATTTATTACTTTTTGATTTTAACGGATTTATAAGATGAATAATGTGTATTTTTTATTATCTATTACAGGCTGAAATGGAGGAACTTTTAACACAGGACACAAATCCGATAGAAATAGGGTCTAGAGGAACTATGACTTGGGCATCAGATGTTGTTTATTCAAAAGTTATAGGTCCTGAACGGCTTGGACATGTGCGCGGTTTGGGGTTTGGGCCAATCCCTACAAGGCAAGCTTGTCAACATTCGCTACCAACTTCTACGCAAGAAGATGGTATATTCAAGGAAGAGCTTGATAAAATGCGGAACAAATTAATTGAATTGCAAAACTTAGTAAACACATTCATGCATGCACATGTGAGCACCCCACATATGTTTAGTTGATATCAATCAACCTTATTTCAGAATTTTTGGACTCTTATTTGAATTTATTTTCAGGCTTCAAGACAAAATCAAATAGAGAATGAAGAGGAAGAGAAAGATGAAAAAGAAGGGTGATGAATAAGAAGAAGAAGAAGAAGAAGAAGAAGAAGAAGAAGAAGAGGAAGATGAAGAAGAGGAAGAGAATGACGAGGATTGAGGGGATTATAAGTGAAGAATCTGAAATTATTTTAATATTTTAGTTTAATGGTATTTGCAACTTTCCTTAATTGAGATAATATTTATCTATGTCATATATCGACGTTAGCTCCGTTTTGCTAAGTTGGAATTGGAATGGATTCTAAAAGTTTTAAAGTCAGGTGTTAGGTGAAGTGGTGGATTATGTATTAGTTTTACTACTCTTTTTCTAAGTTGTGAATCTTAGTAAGATGCCCTTTACTAGTTTGGTTTATGACCCATTCTTTGAATGAATAATTAGTGATTTATAAAGAAAAATTATTATTCAAGTCCCTTGATCAATTTTCGGCCTTTTTTTAAATGCCACCAAAGCTATATATTATTGCCGACATAACAATATAAATGCCGGAACACTACTAATTTACTAGAGTAAAATTTATCAATTGTAAGCGTTTTTTAAACAATATAAACGCCAGAAAACTCAATAATTTACCGGCGTAAAATTGATCAATTGTCGGCATTTTGTTAAACGCCGAGAAAGCTATATATTATTTTTGGCATAACAATATAAACGCCGGAAAACTCAATAATTTACCGACATAAATTTGATCACTTTTCGGCATTTTTTTAACACTGCAAAAGCTATATATTATTACCGGCATTGCAATATAAACGCCAAAAAATTTAATTATTTACCGATGTAAATAATAAGCCCCGGCAATAATATATTTTTACCAACGCATAAACAACTGCCGATAATATAAATGCTGGCAATTCTTACTTTTTTTTTGCAGTGATATATATATATATATATGTATAAAAAATATCTTGAGTTCAATTTGTATTTTGACCTAAAAAGAAATTCCGAATTCAGTGCGGGAGTAAAGTTTATGGATTGTGGGGTCTTTAAGAAGGCCTTGAAGATACATATGTATAGTACTAGGATTAGATACAATTTGAAGATACATGAATTTGTATTTTACCTTAAAAGTTTATGGCAAAAGCATATATACAAATATATATATGTATATAGAAATGCTATATGTCCCGAAGGTGTGTCCCGAAATTTTTTTTTTTTTACTTAGTGATTAAGGAAGTGTTTTTTAATGATGATATGAATTTTTTATTTTTTTTTATAAATGTTTATGATGATTAAAGAAATACATGAAAAAAAAGAATAAAAGAATAAAAAGATGAAATGTACATTTCTGGACACCAATTCGGGACAAATCTTCGGTCGGTGTAGTATTACTCATATATATATATATATATATATATATATATATATATATGGGGAGACCTCCCCTCCCCTCCCATCCCACAAACTTTGGCCACCACATGGTCTCCAAATGCTGCTACCTTATAGTGGCTAGACTTGGCTGGCCGGCCACCATTGAGTGGGAGACAGTGGAAGGGGAAGTCTCCCCTCCCACTAATAATATATATATTTTTTAATGAAGAAATTATGAAAATATTTATTTTTTATTTTAATTTTGCGTTCATTTTCGAATTCAGGTGTGAGGCGTCTTATCTAGATACAAACGGATATCTACCCCGGGTAGATGCTTAATGCAGCAGGCAGATATCTGGCCACATCCACACGTACACCTGCATGCATGCTCGAATTTTAATTACCAAATATCCGTCGAGGGATCCCACATCGTAATTAGATCATGATGTGGTGGGCAGTGGCTATGTACTTGTTTAGCCTGATCTTTGCCTACATGCTTGGATCCTTAACTAATATGGTAACAAATTGGTTATTGGACTCTATGTGCAAGACCCATTTGTCTTCTTTTACATTTCTCTTGGCCAGGATTCGAGAGAAGCTGTTAAAGAATCCCATTTTGACATGATTTGCCTGTGTGTTCTTGTTGATATTGTGTGTGTAATAGTCATTGGCCTATTCACCTACTAGCTTTAACTTTTTGGGTTGGATACTTCAATGAAAACCTCCCAAAGTGCAAGGAGAACTCACCCGATCAATCACACCATCACAATTAGTTGAAGTGAAATAGTTCCTAATTTAGTTGTTCCAGCAAATACAACTAAAACTTAATTGATTTATTTGACATCTCAACAATGGGATGATGCAGATTAATAGAGTCATCTACAACTTAAAATCTTCATCCTTTTTAGGTACGCTATTGCAATAATGTAGTCGTCCTCTTCACGATCAAAACTTAGAGAGATACATTTGAAGAGTTCGAGAAGATCTCCATTTCTTAATGTCCTTCCGACTCCTTCAGAATTCGAACTACATACCATCGCAATCAAATTTGCATAGATTAACTATTCTATGCAAAACTATTAGATTCTACGTACATTTATACTAGTACTGTTGGACTAGTACTCTTAGGAAAGAAAATTAGTGTCAGACTACCTTGAGAATGTAGCTTTTTTTTTTGGCCAAAAGAAGGGTAGCACCTCCGGCACTTTATTAAAAAAAAAGCCTCACTTATGGCAGAGGGAAACCTTTTACATCCGAAAATCAAAACAACAACATAGCCAAACCAAACAAAAACCCAAATAAACCAAATAAACAAGCGTTACAATCTAACATGCAACAATCCCGCTTTATCCAACCTAAGCATGCCTTTCAACTTACATGGCAAAGCAATAAAATCCGAAAAAGTGTTATTGTAACCTTTCTCGCCCCTACGAGCGAGGAAATCTGCCACATTATTCCCTTCGCAAAACTGATGATTAATGTTGAAATGCACGTCTCTTAACAAAATCAACAGATCATCCCAATAATCCCAAAGATACCACGTCGTACACTTTCGACTACTCAACCACTTAACAATCAACTTGGAGTCACTCTCAAGAATTATCTGATTAAAACCCAAATCTTTACACAAAGATATACCAGCTATTAACGCCATTAATTCAACCTCATTATTAGTACCATGACCAAAATAAGAAGATAACGCACCTTTGAAATTACCTCTCTCATCACGAATGACCCTTCCTCCACAAGTACCCGGGTTGCCCTGGCAACACCCATCTACATTCAACTTAATCCACCCATCAGCCGGTTTCCTCCAATAGACCATTTTTGGACCAGGCCTTGCACGATCAACATATGGAACTTCAAGAGCTCGGAGGATAGCCTTATCTCTAGCATAAATAGGCCATTGTTTCACCATAATAGATGAAGTCTTTCGTATCCAAACTTTAACTGCCAACCAAACACCTGACACCGATTCAAATGAGTTTTCCATTCAAGCCTTGCATATCTAGAGATGCCAAGTAATAATAGATGGGATGACACCGAGAAGAATCCCCTTATGACTCGACTTCTTTGACGCACTAAACCACTGCATCACCATTGCCCACCATGACATACTAGGAACATGGTTAAGTCCCAGCGCAATGGCAACTGTCTTCCATACGTCCGCAGCAATACTCCCAGTGCACAAAACATAATTTAAATCTTTCGAGTAGCCTTGAGTGCAACATTTACACCGAGAGGCCAACGGTATTCCAAGAGATTGCATCTGAGAGTCCAACGCTAGCCCATTGAATCTGGCTTTTCACATACACACATACATTTTCTTCGGAAGAAGGTGATGCCAAATCCAATCCATGCCCAGTTGGTCCGTTCCTTTGACACGAATTAGCTCCCACGCTGAGGCCGATGTAAACTCCCCCCTTGAGAATGTAGCTTGCAGAGGGTTGGTTTAAAACAATCCAGACCATGCACCTAATTAATTAAGCTTGCATGAGGCTGGCCTGACGATATATTGGTGGCAACAGCTAACCCGTACCATCTGATCCTGATCAACAACTAACACAAAAATTATGTTCATTTTTATCATCATGATCAGTCAATAATTAGGAGAAGCGAGTTGGCAAACTTCTTGTTTTTTCGACCTTCAATCTCTGTCTGAGTTGGGGGTTGAGAGCTGCAAATTTGTGTGTTAGTAGGGTTCTTCACTGTGGTCAAGTGTAGTAGCTAGTAAGATTTGTGGGGCTAGGTTAGTAATTGGACTAAGGGATTGACACTTGGGACTATCTCAGAATTTTGTGAATAGTAGTGAAATGGTTTAAATGAAGATGTTTTGTTGAATTTTGAGAAAAAATAGAGAAAAAGTTGAATGAAAATATTATAAAGTTAAAAATTTCTTGAATATAATTTATAATTAATATTATTTTTCTTTTAAAATTTGTAAAATTTGTATTGATTTTTTTGTTTTGTTTTGAAGTTTGTAAAAATTATATTTATTTATTTTTGTTTGGATCATGATTAGGTAATGATTAGATAAAAAAATTTGAAAGATTTAAATGGAAAATTGTATTCTATTTAAGTGATATTTAGAAATGAAATTATCAACAGAAGTTTTATGAATTCTGAGAATTCTTATTTACCCAAACATGCCCTCAACTGGTTTGCAATCTAAAAATCTCTAGCATTGGCATTTATTTGTTTGCCCGCAAATATGTGAGACATCTTTTTGTTTAATTTGCTTGTAACGACATCGGTCATGCCATATACGATATTTATCATGAGCTTGGCTAGAATTTTTTATTAATCCACATTTAAAAACAAAATTTATGATTAACATATATATAATTTATAACAAGTGATTCTGTGGTGTGTTTGCCAATCGACCTACATTGAAATTAATCATAGCGATCGAATATAAAGCTCAATAAATAAAATTCAGACAGTGATTCGACTTTGGAGCAATTCACAATGACTATTTTAATATTTAACCCTAGATTTCATTATAAATTATAATTGATCTTTTTACAAGTCGGTGTGCAAATATATATACCATTTATCATGATATAATTTATTACGTACTTCTAAAACAAAAAAAAAATAGAAAACATAAATATTTTTTAATGCAAATTGAATATACTGTTGAGATGAGATCATGAGATAAGATATTTTAAATAGTAAAATTTTTTGAATTAAGATGAGATGAAATAGTTTGTAAGAAAATGTATGTTTGGATAGTGAGATGAGATAATATAGTTTTGACTTTTTGGAATTTGAAAAAGGTATAGGTCCCACAATATTTATAGATCAGTACCTGAATCCTTGAGATTTTGCATTGTTCATATATTGTTCAAGCACTGTTCACGTCAGGTTGTACTGTATGTTCATTTACCATTTTGAACTGTTCACTGCCAATTTTATATTGTTTATTTACTATTTATTTAAGTGGATGTTTTCAAAACTTAGAGATGAAATACAATATTTGGATAGCTAAAACTCTGGGACAATATAGCCCATATGAGATACAGATGATCAGATGCTTTGGTCATCCATACGGCCGGGCCTTAGTGCATTTAATATGATAAAAAGGCTTATGAATATATATTTTTTTTCAAATAGATAATTAGTACCCTTATAATTTAAATACCTAACTCAGGCAAAAATTTAAGATTATTAAAGATATTGTATGGAAGTCATGCTAGCTAGCTTTCTTTTAAAAGACAACTTGTGATCTATAAAACCTGGAGAAGCACGCATCAAAACCTTTCGATCGATCGGCAGGTGCATGATGTCATAGATCAATATCTTATATATATGTATCGAGGGTTGGGGGGAGACCCAAGTTGGGAGGTTAATTTGTGGGGGAAGGTCTTTTGACTTTTAGCAATATATATATATATATATATATATATTTGCTAGTTAGATATATAGCAATATTCATGAAAGTATATCATATCATATGAAAATAATAAATCAAGCTCATTCACTTTCCATCAATATAATAATGATTATTTATAGTTCCTGAAGCAACAAAAAGTTCAGCTAGCTAGCCGCTCTACCTAAAAGCAGCAATTAAATTGCATTGACATTAATCCAAAAGTCAAAACCTATATTAATAAAGGACTTCCCCACATTTTTTTTTTTTTTTTTTTTTTTTTTATGTTGGCAATGTTTCTTGGACAGTACTACGTGTACCCCGACCACATGCATGCAGCAGAACATCCTTAATCAATCACCCTGATCTCATCCCTCGAATATTTTTTACACAACCATAAATAGGCAACCAGTTTGCCATATATAACTAGGTTCATGATATATAGTTTTCCAACACATTTGAGAGATACAAGGAAAGAGCGAAGGAAAGCATTAATTAGAAGCATGAGTACTGGAGGGGGAATAATGAAACCTGCAACGATAAGTGCTTCTTTAAACAAAGGCAGCAGCAGATCAGCCTACGTCGGACAGCAAGGGAAGGATCAA
Source organism: Juglans regia (assembly GCF_001411555.2). Lineage (NCBI taxonomy): Eukaryota > Viridiplantae > Streptophyta > Magnoliopsida > Fagales > Juglandaceae > Juglans > Juglans regia. Next base: position 6,118,579 of record NC_049912.1, on the reverse strand, counting down.
TACTTTCAGATGCCATTGCATTACCCAAGATACACCAAAGCCGACTACATGACCATGCCGGAGTGGAAACTTGACTGTTTGCTTAAAGAATACGGGCTACCACTCATTGGGGATGTTGAACAAAAGAGAGAGTTTGCTATGGGATCCTTTCTGTGGTCTCTTTAGATCAATTAATGCTTGCATATGTTGTTATGATGCAAAAATACCATAACAGAGATCATGAATTTCTTATGTCATGCCTCTGAATTTTATCCTTTCTCTTATGTGATATGTTAAGTAACGGTACGGGCCGGCACGACTATGTTTTAGTCTATTTTACAATTGGTTATCATCATATGATAGTGTCACATTTTTAAAAATTGAGTTTTTTTATCTGTTTCAATTTTGGTTTTACATAACTATTGTAAAATTATCATTTGTCTCGAAAGTTTAAGCTGATGGAACCAGAAAAGATACTAGATTTAATCATTTATATTTGTCTTAACACTTCTCTTCATGTGTGGGTCAAACTTTCCTTAAATAAGAGAGCCGAACGAATGAAATATTTAATTAATTAATGGGATAAAGTGAAATAACAACTGTCAAGATTGCAGCCTCATCATGTTCAGTTCAATCAACAGCTGCTGATCCTCAAGATTTGAATGTTGTAGATCATCTGCACAAATGTCAAAGGCACTAAAGAAGGAAAGTCATGTGCTGAATATATATCAGCATGACTACACAAATCATGGATCCTATGTATAGTTGTGTAATAAATACTCTTAATGTACATACAGCTGTATTAATGACATATATACTAATTAATTATTAAAAAACACAATTATTTCTGGATAGTTTCTTACAAGTACTATTTCCATTCAAAATGGAATTGTTAAAAGAAAATTGTATTATATTGGTACCATTACTCATTAAAACAAAAGGGTGAAATTTTGAATGAAAGTAGCAAAAACATACAAGAAATTAAGGAGCAAATTTCAATATATATGCACTACAAGAAATTTAATTTTTAGGGACGAAATTTGTTAGGGATGAATTAAATTTCATCCTTACTTATCCAACTCATCTCAACAACTGGCTGAGTTGGATAAATATACATTTGAACGGATATTTTTAAACGAATAAAATTGTCTAAAAAATGTACAGATGTTTGAACGGGATAAAATAGATTTGAACATGGAATTAATGTCTGTTCGAATATTATATAATCTGTTTGAATAATAATCTTGGCAGGAAATTAATTTATTTTTTTCAGGAAAAGTTCATAACCGTTCGAACTTACATTTACTTATTCGAACGAAGGAGATTTGGTGGGAAAATGTAGCAGCAAGGTTGGTGGACCGTTCGAATGTGTGAAATATCGTTCGAACCTATTCGAACACCATATTTATTCATTCAAACGATTAATTTGGTTGGAAATTATATTTTAGTTGTTTATCATCATTAATTTATGTATATCTTTTTTCCATTAATTTTTTATAATTTTCAAAATATAAAAGATGTGTATATATTATATAATATTATTTACGGTGAGTTAAAATATTTATAAATTTATAAATTAATTTTATGTAATTAATTTCAAAATTTTATAGTGATTTCTATTATGTTAAATTTGTATAAATATAATTTTATATTATCATGAACGGTAAGTAAAATGAAAAAAATAAACAAGGTAGCAAACACGAGAAATAAAAACCATACATTAACATCCCAAATATATAATGTTATATACAATATAAAAAAGTAAAATAATAACTAAAACAATCTACTTGTTAAGTAGATCAAAATTCTCTTGTAACATTTTAATGTGTCCATCATGATCCATAAATGTCTCCATGATGGGCTCAATGAAGTCTACAAATAGAGCTCGTACCTTATTCAAACTAGCCCCAGCAAGTTATCTCTCAATAGCAGTAGTACTACTAGAAGTTGGATCGGTCAGCCTGCCACTGGATTGTTCTGGTGTAGTCTTCTGCAAGTGCCCCTTGCTCTTGCTGAATGTGATCTTGTTAAGGGGCTCCATCTGTGGCGACCTCCGCTCAGTCGCAGACATTGTAACCCCCCGATCAAAGTAGGAGGTTAGATATGAGTAGTGCAAATAGTAGACTACCTACACTGGAATAGCATGACTTTGATCAAATGCAGAGGAAGAAATACAATGCCGGATCAATTGGGCCCCCCGTGCTATCCGCAACAAAAATCTGGCTCGATCGATCCTGAAATCAGTCTTGTATTTTTTCAAATCGATGTTAAACCCAACAATCAAATTAAGTATTTTGAAAAATGCTATTCAGTCGGCCTATCAGATCACCTTGCTCCCATCATATGGAGGAGCCGAAGGGTCTCGCACAAGTTGAAGGACTTGATCGTCTATCAGACCATCATTAGGTAGATTCTCATCCAAACTACCATCCGACTTTACATTCGACGCTAGCGATGAGGATACGGCCGGTGTGTCCGAATTAGATGGTGCAGTCGCTGCTCGTGGGGTAGCCATCGCAGTCGCTGCAGGGTATGCGCCGACCACGCGTGGAAGATCAAGGAACTCAGCAATAATGCGGGATGATAAAGTAATACTCACTCTCCGGACCTCTAAGTTTTAGCACAGAGTATCAGCGTCATGCTCTCCCATGGAACGGTAAAACTCATCAACCATCTCTGGATATGCAGTCCCCCGTTGCAGACAAATCAACGTCCATCCTCGGTAGGTGATGATGGACTGTATGCTCTGTCCCTCCCATGGAAGAGCGCATAAGTCATCCAAAATGATCTCCCGCTCGACCAATATGTGCCTCCTCGTCTCCTGAGCATGAGCTGCTCTACTACTTTGGCCGATCTGATCTTTTGCACGTTTTCTTTACCTGAATGCCATTAGTATATTGTTTGACCACAAGGAAACTAAGAATATAATTAAAATAATTGTATTATTATATAATTGAAGAATTATAATATATTGTACGAAATTGAAATAACTTGTTCAAACGCAACATATTATGTTCGAACTAACCAATATAATGTAACTTGATCGTTCGAACCAGGAAAATCTCTATTCAAATGGTATGATCTGTTGATTCGTACATGCAATTTATGTTCATACGAATGAATTTAATTTGTTCGAACAAAAATATGTTTGTTTGGCAACTGATTGTTTGAACGTATTACTCGTCTGTTCGAACGGGAACACACCAAACAGACATGGCTGAGTCGACTCAGCCCCAAAGAAAAAAACCTAATCTGGATGTTATCTTTTGTTTTAATCGGTAGAAATGATTAAGGAGTAAAACTCCATCATTTCTACCGATTATTTTGGTGTTAGTTGGTCGGAAGACACCAAAATGGGAGATTTTGGATTCGAAATCCATACCCTTCCAAACACAACTCATTCGAACAAAAAAAATAAGCAATAAAATAGAGGACTTGATCCATACCTCTTAGAACTTCAAATGTGGGCTTGCTACGACGGATTTTGTGGCGGAGGAGTAACGGGCGATCTGGTTGCTCTCGATGAATTTTCATTCAAACTAGGAATGTAAATGGCAATCTATTCGAACTGGGTATATAATGTCCAAAATGTCTCGTTCGAACAGTAAAAAAATTGGTTTGAACAGTTATTATACTAATAAATCTTGTTCGAATGGATAAGAAATCTATTCGAACGGTGATTATACTAATATATTTCTAATTATACTACTATACTAATATATAATAATACTAATATTACAAAGTACAAAATTAAAAAAATAATACTAATAATAGTATTATATACTTGTATTTAATATACTTAGTATATTATTTGTAATATACTTATTTTATTACCTATAACATACTAAGTACTTAGTATATATTATAAACACTTAATTATATAGCTATTATAGTGTAAGTATTATATATAGCTATAGCTATTACAACTTGTGATAGCTATTATAAGTTGTGATAAGTATATAAGTTAATATAATTACTGTATTAATAAGTACTATATATAGATAGTATAACTATTATATAGCTACTATAGTGTAAGTATTATATATAGTTACTATATAGCTATAGCTATTATAAGTTATGATAAGTATACAAGTTAATATAATTACTATATTCTTCTGTACATTTGAAGAATATGCCGAGGAATATACTGAGTTGTTAGTTCAAACTACTATATTACACGTTCGAACGTTTGCGGTTGAATTAAATTGTAGCAGAATTTGGCAGCTTTTTGAAATTTTTGTGTACGAATGTGTAAATTACCTGTTCGAACGAGACTTCACAGATTCATAAACCTATACCTTCAGTTCATTTTCATGCATGAACTAAAATTTGAGAGAGGCAGAGCACTATAAGGTGATTTTGTGGTCCGTGAATGAATGTTGTGGAGAGAGAGAGGAACAGTTCTAATGAGAAAGAGGGGATTCTTGAGATAGATGAGAGGTTTAGAACAGGTAGGCATTATTATTTTGTTATTTTTTTTGTATTTCGAGTAGACGTTATTTTTGTTTATTGCATTTGATTTAGGATTTTCTCATAATGTGTTATATATATGTAGGTATTGTGGATTCATATTTTTATTGGATTACTAAAATTTGATGTAAGTTTTCTAATTTTTAGTGATTTTATAATTTATATTTTTTTATTAATAATCATAAGTAGGTATATTTGTGTTTGTGCAATTCCATGTGAAATGTATTCTATTGAAATATGCATCTTAGGAGATTATGTTTGTGAAAATTGGGTTTTGTGGTTCAGTGTTTTGCTCTGTTTCGTGTCTGGAATCTGGGTTGGTCCCATTCAAACACTACGATTTTCGTTCGAAAGGGACAAACCCAGTTCGAACAAAATCTTGTTCGAACATAAAGTAGTATATTTTACTTAAAAGACTAAACTTAGATTTTACTTAAAAGACTAATAGCATTAATAGAACATATTTTGCACTCTAATTAAAATTATTAATACTTAAAATATAATAAACATAAGAATTAGAAAGACCACATCAAAACTCATTGCTTGATAATAAGCTACATCTCAAGTAACTAAGTATATAACATGTTAATTTAAATTTACTTTGTATTTATACTAATTGTTTATAATTTTTGAAATAACAAGTTTGAACTTAATTTTGGCCGACGAGAGGATTGATTAACTGTTGAGTAACTGATGTCGAATGCATTCCGAAAGTACAAAGGTTGATGTCATGCACACAATAAGAAGTTCAGTACTACAACAGAGACGAGCCAAAATCCATTCCAAGCAATGCCACCCAACGAATAAGAGAAGATTTTTTATATGTTTGAAGATCATGTTTATCAGGTAATTTCGTTGTTATCATTTTTTAATTGTATATGATAGATGTATTAAATATATAAACATAATTTTTTTTAGCAACGAAGTACTGTTAACCAAGCAAATAGATCAAAATTAACGATATACCATTATGTCAGTTCTCGATCTTTTCATCGTTTGTCTAAAATAATGGTAAGTTATTCTCGTCTCCGTTAAATATTAACATATAATACAATTTTCTTATTTAAGTTATAATATAGATTTTCCTTTTGCGGGAAGAAGAAAGTCCTGCTGACTATGATCAGACCCAATTCTATGCTAAAACACATAAAAATCGTGATGGTGTTTGGACCAATCCAGAAGTAAAGGCAAATTATGTAAGTTTAAATTTATTTAATTCCATTGTCTAATAATATTTTTGTTACTTATACTAATTTTAATATTTTTACTTTTGTAGAAAAGTATGATATCTCTTAAGGAAACTGCTGTAAATCTTACTGATGAATCATCTGTCAATGATGCTCCGATTATTTTTGAAGTTCTTGGATCACGTTCTGGATACTTGAGGGGCCTAGGACGTTGCGTGAAACCATCATCAGCATCATCATCCTTTTTTCGAGCCAGATCCAATAACGACAAGACTAAAGAATTGGAGGAAGCAACACTTGAGAGATAATAATTGAGGTCCCAGAAAAAAGAGTTGCTGACCCAATTAGATCAAGCAGCGGATTTCGAGGCGACATTAGAAGAGAACATGCAGAAACAGATGAAGTTGAATAACCAAAAAATGTTTGAACGGTTCCAGTCAATGATATCCCAAAACTCTATGCCACCACCATAATCTTAAAATTTATTTTTTTTAATTGCGTTTATATTATGATATTCCAAAATATTTGAATAATTGATATTTGAATTACAATTTGTATAATATTAGTATGGAATTTTTAATTAAACTCTAATCTATATGATTAATACCGTTCGAACGGTAAATAACCAATTCGAACGGTAAATCACCATTTATAAATCCATTTGAACAAAAATAGACCCATTCAAACAAAATAATCCATTCGAATGAAAACTGAGAAATACAGTCGGTATGGACGTTTGAACAATAAAATATTTGTTCAAACAACATTAATATGCAAAACCTCGTTCGAATGGATATAATTTCTGAAAATAAAATTTTTTTTCGAATGGACGTAATTTATGTTCGAACATAAGTCATTTGAAAAATTTATTAGTTCGAACGCATAAAATCTGTTCAAATACTCCGTTCGTTTGAACAAGATCAAATATGATCATTAGATCGAGTGAATATTTCATATTGTCCGAATGGACGTGTCGGTTCAAACGGAGAAATATTTCATTCGAACAATATATTGAGATGAAATTGGTTCGTGTAAAAAAAGAAAAGTTCCGTTCGAATGGTTTCTACTAGTTCTACCCAATTTCATCTCTAAAATTGATTTTTTGAAACAAAATTTGATTTTCGTCTCCAAAAAATTCTTGAGACAGTCTAGAGAAAAAAAAAATTCATTTCCAAATACAATTTGGAATGAAATTTGGGATTTTTGAAATAAAATTTTTTATCTTGAAAACTCAATCTCTTGTAATGACGAAAGTAGCAATATGCAATGTAAGAGAGAGGGCCTGTACTAGTTGAGTACTGGCCGGCAAATATATACCTAATCTTTTTGGTAATTATGTTCAATAATTATTATTTGGTTAAGACAAAACAGCCATTCGTGTGTTCCAATCATGATCTGTACAATGTTTTGGGGCCTTATAATATGGGGATTTCGATGCTACTTGCATATTTAGCTGAAGACTAGTTGTGCTAGGCTGCCGCCAGCTTTGATTGTTGGGCTTGCCACTTACTACGGATTTGATTTTTTATTTTTTTATTTTTTTTATATATTTTTAATATTTTAAAAAAATAAAAAAATATGTCAATATATTAAAAGCCACTTCTTTAATCATTAAATAAATAAAAATACATAAACGATTAAAATAAGAGAACAAACTCATACGATATATTAACATTTTCCTTTAACTGAAAGCAAGTTTCAAAGTCTCCTTAACCAGTACTGGTAATTACAAGTTATTTTTCTTCCAAAAAAAAAAAGAATCGACTATCTATATGCATTAATATCTGGTAGATAATTAGTAACATATATGTATATTAATATCAGTTTTTCTTTTATTTATCGTTGGTCCAATCACATTGATCGTAGGATTATCCTCTTTTTGTTCATGTATACTAAAATGCTCTTATTTTTAAGGGAAAAAAAAGGTGTAGTTGATAAAGTGGGGACCGTACTGTATTATTTCAATGTTGAAGTTCTCATTATTTTAATTGTCAGATAATCTTGATCCATATGATCCTCGACATGTTGACCAGATAAAGATACACCATGATATATATATATATAGACTAAGACCTTCACTATATATATCTGTTAATTTGCAGAAGAAAACAAATGAATAATGAATTAAAATACTTTAAAGACAAACACCAATACAAAAATAATAATAATTAGGTGGTGACACATGCAAGATCAATTAATTGTACATATAAGAGCTGAAGGCATCCGCCGGATAACATTTTAATTATACACTTCTGGATGATCACAACTTTCTGAAGCAACTATCATGCCTGTCTGCACAGCCATCAAGTGTACAAATGGCAGATTATAAACCCACAAGAAGTTACAAGTTTCAAAACATGACATTTTTTGTAGTTTCTACCTGAGGAAAACTTTATTTCTATCAGGTTCCCTAAGAGAATAATATTTTTATAATTTTAACCTGTCGTATATAATCTCATTCTTGTTAAGATATAAAATAAATAATAAAATCTACATCTTTCCATTAGCTTAAACTTTTAGAACAAGTGATGATTTCACATTCAAAAATGCTATGGACAACCGGTCAGTGTCCCCGCCGCGGTATTGTGTCCGATGTGGCTAAAATGGAAACGACTTCAATCTGCAAAAATCGAAAACAGAAGGGCTCTGGTCTCCATCCCCATTTCCAATCCACATTTTCTCCATCTTCTACTTCCTCCATCCCCATGATTACGTTTCGAATTCGAGAAAGCCACAGACCTCTCTTCATCTTCATTTCGCCCCCATTTTCTCTTTCTATTTTATCCATCTTCTTCTCTTTCATCCCTATGATCACCTTTCATCTTCGAGAAAGCCGCATACCTCTCTTCGTCTTCTCCACGTTACAACCGAACCCACGATGGTTTTGGGTCTCTTCTCTTTCATCCTATCCCTAGCTCACACTCGCAAGTTCCATCGGGCTCCATAGACTCTCGTCACTCTACCATCTCTAGCTCAATTTCCATTTATACTCCAAGGTTCTGGTCCTTTGACCCCATGAACCCTTATTCTCCCTCCCCCAATCACATCCCTCAATACTTCTCCATCCTCTCTCTCCCACTTTCAGGAATGTCTCCATGGAGAACTTGGTCAATTTCGAGCCCCAAATCGTCACCGACCCATTTGGTTACATTATCGAGGATGTTCTGCACTTGACGAATTACATACCTGACCTCCCAATAACTCTCTCTTTCTCTCTCTCTCTCTCTCTGGGTGTTTGGTTGTTGAGAAAAATAGAGGAAAATAAATGCGAAAGGAAATTTATAACTTCAGGTCTCGATTTGAGCTCTAATTTTATGTGATTGTCTTTTTGGTTGCTGAGAAAACATATAAAAGTAAATGAAATTAAAGAGATTCATGATTTTTCTCAAACAGTTTATAACTTTGACTTGCTCTATGCATGTATACATGTTTTCATAAGGGTGCGTTTCGTTGCAGAGAGAACCAACTGATCAATGAGAAGGAAAGGGAACTGAAGCTTTGTTTTCAATTTTTACAAAACGACGTTGTTTCTATTTTAGCCACACCGGACACGATACCGCGACGGGGACACAGATGGGTTGTCCATAGCATTTTTGTTTCACATAGCCCTATCAAACACGTATGTGGTACTTAACCAGACAAACAACGAAGTTGGGATCACAAAATAAAGGAGACATCTAAAATGTCAACTAAGCAACATTCAAACAAGCGACAATCGATCAGCTAGCACAATAAACTACTAAAAAGTATAGTTTATCCAATATTATTCCTTCGGCTCCATAATTTTTTTTTTTAATAGAATTCATGCTTTTATTATTTTATATATTGATAATCCAATGCTGCATGCATGCATGCGATAATGAAGTTCGTGATGTCTTTGTAATATTTAATGTATCGGGTTAATGGAAAGGGATCGATGTAGCTAGCTACTAGGGTCGTCGATGTTTAAAGCTTCTTCCCCAACAGAGGAAGATGAAATCCCTTTCCATAGAAATAATCATCGATCTACATCCTCCAGTATCAGAAATTTGTGCTAACAAAATTTTCAATTCCAAATACCTTCACTACTCCTATCATCGTTCTCCCTTAGACTCGAACCAACTTAACTCTTAATACCAACAATAACAAATCAATTACGCACGATACAAAATCTATATAGTTCTACAACATGCCTACATCCACGGAGTTGCAAAAGATTTTATTCTCTTGAAGAATGTCAAAATATAATGTGAGGTGAAATACAATTGTTCCGTTGGTCATATTGTTCATAACATATATATATATATATATATATATATAGTGTTATGCGGTACGAAAATCCAAATTAAACAATTATCAAATTATTTGCTCGAGCGAGTATCAAGAGAGTCTCAAGTGAACTCCCTACTTGATCTTCACTTGAGCCAACTGATGAGCGAGTCTCAAGCGAACTTTCTGTCTGGTCTTCGCTCAAGCCAACTATGGAGCGAGTGTCGAGCAAAATCTCTATTTGCAGTTCGTTTGAGCGCTATCTCAAGCGAAAGTTGAGCGAACTTTCGACTTGCTTCTACTCAAGTCACAAACGAGTCTCCACAAACCAAGCAAAATAAAGTAAAAAAAATTATTTTTCGTCTCCTTTCATGAAATCTATATTATCTCGTAAATGCTCCTTCAATTGTGTATGCAAATACTTTGAGGAAAAATATGTACAGTATGACATATCGATAAAGATCAATGTTTCTTAAAACTGATCATGCCAACTCTGCTTTACTTAATATAATGAGATGTCACGATTTTTTTTTTTTTTTTTGTCTATATAGTATATAGTACTGCATATATGTGTTAATTTATTTTTATGAACAGACAAAAATATATATACGTACCCATGTTAAATGAAAGAATGATAATAGACACATATATATAATCTTTTATACAGCCATATTCTAAAATAAAAGTATATTTTATAAAATGATAATATTTTTTTATAATTATATACAAAATGATTTTATAAAAATTTCTAAAACATAATTGTAAAAATAGTGGTGAAAAACTAGAGTGGTTGTATTTTATCATTTCATTTTCTTGACTGAAAAGGATTTCTCTATAATGTTCTAGCTGACTTTTATTCCTTTTGTTTATGGTTTTATTATTATTTTTCTTTGAACCCCACTGTGTTGCAGATCAAACGTCCCCTATTACGATTTCTATCCCAACTTTGTTTTCTCCGTAATTAATTGCAATATATGCATACATCGACAATGCCCGCAGTACCTATACGCATACATCGACAATGCCTGCACCACGTTTCTCTCTCTCTCTCTCTGATCTCTCTCTCTCCGTCTATAAAAAGGCCACCAATTTGCACAAAACCAAAATCAACATCTCCAGTGATTGGCAGCCCATACTCTCTGAGCAAACAATCAAGTTTCCACTCCGGCATGGTCTCGTAGTCGGCTCTTGTATACCTTGGATAATGCAGTGGCATCTGAAAGTACTGCCCGCAGCGTTCTTTCCCCTGCAGATAGCCGCTACTCCCACCGCCCACGGTCCGAGAAGGCGTGGCCACTGACTCCATTAATCCTCCTCCACTCATGTTTCTCACTGCTTAAAATCTTTGGTCTCCTTAGAATACTCTACGTTTATATCATGTCTATCTTGCATGTATGATATATAGATCAACTCGATCGGACGTAATATTGCACAAAAGTCAGAGATTAAATTCCAGGAGAATTAGCTAAATGCATGGACTACAAGCACTGGTGTTTCTTGTGCGAGTTTTTTTTTTTCTTTTTTTGGTGTTATTTCTATCCATTTTTTAGTATTATGATGAGCATTTGATATTGTGTCAAAGTGTGTCTGGCTCTTTGTGCACTCTATGCGACTTTGTGCAGTCTATGCATAAGACCTTAGAGTGTATAAGACCATGGAAACGATACATAATTAGAATGAATCTCTCAAATTTGATATTATATGTATATATATGGAGATCAAGAAAACAATATTCTTCATACAAGCTGGTTATACACATGATTACCCCAACTCATCATCATGTGGTTGTTGAGGAAAATAGCTAAGCTTGAAACCAAACACTAGATCTAAACGTACTTTTATCATAAAATTGAAACAAAATTGATCAGACAACCACATAAAACTATATATATATATATATATATATATATATATATAAGATCCCAGTTGTGGCTGCTGGTTAGGAAAAGTTCCTTGATGAAACCAAGATCGAAGAGCTCTAAAATATTGTCATATACGATTCAAACAAATTACCAGCAAGATGGGTCACATAAACAACGATTATTCCATATTTCAGACTTTCTTTGGCATCATCGAATTTTCTTAATTTTGAATGTCTTCCTTATCAATTTAAACTTTGCAATGAGTTATATATAGCAATATATCACTTACGTTAGTTATTGGAAATATCGAATAATTTGGTTGCACCCACATTATATTGAAATCGTTCAAAACAATCAGAGATCAGTTGGGTGAAATCGGCCTTGTACGCAGATGTAATTGCAAGTTGGCTGTCAAACAACCAAGCCAGCATGCCTTATAGATATATAGATCATGATAAAATGAAAAATTTATGAAAAGTAATGAAATAATTAATTTGAGTTAAGATGTCTTATAGAGTTTTAAGAAATGAAAGAGGAAAAATTAAGTAAAAATATCATAAAGTTAAAATATTATTTTTAGTTTGAGATTTAAAAATATTTAATTATTTTTTGGATTTTGTTTGAAAGTTTGAAAAAGTTAGTAGTAATCATTATATCAAAAAGTTAAATATTTGAAAATTTGAAATTGAGAAGTGATTCATGTGTACGTTTGAATAGTACTATTTGGATGTTGAAATGAAATGAGATGAGAAAGGTTGAGACCATTTTTTAAACCAAATAGGGCATCCCTCATAATTGATCCAAACATTAGAATTTTCCCACGTGTTCGATCCGGCTTTGACTCGATTGTGCTTATAAAGCATACGCATATATATAAAAAAATGAGCAATACTACGTATAGTCCCCAAATGGGGACTGCATTACAAGCTTAGTTAATTTTATCTTTAAATTTTTTCAAAATTATAATAATATCCTTATCAAAATGGTATTTTTTTCCATTTAATGAAGGGCTTGCACATGCAATCCCATCTTTGTTGGCCTGGGTTGATCGATGCTTGCAAGAAATCAAACACACATAAGTGATGTCACAAATGGCCGGTCTACACTCATTTTGATAAGCTAAATGGGTCTACACTCAGTAATTAAATATTCTACATATTAGGCAACTCATTGAGGGAGAGTTTAGCACACACGTAAGAGGGAGTATTAAGATATAAAATAAATAATAAAATCTACATCTTCCTATCAGTTTAAGTTTTTAGAACAAGTGATGATTTCACAGAAACACTCTTTTTTCACTAATTTCAACGGCAAGAAACTCAAATAACTCAAAATGAATTCCAACCTTCCATTCTACTAACAGTGCACTTTGTTTCCATAGTGAACACAACCATCGGATCACTATATATATCACGAAAAGCACGAATTCCACGTTTATTCCCAAGCCCACGAGGGTTATAATTGATGACTTTTAGGGTTGTCGACGGGGTGAAACTTAGCTTCAGCACATAATACTTCAACTTCCACCATATTCGCGTTCTCAATAAATTTTTGTTTCTTTTTCTGAACTAGACTGGGAGTAGCCTCCGTAGATAGTTCCACTAGAAATATCTTTGCTAGCACAATACTATGACTATAATTTTTATCTTTTTTCTTCCCAACATCCACTTTTCCTTTTCCGTATTCCTTTCTTAGAACCATCTCTGCACATGCTAAATTCCCTACCCGATCCAGCTGTAGATAGTGTTTCTTCCTTTGAGTTTTGGGCCTTTCGAGCTTCATGGTTTAGGTTAGGCCCAACAATAGACATTTCTTTCACATACATTTCCGACCTAGTTTTTAAATTCTTTACAATTCTTTTGTCTTTTATAACTCAACATCTATGATCATTTTGAAGATTCAGCCCTTTTCTCTTTCCCCATGCATGGTAACCACAACCCCCAACTGCTTTCCTCCTGCTACAACTTCAATGGTCTTGTTAATGTCTGCCTGAATTGGACTTTCTAGTCTAGCCATCTCTCCAGCAAACCTCTCTATCACCTTATTCTTCTTCCCTAAATTGTTAATAATCTAGAACCTGATTTAAGGAGTCGTTTGCATTCAAAACCCACCTCAACTCATCTCATCTTATCATTACAACTTTTTCAAATTCTCATACAAAATATAATAAATAATTCAACTTTTATTCTACTATTCACAAACCATCTCAATCTATCTCAACTCATCTCTGAATCCAAACGATTCCTAGAGAGTTTACATGAACTTGTATCCATGAACCAGATGGGAAACCTTATTTCCCAAACCATTATCTTGGTTAGAGCTCAAAATCTCGGTCAGCAAGTCCCAATTTCCCACAATAGTAGCAAACATGAAGAAGTTGTTCATATTTAAATCACCCACTACAAATCTTTCCCCTAGACAGAGGTTCACTGATATTCAGTACTGCTAGAATTCTTGCATATTGATCCCACCCTGGTTTATCTTCTGATGGATTAGTGTCTTTCATCCATCCTAATAGAGCATCCTATTATTTTCAATACCATTGCATGCATTCATACCATCCGATGGAAGATCATAAACTCCTATCCATAATGACATTTTTTCATCAAAACCTTAAAAGCAATTTCTTCTTATCTCCCTTTTTTGAAAACTCTGTAAGGAGAATATTCTCCCCCAACGCATAAAAAGGAAGACCCTTAGGTGGTTTCCCAACATTCTGCATCATTGTACGTTTTGAAAGCTTCTTTTTTGTAAAATTTATTAGAGAGAAGTTTGAATAAAAAGTAGTGATCAACAAGCACTTCAGAATTCAGTCATATACTCTATTGAATCTTCATTTCTAATTTTTGTAATTCCAAGAGAAACATATTACGCCAATGCTGACTGAGATCATCATCATCCATTACTAACAAGAAAACCCTACTTCAATGTAGAATACTTGTACTAATGACAAGGAGACCACTCTCAACTATCAAACCTGAAAGGAATCGTGTTTTGAGAGAGAGACAGAGAGAGACCAGCTGTAAAATTCTCTCATCTATTTTTCTTCAAACCAAACAAGTTTCAAGTTGCCAAAAAGATAGGAAAATCATGCGTCAGATATTTTTTTCGGTTTTATTTTCCTTTAAAAGGCTACTATTCTCTCAATTTAGTTTGTGTCTGGTAATTATTTTACAAGATTTTCCCATCATTTAGGCTTCAATTCAACTGATCATTCTTTAAGGGACTTTTTTTTTTAAATCGTTGGAAAGAGGGAAAATGATGATTTTATTTGGCTAGCATGTTTTCATCAGTTTCAAATATGATGCATTTTTTTAATTTGTTTCTCTTGTGGGCTGATCAAACATGAGAGCACTAGCTGCCCACGCAAAAGTTCTTTGGCTCAGGGCTAGGAAAGCATCTGAGTGTTGTTCAGGGCACAACAACTTATTGAAATGAGGGAACAGATCAGCAGGACATTCTCAGCCTCCTCCTTAAGATCAGTAGTTTGCAGTTGACGGTTGGATTGACAATTTTGAATGTGTGGAAAGCAGTTATGATCTTAAAGGAAATCCATTGATTCTTGCTAAAGACAATGTGTGACGCTCAGACCCTGCTTGGGATTTGATAGAGACTGAAACATTGGGACATGTAACTTATGGTCATATACCCCTCGTTCATGGTAGTTAACATGCATGCACCTAGCATGTTTCTAGCAGTATACAATAATCACAGTGGAAAAAGCTCATTTCAAAATAAAGTTTGAGCAATTAAATATGGTACCAAAATAGAGTATCTATTAATCCCAAAATAATTGTTCAAAGATGTCCAAATAGAAAATGAGGGTTTAAACCACAACCCTTATGATTGCAAAATCCAAGTATCCAAAGATAAGAACCATATCGTTTCTCATCATAAATCGAAAAATATCCTATTTGCCCATGTCCTTTTCCAGAATCTTCTACATGTCCTAAAAAAGCTTTAGTACTTCACTTATGAAATTCTCAGTGGACTTGAGCCGCTCCACTAGCATCGGTTCTGTAGAACGCTCAAGGCTTTGTGCAACTTCCTTAGTTTTCGGGAGATCCTCTCTCTTCTGTTTCCCATTGAGGTCTAACAATCCTATCACAATTTCTACCATTTTGGATGAGAATGATAGTGGAAATTACTACAATGAGATTTCAAGAAATCTCAGAAAGTTAAACAGAAAACATACACAAAAATAACATAAGCATGTATAAGGAAAACCATGAGTATGAATGCATGAACATGTACTTTGACCAAAAACATACTTTTGTCCCATATGCATTCTTTTTTGAAAATCACTGATCTTGTAACCATGTATCAATGTGACAGAGTAAACATGTAACCAAAATATTCTTTTTTCCATTTCATATAAAAACTTAAGAAACTTATTCCATATAACAATGTAGGTGGACACCTCACAAATACCCCTAAGAACCATCGGCTCCCTGTTGGTTACTGCATCACATTGTTGGCTCTCTTAACCGATTCTGAGTACGTCAGAGTCTATGATACAACAGTTCACAATTCATCTTCACCGTACTTTACAATGGGTTGCACCATTAGCATTAGGTGCGGCTACTTCACTTCGAAGTCTTTTAAAAAAAATCCATTTTAAGTCCGTTGACTGTACTTTGTCAACCCATGGATTTTCACTCCAATTTAAGCACTCTAGAGTAGACAGTAGAGTTCCACCAGGAAGTTCCCTCATCTTAGCATTGGGGTCATGACAAAACCATTTCTTTTAATGCACAACCTGAAAATATGTGACATGTAATCATGTAACTTTTATGCAACAATGTCATGTACTTATGTCATATTCAAAGAGTGCATCACATGTATAGCTTAAAAGAATTAGAACATGCCAAAACATGTACTTGTGTACAACATGTGAAAGTTTACCAAAGCATATACCATTTCTCAAAGCTCCAAACATGTCATTTGAACCAACCGTTTGACAAGCAACATTTGAGCATAACATGACGCACATATAAGATACGACATAGCATGTAAAAAATAACAATTCCATAATCCAATTTGAACAACCAACATGCAGAGTTTACATGTAAACATAAATACAATATCCAAGAATAAGTTAGAGACTAATTTACAAAGCTTCAAAAGTATATTTTTTATGATCAAGCAAGTTGAAAGTGTATATTTACAAACTATTAGACTGTGGATAACAAACATTAATCCAAACATGTATGATGTGTACTAGGGTTTATGCTTTTAACCCTAATCGGCTATAAACTCTTCTTGTGACTCTTATAACTCATATACAAACGATTTGAGGAACACAAGTGTGTGTGTAAGACAAGTGTGGTTTCACTCAACAAAACCCTAATGGCCAAAAATGCATGGCACTCTAGATTAGGCTTCTTACAACAATGACTAAGTAGTACTTTACACGAAATCCTAGTAAGGGCCGAACATCTCTTGTCCCTAGCAAGACCATTCCTTTTTTTTTTTTTTCCATTTTTCCATTGATGATTTGGGTCCCTTGAAAAGAGAACCCTAGACAACCCATGCTCGATAAGGTTAAGCATGGTCACCTCCTCATGGTTGAACCAAGTGCTTCATTAATCCCTTGAGACTCACAACAAAGCCACGACATAGGAGGTCTCCTTGCGTGGCGTAGCATTTTTCAGAATATTTCTCTTACTTAGGAAATGCTAAAATTGTTACATAGGAGGTCGAGGGGGGGTAATATTCTAATGAAAAGGAGTAAAGCATATGACAGGGTCGATTGGAGGTTTTTGATGCAGGTCTTACGAGATTTTGGCATACCAGATTTTTTCTGTAAATTGATATTCAATTGCGTGGCGTCTCCTTGGTTTTCTGTAATAATGAATGGCACATATAAAAGGTTTTTTTAGTTGGAAAAAGGGTCTTAGACAACACGATCCTCTATCACCATATCTCTTTATTATTATGGAGGAAGTTCTTACTCGACTGATTCATGCCAAGGTGGTTGAGAAACAGATACAATTGTTTTCACTACTAGTAAATGCTCCAAAAATTTTTCATCTATTGTGTGCGGACGATGTAGTTGTGTTTGTTAATGCCTCAAAAAGAACGATCCGATGTTTGATGTAGATTTTCAGGACGTACGAGTCATGGACAGGGCAGGTGATTAATTTTGAAAAATCGGCTATATATTTTTCCAAATGGTTGTCGAATCGTCGGGTGAGGGAAGTTTTGGTGGAGACAGGTTTTACGCGGAGAAATTTTTCATTTAAGTATCTGGGAGTTTCGATTGTAGATGGAAGGGTAAAAATTGTTCATTTTGATCCGTTACTTGACAAAATG
The DNA here is from genome assembly GCF_001411555.2 of Juglans regia. NCBI lineage: Eukaryota > Viridiplantae > Streptophyta > Magnoliopsida > Fagales > Juglandaceae > Juglans > Juglans regia. Next base: position 6,100,518 of record NC_049912.1, on the reverse strand, counting down.
GATAAGAAGTTGGCGGGTTGGAAAAATCGATTACTTTCGCAAGGGAGTCGTTTGTTGTTATTGAGGCATATGCTGACTAGTATGCCTGTTCATCTTCTTGCAGTTGTTCATAAGCCAAAGAAAGTCATTAGTAAGCCAAATTGTATGTTGACAGATTTTTATTGGGGAGAGCAAGATGGGAAATATAAGAGGAAGTGGAGGGCGTGGAGGAAGGTGGTGTTGGTGTTAGAGACTTGGGTGAAGTTCATCAATCGCTCTTTCTAAAATTGGGATGGCAGTTTTTTACACAAGACTCTCTCTGAGCAAGGTTCTTCGGGCCAAATATGTTAAGGAAAGTCACATTTGCCTATCGTTGGAAGGAAGGAATGATTCGCAATTCTGGAGAAAAATTTTAAGAGGGATACCAGTTTTATTGCAAAACTCTAGATGGAAGATTCGAGAGGGAGGGGCAACTTTGTGGTATGACAAATTCATGGGAGAACGTCCTTTGCATGAAGTAGTGGACCAGATAGTTGAGTCGTGCATTCGTATTAACAAGTAGATTAATTCATGACTCATGGGACATCGATCACCTGTAGGAATTAGGGGGGTTCATTTAGCAAATGATGTGATGTCGATAGTGGGCGGGTTGAAGGATTCTAAGGATGTATTGATTTGGTTGCAGGAAATGGATAGAAGTTTTTCAATGAAGTCCGCTTGGGATTTAATAAGTGTAAAACTTCCGAAAGCGAAGTGGGTCTGGCATAATTTGATGTCGAAAAAATTCTTCGTATGTATGTGGAAAGCATTTTTCAGCTGCTTAAGTGTGGATGACCAAGTTCGTAAGATTGGTATTCCTATTGTTTCTTGTTGTAACTGTTGTTCAGGTGGTCAAGTTGAAGATTTGGAGCATGTGTTGGGTGGTGGGGAGTTTGCGAGAAAAGTATGGATGAAGGTGTTGGTTGAGGTGGGTATTCCGTTCATGGCTCAACAGAGATGGAAGGAACGAGTTTTATCTTGGTTCCGAAGAGCAAATCGGCAATCTCAAATTGGGCAACTAGTGGGTTTGATACCTACGATAATGGTGTGGAGATTATGGCAGAGGAGATACCGTGCTCACATGAAAGGGAAGATGGAATTGTTAAATGAGGTTTGGCATTCTATTAGATACTGGGTGCAGGTGGTAGCGGGTAAGGTTACGAAGGTGACTAAATTGACAGAAGGGGATGTGCGTTTGTTGTCTCGGCTGGGTGTGCAAATTACTGAGCCCATAAGGAGTAAAATTAATCTAGTGCGATGGACCAAATCAAGGCCGGGCAGAGTAAAATTAAATGTGGATGGATGTAGCTTGGGAAATCCTGGAGTTAGTGGAGGGGGTGGAGTTATTCGGGATGAGTCTGGGGTGCTTATTGCTGCATTTTCAAAGGGTTTTGGATATGGGTCTAACACTGAGGCTGCATTACATGTGCTGTTGGAAGGCTTGGTTCTTTGTAAGCAACTTGGCTATGAATTGGTGGACATTGAGTGTGATTCATTAATGGTGGTTTGCTGGATTTTAGCTAAACGTTGTACAGTTTGGTATTTTTGGGATTTTTGGGATAAGTTATTGGCTCTATTAGATTAGATGAATTTTTCTATTATTCATTGTTTTAGGAAAGGTAATAAAGTTGTTGATTTCTTGGCTAAAAGGGGTGCTTTGGGTGAGAATAAGTTGTATAGAGAGGTCGGGCTATTTCAAAGAGAGTTAAAAGGATTGTATAGGTTGGATAAGCTGGGTTTGGCTTCGATTCGTAGTAGGTAAAGTGTTGAAGGTCATAGATAAGGGTGGTTTCTTTTTGTTGAGTGTTATTCTTTGAGAAGGTTTTCCTCCGCCATAAGTGAGGGCCATTAATGAATAAGAGGATTCGTCCTCGGTTTTTCTTTTTTTAAAAAAAGAAAAAAAAAAGAAAGAAAAAGCCACAACACACATCTGTCCCATTGCCGAAACTCTTCAACCCAAAAATCCTTGCAAGTGCGTGTGTGTTTATGAGAAGAGAATGGGATAGAAGTTTTGAAAGTTCTCACCGTGCAAATCTCCCCAACATGATTTTACTTGTTTTCCCTTCTATGCTTGTGCCAAGAGAGTGTTTGGATGAAAGAAAAATTGTGTTTAGTCTTCTTCTAGTTTTGGCCTAGATAGAGAGCAGAGGAAGGAAAGAAAATCTGAAAAATGAAGCAAATGACCTTTAATTTTCCTCTAGCATGTGTAAGAGACGCCGACGATTAATGCCCTCTTATTTATGCTCTTTATTCCCCATTCATTCTCTCTCCCATCATTACCTATTTCTGGAAATATGAAAAGCCTTCAGAAGCTCCTTGCATGGGCACCATGTGGCCCCTTTCGTCTTGCCCTAGCAAACGCTCTCATCTTCCACTTCATCATTGTGCTTCTTGGGAACTTAAGAGACTACCTTGCATGGAGGACATGTGGTGCCTCCTTTTGGGGAGATCGAAAAGTCCAAGCCTTCTTCCACCCGTTTTGTGTCTGGATACAATGAACCTAAGGAAAAGCAATGCATGGTTGCCAGACCCTGATCATCCGACCCCTTGCAATTGGCTTTGTCAATTCTAGTTCTATATAAACCTTTAAGGAGTTTTCCCATCCTCTTCCACCTGGTTGTACATCAACATCGTGAACATGTACTTTCGATTTGTTCTCCACACTCTTTAGTCATATATTCCAGGGGTAAGTCATGCATATGAACCCAAAACATCTCCTTATCAAAGCTCAATTTTTGAGGTGAAGTAGATTCGTCGTATAATTTTAGGGCAAAAACGCTGTCGTCTAAAAGTTATGGTTTTCCATTCGGGTAATGATACCCTTATGACGTTATACTACCACTTTACTACGCATCTGACGTGGATTTATTTTTCTATTTTTTCTCTACAACACTGCCTACTTCTACGATGCCTACTTCTTTGCCCAAGTCCCTTCCATCAATACTGTTATCTGTCAGAACTTCAGTTGAAATGCTTTATTCAAAAAATATATATATATATATTTTGGTCTCTCTTAAAGGCTAAAGCCCCCCGTGACACTCTCTCTCCTCTGCTCTCTCCCTCCCTCCCTCCTTCCTCTACTCTCCCCCAGCAGCACGTCCGTCTTCTATCGTTTTTAGTGGCCAGCCACCGTGCAATGTGTCAGTCGAGCCCACCCAGCCCAGACATTCTCCACCGCAAGCCCAGACCTCGACCGGCGTGGGAACAATGGCGCCATCAAAGGTTTCAAAACCACAAATCTGACCCATTTTCATTTCCTTTCATCTCCACCTCTCCCAAGCGCTTTCAAAGGTGAGGATACTTCTCTAGAAATCTACTTTGCCTCTCTCTCTAACTCTCTTATGGTCTTTCTATCTGCCTCGAGTTTGGGCTATTTGGGAGATGTCACAGAAGGGTGTTGTCGCTGCCACTGTCGTCGCCTCGCACAGCTCCCCCTCCCAAGCTTCTAGGTACTCTGATTCCTTTCACATAAGTTTTTCCTTTAGGTGCTTGGTCATTCACCCCTTTAATAGCTTTTCTTTTGGTTCTTTCCTTTCATTTGCCTTCCATTGACATATAATCTGATATGCAGACAGATTCTCGTAACGCAAGATGAAATAAATTGAATTTTTGTATTGTCACCACACCACTCAAATTGAAAAATTTAGACTTGCTTACACGAAATGAAATCACTTTTAAACCCTCATGTACTCAATTGTTTTAGTTTCGTCGGAATATAGTTGGTACATTTACAACTAAGAAAAGAAGATGAAGGGTAACTGAGGGGCGCTTTTCTTGGAGTAGAACTATTAATCTTGATGATACTGTGAAGGCAATCAAAACAAATAGAGGGATCAAATCTATTTTTGCTATGGCAGGTTATAGGGGGATTGGAGCTTGAGGAAAAGATATAGTTTGCATCATTGGGAAGTTATGAGTGGTCACTTATGCTGCAGCTTACATTAATAGAAAAGCAAAAAATGAAGAACTATAAGCTTAGGTTGCTTCTGGATCAGTAATTCCTCGTTGAGAAGTTAGATTATCATCAGGCCTATACTTTGATATGGTCTCTTTACTTACCAAGTTTATTTACATTGTCCTGTGTACCGATAAAAAAAAAAATTTACATTGTCTTGTGATATTTTCAGGTGGTTTGATGTTTTGTACAGTGGAAGAAAAGCCAGATTGGTGCTAAAAGTATGCACAATGGAGGAAACAAGAAAATGTGACTACCTAGAGTAGAATCTTGAATTCTCATGTATTCTTGGAATGAAATATTATGACTAAGGTTGTAATAAGCTGCTTTATAATGTTGTATCCAATTCGAATGAATATTATGACTCAATATTTACCAGATGACTTAATCCAAGGATTGATATTTGGCGGTAGTGTGAATGCAGTATTTATTTATGTATTAAGGATTGGTTTGCACAATATGACTTGTACGTAATCACCATTTTTCTTGACCCAAATATGTATGTGGGATGTATTAAGGATTCATCATTGTAATTCTGTAAAAAGTTGTGCACAATTTGACTTGTACGCAATCCTACCAAATGTACAATGGGAATGACCTGCCCAAATAAATCATAAATAACACTTTTATGGGATTTCATTGGTGAGAAATAAAATTTGTATAATTTCTCACTTGGTACATAAACATCCCACTTAGTGCGATCAGGCGCAGCCCCATTTTCTTTATAAACCAGATTCTACATAAGCACACGACTATAAGAGAATAAAAAAATGCACTAATTTTAGATTGCTGAGCTTTCACTTATATCAATTGCATCTCTTCTTTCTTTATAATCGCCGGTTTCAACTGGGGTTACAAAACAAGCCATGATCCTGAAAATATCACAAGACAAACAAGTAAAGTTACTAAAAATCCATTTTTACAATTCCTTGCCTTTATAATTGATGTGATTGCACAAAAGAGATGAAATCAAAGTAATTTATTTTCCTATTCCCTATTTCAGCTTCATGATTTATCTAATGCACGGGGGAAAATAAAAAAGTTATCTTTTTGACATAATTAATGATTCTAATCATCCTAATAACTAATAATAGCTTCAACAAGGGAAGATTACATCAACAGTATATTTTTTCATAATGCAGAACAAGGTTTCAACCAGAGGGAAACAACAAATACATTTGCAATAGACACATAGACATCAACACACTCAGCAATACAGGCACTCCTTAGCTTAATTAAGGTATCAAACAACTTAATATGTCTACCTTCCATTGTAAACAAATACACCAATGGCTACTTCAATTTAACAGCTTCCTTGCAAAATGGTGCTAATGAATGGATCTATAATCCCAAACCTGCAGTATATTGTTACACTAGTGATTGTACTGTCTTGAGTAAAATTTAATTTCAACATAATTAATTTAATATACATACGGATATCGGTGTAGGAGTAGCATAAGAGTTAACATCATCCAAGAGTTGAAAAAACGGTTGTACCTATCAAGCGAAGACAAGATACCCACAATTAATATCCTCAAAGAATCAATATTATATAATTAGAAAAGAAATGAACAATACCATAGCTGATTGAGCAGTAGAGGCTCTAGGAAAATCATGCTCAGGCAAGCTAAGCGAGCCAACATCTGCGACAACGATTCTATCTAGGCGTGACCTATTCTTCTGTTAAAAATTTCAAGACATATAGTTAATGTTGATATATTACAAAATATAATTAGAACCACAAACTACAAAAACTACCTGACTTAGCCTTTGAGTCTTTCTTGCTTTCAACCGATTCACTGCCTTCTCAGCTGATGATTGTTTCCTCTTAGAAACTAGCCTACCTTTACTGCAAGCAGCAACGTGACTTTTTAATTTTTCAGACCCCTTTGTCACCCTTAATGACTCAGTAGAATGATTATCACATACTGGCTGGACCTCAACCCACTCTAGCTTCAACTTACTTAATTGAGTCATTAACTTCGCACAACCTTCATCTGAGGTGCCTGTAATTGAAGAAATCTCGTTAAAAGCCTTGTTCAATTTATTCATTTGGTATGCATTTGGACTATAACTCAAATCATCGTGACTACTTCGGACAAGTGTGTAATCTCGTTTCAGGTCCTTCCTCCACCTATCAAGTATATATTTTGCAGGCACCTCTTCCTTATCATGGAGTGTTATCACACGGATGTCATGTCTACACAAAATGCCCTTAAAAGCAAACAAATGACATGTGCAACTAGCTTCGCACTCTTCTTCGTTAAACTCAACAACATATTTTGTACTTTTTCTAAACCCATCCATAACTTGGACTTGATCAGCCACATGATATGTAAAAATCCCTCCTTCACTTCGAACCATTGACGCGCAACAATAAATCAAACCTCTTAACTCTTCTTGAACTTCTTTAAATTTTGCATTTGTATAAACTGCTTGAAACTGCCTCTCAATGCCATAAAAAGTAATGCACGAAATTTGTGTGTGCAATGAACTAAAGTCAGCTGCAAGTTCATTCTTATTCTTGCGTCTAAGTATATTATCATATTGATCTACAAACTACTTTAAAGTTGTCTTTGAATTTATGTAATCATCAAAAAACGCATTCATACCCTCGCTTCTCTGAGTAGATGACATTCCTGCCCAAAAGTCATTCCTGACGTACGCTGGCACCCATGGATGACGCTCAGAATATAACCACTCAAGCCATGAATGATCATGCAGATCAAAACAGTCAATAAGTTGCTGCCAACACTTGTAGAATTCATCACGACTCAACGTGTCATAAACACACCTGTGTGAACAATCAAAACATTAGTTGTTGAATTACCCATAATATGCCACAAGGAGATAACACCGCATTCAAGAAATAATCGAGGAAAACAAATACCTGTGCAGCTGACTTTTAATATCATCGTATTGACTGTATGCTCCAAATTTTTCGGGAACTTTTTTCATTATATGCCACAAGCAAAATCAGTGTCGAGATTTCGGAAACACCTTTGCAATTGCATTTTGCATAGCTTTATCTTGGTCTATTATTATGGCTTGTGGTGCGCGGCCATTCATGCATTTAAGCCATGATTCAAATAACCAAACGAATGTGTCCGTATCCTCTGCAGAAATCAGGTCACATCCAAATAAAATTGATTGACCATGATGATTAACTCCCACAAAAGGAGCAAATGACATTTTGTATGCATTGGTCAAGTACGTCGTGTCGAAAGTTATTACATCACCGAATGACTCATATGCAGCTCTACTACGGGCATCTGCCCAAAACACATTCCTCAATCTGGTCTCATCATCAACATCCATGACATAAAAAAAACATCATTTTGCGATTGCATACGAGTGAAGTAGTTTTGTAGTGCTTCGGCACCTCCTAACCCAAACCAAAGTAATCTCACCTCACGTATGTAATTACGTGCATCTCTTTCTCCAAATGTGAGATTCTCATATCCTCCTGCCTCAGCGACGCAAGAACTGTAGTTCTTGCTCAATTGAATGCCAGCCATATCATTGTATTCTAATCTTCTCTTGCTCGACTCATCCAACCTCTTATGACATCTAATATATCTTGCTTTTCCAGGACTGAAAGTATGATTGTGCTCAAGGACAACATGGGTCAAACAAAACTCTCATTCGGAACCTAATATGGCATTGATCTTTGCCTTGCACCCGTTATGTTCCATCGGCCTTGGTTTGAGAATATTTGATGTTGTGCTCATAGATGTACCTTGACGGACACAAGCAAGGGTGAAATACCTTATTTTCCCATCATCTCCGATTTTAGAATTTCGCTTTGTCACTCCGAACCCAACTTGCTTTGCATAACTCGTGTAGTATGCCCTTTTTTCCTCAACTGATGAAAATGACATTCCTGCTCTTGGCTCTTCAACAACATCCTTATTTTCAACATTTTGTTTCATCCCTACATAACATAACAAATAAAGAAAAAAAAATTAATAAGCCTACAAAGAAAAAAAATCAATGAAACATGTAAAAAGAGTAAATAATACATCAAATATGACATACATACAACAAAAATACGAACATCAAAAAAATTTAAAGTTGTGAATTTATCATTTATATTAATCTTGGTTTAACTTTAATCATGGGTCCAAACATCTAGTTCATTGTGCGAAGTTAAGAAGTCCTATTTAACTCTATTTGGTTTTACTTGTAAGTTAAATACATATACTTGGTTTCCAAAAAAAAAAATACGTCTTAAAAAATATGCTTGTAAGCATAATTATCATATTATTTAATTAGGATATGTATTAAAGTTAGGGTACTCTGTTTGGTTTTACTTGTAATTACATAGAAAAGTCATATTTAACTTATAAGTGAACTAGATGTGTATTTTTTGTCCCATACTTAATGTAACATTTGGATTAATTTTGGTTTAATTTTAATTATGCTTGTATTTTCTTATACAACATTCACTTGTACTGGTGACAAATACACAATTAGTAATTGATTGTGCAAAAATACTCAACTAATTACACAAGCAAAAATGAGAATTATAATAATAAATTAAATTTACTTGTAAATATTCAACTGATTACACAAACAAAAATGATTAAATTTACTTGTAAATATTCAAATAATTAAATTAAATTAAATTTACACAAGTGGCAAATACATCCAAAAATTCATTGTGAATGTTCAACTGATTGTACAAGCAACAATGACAATTTCATTACACAAATAGCTGCCAATTGATTTGTTCATACCGCAGGAGGTGCGACACGGAGTCACGACGGAGGTTAGACAGTTCTCCTCACCGCAGGCGGTGCATCGAGGAAGTGGGCTCGAGAGTTGGGCATCTCTTTTGGGCTTGACGTGTATGGGCTCAAGGGGTGGGCTGGGCTCGTCGTTTGGGCTTGACGTGTTGGGCTCCAAGGATGGGCTCGAGGGTTGGGCTTCAAGTTGTATGGGCTCGGTGGACTCGACGGTGGTAATCCAAAAAAAAACAGACGAGAAATGGATGCCTTTCAAGCAGTAAGGAGCGAAATCATGGAGAGAGAGAGAGAGGGCGAGAGAGACGAGAAGGAGGGGCTCGTTTTGGCGCCATTTGAAAGTTTTGTTTTCATGTTTTTGACAGAAAAAAAGGACGAGAGCAGAAGAAAAATAAAAAATAAAAATAAAAGTCATGTGGGAAGCAGAGAAGAAAATGTGTAGCCTTTTGGAGGAGTTTTCACGGGAGCTTTAGCCTTTAAGAGAGACCAAAATATATATATATATATATATATATATATATATTTTTGAATAAAACATTTCAACTGAAGTTCTGATAGATAAGAGTATTGATGGAAGGGATTTGGGCAAAGAAGTAGGCATCGTAGAAGTAGGCAGCGCTGTAGAGAAAAAATAGAAAAAATAAATACACGTAAGATGCGTAATAACATCGCAAGGGTATCATTACCCTTTCCATTCCACACTTTTTGTTTATCAGCTTGTGTGGCGAAGGTAATGACAAATGTATTCGGCCTGACTTCCAGGAACAGTACTGCTGGTTTGCTTATTCGCCAAACCTTCGCCATTGTGGACTCTAGCTTGAGTGATTATCCTCTCTGTACAGATCTTCTCAACCAGACTTCGATCCCTTTTACTTTTAGGGGTTTGCTATGCATCTGCCTACACCCGGCACACACTTCACATATTTTTTTTTTTTTTTACACTCAATGCATTGAGTGTGTGCCGGTGTAGGCAGATGCAAAAATTTTTCCTTACTTTTAACTTCTTCTGAAACCCCAGTACTTCCTATGTTGATGGTATAATTCTCTTCTTCCGTCAGTCATAGCTTCTCCCATTTATCCAACTTTTTCGTGCTTGAATACGGTCGTCTACCTTTATTTTAGAACAAAGATATATTTTTCTTCACCCCTAGGTCCTTTAGAGAGTCGAGAGAGAGAAGACTATTTACAACTTTATTAATCATCTTCTTAAAGATTATTCTTTCACCATTTGTTACGCGGCATGAAATAATTATATAATTGCAATAAATAATAAATAATTTTCTAATCATAAAATTGCCACCTTAATAAACCAATATTCTCTAATTTTAATAGGAAAATACCAAAATCTTTCGGACCAGATGACATAAGAATTAGTTTTCAAATAGGAGAATTAGATTCGAACCCTCATCCCTATATATATATATATATATATAAAGTTTTTTAATGGAAAAATAGAGTTGATCTTAATTTTAAAGGAAAATGATACTTGATCTCATGAGTTTGCCTCCTAAAATTATCGCTCAGGTATTTTATTTATTTTATTTTTTTAATGATTAAAAATGATTTTCAGGGAAGTGATATATTTTTTATTTTTTTAAAAAATATCTAAAGATGTTTAAAAAAATATTTTAAAAAAAAAATACAATTTCACTAGTATAAGTTTGGTTATGTTTGATTGTTGAATTCATCTCAATCCATTTCAAACTCATCTCAAATTAATTATTGATAAAATTTACTAATTTTTTAACTTTTCATAAGAAAGTTAAACACATCTCAATCTATTTTATATATTTTAACGTAAAACTATAAATATATTTCAATTTAAAAAAAAATTATCTTAATAAAACTCACAAAAAATTATTATTTATAATTTAACTCATCGCAACATCTACACTTAACAAATTAGGAGCTCAGTAGCACTACTTAATTTTTAAAATTAAAATATAAAGAAAAATCTTGATGTTTAACCCTACGTCACTTCTCTCCCTACTGATCTTCTCCTTTCAAAAATCTCCCCGCGCCAGAGAAGGTCCCGCTTCTCTCTCTTTCTGGTCTGATCCAGAACCCAAATTAATTAGTTTCCTGAGAAAAGGGTTACAAGAGGGAAAACAATGCCGAGGGAGATCATCACCCTCCAGGTTGGACAATGCGGGAACCAGATCGGCATGGAGTTCTGGAAGCAGCTCTGCCTCGAGCACGGGATCAGCAAGGAAGGCATTCTCGAAGATTTTTCCACTCAGGTCCTTCTCTACACTCGTACCTTTTCCCTTTGTATTTTATCAAATTAGAGATATTTTAATTAAGTCGCATTAATTATGTGTATGTATCTATTCATGTGTTTGAGTTAGAGATGATGTGTACGAGTATGTATTTTATTGTAAATGAGAGAGGAAATGGAAGTAAAATTTCCTAAAACAGGCTTGTTAGGGTAACGAGACTGCTAGTTTTGTTTTATTGCGTAAATAAGGAAAAGCTTACATTGATTTTCCTAATTCTTTCTTACATATTTGTTTGTCCCTGTTTGATTTTTTTCTTGCATGTGGTTAGTTTTCTTTGGTAAATTGCCCACATTTGGTTGCCAAATAAAAACTGAGGAAGATTGGAGGAATTTAATTTAAACTCCACTTCAAAATAAGCTGTGTTTGTGTTTTAGGTTCAGATGAAATTTTAATTTGAATACTTGGATGCAAGTTTTCATTTAGAGTTTCCATTTTTTTTATTACTACTTTCTCATCAAGGTAATGCCGAGTTAGTTGCAATGGTGAATTAGAACTGTACAACCTTGTTCAGTGTTGACCAAAGGATTTTTATTGTCAACAGGTATTCATTATTCTACCAATGGACTTAAATTTTATAATTATTTACTGAGTTAGAGATGCTGCAGGGAGGGGACCGGAAAGATGTATTTTTCTATCAAGCTGATGATCAGCACTACATCCCACGGGCTTTGCTGATTGACCTGGAGCCCAGGGTAATTAATGGAATCCAAAATAGTGAATATAGAAACCTCTACAATCACGAGAATGTCTTTCTTTCAGATCATGGAGGAGGTGCAGGAAATAATTGGGCCAGTGGTTATCATCAGGTTTGTTATTTTGTTTCCATGACAGTCTCTTTAGATGCTGAGCGAAATATTATGACAGCTCTCAGTGTACTCAAAGCTTTAGGCTTAGTTTGGATAGTGAGTTGAGACGAGATGAAGTGAGATGAGACGAGATGAGAGGAAAGTTGAATAAAATATTATTAGAATATTATTTTTGTTTTGAAACTTGAAAAAGTTGAATTGTTTATTGTATTTTGTTTGGGAGTTTGGGAAATTTGTAATGATTAGATGATATGAGATAAGATGAGTTGAGATTGTTTTAATATCCAAACCAAGCCTTACTCTTAGGTGATTGGATATTTGCATATTGGTTTGTTTTCTTCTTGAATGTGTACCGTCCATGCTACCAATCCAGCTCTAATATGGTTGCATGTTAATTGACTGAAGTTCTTGTGGTGTTGAAAAAATATGCGCTTTTTGGTGGTTTTGAAACTGGCTAAAGCAGGGATGTGTGATATCTGTTAAGAAAGATATATGCTAAATCCTTTAATATTCTGACTCAATACCAATATATGGTTCAGTATCAGATTATTAGTTAAGTTTTTCTATTAACCCCAAGGGGTTGGCCCAAGTGGTGAAGGCTTTGGTCTTGGGGTATCACTCTCTTCAAGCTCCAAGGTTCAACACCTCATGGGTGCAAACAATCCTTTGGGCCACACCCCTTGTGAAAAGTCAGCGATTTAACCAGTTTCGTGTAAGGAAACTTCCGAGGGTGTGATGCACGGGATTGGGGTTTACTCTGCAGTGGTGGGTCCGAAGGGCCTTGCCCTGGAGATTTTCCCCGACATAAAAAAAAAAATAGTCTTTCTATTAAACAAATGATTCTTCGCTATTAGAGTGTTTCACTCGTTCATACATGCAATTAATGTTTTATCGTGAGAATTTCTGATGAGTCATACTTCCACTATTTAGAGAATCATTATTTGGAGTTTGCAAGAAAGATCACAAGTAGTTCCGATTATAGGCTTGAAAATTTTATGATTTCACTGGCATGTATAGGGCGTTGATGGTCTGATTTTCATATTGTTCATATGGTGGTTAATTTCTGATTAGGGGAAGGGTGTTGAAGAGGATATAATGGACATGATTGATAGAGAAGCAGATGGGAGTGATAGTCTTGAGGGTTTTGTTTTATGCCACTCTATTGCCGGAGGAACAGGCTCAGGTTCTTTACTTCTCTGTCTTTACGGTTCTTACATAAACCAAATGTTTTGTACATCTTCCTTATCATTACAATGCTGATTAGTTAATGTAAATATGATAATTTACTCTTTGGTATTGGGTTCATTGGAGTGCACAACTGATATATAATTCTGGTGTATAGAGTGAACTAAGCTCCTCGTTGTTTGTGCTGAAGTTGAACTAAATTGAGATTGCTCTTAGCATCTTAAAGATGTATAAAAAATGAACTCACTTGCTACCTTGGGCATCATTATAATCATCTAGTCAAAATTTTGCCTCAATGACCCAGATCCCTTGCCCTTCATGCTTTGTAGTATTTGCATGATGGTATGCACATTACTTCTTAAAGTGCTCCCTTCTTTGTGCATTTATTGAGTGCTCTCAATTGAAATAATGCAGGTATGGGTTCATATTTGCTGGAAACTCTTAACGATCGCTACAGCAAAAAACTGGTTCAGACATATAGTGTATTTCCTAACCAGATGGAGACAAGTGATGTGGTGGTCCAGCCCTACAACTCACTTTTGACACTCAAGCGACTGACATTAAATGCTGATTGCGTTGTTGTTCTTGATAATACTGCATTGAATAGAATTTGTGTGGAAAGTCTTAATTTATCAAATCCTACCTTTGCTCAGACAAATTCTTTGGTTTCCACTGTAATGTCTGCCAGCACAACCACTCTGCGATATCCAGGCTATATGAACAATGACTTGGTTGGCCTTCTTGCTTCTTTAATTCCAACCCCAAGATGCCACTTTCTAATGACAGGATATACACCACTTACAGTGGAGCGCCAGGTAAAATTCACATATGCATGCCATTTATCTTTTCATCTTGTTCTCTTCCTCTCTCTTTGAAAATTTTGCCATATCATATTGCTGGGAATTTTTGAATTAGGCATGTTATGGTTCTAAAGAGGTACTTATCTGAATCTGATGCAACTCCTTTTTTGGTAGGCTAACTTGATTCGCAAAACCAGCGTGCTTGATGTTATGAGAAGACTCTTGCAGGCAAGAATCTTTGCGTATAATTTTTGCATCCATGCAGGGTTTGGCAGTCTTTTGACATATATATATTTTCTGTAGACAAAAAATATTATGGTTTCCTCATACGCTCGAACAAAAGAGGCCAGTCAAGCAAAGTATATATCAATATTGAATATCATTCAAGGGGAAGTTGACCCTACTCAGGTAATATTCATAATTCCTATATGGGTAATTGTATTGAGAAGCTGGCATTTTGTTTTTATTGGATGGAATATACTTAGGACTCATTTTCATTATGACTTTTGGCCATAAATAATGTAATAGTTTATTAAGATCAGAGTTCATGTGTAAAGGTTCTCATATCCGTATCTAGAGTATCATATGGCCCACATTCTCTTAGTTGAGTACACTACGGCTTACTACTTTTCCTCCTTTTTTAAAGGTTGTGTTATTTCTAGGTAGAGATCCAACCGTTTCATACCAAACAGATCAATCCTTCTTAGACTACATCAATAATCTTAAAATTTAAAAACAAAAAACAAAAATTTTTTATACATGAAAAATTTTCAAAAACTGTGTTTTGTTTTTGAATTTTTTTTAAAGAAATGATGCACTAATATTCCACTAACGAAAATTTTTTATTAAATAAATTCTATTTTTCAAAATTTCAATTTAATTCTAGAAAGGAGGACTAAATTAATAGTTTCACCACAAAAAAATAAAGGCGAAGGGGGTTAAGCTGCTTGATATTCTCTAATTTTGTGGCTGTGACCTTGGAAATATGTTAAGCTATCCGGACTCTCTAAATGGAAAATTTATGGGGATGATTTTCAATAATGCCACTTCTTGCTATTTGCCTTCTCTGTGATCAGGTTCACGAGAGTTTGCAGAGGATACGTGAAAGAAAGCTTGTTAACTTCATTGAGTGGGGCCCTGCAAGCATTCAGGTTTCTTTCCAGATTTTTTTTTTTTTTTGATCGGTAATCAAGAAATTTTATTGATAAGAATGGGCAAAGCCCAAGTACACAGAGAGTATACATGAGAAAGGTTTCTTTCCAGATTAGAAACAATTACTTCTGACACTTAAACCCTTCTTTTGAACTTAGTTATACCATCATTTATCTCTTATTTTTCTTGGTAGGTTGCTCTGTCTAGAAAGTCTCCATATGTTCAAACTGCTCACAGGGTAAGATTCCTTGTTCTGTTTTTTTTTTTTTTTCCTGTCAATGTCTGTTCTTCAAAATTTTTTCAGGAATTTACATTTCCATTAATGTTGATTTAAACAGTTTTGAAAACAGGCCTCCCTGTTATCTTTTAAACTCAAGTGATAATTGAAAAGAAGTATTGAGATGAGCAATAAGGTTGGTATGCTTTGTATTTGTTAGGTCAGTGGTCTTATGCTAGCTAGCCATACTAGTATCAGGCACCTTTTCAGCAAGTGTTTGAGTCAGTATGAGAAGTTAAGAAAGAAGCAAGCATTTCTTGACAACTACCGGAAATTTCCAATGTTCGCTGTAAGTTGCCATCATTGTAAGTTCAGTAGTTTCAATTCAGAATAAATGTCTGTCATGGACACTGCACCAGTTAAAATTTTCATGTGTCTTCTTTCTATCGTTTGTGCATTGCAATGCAAGGGTAGGCCGCTTTATTAATTTCATTAGAATATATTATTATTGGATTCCCGATATATCTTATCTACAGTTATCAATGAACTTCCAAAAATAGTCGAGCAATAAGCGCATTAATTGTTGACGTAAGCCTTTTCTAAAGAGAGAGTAATGTTGGTGATAAATTAGAAAATGCTTTGAGGCTGTCAACTTTATTGAGTTCTGATATTACATTTGGGTCTTATTTAAATATAATTTTAAACTTGTACAGGACAATGACCTTTCAGAATTTGACGAATCAAGAGACATAATTGAGAGTTTGGTTGATGAATATAAGGCCTGTGAATCCCCAGATTACATTAAATGGGGAATGGAGGTAGATTCCAATTTCCAACTATCTTAACTCCTTTTGTTTGTTAAATGCGTTTCACCCATGTGTATTTTATGTGCAGGATCCAGACCGCGTTCTAACGGGAGAAGGCAATTCAACTGGAACAGTGGATCCTAAGTTAGCTGCTTGAACACGCCAAGTAAGCTATTATCTGTAGCTGCCATGAAATTTCTGGTTATCATAGCTACCTTTCCCGATACACATCAAGTAATCATATTGAATCTAAGGGCTTATGCTTTGACCTGAAACATCCATTCACCAGGGCATGGTAGATATCTTCATGATCATTCCAAGAGGTTCTGTTTTCTGGTCTTTGGACCATGCCCTTGTGCATTGCTAAGTTTTGTTCTTTCTTTAGTATTGAAATGCTGTCTAATGTACCCAGCATTCAAACAACTTCATGAACTCTTTCTCTTGTAAACTGTCAATAATTTCGTAGAAACAAGTTAGCAGGAATTAACTTTGTCCTCTTAGAGATGAGTTATCATAAGTTAGATCCCAATGGTGGAGCGATGAGATCTCGGCGAGAGCTTACCGAGGGAGAAAGATACACCTTGAAAAGGGGCGGATCTTGTGAAGCTCTATGACGGCACAACTGGAAATGGACTCTGATCATGGTGGAGTTCAGAGAGAGAAAGGGACTTAGTCTTGGACCTTGGTAGTGCTTACCGAGAATCAAAAGAACATAGAGAGAAAGAAAAGGGCTTAACGTGTGACGATGGCAGCTTTCCTAAAATTCAGAATAATACAAGACTAACAGAAAGAACCCACTCGGCAAACAAAGTGGTTGCCCAAGAACTTCCAACCCCTTGTGGTGGTCGACGGTGTAGAAATAAAATTTACAAAGTATTTGGTCAATTACAGAAGAAAATAAAGCAATGGAGATCACTAAAATATAAGTGTAACAGAAACTCACCGAGAGGAATTATAGAACTCAGGTGCTAGATTGAAGGTCACAATGTCAACACTAAAAACTCAACATATGGTGACGAGGTTATGAGAAGGAAAAATTTTCTTGATGTTATAAGATCAAGAATAGAGAATTAAGGAGATGGAGATTTATTGCTTTGCCAAAATAATTGAGAATATAGAATATAAATTGAACTATTCGGCTCTTACATTGTAACATCTCAAAAATCAACGGATCGTTCAAGGAATTGAAATAGAAACAGCGGCTGAATATCTGAAGGTTTTCAAGGATATAAATTAAGAATTAAAATTAGTTATAATGGTACTATTAATATAAAATTTAAATTTAAAAATCCTTAATTTAAAATCATGGATGTTACACATTCTAACGACTAGGCCCAATATTTTTAAGGTTGGAATATAGATAATTTTATTGGGCTTAAATTAGGTTTAATTGGCCAATGTTTTCGGATGTTGATGGGCTATTATTTATTTAAGTTTGTGTCATGTTGAGCCTAAATTTGACAATATATTATTTATTTCTTTACATTTTAAAATATTATCAAAAATATTTTATTTTAACATATATTACTATTAGGAATTTTATCAAATTCTATTAGTAACATGTGTAATTGTAATTGAGGTTAATGTTGCTATTATTGTTATTGTTATTATTATTATTATTTATTATTTATTGTCTATTCTCCATTAATAGAATGAACGTAGTGGAATAATCCCGTCTCACGTTCTTCCTCTTCATGAATCATGGATATGAACATTATTAGTTGATATGCACGTTATCAGTTTGTAACCAACGGCATTGAACACATAGAAGCCAATTTATATTTCTTCGTAAGAAACCACGTCCTCTAGAATCAAAGCAAGCCCCCACGTTGAAGTTGATCTATATCGAACCTATCATGTAATGGTCTTTCTGAATTAATAACCCAGTAATGTGCAGTAACAAGAACAATAAGGCAATAAATCAGAACCCAGAAAGAATACAAGATTAAACAAGAAATCTACTTTTGATTTCCTGAGAGAGATTTTCGAGTAATCTCCAAACTCCTTACAACAAGGAAATTCACTTCGTAATTTTCTAGTCTCATTCCATTTACAAGAGTCTATTATTTATACTAAGGCTACACAGTAAAACGCAGCCGTTTAATTCAACTAATCAACTAAAAACAATGGCTATTTACAATTGCCAAAACGCCCCGTATCATTAAACGCAACGCACCGCTTCAAGTAGACGTTTAACTTCTTCAGACTTAAACGTAACGCACCATTTCAATCTTCAAATAACCGTTAAGCTTCAAATAGCCATTAAACCCACAATTCCTTCATACTTACTATTGCTTCCCATTGCTTCTTCAGAAACTTACCCACGACAAATTCTTCTATAACTTTTCTAAGAGAGAGCCATTATATCCCCGGACTCTGTCCACAAGACATTATTAAACTTCTTTTAGAGAACCTTACCCACTAGGTGTGGATAAAGGTCTCTCAGGTTCCATAAGGATTCCCAAGAACTGTCCTCAACAGTAGCTCCCCACCACTTGATAAGGACCTCAGTAATAGACTAATTACCTTGTTTCCTCATCCTCCTCTCTAAAATTAATTCAGGCTCTGGTTGAATCTGTTCAGCTGCATTTGTTGGGGGAAGAATTGGCAGTGTAGCAATGCCTTGACCCAATTTCTTTTTTAAACATGACACATGGAACACAAGATGTATGGAAGAAGAAGATGACAATTGTAACTTATAGGCAACAGTTCCTATCTTTTCCAAAACCTAAAAAGGTTCATAAAAGTGAGGAGCTAGTTTCATATTATGCCTCAAAGAAACTGACTTTTGTCTGTAGGGTCTCAAAAACACCCAGTCACCAACTTGAAAAGTCCTCTCAGACCTTCTCTTGTCAGCATAGAACTTCATTCTGTGTTGAGCCTTATGAATGTTTTCCTTCAACAAGGATAAAATCTCCTCTCTAGACTTCAATTGGAGATCCACAACTTAATTACGCGTAGTACCAGGCACATAAGACAGCAATTTAGGTGGGGAATACCCATAAAGAGCTTTAAATGGAGTAATAGCTATAGTAGAGTGAGTTGTAGTGTTATAATACCACTCAACCATAAACAACCACGCAGACCATTCTTTAGGCTTCTGTCCAGCATAGCATCTCAGATACGTTTCCAAGCTTTTATTCAATGCCTCAGTTTATCCATCTGATTGTGGATGGTAGGCTGAGCTGAAATCCAATGAAGTACCTTGCAAAAGAAACAATTGCCTCCAAAAGGAGCTGGTAAAAATTGGATCTCTATCCGAGACTATGAATTTAGGCAATCCATGGAGTTTAAAAACTCCAAAAAAGAAAACTTGTGCAACCTTAGTGGTTGTGTAAGGATGTGATAAATGAAAGAAGTGAGCAAACTTTGTTAACCTGTCAATAACAACAAACACCTCAGAATAGTCGTTGGATGATGGCAACCCTTCCACAAAATCCATAGAGATATCATGCCAAGGAAGATTTGGAACATGTAATGCTTGTAGTAAGCCAAGATATTGCACATTTTCATGTTTATTAGCTTGACAGATCACACTCTTGCCTCATGTCTTCCCAAAAGAAATCCAACCTAGCCTTTTTAAGAGTTCTATGGTAGCCTACATGGTCTACCTGTGGGTTATTATGAATGAATTGCAAAATTTTTGCCTGGAAAGGTGAAGATGGTATCACAACCAACCTTCCCTTCCTCAACAATAACCCTTGCTGCAAAGAATAATGTTTAGGTCCCTCTTGCCCTTGTTGTAACTTAGTTAGAATCTCGGAAGTTTTGGGACACAAGGAGTAACTATTTTTGAGTTCCTCTATCCACAAAGGGGTAGGAAAAGATATTAGAGCAACCGTGGCAAAACCTTCTTCATTTCTTCTAGAAAGTGCATCAGCTACAACATTTTCCTTGCCCTTCTTATAAACAACTGTAAAATCATATCCAATCAACTTAGAGATCCATTTTTGTTGTGCCTCAGTTCCCACCTTTTGTTCAATCAAATATTTTAAAGCCAGTTGGTCAGTCTTCACCTTAAAAGTATGGCCAAGCAAGTAAGGCCTCCATCGAGTCACTGCAGAGACAAGAGCTAACAACTCTTTCTCATAAGTAGACAACAATAAGACTTTACCTTTCAAGACCTTGCTATAGAAGGCAATTGGGTGGCCCTCTTGCATAAGGACAGCTCCCATCCCGATGCCTGAAGCATCACATTCAATAATGAATGTTTTGAAAAAATTTAGTAAATTTAAAACTGGAGGATTGCTGACAACTTTTTTCAAAGCTTCAAAGGCAACTGCAGCTGTTTCATCCCAATGAAATGAGTTCTTTTTTTAACAAGGAGGTCAATGGGGCTGCAATTGATCCATAATGTCTTATAAATTTTCTGTAACCCTCTTAAGGATTTCAAAGTTTTGGGGCTAGGCCACTACACCATGGCTATAGTCTTGGAAGGATCAGCTTGAACCCTTTTACCTGAGATGATGTGGTCCAAGTATTCGATTTCAGAGGCTCCAAATTTACACTTTGACATCTTAACATACAAGGTGTGTTGCTCCAATACTTGCAAAATAGATTTCAAATGATGAACATGCTCTTCTATATTTCTACTATAGACCAGTATGTCATCGAAGAAAACTAACACAAACCTCTTTAAAAAGGGCTTAAATATGTTATTCATCAGCCCTTGGAAAGTTTTTTGTGCATTGGTAAGCCCAAAAGGGCATTACCAAGAACTCATAGTGCCCTTCATGAGTTCTAAAGTTGTTTTGGGATGTCTTGCTCTCTCACTTTGATTTGGTGATAACCAGCCCTCAAATCCAACTTAGAAAACACTTGTGCAACAAAGAGATCATTTAACAACTCATCAATGACACGTATTGGAAATTTATCTTTGATAGTTACTTGATTGAGTGCACGATAATCAATGCACATCCTCTAAGTACCATCAGCTTTTTTAATTAGTAAAACAGGTGATGAAAAAGGACTTTGGCTGGGTCTCACCCACTGTTTTCAATCTCGTACTGTATGGTCGATATTTACCGTACCGGCCGCTAGGCCGGTACAGATACCATATACGTTTCGTACCGACCCAAATACTGGCTGGTACCGGCCATACCTGCCTCAATTTTGGCCTGTACCGGCCTATATTTCGGCCTTCAAATTTTTTTTTTTCATTTTTTCAAACTACAAGCTTACTTTTTGACCTCCAATTCAGATTAGGCTATTTATAATTTTTATATATATGTATTTATATATAATTTATTCATATATCGACTATCCTGAAACGGTATCGGTACCGAAATATTTCGTTCCAGTGCCTTGACCGGTACGACTTCCGATATGTTATTCAAAACACTGGTCTCACCACCCCAAAAGCCAACAATTCTCGAACAATCTTTTCAATTTCTGCCTTCTAGTAATGGGGATATCTATATGGCCTAACAAAAACAGGGTTTGCCCTTTCTTTAAGATTAATAGGATGGTTAAAAGCCCTATTAGGTGTTAAACCCATAGGTTCAGAAAAAACCCTTGGGTATGCATTCAATAACTTAGTAATGATCTTAGGAGTGGACTCAGGTGCTACCTTTTGATCTACCCCCACTAGGTGTAAGAACCACCCTTGACCATTTATAAAATCAAGTTTAAGCCATTTGTCTCCCATTAGCACATCAACAGTGCCAGTACTAATTCCCTGCAACACTACATCTTCCTTTCCTAACCTGAAACTCATTGACATCTTAGTAAAGTCCCAGTAAATAGACCCCAGAGTTTTGAGCCACTACACACCAAGAACAATGTCACGGCCTCCTAATGATAGCACATGAAAAGGAACAGAAAATTTAGACCCTTGTATCCTAACTACTTCTTCACCTTTTCCTCGACTCAGTACTTTAGTCCCATCAGCAACTCTTACCTGTAAGCTTGAATATCTTCCAATCCTCAACTCAGTACTTTAGTCCCATCAGCAACCCTTACCTGTAAGCTTGAATCCCTTTCAGTCCTCAACTCAGCCTTCCGAACCACTAGTGGATCTAGGAAGTTATGAGTACTTCCTGAGTCCACTAGAATTTCAACAGCGCAGGCACTAATTCTCCCATGCAATCTTATTGCATTGCTGGTAGTACAGCCTGAGATAGCACTAATAGACACCTCAACACCTTCCTCCCCTTCTTCTTGAACTACAGCATGTCTCTCCTCATCTCCTAAACATAAGTCATCCTCATTCACCCAAGAGGGGGTCTGAAACCTCTTGATTAACTTGCAAAAGGTAAACATTGGGATTTTACATTTATAAGTGGGATTTTACATTTATAAGTGGGATTCCACTTCTCATTACAGTGATAAAAAAGTTTTCTCTTCTCATCCATCTGAGAAGAGAAAACTTTTTTTACTAGTATAGGACTTCTTTGCACTATGGTACTATCCGCCATGAGAGGACCGCCCACTTTTAATTGTTTTTCTGAATTAAGAACCTAGTAATGTGCAGCAACAAGAACAATAACGCAATAAACCAAAACCCATAAAGAACACAAGATTAAGCCAAGAAATCTACTTTTGATTTCATGAGAGAGATTTTCGAGTAATCTCCAAACTCCTTACAACAATGAAATTCACTTCGTAATTTTCCAGTCCCCTTCCATTTACAAGAGTTTGTTATTTATACTAAGGCTACACAATAAAATGCAGCCGTTTAATTCAACTAATCAACTGAAAACAACGGCTATTTACAATTGCCAAAACGCCCCGTATCATTAAACGCAACGCACCGCTTCAAGTAACCGTTTCACTTCTTCAGACTTAAAAGTAACGCACCGTTTCAATCTTCAAATAACCGTTAATCTTCAAATAGCCTTTAAGCCCACAATTCCTTCATACTTACTATTGCTTCCCACTGCTTCTTCAAAAACTTACCCACGACAAATTATTCTATAACTTTTCTAAAAGAGAGCCATTACATATTAGTAGCATCGTCGACCTCGTTAGGCCAAAATGAAAATCACCGTTGCACGGAACAAGCAAAACTGCATGACTCTGTTTTACACTCACGGAAAAAAGCACACCCATGCCACGAAAAGCTGCATTGACACCACTCAGTGAGATGCCAAGCACCAGGCAACCACCACAGTTCACTACCACTGCCACTGCACAAAATATTAGCCAATAGCTCTACATCGTGAAGCCCCTCCGACAATCATTATGTACACCATGCAACGCTGTGTTGCACTGCACGTATCGCCACAAGACAACCACCATGAGCCGTTGAACACCAATGTTGCTCCTGTTTTCTCTTCGTCAAAACAAAGCACCGTCGCGGTCAAGAGAAACTGACGAGTCTCCACCACGCCGAAGCAGCTAAGAATAGCCAAGAAACTGCCACTGGTCACTGTCGAAATACACCCAGAATACGTCGATGCCCTGGATGGCCACTGTAAGCCAATCTCTCATCTGCTTTATCTTCTCCGTTTCTCTCTCCCTCTAACTGCATCGGAATCATCTTTTACACTAGGAGCTCCGTTCACCATGCACGGAAGCTGTCGTAATCACCACATAATCGCTTTGTACAACCGCCACGTAATCGCTATGAAAAAAGTGAATAAAACATGGGACCCACATGAAAAAAAATTAATTTTTTAATAGTAGATCCCACTCTTTTTCAAATCGATTATGTGGCATTTACGCACTTCACGGTTGTATGTAGAATTACTCTAAAAAAAATCTTTAAGAAACATAACTATTAGGAAAAGACATTTTCAAAAGCATGATTAATTGTTAGAAACAATGAGAAGAAGATTGACTTAAACAAGGTACTTATGAAATATTGATTGGAAACATAGAGGTGTTTTGAAAAGTGAATAACTAACATAGAAAATGGAGTTTTGGTTAGTAAAAATTTAACAAATTTTAGTTGTTGCTCACAAAGGAGAGGCTTGGCTGATAATGCCCCCACAGTCTCACCTTCATCATGAAATGTAGGACCATGCCATGTAAATATATGCATGTCAAGGATGCGATGCGATGCGATGAAGGGTCAAAAAAATGTTCATGCATGAGTCCAGCTGGAGGGATCGAAGATTCAAAATGATATGCAAGATCATGAAAATCATAAGCTCCATCTGATTTGAGTAGAGCAGAGTCCATGCCTTTAATTTTCTCAGGTTATCTCTGTTCAATGGATCACAATACATGACTGCACCATTTCAAGCCACCACTTAATATATGCTGATGACCTGTGCGTGCCTTCAATCCATCAGAAATTGGTTAGAAAACACCATATATCTTAGCGTTCTTGACAAGAATAGCATGATCAGTTAATGTTAAAGGTCATGGACAGGGCTAAAGACCATCGTCTTCTTTCTTTCTCGAAAAGAAAGAAAGAAAGAAAACAGTAGAAGGCCTGGAATGAATGAAGTGAAACTTTTGTTCATTGCAGTTAGAATGTGATCTAGTCAATAGAATTGTGCACTGATGGGAGGTCGGGAGAGGGGAGGGATAACTCACATCTTCCTAATTAAGAAGGTAACCTCAACAATAAAACTATAGTCATAGTAAAATAACCATAAGAATAGCCAATCAAGCTAATATTGGACATGTCATCATGAGAAAGCCACCTCCGATCGTCCCTGCCTACTCTTTTTACTCAGCAATATATATATATATATTGATTGAAATAAAAAGAATGAAAGAAAATGCCTTTAGTTGAATACACATATAGTTGTAGTAATAGATTTACACGTCTGGCTTGGCACAAAAAGCAGACTCGAAATCGAACCGAATAAGCTCACAAGTTGAAGTAGTGCAGAAGCCACACGTTATAATTCATACAATCAAGAGAATCAAAAAGCATTTAGTGTACATTGTGATTTGTGGGTGTTTTGGAATAAATAAAAGCAACTAATGACGTTGTTTTTGCTCTTTTTTTTTTTTTTTTCCCTTTCTCTTTGTGATTTCTGTCTTTTCTTTCCGAACCTTTGAATTCTTTGTGTAGCGTCTCTGTCCCGCGCGACTGCTTTGAAGACTAACTTCAACTTTAGTATCTTAACTTTAACTACAAACTGGATTAGATAATCGGTTTGGTGTACATTTTGTCTCGATCAAGCCTACCTTGTGCGTGCTTGTGCTAGCTATACCTTCGAGGCCTAGCTTGTACTTCCAAAACAGTAATAATAGATATAGTCATAGAATATGCAAGTTTCGTACAATAATTTTTTTAAAAAAATAGATTTATTATTAAAAACTTAGTTTTTTTTCTATAGATCTTATATTTATTTATTTTTTTAAAAGAAATTATACGGTACTTATATACTACATAATTGTAAATATCATTTCTCATATTTTAAACGACCAAGTTAATGGCTAAGCAGGAATATTGTGTACAAGGAGCACCTCCACTTGCAGTACAAGCGGCGATGGATCCAGCACACATCCACTTGCACTGCACTCTACGCACGAAAACAATTCAAAAAAAAAAATAGGTCACTTTTACTACTGTCCTTCTGAATTATGCATATGAGAATGATCCTCACACCATTTTGGCTTTTGTTTTCGAAACTTGTTCTTTATTTCCTTCCATATCTCTGAAACAACGTTAGTTGTGGGGCCTCTCACAGCCCCTAGCCCGCCCCAGATATAATAAACTCAAGCAAAAATGCAGCCCCACCTGAGCACCTGCATTCATTCTGGCTGCTGCCCCCTTATTCTGTCTTCTTTACGTGTGGATTGAACAACTATAATACTCTGTAATTATGCCCTTTTCATGCAATAAACACGACTGAATGGACTGCCCCCTTATCAGTCCATTAATTAGTCCGTACACACCTTCGTCCGTTTAGCATTATTCATATATATATATATATATATATATATATATACACGTATATGTTATACGTACGTATATGCAATGCAAGTACTGTTTTTGACTTGGAAAACCCTTTCCACATTTTATGCATCCTGTACCAACCATAAAGGCCTGCGCATTGCTAAATTTACGAATCCACACCTTCGCAATTTTGAGCAGTAACGCATTAAAAGAGTGAAAAAACGGAGAGAGAGAACCTTTGCTTAATATTTGCTCGAGTGAGGCTTGAGCAAATATCATACAGATTGTCCGTTCGACTCTTCGCTCAAGTGTGGCTCGAGCGATATTCACACAGATTGTTCGCTCGAGCCTTCGCTCGAGTGTGGCTTGAGTGGACGTTCAGTTTTGTCTTTTATTTATTTTTAAAACCACAAACACGACTAGACACATTTTTTTTCCTTTTTAATGTGTTTCCAGTGTGTACATAATTTTCAGAACATGTTAAATGATAGTTATTTGTTAATTGTTTCAGATTATTTTCATAGCTAATTATGGATTCCACACCACGATTGTCTACAAGAGGATGACGTACAGAAGATGTTGATATGCTTAATAAGGAGGAGTTGATGAATGTTGAGGCTAATCGACTAGCACGGTCGAGTAAAAAAAGATCGTGGACATAAAAACATTTCACTAAAGTTCTCGGTGATCGTGAGAACCCACATGCTCGATGCCATTATTGTGGACAATAATGCGATTATAATTAAAAGAAGCAAAGTACATCAATATTAATAGCACATCTTACGGGCTGCTAATGGTATAAGATACAGAAAGGGTTGGTGGCAACTGAACAAAAGAAGCAGAGTTATGAGACTTCTACAGCCACTGATGGCACGTAGATTAAGAAGATTTCAATCCCTCAATATAATGAGAATATGTTAAGGGATGTTCTTGTAGAGATAATCATCATTAATGATATGCCTTTTATCAAGGTCGACAAAGCAGGCTTCCGCAAATTTGTGCATACTTTAGAGCCACAATTTTCCATACATTCATGGTATACGGTGATGCGTGATTGTTTGAAGATGCATGTCAAAGAGAAGGCATTGATGAAGGAAATGTTTGTTACCACTAGTCAAAGAGTGTCATTTACGACTGATACGTGGACCTCCATATAGAATGTGGGTTACATGTGTATCACAACCCACTTTGAGTGGGCGTTACAGAAGCCGATTATCGGCTTCAAAGAAATTGTTAATCACAATGGTTCATTCATTGGCAAGGAGATGGATGACTGTATAAAGGATTGAGGAATCAGAAAAATACTTTGTATCACGTTTGACAATGCCAGTGCAAATGATACTATCATTGATTGGTTCAAGTGGAATACGATAATAAAAGAGGATATCATTCGTGAGCACCAATTTATCCACGTTCGATATTGTGCTCATATCATCAACTTCATAGTTTTTGAGGGGTTGAAGGAGGTTGATGATTTCATTACTAAAGTCTGGAACCTTATGAGATATGTGAGGGCTTCCACCCAGCAGCTCTGCTAGTTTAAGGTAATAGTCAAACACCTTGAGATCTCATCTTTTAGTATGTTGCAACTGAACGTTTTGACTCGATGGAACTCTACATACATGATGTTGAATGTAGCGTAGAAGTACCAACCAACGTTCGAGCGGATGGAGGTCAAGAATGGCGGCATGAGGTATGCTTTGCTGGAGTCAATTGGGGGAAGAAGAGGGCTCAATGCGCTGAACACAATTGATTGGGTCAATGTTATGTATTTTATTCAATTTTTGAAATTATTTTATGACATAACTATATGGATATCTGGGATAAAATATCCTACTGCGAACGTGTACTTCGAGAAGCTCTCGGTGCTTTTTGACTACTTGCAACAGAGTCATGTTGATAGTGTGGGTTTGTTGCTTGCTATGACTATGAGGATGAAATATAAATATAATAAATATTGAGGGGATGTTGGAAAGATAAATAGATTATTATTTATGACTGCGATCCTTGACTCCCGATATAAGTTGGTGATTCCAGAATCTTGGATTAGGGACGTCCTCGGTGATGAGGACACTGATCATTTATTACCAAGCTTAAATGTGATCTTAATGATTTATATAGTCATTACAACAGTAGTGGTCAGTCTTTAACCGGAGGTGATAGCTCCTCATCCTCGACCGGCTCGACATCTTCCTTAGATCACACACATGCATAGAGTTCAAATTTATTGCGACTACGAAGGTATCATCAAAACCGTGCATTGAGGAATATTATGCAGTGTAAGTCTGAGTTTGAGCATTACTTTATGGAGAGAAATGATAGTTGCAGTCATGAGTGTGCAAGTGTCAGGCAATCACTTTGAAAAAAATGAATAAATACGAGACCCACATGAAAAAAAATTAATTTTTTAAATATAGTAGATCCCATCTTTTTAAAGCGACTGCACGGTGCTTACACACTCCACGACCATTACTCCTTTATGGAAGATGTTGAGGCACCTAGTGAGACATTCCAGATATTAACTTAGTGGAAGGTGAATTCTGGTAAGTTTTCAATCCTCTCCCGAATAGCGAGGAATGTACTAGCTATTCCTATCACTGCAGTTGCCTCTCAATCAGCGTTTAGCACCGAAGGTCATGTCTCACATGCTTGTCGGACTTCATTATCTCCAACCACCTTTGAGGCCCTCGTTTGCACACAAATCTGGTTAAGTTCAATGCCCATTAGAGTAGATATCATTGATACCGAGAGCTATAGGCTTGAATCAGGTAACTTTATGGTTGTAAATGATTATTTACATAATTTTAATGTTTTCATTATTTAATTTATAATTTATATAATTTTGTAGACCTAGTTGTGAACCTCAAACTAATTGTGGATGACTGAGACGGATGCACCGTGGGATGGAGAACCCCTAACCCCTTTATCGGTGAGAAACTCAATATCATGATTACCATCATGTAAAACTCGTCAGAATTATAGGTGGAGGTGAGTTCATAATGTGTCTTATTTTATGTCATCTATCACTTGGCTGATGGTTTAGATTCTATCATTCTACAAGTCTATAGTTAAATGACTAAAGAAAATATAGTGTATCTGATCAGTAAAACTTCATGCACGAAATCACTATCAAGTATCGAGAATCGAGTCGACGAGCCATCGACTCAAATGCATGGGTTGTCAGGACTGATGTGGGGGACTGTGGCTATTTGAATCAAATCTATGACATTATTTATATTTTGGTGTTGTAAGTTTAACTTTATTGCGAATTTGTAATTTTAAATTTAAATTTATCGTTTGCACACATTAAATCACTTATTTTTGTATTGTACATTTTTTTTAAAGAAGAGTAGGAAATCACATTTCCAATAGTGAACCCCTCCTGAATTTATTAATAAAGTTCTCACTTATGGTGGAGGAATACCGTGGTAACAATCAAGGCCCATGGGAAAACCCAACAAGACCGCAACCAAGAAAACATTCTATGACAATCCTATGGAATGATTAAGAAAACAAAACCACAAAAAACCAGACAACTAGCATCTTAAAGATGGGAGGGCTAAGAAATCTAAATGGAACAATCCTCTGAGAATCTGAGGCATATCATAATTATTAGAAAAAACCAACTCAGCGCCTGAGGCCCCTTCCTTGGCTAACCAATCCGCCACCATACTACCTTCACTAAACACATGTTGAAATCGGCAATGCATAGTGCGAGACAATCCAACAAGTTCTTCCCAAAAATCCTCTAGGTACCACACACCACATCTTCCTCTATTCCACCAAAAAATAACCACCATCGAATCCATTTCTACTATCACATTAGAAATATGTAAATATTTATAAATTCTCAAACCTTGAAGGAGCGCTAGAAGTTCTGCTTTGTTATTAGAATCGAAACCAATATGAGAGGCATAAGCTTGGACAAGACAATCTGAGTCATTTCGAATAACCCCACCAATGCCACAAGTGCCCGAATTTCCCAGACAACTACCATCTGTATTCAATTTGTACCATCCCGATAGTGGTTTTAACCACTTAACCACTTTGGAACAAGGAGCTTTAGGCATAACCGGCTTAATCCGCAAGGCCTCTAGAATCATGCCATCCTGGCGAGACAAATTAATAGGATTCTTTGATGCATGACAAAGGGAACCTAGCCACACACAAATAGAATGAACAACAGCTTCATGAGTTTCCAAAATACCTTCCATACGTGCAAGGCATCTTCTCCTCCATAGGCGCCAAGTAACAATGATGGGAAAGATGTCCACTATAAAACCCACCTGAGAAGAAGAGCTAGCACGCCTAAACCAAGACCCAAAATTCTGCGTCCAAGATCTGCCAAGAGGATTACCAAACAGAGTGCCAAAAAATGACCATACTTTTTTTGGAAAATCACCCTAAAAAAGCACATGATTAATATCTTCAAGATGACCTACATCACAACAATCACATTTGGAAACAAGAGGAATACCAATTCGACGAAATCTTTCATCTACGCTCAAGGCCATGTGTCAAGCCCTCCAAAAATGTATAGACATTTTTAATGGAAGACTTTTATGCCAAATCCAATTATGCCAACCAAGAATAGAACCTCTAATAAGAATACAATGCCAAGCAGATTTAGAAGAGAACATACTTGACTCTGTAGGAGTCCAAACAAGCATATCCTTTCCAGAAGAAGGTCCAGATAAAGAGACTAAAATATCATCCACCTTCTTCTGCCCAATTAAGTTGTCCATAAGATCCACATCCCACTATCCAACAACTTGCACTCTTTAACTTTTAGCATGGGTGAACTCACTTATGGCATGTCATTAATTAAGGGAACATTATCCCTCCACTTGTCATACTAGAAAAAAAATCTCTCATTCTCTAAGTTTCCACTTAGAATTATTCAGCAATAGCGGGATACAATTAGCAACCATTCTCCAAAATCTAGACCCTTTGGTGCCCTCTATTAAAAACCAAGGCTTTGAGCCCACATATTTTGCTTTGAAAAAATTAGCCTATAGAGAAGTACCTTGTAAAATATTCCAAGCAAAACGCATATGTAAGGCTCTCTGAATATCTTGGAGATGCCGTAACCCAAGACCACCTTCCTCCATAGGGGTGCAAAGATGTTCCCAAGCCACACATTTCTTTTTATCTCTCCCATCGAACTCTCCCCAAAAGAAGGAGCTCATCAACCTATGAAGCTTGGTGATAGTAACTTGAGGGACCTGTAAAATAGCTGTTGATAATTGATACGTGAAGTTGGGGCTTGGATTGTTGTTGGGTTGCATATGCATTTATACATAGGATTACATGAAGATAATTTAATCATGTATAAAATGCTCAAATTTGGTGGATTCCTACACTCTACCTCTCGTTTTAAACTAGTGCCCACGAAGTGCTTGTTTTTATGTCTCAATCAAACTACTTCATTCATTTTATCATAATTTTACTTGCATTCATGCTTATACATCATATGCATTTAATCCATGAAAAGTTGAGACACATGAGAGTTATGAGTTTTGTAAAATTAGTGACAAAAAGGGGGAGATATATTGGAAGATTGATTTACTTCGGGTATTATGAAATTCGTATTGTGAATTTTAAGGAGAGTTTGAGTAAGTGTGTTGTTGAGGGGGAGTTGAATGAATTTTTATTATTCTGATTAATAAAGTTTAATATTGAGGGGGAGAACTAAAATATGGATATAATTCAACTTCAAGATTAGAACATGCTTAGATTTTAAATCTTGTGAAATTTAATCTTAGTCATTGTTTTATGCCATTATTTTTTGCCTTGAATCTCTACTCGGTCTCTTGGTCTACTGTTTGTGCTGTTGACAGGTTTTATATTAAATTCATCAAGTTGATATTGTCACCAATCCGCCACAGGAGGAGATTGTTGATGTAAAAGTTTGTTCACTAGGATTAGATGACTAGGACCTATTTGAATTATTGGATGAATGTAATTTATCTTTATCTTTATCTATGAATATTTAAATTCAAGGATAGATAGATTAATAGATAAAAGTTTGTCTTTATCTTTATCTATAAATATTTGAATTCTAAGATAAGTGGTTGAATAGATAAAGGTTCAAAAGACTTTTGATCTGGATAGAAGATTCAAAAAGAAGATATCAAGCAGAAAGAATTTCAAACTATCAAGAAGATATCAAATAGTCATCTGATGAAACTTCAGCGCTGGCCGTTAGTAGTCCGTCAATAGCGTAAAAAAATTATAATTGAATGTAACTGTCAGCATAATTGGATAACCACTAAGCAGCTTATTTAAAGAGACTTCGGCTGAAGGTTTCATTGATCTTTTGGATCAGTGTTTATGTTGAGAGCTTGGAGATTTGAGAGAGATCCAAGTGCTTGAGGTTGTGAGAATTCTTGTTAAGGATTTCTCTTTTCGAGTGTGTACTTACTCCATGTCGGAGTGGAAGTGATCAAGTTCAGCCACTGGAGTTCTAGGGAAGTTAATAGGTTGAAAATCGCGAGAGGTTCTGACTACTATTGCAGTAGAAGACAAATGAGTCATTTGTCTGGTCAAGTAAGAGAGTCAAGTTACAAAGGTTTTGTAATTGAGATTTACTTGTAATTGATTTTCAAATAATAAAATTGATTTTCTTGGGTTTAGCTGTCCCGTAGGGTTTTACGTTTAGAGATTTTTTTAAAGAGTTTCCCTTCGTAACCAAAATTGGTATTATACACTTTGTTTATTTTTTTATATTTGATTGTCTATCAAATTATTACTTAATTAACAACTAACCAATTTATTGAGTGAATTGATAGATATTTCTATTACGTTACAGAGGTACTTGGGTAATTTCAATAGTAAAGAGGTGAATCGCCATGCTAGATACAACATGCCTTAACATAATTAGTTTTCCACCAAAAGATAATAGTCGCATCTTCCAATCACTGATTTTTTGCCTCACTTTATCCACCATGCCTTCTAGATAAGACTGCTTAAGGTGCCCCAGAATACTCGAAACACCTAGATATTTAAAAGGAAAAGTCCATTCCATGAACCCAGTACGACGTAAAAGACTCCGCTTGCGCATAGGGGAAGTTTTTTCCGAACAATATAATGTTGATTTCTGAATATTGATAGACTGACCCAACCACCTCTCATATTAAGTCAGAATGTTTTGAAGTATTCGAACCAATCTCTGACTTCTATTAGAAAAAATCATTACATCATCAACATATATCAAATGAGAAATAGTAGGCATATCTCGAGCTTGATAGAAATGACCAAATTTATTATCTCTCACGCTGCCATGAATCATTCGGAATAGGACCTCTTTCTGAATGATAAATAGATAAGGTGACAAAGAATCCCCTTGACGAAGACCACGGCCTTCCGGGAATAAACCCTTGATCGTGTCGTTCATCATAATCGAAAACCAAGGGTTAGAAATACAACTATTCAACAAGTCACAGAATTGAGAAGAAAAACCAAACCTTCGCAAGACTGTAATCAGAAAAGCCCTATCCACACAATCATAAGCTTTCGCCATATCCGCTTTCAACATAATATTTCCCCCATGAACCATT
The DNA here is from genome assembly GCF_001411555.2 of Juglans regia. Taxonomy (NCBI): domain Eukaryota; kingdom Viridiplantae; phylum Streptophyta; class Magnoliopsida; order Fagales; family Juglandaceae; genus Juglans; species Juglans regia. Next base: position 6,067,194 of record NC_049912.1, on the reverse strand, counting down.
TCCTGGGTGAGAATAATGTTCTCAAAGATACTTCTTCCAGGGATAAAGGCTCCTTGCTCCGAAGATATCAGGCGAGGTAGGAGACCTGTTAATCGATTCACAATAATATTGGAACCAATTTTATAAAAAACAGAACAAAGGCTAATGAGGCGAAATTTATCAAAGCCTATAGGCAAATCCACAATAGTTTAGATTTTTTAATTTTTTTAATTTTTTTTTTTTACATTATCTTGTCTTTTCTTTAAAAAATATTTTTAAACAGTGATGGGTCAATAATTGGGCATTGGATAGTGGGCTATGAGCCCATGCTCAATCCGAGTAGCTAGGGCAAGCTCACATGTACTCCGATCGAAGTTGGAGTCAGAGATGATTTATACCTCTAACCCCAGTCAGAGTCGGAGGTCAAAGGTGGACATTTCGACTCGGTCGGAATCAGAGCCCACCCCTACCTTTGATTGTTTATTTTTTTATTTAATGATTAAGAAATTATTTTTTAATATATTTATCTAATTTTATTTTTTAAAATATTTAAATAGCTTAACAAATTGTATAAAAAAAGCAAAAAAAAATTGTCTTACCGATGAGATTCTCGGCGGTGGCTCTAGCAGCACCATTAATAATTGTGGTTGCAGACTGCATCTTTGTTGTTGACCTTTCACCATGTATAAAAATCATAGTACTGAACATTAATAACATGCATGGACCATCCTCTTCTGTTACACGAGTGGCCAACAACACTCAATATTAACACCATATTTTATGGCTCTCAAGCCCCTAAGGCGGCCCACCCGTTTACCAGTGGAATTGAAGTGCCAGTTTTTTCATTTGACAAATAATTTCTACATGCCTCAATTATATAAATCTAATATAATCTTTTTTTTATAAATAAATGTCATCTTAAAAATTTAAAAAAAAAAAAACCTATTTTTTTACGTATAACTTATACATAATTTATCTATTTCAGACTTGTACCTAACAATATTCTTTTTATTCAAACTGTACTTTTTTATAATAGTCTCATGCTTCATTTGCTTCTAAATTTATCTTAATTTATCTCAATTCATCATTATAATTTTTTTAAATTTTAATATAAAATATAATAAATAATTTAACTTTTTTAAATCTTAAAATAATAATAATATTAAAAAATAATATTTTATCATCTCAACTCAACTCAATTTAAGATCTAAATGCAGCCAATCTCACTCTATTTAATATTGAGATTTCATATTGCGAGCAAAAATCTTAATACAAAGAAGAAAATCATCTCACATTTTTATCTAACTTGAAAGATTTCAAGCGATAAAGTAATGCATAAAGTAAGTCTTATATCGTTTATTACTCATATAATATTGTTTAGATAATATTTAATGTTGTAGGGTCTACTTCATCTTACACTTTCTCTGAATTAAATTCGGACAATAATTTTAAAAGAAATTTGATCCCGCATATTGTGATCATCTAAAAAGTTAAAATTATTGATATGCATAAGATTGCGGTTTCAAAGATGAAATAATTGAGATTAAAGTTAAAAGTTGAATAAAATATTATTAGAATATATATTTTTAATATTATTTTTATTTTAAAATTTTAAAAAATTGAATTATTTATTTTACTTTGCGTAGAGATTTGAAAAAGTTATAATTATTAAATGAGATAAGATGAGTTGAGAACAGTTGTGAAAACAAACGAGAGTTATAAAGTAATTATATATAATTGAAGATAATAAAATTATAAAAAAGTAAGGTAGACTTGTAAGAGAACTGGAAATAAGAATCCACGAGCAAATAATCAGGAGGGATGCATATTCACATTAGAAATTGATGATAGAGTAGTGATGGTTTTTTTTTTTTGAACATAATACTACTTTCATTAACAACAAGAGTAGTGATGGTTTTGATCTACAGAAGACAACGCTATTCACAAATCATATTTATTTCAACCCGAAAAGTATGCATCCACGTCCCATTTCAAGTCTTGTTCTAAATCTACTGAGATATCGATTAAATCTTCTCTTGAATATGTTTCTGGCAGCATCATTTCATCCAAAAGTATGAAATCTTTCAACATTTGTGGATCCAACCACAAGCAATCCTCCTTGCTTTCTTCAACTGCTCGTTGAGTAGAACTCGCCGGAGTAGTAGTGCTCACTGTGTTTCTCTCCGTATCAACTTTAGGCGTTGGAGGCGAAACCGGAGGTTTGACAAAGTTTGTGAGAGCGTTGGGGCCTCTGATGCGAATGGCAGCCTTGTCGTATACCATGGCTGCCTCTTCGGCTGTGTCGTACGTCCCGAGCCAAACCCTCGCCCGCCGGAGAGGGTCTCTGATTTCAGCCGCCCATCTACCCCATGGTCGTTTTCGAACGCCTCGGTACCTCTTACCATCCTGCAAAAACTGCTGCTTTGCCTGTGCCGGTGCCGGAGTAGTACTCTTTTCTTCTTTGGGCTGCTTTGGCCTCTGTTTCAGCTCTGCATTCTGTGGCTTTGCGTTAATGGCCGCGTAGTGCGAGAAATCACGGATTCTGATCTCGTACACGAGTCTCTTCACTCGGTACTGACGAAACGGCTTTTCGTCTTCCTCTTCACCGCTCGACGAGTCAGTAGCATCGGCATCCGTGACGGAGATCCGAACGAGTTTTGGTTTCTCGGCATTGGAAACCGGAAACTGTTTGGCAAGAGATTTCACGAGCTTATTCGTAACATTCCGATGCTCTGTGTACTTGACCAAATTATGCATCTCTCGAACAACAACAACAACGACAATTGTACCCAAAAAATTGATGGAATGCGGAGAAGGAACAGGAACTGGACGAATATAAAAGCATCTAAAACAGATATCTCAATGAATGAATTCAGGAATAAGGAAACTCTCGGAGAGAGACAGACAGAGAAGAGTGAGAAGCAGAGGAGTTACGAGGAGCACAGTAGAGTCCAAATTCCTAAAGCAGAGAATCACACTTTTATAGGAGAATCCGAATTGAATTGCCCAACTATTTTTCATTTATTATATTTAAATCTGCTTTACAAAAACAAAACAAAAAAACGATTGTTTACAGCCGGAGATTCCGGCGGCGACCGGTGCCATTCCATACGACTCGCCGCATCCCCGTGCTGTAACGGCTTGGTTTTGAACACGTGGCAATCCTGGCCAATTATATTCGTCGCAATAGAGTCGGAGATATGCGAGTCACGTGAGTGAGGAGGAGGGAGACCGGACCGTTCTGTTGAGTGTGACTTTCTTTCACTATTTAAAATATTAATTTATTTTTTAAACAAATGAGAAAACATTTTGAATCACAAACCTTTTCAAAGAAAACTACTCGTTAAAATTAAAACCAGGCGATTTCTTTTTCTTTTTCTTTGAGAGTTACAAATAACTATATTAATTTTGTAAAAAACAAAAATTATACTCATTAATTCTACATCACACATTTATTTAATAAAAAAATAAAAAATAAAAATGTAATATAGGAATTCTGAGTAGAATAACTCTTCTATAAAATAAAAATAATACTGATAAAAATGGTGATAATAATAAATGCATCTTCAAATTCACGTTGATGATAATTATAAATTTAAAAAAATAAAAAAAGTAAAAAGTAAAAACACATCAAAATTATAATTCATCATGAAAATTTTAAAAAAGCGTACATTAAAAAAATATATGCATTAAAAAAATACAAACTACTTTTCTTTGGAAAAGTAATTAAGATACTTGATGTTCTAAAATAAATAAATAATATATATTTGAAAAATATTAAATGATTTTTAGAAAAGTTGGCCTCCCAAGATGAGTGACCATCTCTCTTTTTTAAAAGTGAATTAATCCAAAAACATTTTCAGGTTTTTATTATTATTTGTTTTTTGTATTTTATATTAATTTTTCATTTTTTTTTATAAATATTTCATGAATATTATGCATTTTAAATAAATCAAATGCTAGTTTCTTATTAATGTTTTAAATTTTATTTTCTCGTGCTGACTATATATTTTTTTAAAAAATTTTTAGAATGCATACTATTTATAATGTCATACAGATGATCTGTAGTGTAAAAACTTTCAAATAAAATTATTCATATATATAATAAGACACGTGTCCTCTTATGGTTGATTATGATGTGGTATATAACTGTCACATTTTTATCGAGAGATTAAAGCACCATTTAGATAGTGAGATGAGATGAGATGAGATGGTTTTAGATAAAAGTTAAAAATTAAATAAAATATTATTAAAATATTTTGTTTTAATTTTAGTATTATTTTTAGATTTGAAAAAGTTGGGTTTATTTATTATATTTTGTGTGAAAATTTAAAAAATTTATAATAATTAGATGAAATGAAATGAGATGAAACTGTTTCTATATCTAAACATAGTCTAAATAAGTGATGGCGAATGGCTCATTTTAAAACCAATTTAAAATCAAACCCTAATTTCAAAATCTAAATCATAAACTTTTTAAATTTTAAATACCAGATTGAAAAAACTTAATAATAATTTTTCCTTAAATTTAAATATGTAAGGACAAGCAGCTAGTGATCATAAGATATTGGTTGGATCTGGGTAGGTGGAAAACGAAAAACTCACCTTTTTTTTTTTTCTTTTATCCTGATTAGTAAGTAATTTTTGTGCTCCATCAATGTTTTACCATTCTCTTCACGTGATCCGACCTTGTTTTTCATCCCAATAATTCACATCCTTTAAAAAAATAATAATAATTAATTTAAATTTAAGGGTGACTTTAAAAAGAATAAACAAAATCATTAGATCAATCAATGCCTTTGGAGATTCTGAAAGTTGAGACTCAAAACAAAGCCTGGGATTGAAGACAGACGACCACATGAATCGCGACATGTTATCATAGCATCTGCAAATAAGCTGTGTTGTGATTAAGGTTTGGATTTAGAGATGAGTTGAGATAATTTGAAAATGAATTTCAATCACACCGGAGAAAAAAATTGGGAATTCGATCGGGAAAGGGGAGGAAGTGGACGTGGAACAAGATGGAGTGGGTTGGGGCACTTTTCTTTGGGTGAAAGTTTTGATTGACCTCACTAAACCTATAACGAGAGGCAGATCAATTACAGTAAATGGACCTAAGATCTGGATTCCATTAAAGTATGAGAAATTACCCAAAGTTTGTTTCCAATCTGCTTGAATTGTTCATGAGAGGAAGAATTGCTAGTCAACTGAAAACAAAAAAATTTCTTTGATTCAGCTCGGGCCGTGGTTGAGAGGTGAGGCCCCAGGAAGAAGGTGCGCTGAATCAATTCATAAGTCTAGTAGAAGAGATGATGTAGAGTTTCCAACTGACAGTTTCGGGAGAAATTCAAATTCCAGTGACGAAAACCTCGTTAGACTAAGTCAGACGAAGGATGCAGATTTGGAAACAGTAGAGAATCATGGAGCAAACAGAGATTAGGGCGAGAAATCTGGAGAAGATGAAGTCAATATGGCAAGTAACAGAATGAGAGAGGTTGAGTTTGAAAATGGAAATTATGGCTTTGGTAAAGGAAAGATTGACTCATGGCTTCTCAGAAGACTTGGTGGATCTCGTGACACCCAAAGGAATTAATGAAGATATTGGGGAGGGCCAATCTGGTATGTAGAAGGGTTGCTTGGGCGTTTTTCCTACTGGACCAGTTTCAGTGGAAATCCAAGCCTCAAACCCAGTCCACCTTGAACAAAAGGACGTTCCTTTGGTGATTCAAGACTTGGAGACAAACAACTAGCTCTCCCTCCAGCAACAAAATCCTATAGTGGAAGAATTGAGGCGAGGAACAATGATCAGGGATCCAAGAGACAACAAGAAAAGCAGAGATGCAACACTAAGGATAATTGGAAGAGGCGAGCCCATGCATCAGGTTCGATTTCTGGGTCTCCGAACCATAAGCCATGCAAAAATAGAAATCGAATAGATGAGGATAATCTACCTTCCTTAGGGGTGGTAAAAAGAAATAGAGTAGGGGGAGAATAAAATTGATTATGCTGAACTAGGTCTCTATCATCAACTTCCCAAAGAGGGGGAAAATCTTGAGATGGATACTAATAAAATTTTATCGGTGGAGGCTAGATTCCAGTCCTGCTAAGAGTAATGAAAATCATTGGTTGGAATTCCCGTGAGTTTGAGAACCCACAAAGAATTCGTGCTTTCTGTGACCTAGTCAGGAAGGAAGTTCCCATAATTCTCTTTTTGATGTTTGTGGTAAAAGTAGAGAAAAGGTTCACTCTGGGTTTTGAGTGTTGTTTGGCAATAGACAGTGTAGGTAGAAGTGGTGGGCTGTTATTCTAGAAAAACGAAGTTGATTTGACTATGACAAAATTTTCAAAGTATCACATTAATGCCTGTGTTAAAGAAGAAGGGGGTGATGGTAGGGAATGGAAGCTTACAGAAATTTATGGGAATCCAAATACACCCCACATGCATGAGACTTGGGACTTGATACGATCTTTTAGGGTCAGTAATGAAGCCTGGTTAATGTTTAGAGATTTTAATGAGATTCTGAGCAGTGATGAAAAAAGGGTGGAAAAGTTAGACTTGAGAAGCAAATGTATGATTTTAGATCCTTGTTGGATGACTATGAAGTGTATGACATGGGTTTTCTGGAGTAAAATTCACCTAGTGTAATAGAAGGGGTAGTCACAAAGCATAAGTGAAAGGTTCAATATATATGTTGCTAACCTGGAATGGAGTGTTATCCATGGTATTGCAGCACATTCAGACCATATCCCAATCATTTTCATGGTACGGCAGCAGATTTGAGGCGATGTGGGTGGAATCTACTGATTGTGAAAGAGTTATCATGGAGGCATAGGTGGCAAGCTCAGGTGCTTAAAAGGTGGAAAATGTGGTTGAGAAACTATCAAAGCGTAGTGCAAACCTTGAGGTCTGGAACAGGAAGGTCTTTGGACATATCAATAAGAACATTTAACAAAGTACAAGGAAAATCCAGCTACTTCAAGCTTCCGACCCCCACAGTACCAGAATTAAGGAAGCTCAAATGGACTTACAGATTTGGCTGGAAAGGGAAGAATTAATGTGGAGACAACGTTCAAAGGATTTGTGGCTATAATCAGGAAATCAAAACAAAAAATTCTTCCACAATAAAGCATTCTAAAGGAAGAAAAAAAATATGGCAGGAGGAGGAGGGGAAAGATGAGGTGATTCAATTTTTTTTTCAATAACCATTCACTACTTCAAACCGGAGGGGGAATTTGGATATTCTTGACGGCCTAGAGGGAAGAGGTAACGTAGAAATGAACAGGGAGCTCACTCAAACGTTTTCTTAAGAGGAAGTATGCACTTTTCAAATAGATGAATCCAATCAAAGCTTCTAGCACATATGGCACAGTGCCTATTTGCTATAAAAAATACTGGAGCATCGTGGGAAAGGATGTCACTGTAGCAGTTCTGGAGGCTTTAAACAATTTATGAGTTCCCAAATTCCATTAATCATACTCTCATTTCTCCGATTCCTAAGAAGAAGAAACCTAAGTTAGTTGCTAATTATAGACCAATTAGCATTTGTAATGTATTTTATAAACTGATCTATAAGATTATTGCAAATAGGCTTAAGGGGGTGCTACCTCATGTAATATCTTACTCTCAAAGTGTTTTTGTACCGGGTAGACTCATTTATGATAATGTCTTAGTTGCTTATGAGATTCTACATTAGTTGAGACAAAAGAGAAAAGGAAGAGAGGGTTATATGTCCCTAAGAGCACTGGCATTGGACTCATCAAATGAGTCCAATGTCCATAATTTGAAGAATTTAATGAAAAATACTCTGCATTGAATTCACTTTTTCCTTAAATCTTAAACTTTTAGCTACAGTGAAGTCTCTTCAATCGCCAAATTTAGCGACCTACTATTCAACATCTATACGGTTATTTTATTACGAAACAATTATTTCGCACGCAAAAGCCGTTCTCTTCCCTCTCTATTCTGCATTCTTCCTCTACCCCCGAAATCCCCAAATCCCCAATCCCTTTCGATTCCTCTCCTTTCCTTCTTCCTTTCCTCTCCTTTTCTTTCTTCCCGAATCGACGCATCTCCAGTTCTTTCTTCCCCCTTTTCTCTTCCTTCTTCCTCTACCCCGGAATCCCGAAATCCTCAAACCCATTTCCGATTCTTCCTCTCCCTTTCTTTCTTCCTCTCCTCTCCCTCTCTTTCTTCCCGAATCTGGCAAACCGTCTTCCCTCTCTTCTCTGTTTTCTTCTCCACCCCGAAACCCCCAAATCTCGACTTCCCGTTTCGATTCTTCCTCTCCCTTTCTTTCTTCCGCTCCCTTTCTTCCTCTCCTTTTCCTCCTGTTTTTCCCGAAGCTTGTATCATAAACTTTGCCGAGAAAGTGACCCGTGAATCTTCGTGAAGCAGATGTTGAAGTGCGTACGAGGTGTTTCAGGTGAAACACCACCTCCATCACCTCCATAGGCACACCGTCGCCGATCATTTCTCCCTTTGCTCCGAACGTTCTCCATCTCCGTGAGTTCACTCTCTCATATATATATATATATATATATATATATTAATCATATATGCATGTATGAAAAATTTTGCATGATTATTTATATGATTTTATATGACCTTTTTCTTGGGGCCGAATTGATTTTGTATGAATTTATATGATTTTATATGACCTTTTTCTTAGGGCCGAATTGATTTTGTATGAATTTATATGATCTTCATGTTAGTTTAGATGGTGGAGGAGGGGATTCGGCCCCATTTCTGGGGGGTTGTCAATGTTCTGTTCTTGCCAAGATATATGCTGCTTTTAGAGCTCTCTGTCTATGCCGTCCATGACTAGAACTTTTAGAGCTCTCTGTACCTGCCATCCATGCCTAATATTGAAGATATATGCTGATTGTGTATTAAGTTTTAGAGCTCTCTGTCCATGAAGTTTTAATTGCTGTCTTTAGGAAATCAAATTTTGTTAAGTTTTGATTGTGTATATTAAGCCTAGACAGAGTCTTTTTTCTGTGGGTCTGATGGCTTTATAACTGGTGATTCAGATAGCAAGGTATTGTTCATGCTTATATATTTGTTTGTGTACTTTTGCACACATTTATAACTGGTAATTGCTGTCTTGAAAGTTTTTTTTTTTTAAAATTCAATTTGGAGAGTTTTGTTGTCTTATTTACATTTGTGGCTGGGCAGTGGCTGCAAAAAACACGTGTAATTGAGTTCTGAAGTGGCTGGGCAGTCACTTCAATAGTTATTTGCCAAGCCCTACAATGTTGTTGATTGTTTCTTGCAAAAGCTGGAACCTCCTTGTTTTTTATTGAGAGTAAGAACTCCCGAGCCACTTATATTTCAAAATTTGAGGCCTTGTATAGGCAGTTATGCAAAAGGGTTTTGAAACATACAGATAAAAATGATTAAAAATAAAGTGGCTGGGCAGTCAACCTCTAGGGATAAAAATAAAGTGATTGAGAGTAAGAACTCCCTTAAATTAAGAAAGCCAACCTCTAGGGATAGTCTTAATGGCAATACACATTTAACTTGCAGGCTCTGTACTTGTTCAATCTACACGGATCCACTTGAGTAAAAAATAAAGTGCATCTTGTAATGTGAGGTCCGTGTGCCTATACTCGTGGAGTTGTGTATTTGAGTTGTATTTAGTGGCTGGGCAGCCACTATCTCTAATTCTGAACTTGTTGTTGTGTATTCAAGACTTGTATTTGAGTTGTATTTAGTGGCTGGGGAGCCACTATCTCTAATTAAAAATTTTTTGTTGTGTATCCAAGTTCTGTAGACTGAGTTGTATTTAGTGGCTGGGCAGCCACTATCTCTAATTAAAAATTTGTTGTTGTGTATTCAAGTTGTGTATTTGAGTTGTATTTACTGGTTGGGCAGCCACTATCTCTAATTCTGAACTTGTTGTTGTGTATTCAAGACTTGTATTTGAGTTGTATTTAGTGGCTGGGCAGCCACTATCTCTAATTAAAAATTTTTTGTTGTGTATCCAAGTTCTGTAGACTGAGTTGTATTTAGTGGCTGGGCAGCCACTATCTCTAATTAAAAATTTGTTGTGTATTCAAGTTGTGTATTTGAGTTGTATTTGAGTTTTATATGACCTTCTTCATGTTAATGATGTGTATAAACCAACATGCAACATGGTTTGATATTTTCTTAAAATATGCTTCCACTGCTTTGTTTTCTTGTGCTGAGTATTATCTTTTTTATTGTACTGCCTTGTATCTAATTTTTTGTGCTTATTGTGCTACCTTGTATCTATTGTTTGATTCTTAAAGGATGGGCAGTCCATCTGAGGAGGATCTCTTCTTCACCACTCTCTTACAAAGTGGAGGAGAAGGTTGCACTCCAACATATGAGCAATATTCTAGTGTTATGATCCAAACAACTCCTCTTAACGGTGAAAAGAGGCCTCCTCCAAAAAAAGTTCAGAGAGGTGCATCTTTCACTGTTGAGGAGGATAACTTACTTGTATCCGGTTGGCTCAACATTAGCATTGATGCCATACGGGGTACCGATCAAAAATCCACACAAATGTGGGAGAGAATTTCTGAGTTTTATCATGAGTATAAAAAACCAAATACTGCAAATCGTTCGATAGGGTCATTGATCAATCGTTGGTCCATGATCCAGAAATGCACAAACAAGTTTTATGCATTTCTATCACAAGTAGAGTCATTGCACCCAAGTGGTGCAACCGAGCAAGACAAGGTATGTACCATTTTCCTTTAAATAATGTATTTTTTTATCGATTATTTATTTTTTTGACAATATTCCTTCAATTTTTCAGATTGAAAAAGCTAAAATAATGTACAAAGAGATAGAGAAGGGGAATTTCACAGTGGAGCATTGTTGGTGTCAATTGAGACACCAACCCAAATGGCAGCAACACATGAACATGCTGAATACAAGGAGAAAACCACCCGATAAACGTCCAGCCAATGAGCAGTCTTTTGAAGTTCCCGATGACGTTGTGGAGGAGAATGTTGAGAGGCCTCCAGGCAAAAAACTTGAGAAGGATAACTTAAGGAAGCGGAAGGCTCAGGAAGCATGTGATGTTGACTTCAACGGTGCGCTAGAAAAAATGACCGCTGATAGGCGACTGTTCATGGGAGAGAGGAGAGCATGGGTGACGAAGGCTGATGAAGTGAGAAGTGCACAACTAGAACTTGATAAGAGGAAGTTCGAGGCGGAGATGAGTAAGGATCTTTCTAATATGACCGTCATGCAACAAGCCTATTTCCTGAATATTCAGAAGAAAATTTATGAGGACTCTTTAAATAATTCCGAAGGTACATTCGACACATCTCCATCCATACCTCATGGAGGTGTGTAACTGTTGGTTCATTTACAACCCAAAATTCCAGTATTTAGTGGCTGGGCAGCCACATGTATATCCAAAACATGTGGCTGGGCAGCCACTAGTACTACTGAATGTTAGTTTTGTTTTAAATAGATGACTGGACAGTTAATTAATGTTTTTGTGGATTAGAGACTTTATTTTGTTGAGGTTGGACAGCCACTTGAAATTGGCTCATGTTAGTTGATGTTGTTGTGGATTAGAGACTTTATTTTGTTGATATGGACAGCCAGCAGTCTCTTGGCTCATGTTAGTTTATTTTGTTGTATTTAGAGAATTTATTTTGTTGATATGGACAGCCAGCAGTATCTTGAATGTTAGTTGATGTTGTTGATGTTAGAGAATTTATTCTTGTTGATATGGACAGCCAGCAGTCTCTTGAATGTTAGTTGATGTTGTTGATGTTAGAGAATTTATTCTTGTTGATATGGACAGCCAGCAGTCTCTTGAATGTTAGTTGATGTTGTTGATTTTATAGAATTTATTTTGTTGATATGGACAGCCAGCAGTATCTTGAATGTTAGTTGATGTTGTTGATTTTGGAGAATTTATTTTGTTGATATGGACATTCTAGATGTCATGAATTTACAATGGCAAGATGGTCAAGTGAGTTTATATCCACAGTACTTCCCAACTAAATATCTCTCTGCTATTGATTTATCTATTAAAACTACAAGACAACCAAAACCCTTTGAAATTGTCATGTTTTGATACTGAAATCAGTAATGGTCATGGATCTTTTGATTACTTTAGGTAGGACCAATATGATTCAGGAACCATTTGATTAATGACATAGGTATTTGACGATTCATTCAATTTCTTTATCAGATTACTCTCCAAAATACCCCAAATGTTTTTTCAGGTTCCTCACAAATCTGATACACTTGTACTAGTTCACATGAATCACAGTTGATATAGTTCATCGAGTTGGAATTAAGACATCAGGGGACCAACTATTATACAACAACTTGAAAGTGTCAGTCTGGCCGAAAGGCAGGTAAATGAGAAAAAACGATAAATTCAATGTCTCATTTGCACAGAAACAGTTTTTAACACCCAAATAAACAATGCAGAATTCATTTTTAAAATGATAAAATAAACAATGCAACAATGATAAAATTAAAAATAAACAATGCAACCACAAAATGATTGCATTGTCTTTTATATATTGTTTTTAAGCATGAATATGAATTTGCAATATTCCAAATGACATTCATATTCCAAAAAGTTTTAAAACAATATTCCAATAAAAAGCTTTAAAATAATAAACAACGACACATCATAACTAATAAACTTATTTAATAATCATAAACAACAACAGTGAACTCCATGCATATTCTACGGGTACTCGACAATAAACGGCAATAAACTTCATAACTCGTAAATTATGAGCGGCCATGCAAATTCCATAAATGCTCAATAAGGTCAGCTTGGAGTTGAGAATGAGTGCCTCTATCTCTGATTCGATGATGTTGCGCAATGAATTCCATGAATTCAGGTATATTATCGCGTGAAATTGGCTCATGTGGAGTATCATCATTGGATTCGTAAATAAACTGGTCAGCCCCGAGATATTGATGACGCTCATCTTCAACGATAATATTATGCAAGATAATGCATGTGTACATAATGTCTTTTAGAACTCGGGGCTGAAAATACCTAGCAGGTCCATGCACAATTGCAAATCTAGCTTGGAGTACTCCGAAGGCTCGCTCCACATCTTTCCTTGCAGACTCCTGACAAGCAGCAAAATGTTTTTTCTTTTTTCCATGTGGAGCAGGAATTGTCTTCACTAATGTTGTCCATGAAGGATATATACCATCAGCAAGATAATATCCCATTGTGTATTCGTGACCATTGATTGTGTAGTTGCACGGAGGAGCATGACCTTCGGTCAACGTGGCAAAAACAGAAGATCGATCGAGTACATTGATGTCATTATGAGACCCAGGCAAACCAAAAAAAGCATGCCATATCCAAAGATCATAAGATGCAACAGCCTCCAAAATAATAGTTGGTTCATTTACGTGACCAGAGTACATACCTTTCCAAGCACTAGGACAGTTCTTCCATTTCCAGTGCATGCAATCAATGCTACCCAACATTCCTGGAAACCCACGGTTTTGTCCAACTTCTAGTAACCTCGCTATATCACTATTGGTTGGAGACCTCAAGTACTCACCCCCAAAAATTGACACGATCGCCTTTACAAATTTCTTCATACTCAACCGTGCGGTGCTTTCTCCAATTCTTACATACTCGTCCATAAGATCTGCCGTAACCCCATATGCAAGCATCCTAATTGCTGCAGTTATCTTTTGAAGGGAGGACAATCCAAATCTCCCACTAGCGTCTCTTTTTTGGACAAAATAATCATCGTGAGCTTCAACTGCAGAATGTATGCGTAAAAAAAGATTACGATGCATTCGAAACCTTCTCCTAAATACGTTTGGCGGATATATTGACGGCTCAGCAAAGTAATCATTCCAAAGGCGCTCATGACCTTCCAATGGATTACGTCGGATGAACATACGAGGTTGAGAATTACGACGACGTGAAGCAGATGCTCCCTCGACTGCATGTTGTTGTCTATGTAGGGCCATTGCTTGTATCATATACTCCTCGTGATCAAAATAATCTTCATCTTCTATATGATCAATACTCTCAAAGGGATCCATAGGGAATTGGGAGAATTGTGTATTTGATGGAATGAAAGAAGAAATATTGGTTTTTGATGAGTGGGAAGTAATGAGAGGATGGATCTATTTATACAGCTTAATCAGAGACTATTAGTTGTAACTAAAAAAATTGGTAAAAGAAGAATGGTTGGCACCATCTACTTGTTGGGTAGAAGAATGGTTGTTAAAATGTGTTTGTTAGATAATTAGGTTGAGAAAAAAAATTAATACAATTAATAATAATTTAAGTATCAAATTAAATTATTAATTAACATATATTAGTGTAATTATAAAATTTATTATAAAAAATAATATTATTAAAAAAATAATATTATATTATTATTTTGATGAATCTAATGGCTAATCCAATGTGGAGTTATGGATAAGGAGATTTTAGATATATGAAAAACATGTACTTTTCATCAAATTTTGAAGATGAATTTGATGAATCCAATGCCAGTGCTCTAAAACTTGATATGAGTAAAACTTATGACAGAGTAGAATGAGACTTTCTAGGGAAATTATGCTAAAGTTGGGTTGTCATGAAAAATTGGTGGATTTGATTATGAAGTGTGTTAGAATAGTGTCCTTCTCCATTTTGATTAATGGTGAGCCTAGAGGTCTTATTAAATCTTCTAGAGGCTTACGACAAAGAGACCCTTTGTCCTCTTACCTATTCTTATTTTGCACTGAATGCCTTATTAATCTGTTGTATCAGGTGGAAGTTGCAAACCAGATTCAAGGTATTAAAATTTGTAGAAGGGCTCTAAGAATTAACCATTTTCGTTTTGCAGATGATAGCCTTTTATTCTACAGAGTAGATATGCAAGAAACCCAGCATCTTCACAGGCTTTTAGAGCAATATGAGAGAGTTTCTGGCCAAAAAATCAACAAAAGCAAAACATCTAGGGTTTTCAGCAAGAATGTTTGTCCAGTGAAAAAGAAAGAGATCATGGCTTTCTGGGGAGTTCATAGTCACCAACAATATGATAAATATTTGGGTCTTTCTCCTATGATTGGTCGAGAAAAAAATAAAGCTTTCTTAGATATCAAACACATAGTATGGCAAAAGCTGCAAAGTTGGAAGGAAAAGATTCTATCTCAAAGAGGAATGGGGTTCTAATCAAGGCTGTTGCATTATCTATCCCTACTTATTCGATGAGCTACTTCAAATTACTAGGAAACCTTTGCAATGAATTGGAAAGGCTAATGGCAAGGTTTTGGTGGGGTCAAAGAAAATATGAGAATAAGATCCACTGGGTAAGTTGAGAGAAAATGTATACAACTAAAGGAGAATGAGGGATGAAATTCAAAGACCTTAAAAACTTTCAATATGGCACTTCTTGCGAAAAAGGGTGGAGAATAATGAATGAAAAGTCATCTTTATTGCACAACATTTTTAAAGCCAAAGACTTCCCAAACACTAGGCTTTATGGATTCAAAACTAAGGGTTTTGCCCTCTTATGCATGGAAAGGTATATGAGAGATAAATACGTGTCTGTCGTATTGATGTGGATGGAGTGAGAAATGGAAAATTTAGAAACATATGGAATAATTACTGGGTTCCAGGTTACAGAAATATGTTGCATCATTGGAGAGGGGAAGACTGACAGACTAGAAGGGAGAAAGTGGAGAGCCTCATTGATGAAGATACTCGAGGATGGGATATTGGAAAACGTAAAAGCTCTCTACCACCTAGTGCAGTCACAGAAGTACTAAAATTCATGCTTACACTTGGAGAAAGAGAAGATAAATTGATCTGGGAACCAAAAAAGGATGGTCATTTCTCTATTAAGAGTGCATATAGACTACTCTGATAGATTGACGAAGGCAATAAGAGAGGTGAAAGCTCAAATTGAGTATAGCAAAAATAGATTTGGAGAGAGTTATGGAGGTTACATATGCCTAATAAGGTTAAAGTGTTTTCTTGGAAAGCTTGCAAAAATGGCTTACCCACAAAGCACAACTTGATGAAGAAGAACATTATCAATGAGGACTGCTGTGTTTTTTGTGGCAAGGAATATGAAGACCTTGTTCATGCACTTCTGGATTGCTCAACTTTAAAGGATATATGGTCTAAGCACATTCCTTTCCTAAATCTCTCCCACACTCAAAATGATTTTGCTGATATGGCAAGGCAAGTAAGAGCAAAAGGTAATCGAGAGGACTTGGAAAAAAAAATTTCTGATCTTCTGGGGACTGTGGTTTAGAAGGAATCAGAGAATTTACGAAAACAAAATACTGACTTTGGATGAAGTTGTAGACTATGTTTTATCATTGCTGAAAACTCATAAGGAAGCCATATTTTTTAAGAAATGGGAGAACAAAAAACAATGTTGCTTGGTCTATCCTCTGAAGGTGTTTTTAAACTTAATGTTGATGGTGTTATGTTTTATGACCAGCATAGAGCAGAGGTGGGAGAAATTTTAAGAGACCACAAAGGAGAAGTTATCATGGCAGCAAGCAAAAAGGAAAATGAAGTTAGTGATCTTTCTATTATTGAATTATTGGCTATGTTCAGAGGCCTACAACTTTGTGTCCTTCTCCATTTTGAGTTGGAGGGTGCTGTTAAAGTCCTTAGAACAAAAAAACCTTTTCTATTTGAGGAAATGTGGGTGGAAAATAAGGATTGTGAAGATATTATAAAAGATCAATGGAGGAGGGGTAGTGACCAGTCGAGTATGGAGGATGTCGTGGGTATGATTCGGAAGAGTGGGGCAAAATTGCAAGCATGGAATAGGAACAGTTTTGGTCATGTCTAGAAGAATCTTCAGAAGGCAAAATTGAGGTTGAAACAGTTATATGAGGATGACCATGGAGTTGATATTTTAGCGGTGAATTTGGCTCGAAATGAGGTACAGATCTGGTTGGAGAGGGATGAGGTAATGTGGCGACAGCGGTCAAAGGCATTATGGTTAAAAGAAGGGGATCAAAACTCTCGATATTTTCACATGAAAGCATCGCAAAAGAGGAAGAAGAACAATTTGGTGAGGATTCAGAATGAGAGTGGGCAGTGGCATGAGAAGTCTAGTAAGGCAAGGTGATTCTCGATTACTTTAGAGACTTATTCACTTCTACAAATCCGAGTGAGTCTCTAGAGTTTCTGAATGTTCTAAGGGGTATAGTCACTTCACATATGAATGAAGATTTAAGCAGAGTGTATACTGAAGAAGAGGTTAAGGAAGCCATATAGCAAATGAATCCGTCCAAAGCTCCAGGCCCGGATGGGGATGTCTCCAATATTTTTCCAAGAATATTGGCATGTGGTGGGGAGTGTTGTCACTATAGCTGTGTTGCATGCTCTTAATTCAGGTTCTTTTCCGTCTTCTTTGAACCACACTTTTATTACTTTGATCCCAAAAAAAAAGTCCCCTCTTAGAGTTGCTAATTATAGACCGATAAGTTTGTGTAATGTGGCCTATAAGTTCATTGCTAAAGTTGTTGCAAATAGGCTGAAACTGGTTTTATCTGGTATTATTGGGGAGAGTCAAAGTGCATTTGTGCTGGGGTGGTTAATTACTGATAATGTTCTTATAGCCTATGAGCTAATCCATTATTTGAGGCTTAAGAAAAAATGGAAGAAGGGGTTTATGTCTTTGAAATAGGATATGAGTAAAGTATATGCTAGGGTGGAGTGGGGGTTCTTGAAATCTATTATGGAGGTGATGGAGTTCAATCAGGGGTTTGTTAAGATGGTCATGTTGTGTGTTAGTTCCATGTCTTTTTCTGTGCTTATTAATGGTGAGCCTAAGGGTCCTATTTTGCCATCTAGAGGACTTAGACATGGGGACCCATTGTCTCCTTATCTATTTTTTCTGTGTACTGATGGGCTTATAACTTTATTGAAGGAAGCTGGGCTGAGAAAGCATATTTCAGGAATAAAAATCTGTAAAAGGGCTCCGAGAGGAGATAAAAAATTTGTGGAAAAATTCTGATATACATCAGTATAACTTGGAAGGAAAAGTTGCTATCACAAGGGGGCAATGAAGTTTTGCTTAAGGTTGTTGCCCTTTCTATACCTTCCTATTCCATGAGTTGTTTTCTTCTCGCCTCAAGCTTGTGTGATGATTTAGAAAGTATGATGGCTCGGTTTTGGTGGGGGCAAAAGGAAAATCAGAGGAAAATACATTAGTTAAGTTGGAACAAAATGTGAGTTAGAAAGTCGTGGGGAGGATTGGGTTTTAAGAAGTTGAGTCTTTAATTTGGCTATGCTAGCTAAAACATGGTGGAGATTAATTCAAGATGAGTCTTCTTTACTTCATAGGTTGCTTAAAGCTAAGTATTTTTCAAGCTCAAATTTTGTGGAAGCTGGGTTGGGTAGGTCCCCCTCTTTTACTTGGAGAGGGATTTGGGAGTCAAAAAAATGGGCAGTGGATAGGTGTAGATGGAGAATAGGGGATGGAACTTCAATTAACATTTGTCTTGATAGATGGATTCTAGGTCATAATTCTCTGGTGAAGGAAGGGATTGTGGGTGGTGAGGGAAATAGGCTGGATCATGTGAGTTCTCTCTTTTGTGAGACGCCTAGATCCTGGAATGTGGAAAGACTTAGAGCTCTCTTTAATCCAAGTATTGTGGCGGACATTCTGAAAACACCTCTATGTGCTGGGAATAATGCAGATAAGATAGTTTGGGGCTATGAAAGAAATGGTTTGTTCAGTGTTAGAAGTTGTTATCACTTTATTCTAGATCAATAGGGTTCCCAAGAAGCTGAGTCTTCTTCTGCAAGTGTTCAAAGAGTGGTTTGGAAATATATTTGGAAGATGCTAGTTCCTAAAAAGATCAAAATATTTGCCTGGCGTGCTTGTAAGGATGAATTGCCTACAAAGGAAAATCTATTATTAAAGCATGTTCCAAATGATGGGATTTGTAGTTTGTGTAATGATGGAGAAGAAGGAACTTTTCATGCGTTGGTGGGTGACTCACTCAAAAAATGAGTAGCACAAAGGCTATTCCAAGTGCAAGAGGATGTCGCGTAATAATTAGAAATAAATTCATAGATCGTCTTCTCAGGGAAAGTTACTTAAAATCAAACTCGTTTAAAATGATGAAAATATTCACAAAGAGAAAATAAAAATGATGGTATATGCAATAGATGGAAAACTGCAACAAGAATGAAAATGGCACAAGTCATGGACTAGATTCATATTTTTGAGATTTTGAGTGTCGAAATGAAATGTAAAAGATTAACAAATTGAAATTAACAATCAATTAAACTGAACAATCTTAATTAATCTGAAAATTAACAATAAAACTGAAATTATTTAAGTCATAATTAAACTTTAATCAATCTAATATGCAATGGAACTAAGAGATTAATAAAACTAAGCTAATAATTAAACTAGATTAGAAAGTAATTGACCAAATACGAACTGAAAATTGAAAAGCCCCAAAATCAAGATTATAGGGTTCATCCTTGTATTCAAATCATAAATTCTCAAAATTAATCCATAGCAATTGTAATCACTGTTAAATGAAAGCTTAAAAAAACGAGAAAAATAAATAACACGAAGTAAATAAATAGCAAATAAAATGCCCAAAAGTCTAAACCAAATATCTCAAAAATATTCCATAAATTTTAAACTGAAATTAAATAAAAAGTAGGAAATGAAAAGAGCAAGCCAAATAGATGGAGATGGAGGTGGTAGGCAATGGCAGAGGCTACTGGAGAGGCAATTGAACCCTGGAAGAATTCTTCAAATGTACTGCACTGCTCTGCAAAAAGTTTCCAATTTCGTGCTAATGATATGCTTAAATAGGGTATGAAAGAAACCCTAATTTTTTCATATTCTCGCACACAAAATCGCTTAAATTTTAGGACTCAACTTGGAAGCCACGTACATGCTTCAGGAGTTCGAATTTGGAAATTCTTATTAGAGATAACTTTGTAGCCCTTTAAGATATTTTTCCAACGCATCAAGAATCTTATTAATCCGATATTTGAACTGAAAGTTATGATTAAAATTCTAAAGTGTGTCCATTCTGTCTCCTAACGTATTTTGGACTCTGATCCGAATTACTCTCAAACTCCATCATTATCCTTATTTGAAGAGTACTATACTCGTTGAAAATTCTTAAATTGTTCCAACGTCTTGTCCACTTAAAAGTCTTTTGAATTTGAAATTAGAAATAAAATAATATAAATTAGAAATAAAATAAAATAAGAATAACAGAATATCAAAAATATGTTGTGTATGTGAATGAACATTATCCAATTAAATCACAAGTTATAAAATTAAGCATGAATCATGCTATTAACCAATTTAAATCACAACTCGAATTTATTCATCTTAACTATTTATTCATCTAAAACTAATAATAATGTAATAAAATAAATAAAATATATTTATTCTAAATATATAAAATATGCAATAATTCAGCTCAATTAGTGGGCTGCAAGCTGCTTCAGAAATCATGGAAGGATTATTTACCTGTACAAGCCATTGACAATGTTGTTACTGTTTTTGAGATGGCTTTTAAGTTCTGCAATACTAAGCAATGGGATAGTTTGTCTATTTTCTTTGTTTTGGCATGAGGGTTTTGGTACCGGAGGAATAAGCTTTTTCATTATCAGATTCTCATTTCTCCCTACCAAGCTGCTGAACATACAATTTCAGTGCTTAAGAGTTTTAAAGCTGTTCCTAAGCAAACCAGGCTGCAAGTGCAAGCGTTGTATAAGTGGAAGGCCCCGCAACCAGAAATTCTGAAGTTGAACGTTGATGGAACAGTTTTTTCAGAGCTTGGAAAAACAGGGACTGGTGCGATATTGCGGTATAGCATGGGCAGCGTTTTATTGGCTACAACCACATCAGAAATGGTTGTTGATGAACTCGAGCACATTGAGCTGTTAGCTCTTTTACGTGGCCTTCAATTCTGTTCAGGAATAGGAATACACAAGCTTCAAGTGGAAAGTGACTGCCTACTAGTGATTGAGGCGCTGCAACAAAACGGTATGTCAAGCTCAATGTTTGGTGGCCTTTATTCTGAGATTAAGCATCTTTCATCTTTTTTTTACTCATGTCTGTAGGGAAGCCAATATGGCTGCACATTCTCTTGCTCAATATGAGAGAAATGTTGAGAGTATCAACATGTGGTGGGTTCGTATTCCGGACTTTTTATCTCAAACCTTGTGGTTTGATTTATGTCTGTAATCTTCTTTTGATTAATGAAGTTATATGTTTTGTCATAAAATAATAATAATTAAAAGAATCAATCACCATGACCTGAATACGACACACTTGTTTCACAAAATGACCCAACTCGACTAGTTTGACCAAACATATCAAGACATGTAAAAGGAAACTACTAAAAGGAAAAGGTGAAAAAATACTCGGGCATTCCCAAACACAAACATGTCCTCCAAAACTGATATTTCGTGTTAATTATATAAGAGCACTCACAATAGATTCTTCATTCTATCCTTTAAAATACATAATCAAAACTCATTTTTTCTATTTTACATATTGACTTTTACAATATGCTATACATTAGCTTATCTATCTTTTCATCATATCATTTAAATTATATTATACTTTTTAATATTTTTTATTCATTTCAAATATTTTCTCTAATTACTAATGATATTCTCATATCTTTTTATATTTGTAATATCTCTCCATATACAATGTCATATAATTATGTTTTATTTTAAATTAATCCAAATTTATAAGCTAAAACAAAATATAAATTAATTTAAAAAATAAAAAGAATAGATTATATAATGAAAATATTCTTAAAATATATTATGAGAATATTCATTCTCAATAATTATATAATGTGAATAAAGAGAGTTGAAGAAATAAGAAACTTAGCAAGAGGAGGGAAGAGAAATTAATTAAAAATGTTTACAATGATGAACAATATTCTCTACATCTAGAGGTTTACTGTAGCAGAATGTAAAAGTATCTTTAAAATATAAGATCCAATGGAAGACACTTTTGAGAACATTTTTTTATATTTTAAAGAAAAATGTATTATAAAAGATCCATTAGTCTAAGTTATAACTATATAAGTATATAAATATATTAGTAAATACATATTTTTTATAACATATGTACAATATCGAAGTTGCTGTTGGAAGGCAAAGTCGGATTGGAATCGGAGTCAAAGTCAATCCAACAATACTCCGATCCGATCCGGCAATACCTTTGACTCTTATTGAAAAACTAAAAAAAATCTAATTCTGACTAGGGGTGTAAAAAAAACCTGTGAACTGGACCGAACTGGACCGAACCAGTGAGTTTGGTCCGATACCAAGTTTGGTCCAATCCGATACCGGTTCCATTTTTTTCAAAACCGGTCGAAATCGATTCAGTTCCGATTTTCTTTTTTTTAACAGCAGACCGAACCAGACTAGATCGGTTTATATATATTAATTTTTTATATTATATAAAATATTTTTGATTTATATGATAAATTAGTAATTAATATAATATTAATTTATTTTAGAGAAGAATATAATATTAAATTTTAAAATTCTACATAAATAACTATATATTATTACTATAGTATATTGTATTAGTAGTTATATTAATATTATATCACTATATATTATAATATATTATAATATATCACTATATTATATATTATAATATATCACTATAGTCTATAAAATAATTATAATATGTATTATAATATACTGAAAAAGCTTGACCAAACTAGACAAGTAAAATCATAAGTATCAGTTTAAAGATGAAACCGGTACGATATCGGTTATTCAAATCATAAAACCGGTATATACCGATTTGGTTCTAAAATATGTCTAAAACCAAACCGAATCAAACCAGTTACATCCCTAATTCTGACTCTGCTTTATCGAAGTCAAAACAGAGTCGAATTTTTGCTCAATCCTGACTCTATCTAGTAAAGAAAATATAGTGAAAAAAAGACAAGTAAAAATTGTACACAGATAGCATTAAATATTAGGGAGTTCCTGTGTTCTATATTTTTATTTAATTATAAAAGGTGATCAGAGAGAGAATACTGCAGGAGATCTCTATAACAAGAAGACTAGCATACAAAAAAATTTTATAAAAATAAATCTTAGATTATAAAATAACTTTTATTATAAAATAAATCTAACATATTATATAAAATAATATCAATTTATAATTTTATTTTTATAAAATCTCTTTAATAGTTATAACATTTAGATTAAAATAATTAAAAGAATCAATCACCGTGAACTGAATACGACACGCTTGTTTCACAGAATGAACCCAACATATCAGGACACGTAAAAGGAAACTACTAAAAGGAAAAGGTAAAAAAAATAATCGGACATTCCCAAACCCAAACATGTCCACTCCAAAACTACTATTTCGTGTTAAATTTACAAGTGCAAACAATATGACAGTCCTAATTCTTATCCTTATGCGCAATTTCTGTAGGCTTTGTTTCCTCTCAAGATGAGTAAGAAGATAAGAGACACCGAACACCGCTAGTGTCTGTCTCCCTCCAAAGTAGAACGTCGTACCCTTAATAATCCATTAAAGCAAGAACAAGAAAAAGCTAACTTCGAACACTCATGACGATGCTTAAAACGAGCAGAAGATTATGGACATGTACTAACTGCTAAAATGGAGCAACGAAAAGACTGAAGAAAGCAGAAGGCGTGAAACTGCAAGAGCACACTTGCCACGCCTTTAGGCGATGTGTTAAGATACAATTCATTTAGTCAGTCGGCACATAATTTTTTTTTTATACATAACAAGGGAATAAAAAGACAAGGTTCTCTTCCTAAATGCAACAAAGCGTTGAAGATCTAACCCATGGCATACTTCTGGGTCCAGCTCCTAGCAGTTGTCTCGTACTTGGCCCTGTCTGTCTTGTACATATGAGCAATTTCTGGCACCAAGGGATCATCTGGGTTTGGGTCTGTCAAGAGGGAGCAGATGGACAGCAGCACCTGGAAACACAACAACAAACCTTTCCACCAACTCACAAAACAGCAATGATGTATGAAACAGTTAACAGGGGTGAAATTCAACAAGCCGATTCTATGAACATTTTCCTCCATGGAAATTTAAACGATTGGGACACGGGTTGAATATGATTACAACAAAATATCTTTCTACCATCTGATTTCAGACTTAAAGGAGTGTACAATCATGGGTCTTTTCCTTTTCCCACAATTCATATTTCAAAGTGGAATTTTCTTTTTCTTTACACATACTGAGAATCTTGGCAGTTTATTTAAATCAGTTGCACACTCATCATCCTGATTTTGCCATGGAGTTGTCATTGTCAGGACCATGAATTATGGGGCCGTGAGCTACCAACATTTGTGGTACCATAGATTTCTCGTCTAAGAAGTTTCATTCACCAGCCTAATAATAAGACCACAACTAATGACTAATCCATTTCAGTCTCATGGTGTACCAAACATCGTATTTCTAAATAATATTAGGCCACACTTCCCGTGCCATCTCATTTTCAATAATGTTGGAAGGAAAGGAACCTTGAGAATTTTGGAAGAGCAGTATTTTTTTTAATACCTATTCTTTTGGACAGCTTCTACAGCTTTTGATAAACCAACTTTTTATTATTTTCTTTTATCTTTTTCTTCTTCTAGATGGCATCCAGGCACACAAGGACTTTCTTCTATACACCATGTGTGCCTGGATGCAATTTTTTCAGTTCTTTAACAAATACAAAAATTCAAAACTGAGTAGTTAGTAATAAAGTTGTTAAGAGATCATAACCTTGGATATAGTCAGGGCAGGACTCCACTGTTCTTTTAAAATGTCAAGGCATATGCTGCCATTGCTGTTTATGTTTGGATGAAAAACCTTGGTCCTAAATGCAACCTGCCACAAAACAAATAGAGAGTGTACGATAAAGGTTACAAAGGAACTATCACAAAGACTCCTAAATGATCGGGGCCTTGGGGGTTAACAGAATCCAAAATAAAAAATAAAAAAACATATAAACTTTAATTATTGAGATTTCACATGCAGAGGGTCCGTCTTACTGGATTAATTCATCTCACATGCCAAATTAAAATTCATAAAGGCTCAGGCTCTTGGTGAAACATAGCCCACCTCATCAAGCTTTGGTGTATAAACACAATCTAAATTAGTAAAAGATAAAACTCATCACATATTTAAACATCAAAAAGGGGAAAAAACAAAAGGAAAACTGGAAAACCAAGGAAGCAAATTTTTTTTTTTCCTTTTCTGATTGGTAAGTTAAACACACCACCAGTGGATTTGAATTCGTGACTTATTCTTTACTTAGGTTTTATAGGGGATGGAAGTGTCAGGTTTTATAGGGAAGTGAAGTGTCACAAGCTGGACCGCACAGGCCCCATAGACCCTAAACTTTTCTTCTTATCTGATTTCAATGTATTTAATTAATCAATTAGTCAGAAATTCTTCACTTTCAAATTTTTTTGGTACCACTACGTTTTTTACCTCTTTTGTGAGGTCATCTTTAGTCCAAACATGTGAAATGACACAATTGATATCGATAGGTTCTGAAAGAATTGGGAGGGGATGCTGTGTGAATTTCAAAATAGATACTTGGGCAGAGAAAGGTATCCAGAAGTGCATGATTTCAAAAATCAATTCACTAGTAAAAAAAATGAAAACCTTCTCCTGCTTTTCAAATTGCTACAACAAGAACCTTATGTGAGTGTCGTAGTCCCCAAGGTCGTATTTAAAATTTTATGATAATAGATTAGAGTAGCTTCCCTTAGAGATGGAAAATACTTCAATTAGAAGAACTAAATTAAACAATATTATAACAATACCATGTAGCATAGACATCATTGCAGGAGAAGTTGATATTTGAAATGATAATTTATACTTCAGAAATATAAGATTTTTTTTTTTTTTGATAAGTAACTTCAGAAATATAAGATATTAAATAGAATATCATATACTTAGCAACAAATATAAGATATGAACACTTTTTACAAAGTGAAAAAGAAATCTATCAAATTTGTCTTTCCTAGGCACACTAGTTTTTTCATGATATACTTTCTAGTAAAACTTCATATAAACCTAATAATGAAGAATTGTTTATTGTAAAAGAAAAAATCAACATTGTTAAAAACATAATACAAATAATTTAATTTACATCTTTCCATCAGCTTAAACTTTTAAGACAATTGGTGATTTCACATGACATCAGAATAGAGGTTCTGAGTTTGAACTGTGACTCTACACCCTACCCCATTTAATTAAATATTCCACATGTTGGGCTCACTCATTGAAGGGGATTTAACCCACACATGACGGGGAGAATACAAATAATTAAATTTATCTATTCTCATTAGCTTAAGCTTTTAGGACAATTGGTGGTTTCACAAACATCAATCCCTTACCAGGCAAGATATCTTTTTCACGAAAAAAAATTGGAAATACACAAAAGTGGAAAATAACAAAATAGGACTTATACGTAACAACCAACTTTTATATGAACTTTCATAAATGGACCATAGCACACCTTAGGTGGTTTAAAAGGATAGTCAGGAGGGAAATGAATGGTAACTAGAAAGACTCCCCCAGCATAAGGACTATCTGGGGGACCCATTATTGTTGCTTGCCAATGAAACATGTCCTCTGCTACAGGGCCTGCCAAATTAAAAGAAGGAATAGATTTATATCCCAAAATATTTCATTACAAACATTGCATTTATCATAAAAAGTTACGGTATACATGCCCTCTTTAATAAAATGGAAAAAATGGGCACCTTAATATCATTAGCTTTCCAATAGCATTTGCATATTTGGATATATAACAGTCTGATTGGGCTACATATAACATGAATAACATGGCATTCTATTGGCTTCTATTAATCTGAAAGAGCTAGAAAAACTGTGACGTTCCTCTGACATAACATGAGAACTTTTTGAATAATTGGAGAAATCATAGGCTTCATGGCATGCCAGATCTTCTTTACCACATGAGATAGTCTTTGAGTGGCACCTATTGCATTTACTCCTAAAAGAGGGAGCTATTAAAAGTGATAAAAATCTATATTTTCCGGGGATCAAAGTGGTACAAATCTACAATTAGAAAAGAATAGCAATTAAATGAGAAACTACGTATCCATGAAGAATCAACAAGTGGGTACTAGAAGAATAGAAAAGTGATTCAACTCTCAGGAGCAATAATATGCATTTTCCACCAAAACATTTATGCTCATCCAAAAAATTCCTCAAACATGTCTTAGATCAATCGTTAAGCAATCACATTTGTCATAAAATGATATGTTTAACTCTCTAGATTAGAAGACTCAGCTGAAACTAAATTGTAATGTAATGGACTTGACAATGATATGGTGTTGGCATTCATTTGCATTGCACAATATCTTTGCCTATTGTTTAGATGATGCTGTACAGTTTCTTTGTTCCCCCTTTTCTGAGACTAGGATAAGCAAATCTTTTAGAGATACAAGATGAACAAGTTTTATGAATTGCTAGAGCTACATGACAATGAGGGTGGCGGGTCCCCACAACCCAGCCAATCCACCCGTCCTGCTAGGGGACTAGCAGGCAACCCGGCCGGCCCGGGTGCGGATGCGGGCAGGAGGCAGGTGGGTCACCGGGGTTTTAACCCACTCGGCCATATACTTAAAAAAACCCTAACTATAAATTCACTAATTTTTCTCTCTCCTCTCATTTCTCTCAATCTCTTGTCGTCCCTTCCTCTCCTCTCCTCTCCTCTCCTCTCCCCCTTCCTCCCTGTCTCCTCTCCTCTCCCCCTTCCTCCCTGTCTTCCTCTCCCTTTATCTTCTCCTCCTCTTCTTCTTAGCTTGGCTTCTCTCTCCATTGTCATGGGTCATGGAGACCACGGCTTGGCTGTGGGTCTCTACAACTCAAGACTATCGCCACCGTGGATCTGTAAATTAAAGACCCACAATTGCGACTATGATTATATGGGCTATATGAGCAAAGATCTTCAGATCTGTGTGATTTGTTGGACTTGTACGACTTTTCTGATGTAAATACAATTTTGTTGAATTTTTTTTGTGAAAAATGTGTTGTCGGACGGGGTGGCCTGAAGGTGGTGTATGCAGAAGGTTAGAGATATGGGTGGGGACGGGGCACGGGATGGGTAGCTACCTGCCCATATAGGGTGGGTAGCACCCCTAACAATGACAGCCCAAAGAGCCTTCTCTAACCATATCTAACCATATGCAGCATCAACTCCCCTTTCTATGAGTGTCTAACAATTACACTCACAGATATAGATTTATTTTACTTATAAAAAAATAAGGAAATTTTTTTTTATCAAAGATAAGATCACGCAAATGAATGTTAACGCCATCCTTCAGGGGAGAAATGGAGGTGGCGAAATATAGTCCAATGAATGTGGAAAATATTGAGAACTTAAAATCAAGCACTACTGCACTACAGTAGATCTGATATATCAATTTTAATTGCATATATTTTTCTGACTTTAAAGGCATAAATGAAAACAAGTGGGCAATGTCTCCAGCTTTGCAAAAGAAAAACCAATCTTCAATCATTTCATTTATGGGGGTTGGGACCTGAAAGAAAATTAACCATTTAGCATTGAAACATACAATGCACAGACTGCTATAATTGGGGCAAGGTGCTTTCCTTCAATGATCAAATGCCATCTTCTGCTCTTGGATTTCCTAAAAATGAGATCTTTTTAATAAATAAAAACAGTTCTCACATTTGCTATCATTTCTTTTAAAATTAATCTTTCTCACTTTTGCAACACAGTCGTAACTTTAATTGAACATGAAACGCCCACAAAGAAGTTAAGAACCACCCATTATTAACAATATACTTCTCTATCGACTTAGAACGGATAAAGCGGAAAACTTAGCAAACCTCCCACGACCAAAATATTATTCTTATCCACAGTCAAGCTCATGACTTTACCAGTCAAGACACCTAGATGATGCTACAAAAAGCTCATGTTCACACAATAACATCACATCAAAGGCTTTCGTCTCATGTAAATGCTTCCCAAAACAAACATGAAGACTACTTGCAAACAAAAAGAAATACAAATATCTCACCGTAATCAACCGCATAAAGAACTTAGAAAATACGTCCGAATTGACAAAAAAACAAAAACAAAAACGAAACAGCCCAGATCCCCAAAGACTACGTCACAGATCGAGCCTGAGAAGAAGCTTACAACCATGCACACCAAAGAAAAGCATAAAAACAAATGAAAGAAAGAAGATAAAAGAAAAGTGAAGGGGATTTTAGTGAAGAAGATCATACCAGCGCTGCAGGAGGTGGGAGGGTCTTTCTGTAGGTCCTTGAGCTCCTTTAAGATCCGCTTGGAAGCCATGGATGAAGCTCGAAGATCGCCTCCGATCTGCCTCCGACCTAAAAGGCGAGAGATTCGGGGAGAGAGAGAGAGAGCGAATGTATAAAAGATTATTCAAGGCCCAGCTATTTTATCATGAGACTCTGGTTGTCGTTCACCGAGATAGGTTTTGGACCCTCCATTTTGATGATTAAAACAACGAACGGGTGAGATCGGTCCGTGCTAGGTGGTGATTTTGCAGGGCCCACTTGACTTCTCGAGAGCAGGGATTATTAACTTATTACTCCGGTGACTTTCGAGATTGCTCATCGCTGATACTTTTCTCTTTTTAGCCAAGAATCTTTCTGCCCAGCACTCACGTCTTCCTCTTTAAAATTTTGACTATATTTTAATTAAAAAGTCATTTTCTCGCACACCTCCCAATCATTTATCTATACTTTAAATAAAAAATATTATTTATTATGTTATTTTTATTTTTTATCAACTTTTTAATATTACTCATTATTATTTATTATTTTTTTATTATTATTCACAAAATACTTAAAAATACATCACTAACCAAACGCAACATAAGTGCTTAAATAAACATAAATTTATAAAGTAGGTGTCTTGATGTTATACATAGAGTACTAAAACTTTTGATTTTTTTTTATTCCGATTTGGTTTGATTTCAATATGATTTTCTCGATTTACCGTTTACAAGTGTGGCACTAAATAAGTTTAGTATTATTATTTTTTCAACACTAAATTTAATTGTTAGAATTTAGTATTTGTTATTAACAATTACTTATTCGTTAGTATCTAATTATACTAGTATAGTATAAGTAATGTATAACTTATTAGTGAGATTAACTTAGTATAGTATAATTATTGAGATTAACTTATTATACTAGAATTGTTTATATACTAGTAAGTAGTGTCTAATTTATTTGTATACTAGACTTACACTATAGTATCTAATTCCTGTTAGGGTAATGCTACTGAGACCGATGATAAACCGTGAAATTTGACCGATAAGTGCAAATGCACTTTTTTTATTTTTTTTCCTTTTACTTTAATTATTTTTTATATATCTTTAAACATTTTTAAAAAATACAAATTCACTAATAGTCACATCATTAATCCTTAAGTACAAAAATAAAAAATAAAAAATTCAATTGGTCACTTTTATCGGTAACTTTTAGCTATTCAAGTAGCATTTTACTTCATATTATTATACTAGTGTCTAATTTATTTCTATACTTAATTATGTATGTTAGTGATAATATGATGTTTACATATATTAAACTATTAGTTTATTTATATTATAGTATAAGTACATTATTTTTATAATATTAATTTTATGTTATATCAAATTTTATATTAATTTTATGTTATAACATTAATATACATGAATAATAATATTAAAATTTCATATTATATTAATTAGCAATTTAGCATATAATATAATATTAAAAATTATATAAAAAGTCATTTATATATAATATAAAAAATCAAAATATATCAGTCTGGTTCAGTTTAAACTGGTTTTCAAAATATAAAAAAATGATACCGAACCGATTTCGGTTCTTAAGTACTGGTACCGTATTGTTCAAGTTACGAACCAAACCAAACCTACCGGTTCAACCGATTTTTTGTTTTTTTTTTTACATCCTAGTAGTACGTCAGATTGTAAAATTATTTTATCATAAAGTAGATCTAACGGATTATATGAAATCACATTAGTTTATGAATTAATTTTTATGTAATTCCTTTGTGTCTCTAACATTTTTCTACTTTAAACAATTTTTTTCTTTTCAGCTGTTATAGTCTCAAGATTTTCAACTTTTTTTTAACTATATTATATTTGAGTGTAAATGAGACTACTCACTTTATTCTTCTAAAGATAAGTTTCATTTTCATTCACCTCAACTAAAATCTATTTTCCACTTATTCACTTGTTTTTAAGGGTTTGTGTTGATCATCTCTTTAGCTCTACTAGAGCAATGAATAAATTCTTTTTTAGGGTTTATGTTGATCATCTCTTTTAGGTAAATAATAAAAACCATGATTTTAGCTCTACCTAAAAGAGACGATCAACATATATAATAATGGCTTTTATTATTTAGCTCTACTAGAGCAATGAATAAACTTGGGGAGCTATAGTTTATTTCTACAATTTCCTTTGATTACACACCAAACTTTCATCCATCAAGCACACTGCCCAAATGACTGAATTCAAAAATACCTTAAACCCATTCATGTAGAACAATCTTAAATATTCGTGTCCAAATGAAACATAATCCAAAATACCAAATTCACATTTTCCTTATACTTTGTATACTGCACGACCACAAAAAAGGAAAAAGAGTTGGCTTTCTTTTTCTTTCTTACTCCTCCCATATGCCTAGAATCATAAAATTAAATCATCTAATTTATAGATGATTTAAATAGAGTTAGGGTAAGAACTTAATGGGAAATAATCTACCCCTAACTCTAATAAGAATATAATTCACTTTTGTTATATGTTGATCCTAATGTTAATTATAATGTTTATCACTATAAAATAATAAGTGTGTATGAAAGAAGAGTTGAGAGAATTGCATTGAACTGGAATTGATTAATTACAAGAAGCTCTATTTTACAAGAAAAAAAAAAAAAAGATTACTTATATTTGTTTAACAATCTATTCCAACTTAGATAATAACACGGAATGATTAATATCATACACACTACTATTGTTAATACTCTCCTTAGGATGGGGAATAAATGTTCAAAAGATCAAGTATAACCTAGAGGTTTGGTAAGGAGGTCTGCGATGAGCAAAGGTAACATGCATTGTGCGAATGCATTTGGAGTTGATCACAAATGAGATGGGAATTGATCGTGATATGCTTGGTGCATTGGTAGAAGACGCGGTTGATTGCAATGTGGAGAGCAACTTTGTTATCACAAAAAATGAGAGCTACTTGATGATGGGTAATATGGAGATTCTATTCAAGTAAGTGGCGAAATAAGAAACCATATGTTTCTTCTTGGACTTCCAAATGATGAGTCACTGAGAAAGACACAAAATCTAGTGAGGGACCGGTGAGTATCAGGGTAAGAAACTCAATCAACATCAACAAAATCTTTAAGGTGAAGACGAGAGTAGGTAGGGAAAAATATACCTTGGTTAGGAGTTGCTTTAGGCTCGTTTGTTTTTGTAGATGAAATGAGATGATATTAAAGTTAAAAGTTAAATAAAATATTGTTATAATATATTTTTTTAATATTATTTTATTTTGAGATTTAAAAAAGTTGAATTATTTATTTTATTTTATGTGAGAATTTGAAAAAGTTGTAATGATTAGATAAGATGAGAGGAGTTATGAAAACAAACAAGGCCTTAATGTACTGAAAAACACTTTGGGTAGCATGTAAATAAGGCTCTCAATATGCTTCCAAGTATTGGCTGAGAGCATGAACGTGTAAGAGTCAAATACAACAATCGACTTATCAAACATCTACATGCAGTTGGGTCAGGAAAAAGAGAACCTTCAACTTTGTTGAACTTTAAGTGCTACTCCATGGGAAATGGCACAAGTTAGGCTCTCAAAAAACCAGTATCTTCTAAGATATCCTAAGCATATTTTCTTTAAGATAAGGAATTACATTGGCGGTCCTAACACTTTAAGGCCAAGAAAAGATTTTAAAGAACCAAGATCCTTTAACTGCAACTCATTATGTAGTAAAGTTTTGAAAGTAGTAACTAAAGCTTCATCATTGCTAACAATCAATATGTTAGCAAGTTTTACCAACAACGCAATACTCTTGAAATCTAGTGAGAAGTGAATAGCCAGATTTCGTTTGAATGAAACCATGCTTGAGTAAAGAAGAGGAAATCTATGAGAACCACTACCAAAAGGCTTTATTTAAAGCCATAAAGAGATTTCTGTAACTTGCAAACCTGAAACTCCCCCTTCATGTCAAAACTAGGTAATAGAGTCATATATGTTTACTCAATAAGCTCTCCATATAGGAAAATATTGTTAACATCCAATTGAATAAGGTGCTAGCTATGAACAATAGTTAAAGAATGTAAACATCGAACAATGAACATTTTGGCTATAGGGGAAAATATTTCCGAATACTCAAATAGTCTAAGCCATCTTGTTGTGTATAACCCTTACTAACTAAGCGGGCTTTGCATCGTTCAATAGTATCATCCAATTTATACTTGATTCAATACACTCATTTACATTCTATGATAGGCTTACCAGCAGGAGGGCTGGTTAGCATCCAAATGCAATTTTCTCCAAGGTTGCTATTTAGGTTGTCATAACCACATGCCAATGAAGTATCATTAGTATTTTACGATCTAACAAATATATATGGGCTCAAATGAATGGATACAACTAAAGAAATACTTCTATGATTGGTAGATACATGAGAATAAGAAATATGATTATAAAAATCATAGGCTTTACCTAGACCATTGCTGTGAGAATACTACAGAGGTATAGAAGAAGACATTAAATGACAATGATAGTCATGCAAATAATGAGGAGATTTGTGAGGTCAACATGATCTATGTGAAGGGAGTTGTGTTTCAGTAAAGAGTTAAAGTAGATATCTTAGTAGGACTAGAGATGGAAGTGTGTGTGTGTGTGTGTGTGTGTGTGTGTGTCATTAAGAGTAAGAAGCACAGCAAAAATGCAGTCAATAATTATAAGAGGTAAAACAACTTTAGTTATATGAACAAAAGAATTAAATTTGTTAGCAGAAAAAGAATGATACAGAAAAATGTAGGGTTGTAAGACTATTGGTTCAGATCGAAAAAACTGAACGGATTGGATCGATAGTCTTATTGGTTGGTCTCGAAATGGTTGTTTTGGACCGGACCGAATTGAGACCGACCAAATGTATATATATATTTAAATATTATATATATTATTATTTTATATAGTAGTTATATAAGTTAATTATGTAATTCTCATCTAAGCGATCACCATTGACCATATATACAATGAAATTATTTACTATTCATTAACCATATATAAAATGTTAAAAATATCACTTGATTTTAATTTTATTAATTTTATTAATTTTTTATATGAATTATTCTGTCAAAAGAAGAAAAAAGAGGAAAAAATGTTCATGGACCAAATGGACCGATCGAATCAATAGCTAGCGGTTAGGTTCAACAAAAAGGATATGACCTCCTAAACTGGACTAGATAGGACCAAATCGGACCGATTACACCGCTGAAAAAATGTGTTCATAAAATTAATATCATAAGATATGAAGATGACATTAGTATCCAAGTTAAGGAGTTTATAGACCTTACACTAAAATGGAACCAATAAAGACATAATCTACATCTAGTATCAAACTTTGACCTATCAAAGTATAAAGTGGAAGCAAAATAAGATATCCAAACACACACAAATGATTATAAGAATGAGGTTAATTAAAAAGAAGTTAATAAGATGTTTTATTGGTTAAGAGAAGTGATGGAAATTTATTTATGAGGTAGACAACATTGATGACACAATCATCCTAAAAAGATAAAGGTAAATTTGATTATAACCTAAGAACACGAGCAATTTGAAGCAAGTGTTGGTGTTTACACTTAACGATAGTGTCTTGTTTGAGGATTTGTACGCAGTTAATTTGATGACCGATCCCTTTAGAGTCAAAGGAAGTAGACATGGCAAATCCAAGACCATTATCGGTACAAAAAATTTTAATCTTTATATTAGATTGAGTCTCAACAATGGTAAAAAAGGATTGAAGTAGAAGATTAAGTGTTATACTTGGACTTAATTAGGTATACCCAACAAGCACGCAAAAAATATCAACAAAAGCTAAGAAATAATGAAAACCTTCAACTATAAAATGTGGGAAGGGTCCCCAAATATCTTAATGTAATAGTTGAAAATGTGATGTAGAAATCTGAGAACTGTTAGGAAATATTAGTCGTTTATGTTTAGCAAGGGAACACACAAAACATAAGGTTTATTTATTACATATATAAGAGATAATAGATACAGCTAAAATGTTATGCAAGAAAGCTAGATTTTGAAATGCAATATGGCATAAGTGAAAAGGCCAAAGTTCAACAAAGTTATTGAATATATGAAAATGTAAATAAGAAGATTTTATTATAGGACAAGTGGTGGCAAAACCACGAGGAAAAGGAGCTGGTCTTGACATGACATGATTTGCAACAAATAAAGGTCATCATGTTTCTTAACCATGACAATCGTTTTCTAGCAAATTAGGTCTTGGATATCCAATGATTGGAAGAAACAAAAGAAAAGCATAAGAAAGATTAGATGTGATTTTACTCAAAAAAATGAGATTAAAGTTGAAGTCTAGAATGCAAAGAACATTATTGTAGACAAGCTAATTAATAAGATGTATGGTCCCTATGTGTGAAACAGAAGAAATCATGTCATTAGGCAAATGAACTTAAGTATTTGTGATTGAAATTATGGATGAAAAATAAAAAGTAGATGAAAAATATGATTTGTCGCCTCAATATAAAAAACCCAAGAACCAAATGATAAAAATTGTGATCAAGAAATAATAAGATAAAATGAGCTTTACCTAAAAGAGTTTGAGAAGAGGAAGGGTGTGATGCTCCCAACTGCTACTTAGGATTTAGCAGTGATTGAAGTGTCAGTATATGCAAAACTGGATTACATGCCCCTTGGTTAAGAAATTTAACATGCATTACATCTAGCATGTTTCTAGCAGTATGAATAAATCGCAACAAAAAATAACAAGGTCTTGAGCAATACAACATGGTACCAAAACATAATCTATTAATCTCAAAATAGCATGTTTTAACATTCTTACAAAAGTAGGATCCCAAAACATTAACCCTTCATGATTACCAAAATATTGTCTTGAGATATATAGTTAAAAACATTATCTATCATCTTCTTCCTCTAGGATCTCCTTAAGGTCCTCTAATAGCCATATAATGATTTCCATATGGAAACCAATCCCCTCAAAATGAGCTCGAAGGGTATATTTGTTTTCTATCAAATCAGGTTTGAAATCCATTATGCTCGCTTTCTTCTAAAGTTGTCACAACTTCTACCATTCTGGAGTGAATGGTCGTGAAATTACTATAGTGAGATTTCGAGAAATGTTAACAAGTTATACCATAATATACACAGAGATAATATAAACATATATAAAGTAAACATGAACATGGATGCATGAATATGAACATGCAATTCTTCTGAATTGTATTTTTCAATCATTCAAACTTCTTTTTAAAAACATTTGACCTTGTAACAATATAACCATTTGCACAAACTTACCATTTGTTATTCAATCACATATTCCTATTCAATATGAAGAATTATGGATACCTTACCATTTCTCTAATAATCGTGTGCACCAACTAGTTACCGCACCACATCATGGGCCTTTTGACCAATTATTAATATGTCATACGAGAGATATTCAAGTAGATTGACACGCCTTCTTATAAACTCTTGGCAGATTGACATATCTTGACCAAAATTTCACAATCAATACAACAGTTCGTAAGATCTTCACCATATTTACCACATTTTGCACCCACTAGCATTAGACACTACGACTTTGCTCTGAAAACCTTATGGTCCCATTTGAAACTAGTTGACTGTACTTCATCAATCCAGAAGTTATAACTCAATCTTCAGTCACTCCAGAATGGACATGAGAATTCCATTAGAATATTCCCCGTCCTAGTCTTAGGGCCGTGTAAAAACTTATTTTAATGCACAACCCATGAAACCTTGTATGAACATAAGATAATGACATGTGATCATACTATGGCATTGAAATGCATGTAACATCGCAGCATAACGACGAGAACGTTTCATATGAGCATGTCTGTTACATATGGGCATATGATATAGGCACAACTTATAATGATCCAACATATTACTTGAGCATGATTTGCAATAATCAAACATGTCACATAAGTATGATTCCAAATATTCACAAATTTTGGACATAACATGACACCTCGAGCACACACATGATTCAATATGACAAACATATGAGAATGTGATATAGCATAACAAGAATTCAAATATTTATAGATAAATGCAATAGGTACATATGCAACGTTTACACGAAAACGTGAGCACATTATCCAAAAGTAAGTTAGAGGCTAACTTACAAACTTTTTGTCTAGAGTACTGAATGAGTGAGCTGGAAAATAAAACTCTAATTATTAGTATCATCTCATAAAACTCTCAAATTGATCCAACTAATCCGTATATGTGGACTTAGTGGTTCTTGAAAATAATACCCCTAAATGGTTCAAGACCTACTCGGCCAACACAAGCCTCCAAGTCACAATTTCATACTTGCTTACTCAAATGTAAGCAAACAAAGAAAAACCCTAGTGATGGTCAACCAACAACTTGCTCAACCAAGGTGGTTTTCCTTGGTCACTTTTCCTCCTAGAAACCTATTTTGAAAACTCTAGAGACATGTATGACACCTGAACCCGATTCAAACAAGGTTTATATCCTTAAGGTCGAGACTCACAAAATACATGGACATGCTCTTTTTCTCTTCCTTCTTGCTTCTTAGGTCCATATCACAATTACATAGAAACACTCTTTATATATGTGAACCGAAACTCTTAGATTTACCCCTCCCTTGGTGTTTTCATGCCAAGAATTAGAAAAGAAAATGAATAGGGTTAGGGTTTTCTCACCGAGCTAAAGTCTCCTTGAGTGCTATCTGAATCCTTACTAGGTTGTGAGTGAATGTGTTTGGACTGAAGGAAAATGATTGGAGTTTTCTTGGAGGTGTGCGTGAAAGGAAGGAGGAGGAGAGAAAATCATAAACTTCAGTCCCCCCTTTGAGGCATGTACTTCTCATGGCCATTAATGCAAGCCCTTAAATACCTCCTTCGATTTCCTCTTTTTTCTCTCT
This sequence comes from Juglans regia, assembly GCF_001411555.2. NCBI lineage: Eukaryota > Viridiplantae > Streptophyta > Magnoliopsida > Fagales > Juglandaceae > Juglans > Juglans regia. Next base: position 6,029,003 of record NC_049912.1, on the reverse strand, counting down.
CCCATCATTATTCTACTTCAGGAGTTCAACAGATTGCTCATGCATGGGCACCATGTGGCGACCTAGGGTTGCTATTCCCAAGCATGTACGCCAAGTGGCACTTCTTGAGCTCCTCTCTCTATCCTTCATCGTTGGCTTTTTCGAAAATCAAAAAGACTCTTCACACATAAATGCCAAGTGGCCTATTCTTGCCAAGGTTGAGAATGTCTTTCTCTCCCTCATCATTGTCTCTCTAGAAAATTTAAGAGTTTCTTCACGCATAGATGCCAAGTGGCTTATTCTTGACAAGGCCAAGCACCCCTTCTCTCCCTTATCATTGCCTTTCTCTCTTAGGAGCTTAAGGGACACACCGATTCTCAAGGCATGTGCGCCAAGTGGCTAAGCTGAGTGAGTGGGGTGTTTTTCTTCTAGTGATTGGCGTGTCTCTTCCCTTTCCCAATTGTTGGTTTCAAATGGGCCAATAGGAAAAATTCTATCACCAATGATTACACTAACCAAATCTTGAATCTGATTAGCTTCTAGATCCACACAAATTCTTTACTTGGCCTTACGGTTTCCTAATGGGTCTCTTAATGGCTTCTTACTTGAGCACTAAGCATGTGTGCCCATGGATAATGGGCGGCAACCACAAGTGGTTTTCGGTCACCTCTTTTCAATTTCTTACAAAAGAATCACAAGTGATCCCATCCTCTAGCCGATCAACTTTTACCAACTGAAATAAGAAATAAAATAAAATAAATAATCAAAGAAACCCTAGCAGCTTGGGCGACTACCTCTTATAGATTTCATGGAACCCAATTGGAAAGATTTTAAAAGTAGTTATTTCACTTGCCACGTGTCAAAATGCTTGCTACAAAAATGGGGACTCCTATTTTAGAGCAACTAATAACCTTGGTCCATACAACCCTAATCAATCAACAATAATGGATCAAATGACCTCTCCCTCAAATTGAGCTGTTAAACGGGCTAACTCATGCTACCTTGGGCCTAGGGTCTATTATTTTGCAAAAAACAAATCGAGTCCAAAGTTTGTGACTATGATCTCAACCCTCGTTTTTATTTGGGGCGTCACAAAGGGTTAGAAATTACAATGACTATTTGAGGTGTAGAGACAGGTAGGTCAGAAATAGTTTTGGAATTAAGGAGAGCCATGCGTTTATTGCATTAGTCATAGGAGTGTGGCAAGTCAAGTAAGGCATCATATCATGAAGACGGATTAGCAGCTGGAAATGACATATGGGTTGAAACTGCAACCTTGTGCTTGGTACAAAAAGCTTGGAGGAAAACCATGCAATTTGTAACACCTGTCAACATCTCCGAGAATAGCACAATGAGAACAAAGAGGCCAATCCTTTTAAGCATAATCTTGGGTGGAATGAGTAGTATCAACCTTGCTAGGAGAACAAGGGAAAAAATATAGTTTATGGAAGGCAATGGATCCATTAGATGGATTTGACCAATGACATGATAAAATAAATGTCATTAAATCCCATGAGGAATTGAAGAACACGCTACTATTGTTGGTAAGATATTAAAGTGCCTAAAGTATCACAAGTGCAATTTGGGAATAGACAATAATTCTTAAGTTCATCCCTCAAAATTTTTCAAACGAGTGTAGTAAACACTCATAGAGAGCTAATCTTGAAACAAGGAAAAAATTGCATTTTGCAAATGAAAGATTCAAGAACCAATATGTTTGCTAATGCACTCTTTCAAATCATGCCACGTTTCATGTGCAGAGCAAGTGTAGACCACACTAGAAGCAATTTATTTAGAACTAGAGTTCAAGATCTAAGAAATAATCATACTATCACAACGATTCTAGGCAGGGAACATATATAGGATCCTTGATTCTAAAAGGCTGCAGAATAGTGCCATTGATGAAGCCAAATTTGTTCTTCGTAGTGAGTGCCATGAGCATTGAGCAACTCTAGGTGTGGTACTTGTCACTAATTAAAGCCTGAGTGATAGGATCAATCCAGGATTGTCGCCATGATGAAGGTAATAGGGACTGAGGTTCTCTATCACAATAGCGCCACCAAGGATGGTGGTTTAAGGAGGAGAAGTATTGGAGGTGGTGGCGGCCATGAAAGGTTAATACCATTTGAAAGGAGAATTGTATTGAATTCAAATTAATTAACTAAGTTACAAGAAGCTCTATTTTTATATAGAGAAGTAGACCGCAAAACAAATAGAGAGAAATTGCATTTGTCTAATAAACTATGCCAAGTCAGATGATGATATGGAATGATTAATATAATACACACTACTATATATGGTTAAGTTTGTACTATGTGAAATTACTCATGATCAAAAGAGAGGATCTCACTTCACTAAAATTATGAATAGAATCTTTTATAAAACATTCATATAAGGTCGTTTGAGTAAGACGCAAATCCCTCCTCCAAATCACAACCCTTGCACAATACTCAAAAGAAAATAGAACTTCTTAAATATTGTAAGCCGTGTTGAGATATCATACAGCAGATATCACATTCATCGGTCATGACCCGAGTCCCGACAAGCTGATTTCAATTTTCGACATTGAGATGGCTCACCAAAAACCAAAGGAATGATATGTTGCATGCACCTTATTCTCCATAAAAGATAAGACTAACCATGCAAACAAAAAGGATGCCAACCTGACAGTTCCATCAGCTAGTTTCAACCCCACAACAGCCAAAATATCTCTAATTTATTCAAGAAAGAACAAATTACTATAAATGAATCTAATATTATGTGCATCCCACAATACATGCACGCGGATCCAAAGCTTGCGCAGGCATGCATTCACGAGGATCCAATCACTCTTTTTCTTTTTCCCAAGTAAAGAATATATATCGTATATATTAGATTATACTTTTTATAATATAGATTGAAAAAGAAAAAGAAAAACAATGATCAAACTTGCTTCAACCCTTTGAACGTAGGTTGCAGTCAAAATGACATATCGCATCATGATCTTCTACCATCAACAATCTTCAAACACGACAACCCTAGTATCAATGTACGTTTATCCTGCGTTCAAAACAACAATCTCAATGATCAGAAATGATTTATCACTTCTTTTGTCAAAGCATGCATGTTTATAATCAAAGTTCATGTCAAAGACCTGTGATCTGATTGACATAAACTCTACAGCCGTCAAAATAGAGATCTTGGATTCGAAACCCCACTCTCCAAATGTATAAAATAAAAAAAATAAAAAAATCCCATTAATTCTAATTACCTAGTATATTCAATAACATCATTTTAACATGGTATCAAATATTTAATAAATAAATAAAAACAATAATGAATAATTTTCTAATCATTTAGCATGTCATCAAAAAAAAAAAAAAAACAAAACAAAACAAAAACAAATAATGATCAAGTATGGATGCATATATTCAATTGCTCACCATTTGAGAGTGTCAAGGGTACATTTGTGAGTGGCACCAGCCTCAAGCGACATCAAGCTCACACCATCGCACAAAACCTTCATCTCCAGGGGCCCTATCCGCAGCGCATCCAGTAGAAATCCCACCGCAATCCGTACCTCCATCTTCACCATCAATTCCTTGCTCTGGAACCTAGCCTTTAGCCTATTTCCTTCCTCACCATCCACCCGCTGGTTCGTTACCCCGGTCTTCACCTTCAAGCTCGTCGTGCTGCTCTTCTTCTGAGTGAACTCCGGCAACTCCTCCGACCCGACCTTCGTTTCGTCCTCCCCAAATGTGACCGCGACGTTGCTCTGCTCATAGAACAGCGAGAGCTTCCGGTTGGGGTTAGTCACCACGAAAGTCGAGACCGTTTGCGCGTCGAGGTACGTGCCGTCGGTCTTGGCTCTGACGTCGAACAGTGGGATCTGGAAAGACTGCAGGTGGAAAACTGGGACGCTAGGCTGAAACCAGAGGTAGAAGACGGTGAGGGCGAGCGCGACGAGGAGGAGGAGGAGAACGAGGAAGCAGCAGATTACACGACAGCAACTCCTGCGCCTCCTCTGAGGCTTGAAACTAGGCGGGAGGACGGGCATGCGTGGCGGCGGTCTCCTGCCTGGTTGAACCGAGTGACTCGGGTCCCGGTATCCTGGCGGTTTCTGGAGCAGCACCGGATGGTGTGGTCGTCCGGCCATTTCGGAACTCCGAATTCGCTATTATGGTTTTCAGAGAGCTGAAAAGAAAATGTATATTACAAATATCAGGCAATGGTTTTATTAATGTGGAAAAATGGCACCTTCAGAAGACAATCAAACCAAAACTAAAATTGCATGAATTACTTTTTAAAACAATTTAGAAATGGGATGGAAGTTAATAAAATTTGTGGATGAGAAGCGATGACGATGCAGGCAGATTTTACGTTGTTTCTTCAAATTCCAGGAAACTCCATTTATTTAAAAGAATGAACGAACAATTCTCAAGTATATATGTAATTTGTGAGATGAAAAAAAAAACCAATGAGAATTCAGGATCGATATAAGACCGAACCTGTGTGAGAGAGATAGAGGGAGAAATGCTGATCAGGGTGCATTAATGGGAGAAAATCAAATTACAGGTAGCTGTTGGGTTGGAAATTAATTAGTTTAAACGAAGAGATCAGGGAAGAGATCTAAATTCTGAAATTACGAGGAGGAGGAAAGAAACCAAAATAGTGCGAATCAGATCCAAAGGTCAAAGTCTCGCTGATCTGGTATATATATATATATATATATAGAGAGAGAGAGAGAGAGAGAGGTCGGAGCTATCTGTCATGGAAGGCTTTGGGAGGCAGTGGTTGAAAACTTGAATCAGAAATTTGATTCCGAGGGGTCAAATTTGATATGATTATCTTTCTATATATCTTTTCTATATATATCCTATTGTTAAAAAAAAATATTTTTGTGGAGTGTGTAAGAGTTGAGTAATTTTTTTATAAAAATAAATAAATAGGAAGCGCACATAAAAAAGAATTATTTTTTTAACAATAAAATTCACTCTTTTTTAAAATGATAGTACGATACTTACGCACTCTATAATTGTACCTAACATTACTAATCTGTATATAACAACGCCTATCATCCCGTGAATACTATATTTTGTTTGACGTTGTATATAGAGTTTCTCTTACATTTTGGGTCTTTATCCTTTGGTTGTAGCTAGGGCGGCATTAGGTTTTTTGTACGGTTTTTGTTTGGTCTCTTTTCAATCGGTCTCTTTGTTTTTATAATTTCTTTCAATTAATCTCATCTCATATCATATCATCTAATTATTATAATTTTTTTAAATTTTTATACAAAATAAAATAAATAATTTAACTTTTTAAAATTTCAAAACAAAAATAATATTAAAAAAGTATATTCTAACAATATTTTATAAACTTTTAATTTTAATCTCAACTCATCTCATTTGTGTAAACAAACGAGACTTACTGGACTTACATGACTTGATGTATAGATCTATTTTGGGTTAATTACACTTTGCCCCCTCCAACTATCATCAAATTCACAATGTGCCCCCGAAACTATTGATTGCATCAAAGTGGACCCTCTTACTTTTATAACGTCCCAATCCCCCCATTCCCTCTACGATGAGAGTTAAATCAGACGGAAAACTCACCCACGTGCTTCTCACATACTAATCCTTCAATGCAAAGACAAAATCACCCCTCACTCCATCGGTTTCCATTTCCCCAAACTGAACTTCATATTCAAAAATCCCCAAATCCATGGCCAAAACGACTCGTTTTATTAATGCCGAAAAATGGTTTTGTTTCAAAGTGAAGAACGTCTGTCTTGAAGCCATTAGGAGCGATGGAGAAATAAGCTGGGGTCGACTACAAAGAAGGTGGGCAACGACGAACCCTAACAAAGCTGCCGACCACGGTGTGAGCTGCCGACCACGACGTCGGCGTCCCCTTCGAGCTGTCAGTGACTCCATTGCAGAGGAGTTTTTTTGTAGAACTCTCATTCAAATTGCTTTCTCCATCGCAGGTACCTCAGTGATTGTTAATATTGATAACAAATATCCTGCCTTGATGTAGTTTAAGAATGCTATAAATGACTGTACGTTGTAAGGTGAAAAAATGATTCGAGTTTATTGTAGCTCAAGAATGCTATAAATGATTGTACATTGTAACTCAACAATGTTCCAATTTAATTGCCATGATATTGATTCGATACCATGCTTAGATAATGTTCTAGTTTAGTTTGTTAAAATTCTTTTCTCCTTTTGTATAAAGCTGCAGTAGTCTGTAAAGAATAATATTGATTCAATTCTATAGAGTAGAATTTTTTGGCTCATCAACCTCTCTTTTAACTGTTTCCTTTCTACACTCATAATCCTGACATATTTCAGCAGGTTGTGAAAGATGTCTACTAGTTCATCTAGCACAAGCTGGGGTGGTAAAGCACCACTAGATGGCCCATTTTGCCGTTGCAATCTACGAGCACGTCTAAGAGTGTCAACTACGGATGATAACTATAAAAGGAAGTTCTGGAGATGCCCATATTGGACTCCTGGTTGTCAACATGGGAGTGGAGATAGGTTTTGTACATTTTTTTATTGGGTAGATGATGACCATTGCTCCACGTGCGGAGATGTGGTTGGCCAGCTACGAGATAGACTCCGGATAAGGAGTCGTGAGTTCAAGATTGAGAAATCCGAATTGGAGGCTAACTTAGTGATGGAGAGGGAGCGTAGGAAGCATATCCAAGAGTTATGCAATAAGTTGAAGGAAAAATCTACGGAATTGGAGGCTAAGTTAGTGATGGAGATGGAGCACATGAAACATATCCAACAGTTTTTATATGAGGAGAAGGAAAAATCTAAATATTTGCACAAGAAATACAATAATTGCACATGGTGTGGTGTCATTGTAATTGTTCTAGTTGTTGTTGTTATCTACATGAAAATGTCTCATTATGCTAATGAAGGTCGTCATTACTTGATGATAGCGTAGGATTGGTTAATGTAATTTTTTGGATGTGTATTGACTGTGGTTGTTGTTTTGAATTTAATTGTTGTATTGAACATCACTTGTTGTATGTAATTTGGTTATGGAGTGAATTTTGTGACAACAACTTACTGTGTTGATAATGATTAATAATAATATCACCCTACATATCAAAATCCCTCAATTGGAACAGCAAGTCAATATTGCCAACAAATAATGTCACTCTAATAATGTCACCCTACTATAGACCATTACAACAAAAGTTTTCCAATAACAGTAATCTCATTAAGCCCTAACTACACCATTACAACAGCAAGTCAATATTGCCAATTTCGTCGCTTCTGTTTCCCCTTTTTATCTTCGTTCATCCTCTCCACACGTAAAGATGACTCTACATTCTTCCCTTTTTGCACTGATGCATTAGTCTTGGCAAGAGGCACTTGGGTGGCAGTTGACCAACTCTGAATTGCATGCCTCCCCTTCTAGGATTGCCCCAAGAACACAGTCTTCCTTGTGCTGGATTGCTTGTATCAACGTCTAAGTCCACAAACACAGGTCTACGTGTACTAGTCTGTGAGTGGTGGCCCCCAAGTCTTGCAGACCGCCTCCTGGGTGGTCGTTTGGCCAACATTTTTACACGACCCATATTGACTTGCAGTTGATTACTTTGGCCTGCCTGCGAAGTCTCTGACAAGGGAGTTTGCACTGTTGGACTTGTTTACCATGTTGCCTGTGAAAGCGACGAAGGTGGAGCGTTCCCAGTTTGCATAGATTTGGTTGTTGGCTGTGAAGGCTCTGACATTGGAGGTTGTGAAATGACCTAGTACCACATTTAAATGTAAATTAACATTCTCAACATTTTCAAGCAATATGTAAATGAATACCGTATAGTAAATAAGGAAGAAGTAGCCACTAACTTGTTTATCTGGAAATGAAGGAGCTTGAAATTCTGCTGCAGAAGTGAAGGAGGGTGTGCCTGGGTTCCCACGCGGACATTTTCTTTTGTTATGACCAACTTGATTACATCTCGAACAGGTCATATGCACACCAGTTTTCCTCAACTTGTTTGCTCCTTGTCGATCGTCCTCATTTCTTCTTCGATGTTTCTTTGGCCTCCCGGGTTGTTTCCTAACCTTAGGAGCAGTGGGCTTCTCGTATGTGGTAGTGAGCCACTGATCCTCACTTGGCATAGGGTAAATTAAAGGCTCATATCACTACAATAAAAAGGGGCTTTTGTGATCAATTTGTTGCAACTAAAATACTAATTGCAATCAATTTTAGTTGTAAATAATTATTTCGCTGGAATTAACTGGTTGCAAATAAGCAGTTTTTTTGTAGTGTATACTGCCCTCCACATCTCCACACTATAGTAATGATGCACATATCCCTTGGGATCTTGGTCAGAATACACAATACATGTGTATGCATGCGGGCATGGAATACCTGTGATGTCTCATCTCAAACATGAACAAGTCCTCTTTTTCAAATCAACCACATATTGCCTACCAGCATTGTTAACTTCAAACTGACCACATCCTGCATACGTTGGAGTACAATAGATGGACAAATCATGCATAAGTTCAAGCTTTGCAACTATCCGAGGCGTGATTGCATTCTCCCATTTACCAATTGCTTCCCTTTTCAACTGATATCGTCCCATCAGTTTCTTCCGTATGGTCTCCACCATAGTCACAATTGGCTTATCACGTGCTTGCAGAATATACGCGTTGAAACATTCACTAAGATTATTCACTACCAAGTCAGACTTTGAAAATGTGTTAAACCATGCTCTAGGCCATTGTGATGGGTCTATAACCTTTAGGTAGTCATATGCAGGCTGACTGAGGGCTTTCAGTTCCTCCATAGCTCTCTCAAAGTCCCTCTTTGTGTATGCTGTGGCTGCCTGCCACAATTTCTTCTTTAAAGCCACACCCCTGTGGCCAGCATCTCGAAAATTGGCATATAAATTCCTGACACAAATACAGCTGTCATTGTAAGGCACCAACTCCTCCATTGCTGGTTTTAAACCCTACAAAAAATATTCAATGAGTGGCTCATTTAATAAGTTTTAGTTAATAGAATATATTGAAATATTTATAAAATTACCTTTTGTCTGTCACTGATAAATGTCCACCCGCCTTCAGGTTGCTGTCCAAGATCGGATATAAGTGTCTCAATAAACCATCCTCAACTATCCTTTAACTCTGCATCCACAATGGCCATTGCAATTGGGTACATATTATCATTTGCAACCCTACCAACAGCACATAGGAGCTGCCCCTTAAATGGTCCTTTTAAGAAACAACCGTCCAAACCAATCAATGGTCTACAACCAGCCTTAAAACCCTCTCTACAGGCTGCCAATCCTACGTACATCCTTTGAAAAATAGGAGGTAACTCAGGAGCTATTCGTTCCACCCTAACTAACAAACAACTACCTTGGTTCCTTTGTTTCAGGGTCTCACAATAGTCCCATACCTTGGTATATTGTTCTCTATGGCTGCCAAATATGGTAAACTGAGCCTTCGCTCGAGCACGATACAACTTCATTTTAGGAACTTCCACTCCCCACTTTCTCTTAATCTCATCAGCAAGTGCTTTGATAGGCACATTAGGTTGGCTTATAAACAGTGACATCATCTTATATGCAATCCAAGATGATGTGACAATGGGGTTCTTATAACTCCTACTACAATCATGTCTTGGGTTCATAGACTTTATCTGGAAAGCTTGTTGCCCTCTAATCCAAGACCCATAAACCCGGTAAGGACATTTAGGGGTATTGCAGACAACAATAACCCTATCCCCATCATTCTTTGCAAATTTTATCGATTTACCTATATTTAGGTTCAACCTCCTTATTGTCTCTCTAAACTGTGCTGTAGATCCAAACTTCATTCCAACAGATATTTTTGGCTTCTCCAAGTCAACAGTTTGAAACTCGGGAAACTTAAAATCATGATGTCCTTCGTCACCACTATGGACAGGAGATTGAAGGACGTCACTTGGTGTCATATCAGAACAATTACCTGCTAATTGTTAAAGCAAGCACTGTTTAGCAAGTTCTGAAAAATGAACACTAAAATAATAAACAAGAAAATAGAAGAGTATTTTATACCTATGTCATCCTCCTCTGGCCACCTTGGACCACTTCTGTCTTGATTCCTCCCTTCATCCTCCTCATCCTCAGCATCTGAGGAAGATTGTGGCTCTTTATCATTAACTGTCACTTGAGACTCAACACCTTTACTCCTTGGTTGTGCAGGCTTTGACCTCGATTTTCCCACTGTATTGACATCAATATCATACAACTCATCCTCACTACTCAACACTTCTTTCCAAAATGGATCATTAAGTCCAAGGCGACGTGCTTCTGCTTCCTCCTCATCCTCACTCACATCCTCCTCGACATGATGATCATGCAAAGAAGACTGGTGCAATGAAGTTCAAGAATGAGACACAAGATACAAATGAGCCACTTGTTGATCCTGAAGTGCAACCACCATAGACAGCACATCATGGTCAGATGTAAGCAATTTAAGACCATTGTGCATCCCCAAGCTAGGGTGTCTATAGTAGACTAGGCCACCTGGATGGTAACTATACTTGGCCATAATCGTCTGTATCTCAATCCATGATAGCTGATCCTCATCATATGGTTCATGGTACACATCAGTCTTACCCCCAACATATTCCCTATTCTGCTGCCTATCAATTATCCCACCATGATGGACTTGAAATAACAAATTCCTCGTAGCCATCCTACAAAATATTGTCTATTAAATTAGTCATGGACCGTAGTCAATTATTAGACCAACCATAAAGTAAACTATTGGACCAAACGGATAAATTTGGTCATTTTCCTATGCAAGAGGCCACCTCTGTGGTCCCTCTGTCACAACCCGACAATAAAGATAACAACAACACAGTCATGTTATTGTGTTCTCAAACTGGGACAACTAACGCCACTCAGCAATGCACTAGCGTCATATTAGGAAGCATACAACATTGGACCCACTTATGTGCAATATTGGAGGGGGACATAATAAAAAACAGTACACTTTGACATTCCAAATTACTCAGTTTTACACGAAAAATATACAAATTCGATGAAGACAAAGATGGAGTCATTTTGAGATGGACTCACCTCTGCGACACCCACTGCGCGAAGAAGACAGATACCAACTCGATGAAGATGAACGAAAATATTTTATGAAGCCACTAAGATTGGTGCGAAGACAAACGAACACCAATGCGAACAACAATCGATCGATGGTCACTGGTTTCCGAGTTAGGGTTTTCGAATTTCGGATTTGGGGATTTTTGAATGTGAAGTTCAGTTTGGGGAAATGGAAACCGATGGAATGAGGGGTGATTTTGTCTTTGCATTGAAGGATTAGCATGTGAAAAGCACGTGTGTGAGTTTTCCGTTTGATTTAACTCTCATCGTAGACGGAAGGGGGGGATTGGGACGTTATAAAAGTAAGAGGGTCCACTTTGATGCAATCAATAGTTTCGAGGGCACATTGTGAATTTGGTGATAGTTGGAGGGGGTAAAGTGTAATTAACCCATCTATTTTAAATATTGAAGTAGTGATACAACTATGATAAGTTGTCGATATATTATGAAGTTGATATATATTAAATGCTTTTTGTCATGTCCCGTATTTGGGGGTTGAAATCTACGAAATATAAAATTTTAATACAAAAATCCTCTAAAATCAAATATTTCAAAAATTGTTTCAAAAAAATTTAACTCAACACTATTAAATATTCTCTAAAATCTCACCAATCCATTTATTAGGGGTGAAAATTGACGCTATATCTACTCTGGCGATTCTTGATCCCCCTATCGACGAGGTTCGTCTGAGAGAGTAGAGAGATAGAGTGTTGCAGAGGAGAGAGAGAATGAGAGAAACTGAGAATCAGAGAAAAAAAGAGAAGAGGAAGAAGACGATCTCAAATCAAAACGACGCTATTTGGTTTAAAATCAAATTAAATGGCATCGTTTCACTCATATTTTTTTTTAATATGTTATGTATAAAACGATACCATTTCACTTAAACTTAAGTGGAACAACTTCGTTTTAACTACGGTATATGATAGTGCATAAGAGTATACTCTTAATGCTACTTTTTCCTTGTCTATGTACTATTACATAAGTATAACTGGGACATGGACTTCTTAATGATATTTTTCTAATTTGAGTACTAGTTTACAAAGTGTCCAATCCTAATTGATTTTTTAATGATTTTATTGTAGAAATGAAGCTAAAATAATAAAGGCCAAGGCCCAGAAGATAGAACTCCACTCTAGTCGGCTTGAAGCAAACAATCGAAAGCATTGTGGGTTTAACTTAATTTTGAATCGTCTTTGCACAGTTTTAACTATTCTCATGATATCTCTCTTGTCCGACATCATATTGAGCTGATTCAAGAGGCGTTGGAAAGCTAACTCAACGATCTACAATTATTGTAATTCTCACGTTCTCCAAGCAAAAAATGGCCAGGAATCTTTCTAATTTGGTTGACTACTAGGAATGTCATTATATGGTTTGTGGTATATATGTTGGTTTGATTATACTTAGGAAATGATGAATTTAGTCAATTTAGGATGCAGTTTGAGCCTTTCAAGCTGACCCATGTTTTCTCCTATAGAAGCCACTTTGAGCTAAAATCTCAGCCATTATTTTGTTAATCCATTTATTTTCTCACTCACTCCACATTGGAAGTTGAGCCAAAGTTGAACATCTCCTATACCTTCAAATCTCAAGTATGCGGTATGGGGAATACGTTGTTGATAATGAAAAGGAGTGAAAAACCTCTTAAATGAATGAAGAAAAGGTACGAGAAATCTTTTGAAGCGAGGTGTGTTATTGTAAACTTCAAAAACTTATAAAAAAAAAGAAGAAGAAGAAGAAGAAGAAGAAGAAGAAGAAGAAGAAGAAGAAGAAGAAGAAGAAGAAGAAGAGAAAAAGGGAAAAGAAAAGAAGTGTTTTGAACTGAGAAGAAGAAGAAGAAGAAGAAGAAGAAGAAGAAGAAGAAGAGAAAAAGGGAAAAGAAAAGAAGTGTTTTGAACTGAGAAGAAGTACGAAAAGAATAACATAAAGTTGTGGGAAGCCATGTTAAGTGTACAATCTGGTGAAGACCATATATATATACTTGAGAGTTGAGATTCTTTTTCAATCCTCTGGCCGTTTGAATTCAAAGATAAATTGAGATGATTTGAAATAATTTTAGATAAATTGAATAAAATTTTGTTAGAATATTATTTTTAATATTATTATTGTTTTGGGATTTAAAAAAATTCAATTGTTTATTATATTTTATGTAGAAATTTGAGAAAGTTGTAATAATGAGATGAGATGAGTTGAAGTGAGTTTCAAATCTAAACGGAGCCTTATCCTTCCTTCCAATTTGACCTCAGCCCCATTTATTGACCTTGAAGGTTGTACGACAATACTTAGTGACGGGGGTACAAGTAGCGGTGAGCTTGGAGGCTACGCCGAGGGCATCAAGGGCAAGCCAAGCATTTGGGGCAAGACCTAAGGACGTGCCTGTTGTGATTTCTCTAACAACAACACTTGAACCCCTACTCTCTTCAAGGCTACCGCTGCTGCCAAACCCGCTATACCGCCTCCCACTATCACCACGTCCTGTTCTTCCACCCCTCTCTTTGTCTCCCTCTGTGAAGTATAAATGTGGACTTGGATGTCTGGATGCTGGTGATCTATATATAGATATATATATATATATATATATATTTATATATATATATATATTCAATACCAACCCTAAAGTGTAATCTAGGCTTTCTTTCTCTATTGCTCATCAATATAGGGAAGGGAACATAGTAGCTAATTTTTTGCTAGGCGTGGTGAGGAAGGCTGTAATGGTTTGGTTGATGATTATGAGTTGCTTCAGAAAGAATTGAAGGGCTTGTTGTGCTTGGAGAAATTGGGTTTGCCTTATATTCGTTGGTAATTTGTGGAGGGCTATTTTTTTTTCTTTTATTTTGTCAGGTTTGGCGGTTTGTGGTTTTTCTGTTTTTTGGATTATTGGTTGTTTTGTTTTTTCACAATATTCATTCGCCATAAGTAAGAATTTTATTTCAATAAAGTTTGGAGGTGCCGTCCTCCTTCACTGATTAAAAAAAAAAACCCTAAAGTGTAAGAAGATCATGCAAAAAATATGGTTTTATTTTTTGTGAAAACTTGTGAACAAATTTCATTTTTATTTGATTCTTGTTATTGACTTCTGATCTCGGTCTGAATATTTTGACTAGTACATCGTGAAAAATTTTAAAAAAAAAACGTACGGAAATCGGAAATGCATTCTAAATATTGTGAATTCGTAGTAATTATTTAAATTGAAGCATTTTTTTTTATCTGTTTGAATAATGCGTTGAATTAAGAGAAAGTTAAAAAAATAAACGCTGATTTAATAAAACTTGAAAGATATAAATATTCGAGTTAGCTTTGGGTCCAAAGAATGTTAAGAAATATTAATCCACAAATACCAGCTTATATAAAAATGAAAATTCAATGCACCAAATCGAGTGCAGAAGCAAATTAATTATGTACATGAAGCAAATCTTTTCTCCTTGAAATTTGATAAAATTAAAATTTACCATAGCTAGGATGGTCTTCATGTAGATCAGCCGTGCAGTTCATGATGACGGCCTAGCTAGCTAGATGATCTCGGCCACCACTGAGCCGTCGATCGGGAGGTGGGATGGGAGACCCCACGACTAGGGATGATATCGCGATAGCACAACCACCTTTGTGTTAATTTTTTTTCTAATTTTTGGCTTCTTACTTTTTAATTTTAACCATATATAGTTTGTCTTTTTAGTTAATTCTCAGTTTTATCTTTTTTTTTTTTTTGTATTATATAATTTTTTCTAGTTTTTGTCTCTTTCTAAAACTCTACCTTTTTTCTAAAAAAGAAAAAAAAAATGTGATTTGTCAACCCGGCCCCGACATTAGGGTTCATGTGGCATTTCTAATGGTTTACTGATGAAAGTTTGGCGGATGGACTAATTGGCTTCCTCTAAAAAACAAACATGATAGGGTGTAAAAGGGTTAATTAAAAAGCACAATAACAAATTAACTTTGAACAAACCACAGTAACTAGTTTTGTATTGGACTCTTATTTTCACAAGATGATAAAGAGCATATTGAATTTACAGATTGAAGCTTTTGATCTCTTTGTTGACCTTTTGGTGCTCATCCTAGAGATCTCACAAGTTATGATTATCAACAGCACACTGATCCTTGGGTGGGTGGTGGTGTTGGGGTTTAATTTCAACACTTGCCGTACAAAGTGGACTTTGCTTGTTTGGAGTGCACGCGATTTATTTTAGCCTGTTTCTTTCTACCCAATGGATAGATATACAAGAGCATTTATGTCTACATAGAACCCTATGCAGCAATAATGCAGGTTATATTCTCAGCTGCTTCTATTAAAGTGAAGTTTCCAGGGCGTATTCTCCGTCTTCTGCAACTTCCTTTATCTGCATGCAGCTATGGTCTCCTCGAAGGTGACTATGAGATGTAACACTAGGACTATTCATTCCTTCTAGGAAATAGATGGATGAAGTTTCATGTATTACTAATTTACTAATAAACAAGGAAAAAATGAAGTATGAGAATACGATGTTTCTATGTTAATTTGTAAGCTTGATTGACCTCTAGCTAATAGCCAAAAGTGTGGTTGCACCAACGAACTGATCATCACTTAAAATAATATGCTCGTTCATTTTTATGTTATTAGGGTGATGGCCAGTTCTAGGGCTGGTCTTCGACTCCGAGAGAGTTAAAACCCAAACTTTGAACTTCGACTATCAATGGCATCATAGCCCAAATCTAACTCGACTCTTACATTTCTCAATATAAATATTCGAGTTAGCTTTGGGTCTAAAATATAACGCTGTTTATTTTCGGCACCGTTCATTCTCTTCTCTTCTCTGCTCTCTCCTCGAACATTTTTGGGATGAAGAAGCTCTTACTGTTGTCTATACCATCAATCGGATTCCTTCATCCACCATTCACAACTAAACGAACCAAATTTGGTTGTGGTTGCTTTGTTATTCTTCCTAACATAAACGAACCAAATTAGAGCCTTGTTCTCGATTATGTTACTTTATTAGTTATGACATTGAACAAAAGGGATATAGATGTTATGATCCCATTACCAAAAATCTTGACTCTCTCGTTATGTGGTCTTTTGGGAATACAAGTCCTTTGCTAGTCTTTCACCTTTTTTTCTCTACCACTTCCCAACATTTTATATCTTTACTAAACATTCTATTGATTTGGGTCATGAGTCATTTGACACTATTTCATGTAATACAAACCCTACAAATGATCCATCTTCAGTTACTTCCAGGCTTGTTATACATCTATTAATCATCCTGCTCCATCACTTATCCCTTAGTCCCCTTTGATTTTTTTTTTTTTTTAATCTTTGTCGTTCTAGTCAGGTAAGGGCACCTTCCACCCACTTATCTTCAAGATTATCACTCTTCATGAACCTCACATTTATTGTGAGGCTAGTACTAATCCTCTTTGATAAAAAGCCATGTATGAAGAATTATATACCCATATTTGGGACCTGGTGGATTTGCCTCCTCATAAGGCTATTGTTGGATGCAAGTGGGTCTGCAAAATTAAGACTCAAGCATATAGATCAGTGGAACAATATAAAGCGCGTCTAGTTGTAAAGAGCTTCACCTGGGAATATGGTATTGATTGAATAGACTTTTGCTTTCGTTGCCAGACTTAGCTCAACTTGTTAATGGACTTTTTTTTCAGATAGATGTCAAGAATGCATTGTTTAATGGTGATCTTATAGACGAAGTGTATATGCAACCTCCTCTAGGTTATGTGCACCCTCCATATAAAGTTTGTTGGCTTCATTGAGCCTTATATGGTTTCAAACAAGCTCCTAGAGCTTGGTTCTTCAAATTCAACTATGTGTTCTCTCAACAAGGTTTTGTACCTAGTTCTTATGATTCTGCATTATTTGTTCCCAAAACTATCATAAGTACCATTCTTGTTCTACCAATTATGTGGATGATATGATCATCATTGATTATGATATTGTTAGAATCCAAGCTCTTCAATGTTTTCTTGGCCAAAATTTTGAGACGAATGACTTCTGCAGGCTCAGCTCTTTTTTTGGCAGCCTTGAATTTAGTTTTGGTTCATATGGTTATTATCCCTCTCAAGCAAGTATTTAAGCTTCTATCCAACACTGGCTTGATTGATGGTAAGATCATCGCTACTCTTGCAACCAATATCAAGCTCCTTGCTATTGATGGTAAACCTTTATCTAATTCCACTCTTTAGAAAGATGGTTGGCAGCCTTATCTATCTCACAGTATCACGGTTGGATATCCACAATGTTGTTCACTTGGTCAGCCAATTGATGAACACCCCCTACTCATTATGTTGTTGTTCTTCATATCTTGCGTTATGCTAAGGAAAACTTGTTTCACATTCTTCAGTTCTCTTCTCAGTCATCCCTTGAATTATATGCTTACTCTTACATAGATTGGGTTGATAATCTCACTGATCGACTGTGATACCCCATATGATAAGAGGATAAAGTAGGAGATCTATGAGATCCCACATTATTTGGGAATGAGAAGTTCTTATTCTTTATAATGTGGGGTTCCAATTATAACACTTATTAGTCCTTTTAGAGTATAGGTGAAACGACCCGACCCAATAATTCTAAGGTCGAGATATTAATAATTTTTATTAAGTCTAAATTATATTTAATGAGACATATTAGATAAGTTCACGATGAGATTGATTAGGAGTTTTAATTAGACTCAATAACTAGATTAAATCTCATTTATTATTTATTGAATGAGTCAGACTTCTTTTAAAATTTAAATATCGATCATTAAAAATTTATTTCACTTTAAAATCATCACTGATTGAAGTCCCCTACGCAGTCTCAATCACTGCTAATCCTACATTAAATGAAGTATTATATCATTTTTTAAATTCAAACTCTCTTCTTGAATGATTATGACCAAGTCCAACTCGAACTCGAACTCGAACTCGAACTCATTGGCATCCTATTCCAATAGGGATACAACTCTATAAGTCATCTTCATGTTAAAACTCTTTAACCGAGTCCAATTCAAACTGATCGTCACCCTCTCCCAAATGTCTCTATAAATATGTCCATTCCACGTGTTATTTGGAAAAAAAAAAACCAATAAACCTCCCAGTCAAGCACCATGATCGATTTTGTGTCAGAAATTTTAGGAAGCAATACTACAAGATAACTAGCTTAATCATAAATTAGGATCAGCATATGTTAGCTAGTTATATATTATTATTATTATTATTATTATTATTATTATTATTATTAAAGTCAGTTCTTTTGAAACTAGTGTTTATGTACCACGCATGCTAGGGCTGTGCAGAAAACATTAGGACCCGGCCCATCCGTGTGGCCCGACCCAACCCGACCAAAATAGCGGGTTGAAGTAACGTGCGGGTCGAACCCGCTGAAATCGCTATAAAGAAAAAAATATGGGGCGGGTTGACACTGAAGTTCGCTCTCTTCAAACAAAAGCTCAGAAACCCTAGCCTCCATCAAGAACGGCATTGCCATCTGCGGCCTCTGCGGCTTCTATCAACGTAAAATCGCAACCCAGCTTAGTTCAGGCACCGACAGACTTTGAAAAAGTCTCAAAACCTTCCAAATCCAGACACGGCTTCCATCACGCTCTCTGTTTCTCTGCCACGGCTACCGTTGAAGCTTCTTCACATGCCCCAACGTCGTTGTTGAAAGATGAGCTTTGAGCCTTACCATCTCATCATCGTCCAAGATGGTGATCCTTCGAAGACCATCAACATCCCTGATGGCTTCGATTACGAGCTCTATAATCGCAATGACATCAACAGGATTCTGGGTCCCAAAGCCTCCTGCATTTCCTTCAAGGACTCTGCTTGCCGCTGCTTTGGGTGTTGAAGAAGAAGTATATTTTCACAATTGACGACGACCGTTTTGTAAGTTCTTTGATTTATGGTGCTAATGGGTTTGATTTTCTAGTATGAAGGTGCAGATCTTGCACATTGCTTGTTTTGGGAATTTTAGCTTGCTTTCCCAGCTTCAATTTTCCTTTATTTTCCCTAGAAAATTTGAAGTGATAGGGTGAGGATGCTTTCAAGTTGTCTGTAATAGTGGGTGCTGGTTAAATTTGAAAATTCAGGAAAAGGATTGTATAGGGATATGTAAGGTTTTTTTGATCTGTTTGTACACGATTCGGGCTCCCATTTCCTGCTTCCAATGTTGGGTCGGGTCGGGTCGGTCCATAGCGGTTTGACCCGTTTTAAAGTTGGATCGGGCCCAAACATGGACCGGGTTGGTCGGGTTGCAGCCCTAACGCATGCCATGATATTTGCAAACACGTCATTCATCATATTTTATTCCGCATATTATAGTTATGTATGTATTATGCATATCACATTACATAAGACACATAAACTTTCATATGATCAAGTGTAAGATAAGCTCTAACAGTTAATCAGATGGTCATTCAGATGCATGGTACTAATGCAATTTTAGGATGGGTGTGCAAGTTACAGACTCAAGCGTGGTTCATCGTAGGATGCCAGAGTAATGTGCAGTCAGCTTCCTTTGCTGCAGTAGGAGAAGTTAGTGCGCAACGTTGCACACATGCTTAAATGTGTTGGCCAGCCAAATAAGTCAGATAAATTAGATTAGCCAGTTAATTCAGATAAATCAGTCATGCATAGTATAAACATCAATATGATCAGACATGATTTTAAATTCTTAGCATGAAATATTTTATAAAAACTCTTGTGTTAAGTATGTTTATGTTATGATGGATTTCTTACTTAATCATCGACTCATTTTAACTTTATTTTTTTATTTTTTTAAACCACCCAAGGTTAGGATAATTATGACAATAGAGCTGCAAGACGAGACTTAGTACAAGGAGGTGTGACAGTGGTCTAGATCATGTACAGAGATTTTAAGATATGATTTTATGGCATGGGTTTTGAGAAATTTTAATAAATGGTTACGTGCACTCTCTTTTATGATCTCAGTATTTTAATAAAGAATTATTTTATTTATAAAATTTATGTACTGGGCGCTTTCGTTAGATTAAAAGAAAATATTTTTAAATCAAGGTTCAATAATAACAGTCTGGCTCTCGAGAATTTTTAAAAGTGACTTCATTATTAACAGTGGGGAGCAGGGTGTTACAGTTGGTATTAGAGTCCAGGTCGAAGATTCTGTAGACTTTTCTAAAAAAGAAAAAAAAAATTTACAAGGAAAAATGAATTTTGAAAGTTGAAAGTGAAAAAAAAAAAACATCTAGGCCAAGGTCTACTCAAGGCATGTCCTGTTTTGCATATCATGCTCTGCAGTAAGTATTTTTACTTTTATTATTTTATTTTTTTAATGAAAATTTTTTAGATACATGCATGTCAAAGTGCACCTACTACGTGAATGGGTTTTAGTGCATAAGGTGAGGAAGTTTCTAAATATGAGGTTAGGAACCTTTGGTTTTAAGATTGATGAAGTATTTGGTTCATGAGAAAATAGTCTTATATTTTGTAAAGTTTTATCCGAGGAAATTAGGAATGAATTTAGTGGATTTGGTGTTATGACATAAATCTATGTATGGTATATTATATTTCATGATGATTGGTGGCAAATATCTTATGTTTTATAGGTAAAACGATTCTATCATCTAGAACGAGGTGTAAGATTTAGGATCTGAACTTTGGAGAGTTTTAGATTATGATTTATTGGTGCTATTATATTAAGTGGAAAAGTTTGATATTATTTCATATGGATAGTTTTATTTATGTGAAGATCGTTAGTTACTATTGTACGTGGAGTTAAGATAATTATTGGATGAATTTATTATTAGGCTTTTAATCAATCTTTGTTAAAGTAGATACTTGTTTAGATTTGAGTTGAATTTGGAATGTATGATAGTTGACACGTAGCGTACCACGTGTAAGCATAAAGGTTTAGTACAGCATCGGACAAAAATAGGGGATGATTATAATTGTTGGAATATTAAGTTTGACTAAACTATTGAGGAGTAAAAGAGACATAGAAAGAATGTAGGTTGTTGGAGGTTTAGAAAATTTTGAGGATGGAATTTTTATAAGGAGGGGAGTTTGTAACGACCTTACCCAATAATTCTAAGGTCAAGATATTAATAATTTTTATTGAATCTAAATTATATGTAATGGGTCATATTAGATAAGCTCACGAATGATAAATTACTAAGGTTGATTATGAATTTTAATTAGGCTTAATAACTACATTTAATCCCATTTACTATTTATTGAATGAGTCAGATTCCTTTTAGAATTTAAATATCGGCCATTAAAAATTTTCAATTTAAAATCATCACTAATTGAAGTCCCCTACACAGTCTCAGTCACTTTCAATCATACATTGAATGAACTACTAGATCATGTTTTTAAATTCAAACTCTATTCTTGAATGATCATGACCGAGTCTAACTCGAACTCGTCAGTATCCTATTCCAATAGGGATACAACTCCACAAGTCATTTTCACATTAAAACTCTTTAACCGAGTTCAACTCAGACTGATCATCACCTTCTCCCAAATCTCTCTATAAATATCTCTCTTTCGCATGTTATTTGGAAAAAAAAACCATAAACCTCCCAGTCAAGCACCATGATTGATTTTGTGTCAGAAATTTTAAGAAGCAACACAACAAGGTAAGTAGCTTGATCATAAATTAGGATCAACATACATAGGCTAGTTATATATATTATTATTAAAACTAGTTATTTCGAAACTAGTATTTACGTACCATGCGTGTCATAATATTTGCAAGCACGTTATTCATCATATTTCATTCTGCATATTATAGTTATGCATGTATTATGCATCTCACATTGCATAAGACACATAAACTTTCATAAGATCAAGTGTAAGATAAACTCATAACAGTTAATCAAATGGTTATTCAGATGCATGGTACCAATGCAATTTAAGGGTGGACATGCAAGCCACAGACTCAAGTGTGATCCACTGTAGTACGCCAAAGTACTACACGGTCGACTTCCTTTGTTGTAGCAAGGGAAGCTAGTGCATAACCTTGCACACATGATTAATTGTGTTAGCCAACCATATAAGTCAGATAAATCAGATCAGTCAGTTAATTCAGATAAATTAGTCATGCATAACATAAGCATCGGTATGATCAGTCAAGATTTTAGTTCTCAGGATGAAATATTTTGTGAAAAATCTTATGTTAAGTATTATGATGGGTTTCTTACTGAATCACCAACTCATTTTAGTTTATTTTTATGTTTATAAACCACCCTAGGTCAGGATAATTATGACGATAGAGCTTCATGACGAGATTTTGTCTAGGGAGGCATGACATTGGCCTAGATCATGTACAGAGATTTTAAATTATAATTTTATGGCACAAGTTTTGAGAAATTTTAATAAATGGTTCCGTGCACTTTTTTTTTATCTCAATATTTTAATAAAGAATAATTTTATTTATAGAAACTTTGTTCCGGAAACTTCCTTTAGAAGAAAAGAAAATATTTTTAAGTTAAAATTCAGCAGTAGCACTTCGACTCTTGAAAACTTTTAAAAGTGACTTTATTATTAACCGTGGGGAGCGGGGTGTTATAATAGGCCATGTGGTTTGGTGGTTTGGGTCATCCATTGGGACGTTACGAATGATATTAGAGCATATTCCAACTAGAAATATGGAACTTGAGTCATGCCACCTACGATAGATAGGCCCGATGAGAATGTCGAAATTTAAGAGGGGGATTGCGATACCCCCATATGATAAGAGGATAAGGTAGGTAGCATATGAGATCCTACATTGCTTGAGAATGAGAAGTTAGTGCTCTTTATAATGTTCTGATGAGGCTCCAATTATATCATTGACTAGTCATTTTAGAGTATAGACCATGTGGTTTGGGCCTTCCATTAGGACATTACATCGATACTCCACCATTGGCTATTATTTTCTACTTGGGACTTCCTTGGTTTCATGTCGTAGTAAGAAACATCAGTTATTGCTTGATCCAGCATCAAAGCGAAATATTGTGCACTTGCTAACACCACTTCTGAACTTTTGTAGTTATGTTGGCTTTTGATAGACATGGGTGCTTCTTAGCCTGCATGTACTCCTATTTATTGTGAGTACTATTAAGATTGCTCATAACAACTTCTATGTACACACCAGACCTATTGAGATTGATTGTCACTTCATTTGAATCATCTTTAGCAAGGAACCTCATTATTGCATTTCATCTCATCCAACGATTAGTTGGCTGATATCTTCACCAAGTCCCATCCACTTAACCGATAATTTAACCTTATTTCCAAACTCAAGATGATGTCTTCATCAAGGGGATGTTAGAATATTATCATACTTATTAGAATATATTCATAATATTCTAGTCTATTTGTGGTAATATGCCTTATTTTTTACCATGTTAGTTTATTGTAATTAAAGTAAATCAATTCGTGTCGTTGACTTATCTTATATTTATTGTATTTTTATTATTTCTCTACCTTTATTCACCTATAAATAGAGTCTTAAACTGTACATTTTCATACACAAGAATACAAGTTTCTCTTACCATTCATTTTCAACTTGTTATTTATCAATTCTCATAGATTGATCTAGGGTGTGCAACTAGATCCAGATCCAGATATCTGGCCATAACCGGATCTGGATCCGGATGTCAAAACCGGGGTGGTTATACCAGATTTAGTCTGGATATCTGGATTTTTTGCATTTTTTACTTAAAATTCGTATAAATCTGGGTTATATCCAAATTTAATCCGGGTTTTTTAATATTGTTTTTAAAAAAAGACTTTAAAACTTTTAAAAAAATTTATAGCGCCTTTTTTTAAAAAACAAAATTCTGATATGATGTTTAAATTGCCCAGGATTTTTTTTAAAAATAATTTAAACACTTTTTAAAAGTTTTTTTAAAAATAAATTAAAGAAAAAAATAGATAAAAATGCAAAATAGATAATATTGTTGTTACATCACAATGCAAAATATAAATTTACAAAAAATAAAATAAATAATAATACATCACAACTAATTAAACTAGTACAATGTTGCTACTATTCAAATCTTTAATCTGGAATTAGGGGAAGTTGCACAAGGGACATTGAGTAGCACAAGGGACATACCAGCATCCTCCAGCTAGGGGTGTAAGTTAAAATCGGAAAACCGGTCCGGATCGGACCGATTTTACCGGTTTTGAACCGATCCGGTCCGGGACCAGTTCTTAAAATATGAAAACAGGCCGGTTTCAGTCCAGTTCCGGTTTTAGAATTTTTCGGACTGGACTAGACCAGTTGATAAAAAAAATATTTATATTATTGTATATATAAGTTTTATACAAAATATTATATATATATATATATTAATATATATAAGTTTTATATATTATGTATAATTATAATTTTTTATGTGAAAGTTTTATATATAATTATATATATATTTATCTATGAAATAATTTCTTATTATAATTTATAAATTATTACATAAAATGTTAATACTAAATCACTAAAAGTTTAAAACTAATACTAATATTAAATATATAGTTTAAAACTAATACTAATATATAACTTATAATAAAAGTATAAAACAATATTTTTTAAATTAGTTTTTTTTTTTATAAATAAATTTATAATGACAAATTGTGAAACTTACATTTTAAAAACACCGGAAAACCGGACCGGACCGGACCGGAAACTGGTAAAACCGGAAGTACCGGTTTAGGAGGGTAACCGGTGAGTAATCGATTTTGAAAAATAAAAAATCGGTACATACCGGTTCGGTCCTAGATTTTGTCCAAAACCGGACCGGACCGGACCGGACCAGTTACACCCTTACCTCCAGCAACCTAATGACATGAAATATGAAAAATAATTACCAGCATACAGATATATTAATAGGACATATGTTTTGGTAGCTTGACAAAACTACTAAAGCCCTCAGCAACAAGCTAGATACATATACTGCTTATTGAACATAAATACAACAACAAACATAAAGAACACGATAGCAAATTCCTTGTTGAAAGCAGTTTTGTGTTGGTTTTTGTATTTCTGGTATTGCCTTGGTTTGGTGGCGAGTGGTAATAGGCAATATTAGAGAGACTTCAAAAAAGAAAAAGAAAAAAAGAAAGTGACCCATCCCCATTTTTTTTCCTTTTTTTGTTTTTATCTCATTTTTCACAACAAATACAAAAAGAAAGTACCTTGCAATATGTAGCTACCATTTCAACCTTAGAACATGGGCTAACTTTTAATTAAAATATTAGATAAAAGATAACACATCAAGAAATGTTATGAAAATCTTTTCAAATTTTATCAATAATGAAGCATCAGGTTGATATTTTAGACATTGACAAATTTGGGTTAGTTGGTTTTTCTCTTCAACCTTTTGTCAAATATGTCGTGAGCAATTTTGTTTAACTACAACAACAACATACCTTATAATTTTTTTTGGCCCAAATTGAACACACAAACAGCCCCACAACATAGAGAGATAAAAAAATGATAGCAACTTTAGAAACTCTTGATGAATGCTTATCTGGGATATGATGGCAAACAAAAACTTAAAAAAGAAAACTAAAGCCCATTTTAGGTTAGATGTCTTCCTTCATTTCCCATAACCAAACAATGAAAAACAAAAATGAGAATCTATCCAGCACTCATCCAAAACATCCCAATATTTAATTTTTCTGCTCATATATATATATATATATATATATATATATATATATTCTCATCAAGCAAACAATAAAAGAGAGATGACCAGAATGATCGAATATTGTGACATTTAAGAGAGACCGATAGTGTTGCAAACTTGTAGATATACAAACATACATTTTTTCTTGAAGATTAAAAAAAAACCCCAAAAAGTAGATCTATAAACATAGAAACTTAGATCTACAAACACATAAACTTAGATCTAGCCAAAGTGGGAAACATAGGAAATACCCACTAAATCTGCCAGCACAAACAAAACCTAGACAAGAAATTAGAGGCCCGAGATAAAAAAAATCAAATAAGATGGGGAAAAGAAAGGGGAGAAGACAGACTCTTCCTTGTTGTGCTCTAGGATGGCGAAGCATGCAAAGCTGTCGATCTCGACGCTATTCTGAGAACCCTTGCAGTCGTGAACCCTTCCAAGCTTCATCTTTATGAGTTGGGTGTCGACGAACTTGGACACCTTGCCATGATGGGTCTGGCTTAGGGTTTTGGCCAAAGAGAGCAAGGGAGAGAGTGAGGATATCACTTGGAGGCTGGGGTCTGCTCAGTCTGGGACGTTTCAGCTTGACCTAATCATAATTTTGTTTAAATAGTGCGGTCACGGGTAACCGCATGGCCAAACCGGATCCGTGTCTAGATTGATCTACCCTTCTACCGTCCAATTCCGTGAAATGTACTTAACGAGGTCCTCATTAGATCAAATCATTGCATTGAAATATTAGTATTGGAGTAATCTAAGATAATGTAATTTATTATTTATTAAAATCTCTTCTAGACAGGCTTCTCTACTCTTGGTTTGGACTTTTTTTTTCGTGTGCTTTTAATTTTGTTCATTTTAATCATTTCTTCACTCTACTATTAGTCTCATTGACGGAGCTCAAGTCAAATCCACGGACAACTTTTTTTTACGTCCTTTTATATAACCTTGTTTTAAAGTGATGATATTTCTCTTAAACGATATTACTTTTATAAATTACTTTACAAAAATGCCTCTCATTTAAAATAAGATTGTATAAAGGATTATGGAAATGGTTGTATGTATGCATATAATTTTTCAAAACATAAGTTCGTGAAATTCTAGATGATAAAATTTTAGATGAAAGAACAAAATTCTTGTATTAATTGATACAATGGATCAGATTTATAAGAGGCCCAACTCCAACATATGCTTGGAAGAGATTCATTAATCAATGATCATTATGCTAACCGGATATAAACATGCAAGGAAGGAAACCTGGCTCTGCTCAAATCCCTATTTTGGCAATGGGGTTTGAGCAGACACTTAATCATATTATTAAGAAAATGTTACTGATTATGCTGCAATTCTTATCCAAGTTCCTTTGGCAACCATTCAATTAAAACATAACTTTTCCTATGAGCATACTCTGAGAAATCACAGTTTGTCTATATTTCCTCTCCTTCAACGTGGAACTTGAGATATTATATTAAACATTAAAGTAACATCATCGTGCTCTTGAGATTTTGTACCATTCATCAAAACCATTCCTGAAGATTGAGTTGGTCACTACAGAAACTTGATGGCACAACTGAGAGCTGCACTCGCCCTGTCCATTCCTCCCCTGGCTTCAAAGTGACAGGTTTATCTATTGTTGCCCCGTCGACACAAAGCATCTGTTTGTATTCCTCGTCGCCAAAATCTACCATTGTTCTTGATTTTCTCTCCCAAGGGTTCCACACCACTGTAATAGGAAAAGAAAAGAGTACAAAGAAGGCCAAAAACCATAAAATTCCAGTATCATAATGAGGACCATTAGCCATTCTAGCCATTTACTAGTGGTTTCCCTGGCATGTGAAAATCTATAGACATAACTCAAGTGAGGTTATGACCACTTCAAGGTAGTCCACTCATATCAAGTACAAGTGTAAATAAAGCAAAACTAATCCTTTTCCTTATAATTACTATGAGGAATTTGTATGTGATGGTTGTTCTTGTTCAAATGTATGGCAGCTTACCAGCATCTGGTAGTCCTTCCTTTCTTATAACATACGTTCTCTTCTTTTCATGATCAAGGACTGCTATTACATTAGGAGAACTAAGATAAACTCGATCCACCTGCCAGGAAAGAATGTGCTTAGTGATTAAATGTAAAATTTATAGGCACAAGAATTGAAGGCACATTGACATGATAAATTACTCTGTTTCCATTTTATGCTTTACAATTGAAGAAGAGGGATCAAGCAATCTACAATTTAAAATAAGATTTCTAGGGACTTATAACCCATGAATATTTCGATATCAACACACGTTGGTCCTGAGAAAAGAAGCCATCACCCTGTTGTCAGTTGCTGACATCTGACCCTAATGAAACCTTTATTGCTCGCTCAAAGTTTCAATTGAACAAGCTGGATCTAAGCAATCTACAATTTAAAATCAGATTTCCAGGTAGTTTACCCATGAATATTTCAATATCAACAAATGATTTTTCTCATTGCGTTGGTCCTGACAAAAGAAGCCATCACCCTGTTGTCATTTGCTGACATCTGTCACTAACGAAACCTTTATTGCTCACTCAAAGTTTCAGGGGATAAAAGCATGCGCACATTCACACACATTGAGTTGGACTTTGGATAAGAGAAGTCCTGCTTCCATTTTACAACCTTGTGGAAGAAATTAACAACCTCAGATAATCTAGAAAAAAATATCAAACATCTGATTTAGAAATTTCACAGCATTCTTTAGGTCAAGAATCTCCAAGCTAAACAATTTATTTAAGTATTAGATTACAAATAAAACTCAAGAGAGGTTACCTCAGATTCAAAAGTTATGGCATCTCCTTGTTCAGTAAAAAGTTCTCTTTGGCAAAGATTGTCTAGGTAGTCAAGTGTCTCCAGCCCTTCTATTCTTACTTCACTGTGGACATAATTTATGTTCATATGAGTGCATATTAAACACCCAGCACAAACACGTTCGTATTTAATAGAAGAAGAAAACCATATTTGTATTTCTTTATTTGTACGTAGGCACTATCCGACTAAAAAGAAAAGAAAAGAACGGAAAAGGAAAAAGATAGACACAATCTTGAAGCACCAAGTTATTCTTTCTAATTGTGAAGTACAGGATACATATAGAACAGAAAACATGCTTTTCATTTTTTTAATTTTAAATCTATGCGTTTCTGCCTTTGTAATATCTGACTTTCGATTTTTTTAAAAATATTTAAGGTTCAAAAGGTCATACTCCATACCTTATGTCAGAAACTGACAAGTACGTGTGATAGGCAAATGAGAAACTAAATGGCTTGCCATTTACATTCCTAACCCGTGATATCAGCATCAAATCTCCATTTGTTGCAAGAGACACCCTAAGACAAAACTCAAAGCTGGAAAATAAAGGAAATTAGCATTAAATGATCCCTTGATAAACACATTAAGATATGTCAGCATAGTCTTTCATATGCTCTGCAACAGATCCAATGCAAGTTTTTCAACATATTACCACCCACCACTAAGCTAGACATAAAGGCATCTAGGAATCAACCATGCAAACCAAAGAGGATTGATTGAGGTTCAAAATAAGAAACTCTACTTCTATTATATTACATGTTCATCTCAACCACTTAGAATTTGCAAACTTTCTATCTACACAGTCCCATATTTTGACAACAGTAAAAAATCAACATTCAAAAATCTCAACTCAATTTTTGCTCCTATGTTATCTAGTACATTTTGGGATACCAGTAGTGCGTCTTAATTTCAGCAATAATTAAGACCATAGACACCAAAAAAGACCTCATGTTTCACATGCTCTATTTTCTATCTGCAACAAAATTGATGGCGTAAAACATAGTTAATGGAAACATAAAATTTACTACCAACTCTAAAGTGATATAAATCATATGTCAATGCCACCACTAGTGGTTCCCATTAATAAAACAGGACTCAAGCATATACCTATGGGGCCA
Source organism: Juglans regia (assembly GCF_001411555.2). NCBI lineage: Eukaryota > Viridiplantae > Streptophyta > Magnoliopsida > Fagales > Juglandaceae > Juglans > Juglans regia. Next base: position 5,999,350 of record NC_049912.1, on the reverse strand, counting down.
GAACTTTATAGGTCTTCTTCCGATTGTTTAAGTAGTAGGTCAACGAAAGATTTCCCATGGGAATCATTAGGGTGCAGAGGAGGAGGGTTATCATCAATTATCCAAATCTTGTTTCTCGCAAATCCATGCTGTTCTAGAGATCCGCCGCTTCCAAACTTCACAAATGATTAAATTAAGAAGCATCAACAACAAAATTTTAAAGTCAAGCATGTACACCAGAATAATTACAAGTACCTGTGGGAAACAAATGGGTATTCCTCCCCGCACTGGTTTTGGGGGCTTGAAAATGGCCTACATTTTGAGGGTATACAAATAAATGTATCATCTTTGTGTCTCTAGTAGGTAAAGTTTGTTTCAATCACTTTTTTCTGGATATGGCAACCAAGTACCGGACACTAACTGATAGGCCACTCATAGTTTACTCGTTTATAGAATAAAATCTTTTGCACTGATTAAAAACAAATTTTGTAAATGTGGATACCTGTCCATGATATCTCTGTGTAGCAGTAAATGCATTCAATGTCCAAACCAAAAGGGCAGTCTTGTAACTTTAATTCATCAACCACTGCCTACCAAAGTGAACTATCCTGGGTTCAGATTGTTAATACAACCAAACTGCTTGGTCAATCCATTGTTGGCACAATTGCACCACTTGACAATGCAAACGTTGAAATATACAAACCTGACTATTGTGTACCATTTAAGCATTTTGAATAGATAACTAACGCTTCTAGAATAGATTTGGGGAGTGGCAGGGGGGCTGGTTGTTTAAGCTTTTCAACTTTGTTGAACTGTGAGAATTTCAACCTAGAAGCTCCATCGAATAATGGGAATAATGCATGAAAGATCCTGGTCTACGTACTTTCTTAGCAAGTTACACGAATTAACAAAATTATTTCCAACATTAATTATGTGTCCAACTTATATTTTCTTCAGTAGCATCTATCTTGACAGAAATCTAGAATATTATGAATCATACTAAATTAGCACATTATATGAATTTTAATTGAAACCCAACACTACTTCCTTTATAGCTCCAAGAATCAGTAAAGACACGAAGCAACCAAAAAGCATGGGTTAAAGAAAAGACTCGAGAATTGAAACAGATGACCACATAAGTCTGATAGAATTAGATAATCACACCTTACTACTAGTGAAAAGGAGTTCTTCCCCATGCTCATTTCTCCAAGAAGTTACCTGTCCTCCATGCAAGCTAACCTATATGACCATAAGAAATATCATTCCAAATCTCTAAGCCATAACTTCTACGCAATTATACACAAGCTAATATGCTAAACGGTATTTCCAGCTACATATAGGTTTGTAATTAGTTCAATTAATTCCTTGCTAAAACAGAAGCATACAAGAGGAGTAAGGAAATCTTACCCGTACCGAAGCCCCTTGTGGGTTCCGAAGCACAACCTGATCGATCCCATTCGAGTCCTTTGTGATTTCGACTGCTGCCCTGTAATCCCAGATCGCTGCAGAATGCTCCATTTTGTGCAACTGGAAAAAAATGCTAATTCTTCCCTTTCCAACAATGATTTGAACGCTCCTTAAGACTTCTAAGCTAAATCTGAAACTCTCCGGACACAAAGAATGCCGGACTATTGAAGAAAAGGAAACGCAAAGTCACACTAGCATTTCAGTATCTGAACTTACCCAACAGCTATCTTGTGACAAATTTGTAATGTCATGCATTGAAGCATAACCAAAAAAATGGAAGCCCCTTCAGAGATGCTCATCTAAGAAAATGCCGGTGAAATCTAAAATCCACGAACGGGAACTCTAAAACTGGAACATCTGGCATCTGAATATAAAACTATTTTCATCCATAAACATAACGGAAACTGTTTAACACCTAAATTTCATAAAGAAATCCCTAAAAGCCTGTCATAGTTACTCAAAGAAGACAACTTTCATGAATATATTTTTACCTGACAACCGAGTTATTCTACTAAAACAAAACCCAATTCCAAAGAATAGTATTTCGATAGCAAAAACCAATAGTGAGAGAAAAAAAAAAAAATAGGAACACTCAAAATCTATGAAGATGTATATTTGTAATAACTCTAACCACCAAACAAGTCTTAAGAGAGAAGAAAACCCCCCAATAGACTCCAAAACTCAAGCAGGCCACTAAAGTTCATAAACTTTCCAAGACAGACCTCTGCACAACCATCCCTTTGCATTAAAACGCTCAAAAACTGGTATTTGATATATACAATAATCAAATCTGATGGAAAAGTATTGCCCATTCAATAGAAGAAACCCACAAAAAAACAAAAAAAAAAAGTTTAACTACACGCATGGCCAAGCGTTTTGACAAGTTCAAGCAACAAATTCTGCAGAAATATTTGAAAATCTGTGTTCGGTAACTGAAACTAATACTTAAAGGAACCCAAACAACAAATTAAAGGGTTAGGAGTAGGAGGCAAGATCATTGAAGTATGAGAAGCCACTGAATGAAAAAGAAAGGAAAAATAAGAGAAGCAACTGAATAGAAAAGCATGGAGATACAAGAGGTGCATGAAAGCTGTACAAACGGACAATATTTGAAGAAAAGCTTTTCAAATCATCATCACACATAACTTATATATATATATAATATAAATTAAAATTAGAAGAAATTAAAAACTATTAATTAAAAATAAACAAAAATAAATATGAAGTATGATGTATAGAAATAATAAAGTATCAAACTTATATTTGAAATAGAATTTTAGGACAACTCTGTTTTTTTTTTTCAACTCTGTTTTTTTGTTTTGAAAAAATGTTGTCTGAGAAGAGCCATCCATTTGATTTGACTCACCAACTTCCACATGCAGACCGTAGAGGAGTGAGAAAATGATATCAGATGATAAAAGGTCAAAAAATAAAATAAAAGGGAAAAACTACGTTCACCTAGGACGTCAAATCGTGATATCAACTCCAATTAATGAATCGTGTTCATGTTAATATATATATATATATATATATATATATATATTATATTATATAAATCAATCCAGACTATTAAAAATTTAAATTTTAAATTTTAACACGGTCTATAATAAATTATGTCGTGTCAATCTATTTTGATCTATTTATGTAAATAGATTGAACAAATTTAAAATTAATCCGTTTAACCTAATTAAATTTAATAAAATTTTATATAAATATTAAAATTATAATAACTATAAAAAATATAAAACTAACTATAAGTTTAAAATTATAATCTAAAAAATAAAAATATTGAAATTAAAATCTCCAAAATTTTATTTTTAGATATAAATGTATAATTGTAACTTAACTTTCATAACAAGTCATAATGGGTTATAATGAGTCAAAACAAGTTGACCTATTATTAATCCGTTAAGCAATCGTGTCTTAATGGATCAATCCGTTTTGACTTGAACCCGTTAATGTTAAACCCTAATCTGCTTTTATCGTATCGTATTTATATTGTATTAACAAGTCATGTCACATATTGCCACTTCTAAGTTCACCTCCCAAGACTATTCATAACTACATAATTTTTTATTTTTTGGATTACATATAAGCCTTTTTAAACTTAAAAAAAATAGTATTCGTCTGTCACCCTATAAATTGAAATGCTTAGATTATTTTCCTTATTCACAGGAAAAAGAAAAAGATTACAGGATGCTTGATTCTCAAGGTTTGGATTTTAAATTGTAATTTTAAGATATGCTATCCAAAGTCGAAGAAAATGTTATAATATAAATTAAATGATTAAATTGATTTTTGTATCAATTTAAGTTTTTGTTTAATTAATAATTTAACATTGTAATTTGTAGCAAAAGATTCAAAATAGTAATCTCTATCCTATTTTAAAGAGAGTTTAACTCATAAAAGGGTGTTTAAATATACGTTAAATGATTATTTGAGCATTTCTAGAACTTTTTTTTGGCATTTTTGTTTAATAGATGTTGCACCATGAGATTTGTACTTTTCAAGCCAACCCCGGCCAGGGTTGATAGCCTTTTTGTTTGAATCCATATGCCAACAGTTTTGTTTTGCTTTTTTGTTTCTTTTTTAGTAATATTACGCGGCATCCTTTTTATCTTTGTGTTATTAAATAATTATAGATTATTTATTATATTTTATTTAGCCTATCATTTATACTAGGGTTGTACAGAAACCAAAGCCACCGGCCGCCATCGACCAGACGTGTCAAGAACCGGTTGGCGTGCAGTGAAAATTTAAAGAAACCGACGTTCAGCAGTCCGGTCTCGATTTGAAGCTAGACTAGACCGTTGAACCAACCGATATAATAAAACCTTTATTTTTTCTAATATACCCTTATCGAAACGTCGTTTCGAGACAAGTCTTCTTCTTCCCCAACTTCTTCTTCCTGAATTCCATCTCTGCAACTCTCTCTCTCTCTCTCTCTCCCTCCCTCCTATGCAACTCTCTCTCTCTCAGTCTCTCTCATTATTCTCTCAGTAAAACTACAAGAGAATCGACGCCGACCTGGAACTACCAGAGAACCACCTCGATCGGTATTCTCCTCCCCATCGACCGGTTACGGTCGATGTCTCCCCCATTTTCTCAGACGTCGGTTGGCGTCGATTTTCACTCCTAGTTTATACCGTTGGATATGGCTTATTTATCCTTGTAAATCTATGTATCCAATTATTGCATCTCGGTATCTTTGCACTGACATTGCCGTATTGGATTAGCCAAATGCCAGTGTTCATAAATATTTACATCATTTGACTAAAAAATGTCTGTATAATTGAATCAACCAAATGCATAATTTTACGACTTTTTAGCGAGATTGATATCCTCTCATATTTTCATGCACATCTATATGTGAGGCCCAAGGCGCCAATATTTTCATGCACATTCAACGTTCTGGTCTGGTGTACTTGTTCCCAATCCCAACTATCATCTCGTCTTTTACAAAATGCGAATATAGAGATGGTGGTAGCAAACTCTTTCATTCAAAAGCTTCAAAATAGTCGACTGCATCATGCAAATCGTCAAAATAGTCAAGTCTGCATGTCCCTACCTAATAGTCTATCAATAATGATATTTGCAATAATAAATTGTACAAACGTCGCATATTTTTTTTAAAAAAAAATACGTAATTCTTACACAGCTCGTGATTATATCTAGTCTTGAATGTTTTAAATTTACCCATTCCCATCATCGCATAAGCCCCATTTGCCAGTACAAAACAGATGAAAATTTTCATGCACTGTTGCCTTCAACAGTCTAGTCTCTCTATTTCTAGCTATCCAAATGTAAACATGGAGGGAGGTAGGATTAATGGAAGAGGAACTCTATCATAGAATCATGATCACGATAGTCGACTGACCAAAGTATACTACACTCTCCAACTGTGCATCCAAATGCTGGCCCTCACCACCTACCTACAACTTCAAGCTACAATCTCCAACCAAAACTCCTTGCCTGGGGGCTAAGGAACATGGATTTATATCTTTTCTCTCTTACCATTTTTTCCCCCTCCCTACCTTTTTCTCTCATATTATGCTGACTATAATGGCAACAAAAGCAGGATCAAAATACTTGCATATCAACTCAACCCAATAAGAGAAAAGAATGTGGTATATAGTATATTTAATCAAAATCATAAATTTCATTAATTTTTTTTAAGAATAAATGTAATGTTGCTTTATAATCTCAGTACTTTAAAACAAAAAGTGCAGGTTTTTGAATTCCTGCCCATGAGCTCAGGATATTGTTTGGATGCAAGTGAAAAGTGCAAGAAAAATAGCATAAATTATGAGATGGTATGAGCTGACACGGAAAATTCACATCAATATAGTTTCTTTGGGTGGATTTTTCGGTCATTCTCCACATACATGCACAACAAGTACAAGCTTTTAAATCCTCTCATCACATACCACGAGGGGTCCAAATCACTGGTTAATAACAATTTGAACAAGCAGATCATATGAAAGGTTCATATTCCTTCCCCGACTCTTATCTCTTAACTCTTCAATGTACATTACCTTCAGTTGCTTTCCACGCATTCTGAATGGAATGCTGATAAAATGACATCAGTTCTGACATGAAACCGCATCTTACAAGTAAAAATTTGTGTCTGCAATTTCACGGGCACCAATCGCTTTCGGCTGTTTGTTTTCATTCTTCTGCTTACTGTTAGCAGTAATTCTGGACTTGTAATATTGCCAAAACCACAAGTTTAAAAAGCGTGGTAATGCTGGTTCTTTTGTGTTAGCCAGCAGCCACGGCATCGGCCCTGGGACTTGCATCTAAGAGTTGATGTAGCTTGGCACCTGATTTGGAGCTGTTCTCATACATGTCACTCTTTTCCTCAGTGCTCTGAACAATGGAACCCGAATTATTAACTCTTGACAACAGGTTCTCTGTACTAACAGGTAGGGGCCTCCTCTTGTTGTCAATGCTGTTCAAAATTATCTCTCTTGTCTGTCCTAGTTGAGCATTTTTCAGTTTCTCCTGTACATCAAAACCAATTTAAAAGTTGGAGCAAGAGTACGAGACTCCGAGGGGGGAAAAAAAAAAAATTCATGAAAGCAAGTAGGAATTATAGAGATGGCACATGGATTAACCATTAATGTAACATTTTCTAGCCTCAGTTTCCTGGAGTGTTCTGTCACTCGATCTATCTCAGATCTTATTGATGCATTCTCAGCAGTCAAGGATTCGACTTTTCGTGCAAGTTCTTCTGCCTCAGCCTGGAGAAAGGGTTGCACAGCATTAGCTCAATTAATGAGAACATGCTAAAAGGTGGTTCCGACCTGACAATATGAGACTTCTAAGCATTGAAAAGCTCAGTTTCCCATACCTGCTTTCTCAACCTGGACCTTCTAGCAGATTCTCGATTAGACTGCTTCCTTCTCTCTCGTTTCAGCTCCCTATCATTCTGTACAATATAAAACAACCCATTACCAATTTAGGTCACGAAAGATTTTAGAGGGACTTACTTCCAAAAATAAAGCACCAATTTTTTTTGAAACAATAAAAAGATTCAAAGTTTTGAAAGGTAAGTATATCCTGGAAAGATATGGGAGGGAAGAAGCTGACAACTTAAAGAACCATGTTTCAGAAGGCAATACCATGCAGGACAGCAGGACACCAGTAGTTATTGTCTTCGAATTCATATTAGTAGTGTTCCTGGGCTCCAATGATGTGCCCATGCCAGGGGAAACAACACTGCTAGGAGTGACAATTGCGCACAAGGCCTTGTCAGGAGCTGCATTTACATCCTTAGCAGAAACTGGACTGGCCTGCGTCTCAATCTTGCCCTCACAGTCTGTTCAGATAGAGATAGAGGAAACCAAAACATCAAAATATGAATTCAGGTGGATTGCTCAGTTACTTCTTTACCACAGAAGTTTGCCAACAAGCAGTCATTTAAAGCATTTGACAATGTATCACATCGCTACTTCATCAATATGTTCACAAACTAGTAATTTAGTGCCAAATTCTTTTTTAGATTGTAGAATATACCGTTTCTAACATATTTAAGCAAGAACAAATTACCATCCACTATGCACAAAGACCAATAAGATATTTCATATGTTTCCTTCCAGAAACTAGAGCCTAGAAATCAAAATGAAACAATAAGGTATTGCGAAGCACAGTTTCTTCAAATTGAACAATCAACTACTTGTTATATGGCTTAATTTGAAATTCAAATCCTGAATCTCTACAGATGGATATGACTAGCTAAGGTGACCAGCTTTTGTGCAGGGGGAACATACTTGTTACCTTCTCCTTGCTTGCCCGAATCAAATCCAATTCAACACAACACTGTATACTTTCTCGTGTGTGTATATATATATATATATATATATATATATATATATATATATATCATCATGAAGAAAAGATGCTTAAGACACCCCAGAGGGCATACTACAACTCTAATGCAGTGTAAGAGGCCAGTTCAGCCATCGCATTAACTGATACACTGTCACCAAGTGCCTTGTAGCCTAGTATCCTCTCTTCCTAGGGAGAAAGTCTTGTGGGCACGGGATTTTGGGGAATAAGAGATCCTTTAAGGGTGAAACTTTAAAGAAGAAAAAGGAGAGAAATGGTTCATGCCATGTATGCAGTGATGGGTAATTCTACGCTGCTGAATACCAGGCCAACTCTATTATTTCTCAAGATTTGATATTTGGTGAAGATCGGAATGATACCAGTGGTGGGTGTTCCTTCACGGCTTCTTTTCCTCCTGGCTTGATTTGCCTCAACCTAAAGACGGGTGAAGACCACAATCAAAATTTGCAATTGTGTTCATCAATATGTATCTAAATATAAGAACCAGATCAAGAGATACAAGTGCAAAGGGATGGCAAGAAAATGCTTATAAGAAAAGTCTGAAATCATCACCCCGGTAGCGTTCCCATCACTGGAACCTTCGGTCTCCAAACTGTTCATGTGGCCAAAGAGACAAATTAGCCTAGCCACGAGCTGTGAAAGTGACATCTAAACGGTACAGGATGGAGGAGAGGAGTGCTAGTCTACCATAGCAAATTGAATTGCACAAATATAAAGATTATCACAAGGCAGAAGCAAGAAAAAGGTTCAACAAACCTCTCTGACAGCCTATGTTCAGCCCCACCCTCAGAGCTCTCAGCAGTACTGTTGCCTATTGACATTTTTCAACTTCTTCATTAAACCTCGATCTGTATTTCCAGACTTTGTCGGTGTTTCTATGCTCAAAGGAGATACAGCCTGATCCATCACACCATAATGTTCTTAAATTAATTAACAGCCACCTAACATGCATCTTTTTGTCCTCAATCAGTGATATATCAGTAATTATATATTGCTTCATTAACAGTAGCAAGCAATAGAACTACAAGAATTCAAAAGAAAATCGAGCCAAAGCTTCAATTATAGTAAGCGACAATGGAACCCCTTGACCATGTGAATTTGATCTGTAAATTAAAATAAATAAATACATAATTACATGAGAAAACATTGCTCGCTTCTTTGCAATACCTTTTAGTTTGTATTATAGAGGAACAAGGGTAGTGCGGCCAGGACAAACCAGGATGTCTACCAAATACAAGTTATTATTTTCATTACACTGAGATTACCAGGAAGGATAGATAACCAGCCAGTGAGTTTTTTCAAATAGAAGCCTCTTATTGCAAGCCACCCCCAAGGAAGACTATAACAGTCTACAAACCAAGATCTTGGACACAAGAATCAAAAACAAAAACAAAAGAAGTTATTCTAAGATGCAAAGGCAGACAGAATCCATACTGATTATTACGATAGTAGGCTCCAAGCAAAAATAGCAAGAACATAGACTTACAAGAGGAACAGCAGGATGTGCATAAACCCCTCCATGCGGGTAGATTGTTGCATAAGATGCCCCATAAGGTGGCATCACTGGCTGGAAGAATTAATAAGTTAACAAACCATCCTAGAAGAATGTTTATAATTTGTTCCTAGCTACACAATATTTATGAATGATTATTGAAAACCGTAAAGAAACTTCAACTGCCTTGATGCCGGTCAATACCTGAGGTGTGCCCCACATATATGGGTGAGCATGGCCTGAAGTCACAGTGGGGTTGTAATATGGTGGAAGAGTGACACGGGGGCCATAATATGCCTGAATATGTAATGAATTAGTTTGAATTACTATTCATATTCCTATTTCTTAGGATAAATAACATAGCAAACATTCTATTAAATAAACATGCTCCAACAATTGTTTAGCAAAACAAGAGATTAAGTGCAGGCATATAATAGATAACCTGCATGGCTGCCCAATCAGGATGGCCGTGAATATGAATCTGATTAGTGTTATCCTGTCAGTGCAGAAGGATTGAGGATCACTCAACAAAGACCTTCGAAAGTTAGATCCAAAGAACTAATAAGATTACACGTATCCACATAAATAACTAGCCTGATTTTCCTCTCCATCAAGAAGATTGAGAAAAATAAAACTTGAAAATAGATTAAAAGATGTTCTTTGACCGCATCTCAGGCATTCCAGTCTGGACCACAAAAGAATTGTCACTTCTCTGCTTACCGCTGTTGCTGTTGAAGATGATTTCTCGGACTTTGAACACTTTCCCTCTTGATGTTTTCCCATGGAGATGCCCTTCCAAAATCTTGATTTGAATTAAGTCACAAAATCCTCGTTTGTCAGATTAACAAGTCATCAGGCTGCATTAATGGTTATCAAGTCAATCTATGATGCAAAGGAAAATTCCAAAGGAAGCCGACTAAGAGTGTGACATACCAGTTTTGGTGATAGGGTATATTAGTAATATTTCCTAGTAAACTTTTATTTTAGAATTTATATTTTTATGAGTATAGTTTTATCAGAATTTATATTTAATTTTATCTCTATATTTCTATTATAGTTGCTATTTATGATTTGTTAGAGTTTTGTTTTAATAAGGATTTTTAAAGTGTTTCAGATTACGTTCACTGCGATGTGTGTTTTGAAATTAAAGTTTAAATTTTCTAGTCTCCGAACCTCATCACTTTGTTAGCCGCTGTTTGACAAATTCAAATCACCAATCCGTAAGTTCATCCACTTTGTTTCAAATTTGAAACCCTGCCGTAGTGTGTAAATTCGAGTCCTAGTAGGAGTCTAACTCTCATTAGAAAAACCCTATCAGATAGCCTTTCTACCGTCTTTATAAATCCATCTAGAATATCTGATTCAAACACAAGAAAAAAAATACAAAGAAAACTCACTTGTTTTGGAGTTCTCTTCTCTGACCCGCAGCCACCCACTTCTTCTCGCAGTAACTCCACGCCACTCAGAGACGCGGGACTCCCTTCCGGCGTCACAGACGGTGCCGACCAGCCCAGCCCTAGCTCAGCCACCTCTTTTCCGGTAAGGCCTCGACCGCCATCAGCTCTCTTTCTCTCTCGGTAGTTTTCGGGATGTTTTCGGACTAACGGTTCTCTCTCTCTCTGTGTCACGGCGTCGCACCACCTTTCCCAGAGACCCCATCGCGTCGCCAGTCACTCCAACCACTCAGCGCCGCCGTCGCCCTCTACCCTCTCTCGGTGAGCTCCTCCATCGCAGACTCATTCTCTCAACTCTCTGTTTTCCTTTTCATTGTAGCCATGTTTCGGATTCTAGAAAGAATCCGTAGGTCTTAATGGGCCATTGGGCCCTAAGCCTTGTGCGTTCGATGGGCTCATGTAGTTTTGTTTTATGGGCCAGGTTTTGACCTTTTGTTAGACTATAATGATGTTTAATTGAACTTATATTTTAAATTAGACTTGATCTTATTTTATTTAATAATTTCTTTAGTGATTTATATTGAGTTTAATATTACTAGTTGAGTTTATTAAATAAATATATTTAGTTAAAGGTTCTTTTTAATAAATGTTTAAAGAATTGGAAAGATGTTTTAAAGTATAATTTTTAAGTCTAATATTTGAGTTAATATTTCTTTTGTCAATCTAGTAAAGATTTTAATAAAATTTCTATGTTAAGAATTTAATGGAATTTATTAAGTTTCTTATAAGATTTAATAATTACGTTAAGAAATGAAACTTAGTTTAAGAATTTAAGTTTTTTGTGAATTATTTAAAAATAGCTCGAGTATGTCTACTAAATTATAAATTAGTATTTTAAGTAATTTAAATACTAGGAATTATTGATTTTAGTGTTAAACAAATATTGGTTTGACTATGTTTTAGAATTCCGAATTTAGTTAAGTAAGATATTAGCATTTATTTTAGTTCCAAACAATTTAGTGATAGTTATTTATTGAATATAGGTCTCAAGTTACGAAGTATTATTCAAGGAGAAACGCATCGAGGTAAGTAAATTTGATCATAAATTAGGATCATCACAGTTAGTTTATATGTATGTATTATTCAAGCCAGTTCTTCGATAGCCATTATTTATGAACCGCTCATGTCATGTACAAGCATGTCATCCAGCATAGCATATGATCATGTCATTCCGCATCATGTTTCAGTTTCAGAAATTATAGTTATGTATGTATTATGTCATGCATCTCATGTGTATAAGACACATAAGCCATCTTAAATTCAAGTGTAAGATAAAAATCAGATCAGTTAATAAGATGGCCATTCAGATGCATGGTACCAATGCAGTTCAGTTTCAGGGTGGTGTGCAAGCCACGAACTCAGTCGTGGTCCACCATAGTATGCTAGAATACTATCAGCAGTTCCCCTTGCTGCAGCGGGATGTGGGGCTGGTGCACAACCTTGCACACAGGGTTAAGTGTGTTGGCCAGTCAGATAAGTAAGATAAATCAGTCAGTTAGTTCAGATAATTTAGTCATACATAGCATAAGCATTAGCATGAACAGTCATGAATTTTAAGTTCAGCATGAAAGTTCTTATGAAAATGTTATGTTTATTATGTTTTCGTTATGATAGATTTCTTACTGAGTCATCGACTCATTTTAGTTTATTTCATGTTTTTAATTACCCAGGTGAAGATGATGATTACGAGCAGGCAGGCTAGGAGTAGAAGGAGCATTTTAGTTTTGTTCAGACTTTTAAAATAAAATGTGTCTCTTATGACGAATTTATCCAGTTATTTCTTAAATGTTTTTTTGGGAAGACATTTTATTAGACCTTTTATTTCAATAAATTATTTCAGTTTATTTTTCAATTGTGAAATTAGAGAATCGCTTGCCGGGTTTATTTTTCATAAAAAAAATACGTGACACACCTAGCCTACGGGGAGGGGGTGTTACAAAGAGTCTAAGGCCTGGTTTGCTTTCAAGACTAAAACCCAAAACTTTGAAAACCTCACATCTCATCATTATAACTTTCCCAAATCTCCACACAAAATAAAATAAACAATTCAACTTTTTCAAATTTTAAAACAAAATTAATATTAAAAAATATATTCTAACAATATTTTATTCAACTTTTTAACTTTAATCTCATCTCATCTCATCTCTGAAAACAAACGAGGCCTAAAATATTAGGATTTATACTTATATATAGAACTGAAATATTGATGTAAACCATTCCTTTCACGATGTAGCATTACAATATAATGTCTCGTTACCACAATAATATTGTCACTGAAGTTTGAGCATAAGAGCTGCAACAAACTAATGCAATTCAATTGTAACCTTAAGCTACTGCTCCCAATTGAAAGTAGAAATAGCTGAAACCCAGAATGAATTGTGACTTAAGAGGACGCCAACACATTTGACAGCGTGTATTGGCCAGACAAAGAAGGGTCCTCCGAAGAAACCTGTCATAGGTAGGCCCCAATTTTCATCGTTTATCCGAGTAGCCACTTTGCACTGGACATACCAAAACTTCAGCTACAGCACCGAGCAGTGGCCACCATAAATTAAGTTACTTGTCAGGCTTGGCAGTGAAGCATATGGCCATATCCACCTATTGAAGTCAAGTTACTGAGGTTTATGCTTCACCTATTGAAGCATATGGCCATATCCACCTATTGAAGTCGTCAACATGACTTAAGTACTGGAAGATGACTGCTATAATTGACAATTGCTACATCTGCACAGCCTCGCTATATCCGCTGTCTTTTCTTTCTCTAATAGTTCTTTCCGACCTCTCTCTAAGAAAACCCCAGCCTAATCTCTCCACCGGAGGCTCCTCCTCTTCCTCCTGTACACAGTAGGCCTTTCCGTTTTAAATTCCGCTTTACTTATTAGTATTTTTATTTTTTCCACTACACGGAAAATGCCCGATTGACCACCTTCAGGCCATCGGACCACCACACGCCCCATAGTTGCACTCTTCAGTCACCAATCTTCAAAACCCAGGTGGAAGTCCTGCCAAACACAGATGCATTGGCTACACGTGCCGCCTAAGCTATACATTGTTTTCAACTGCCAATACATATTCCAGCCACTGACCACCACATGCGCAGCATAGCTGGGATCCTCACCTCAGGATCTATCAAATCTATGTCACCTCACGCCCCGACATTGCCGCTCATTCCTCCAATGAGTCACTACTGATCTGGGCTGTCCGGTTCTAGATATCCAACTATATTTTATTCTTTCCTAACTGGGAATCTAAAGGAAAAGGATGGGGAGATCTTCCTCAACAACTCTAGAATACATGATTGCAATATTCCTAATCCAAATGCAGATCACAGCCACATCCAACAAATGGACCAAATTACCAATTGGATTACGAAACGACTGTTTTAGCGGTCCGCAAGCCAAGGAACAAGGTTTCAGGTCCAATTTATTGGATCCATCGCCCATTTATTTTTATTTGGTTCATTAGTATACACTGCAATTTCAATAATGAGGTTTTTGTTGAGGTCACTCTCACCTCTTGTATTTCCCCTATTTTATTTTCAATCAAGTTTGCTTAGGAAAAAAGATATAAATGACAAATTCCTCATATCAAATGCTACTACAACTTCAATAATACAATCAATCAGCACCCCTGTTTAGCAGCTAGCGAACCCACAAAATTTAATGCTTACTGCATATTTAGTCCACTGCTACCTTAGCAAGTAGACAAAGGATGCAGATTTCACATTTTTTGCCAAGCTTTTTCCAGTAATTATATAGCCATAATTATAATTTTCATCAATAAAAAAATAATCCTTTTCTATATGCTTAAAAGAAAAAGAAGAAAATCATCCTTAAAGGGTCAACAGGAAGCGGGTGATGGCAATTAGATTTCATGATTGACGATGGATTTTGTGATTTTGACGTCGTATATAATATGAGTGTAATAAATTATCATTATGCCCACAAGTTGCATTCATCAGCAAGCAGACTCAAAATGATCACCTACTAAAAAATAAATTTAAAAAATAGAAGCGAGGAAAAAGGAGGGAGAAAAATGATCACCTGCTAAAAGTTCGCCGCAGAAAAAGACTGTCAGGTGGAGGGTCATTATTGTCTTCTCCACAGCTCTACTCGATAACAAGAAACTGACGGGCAGTAGTTGGACATATCGCCAGATCAATCTAAGGAAAATGATTTAGGAGATAAGTAAAAAGCAATGGTACCCGATAGAAAAAACTTTTTTCAGATAAATACATGAAAATTTCTACTTAAGACTACGACAAGATGTGATCGCACGACTTCGTTTTGTATTCCATTATCGTTCCTTCCTTTTTCTCCTCCAGTTGCTATACTCTCTCTCTCTCTCTTCTTATGGCTAGTACGCAGAGCATGAGAAGAAAAATATGCATTCAAAAGTAAATTAAAACTTTTAAAGCAAATAATAGAGATCCATCTAAGTTTCAACTGCAACCCTTTGTTTGGATGCCGAGAAAATGAACGAAAAGAAAATATATAGAACATCAGAGTCCGTTTTCGGGAAACGAAAATCTCAACTCGACTAAAGAAGATAATCCTATATCTCTTAGTGCTCCGGAGTTTCCGGTCACCGAAGAACTCCAAAAGTTCATATTTATGTTCAATTTCGCCAATCAGAGCTTAAATTGAAGGAATTCAAAACCAAATATATATATATATATACATATACATATGAACATATCATTTTTCTCTGAGTCCATAGCTCAACAACTCAAACGCAAAATTCAACATACCTTGAGTTCTCAATAACCAAATCTCCACCTCTTCACGTAAAAAAACCGAAGAAATGGTGGTGAAGAATAATAAGCAGAAGAAGAAAATAACTGAGATGGCGAGGACGTAAATATTAAGAAAGCAATTAACTCTAGCTTCTCAACGCCTGCATTTTTCACTCTACTCTCTGTCTCTCTCTGAAACTAGAGAAAAAGAGAGTTTGGATTTAATGGAAGACGAAATACAGAGAGAAACGGTGGTGAAGGAGGGAGGTAGGGAGGGCCGAGGTAACGCCCACGTCACGATATACGTGTCGTATAATAAGGAGGTATACGTCACCATAAGTTTTATTTATTTTTTTATTTTTTAATAGATGTGTGATATAAAGTTGTTGAGTAGAAGAAAAATAAATATAGATAGAAGTTATTATTAAAAATATTTATTTTATATATATGATGTAGTATCATTTAGACCACATATCTTTTTAAATGAATATTAGAAATAATTAACTAAAAATAACCACACAATGAGTATAAAATGTATATTAATATAATTACTTCTCTTCAGTATTATTCAAGTCAAAAATAAAAAACATATATTTTATTTATAAAAAAAACAAAATAAAAAACTCAAAGATTTATAGTCTTATGACAGTCTTTTTCTCAATTTTTATCGAGAAATTTAAATATAAAAAAATAGATACATAAAATGAGTTATATAGTATTTATTGTTTATTTAAATCTGCTACAAGTATTATATGAATAATAAATATTATAAGATTATTTTATATATTTATCTCTCCCCACTTGAAACTTAAATAGCAACTTTAATTATGCAGCACTATATAAGTAAAAAATAATAAAGAAATTTTTATATAATTAGAGTTTTTCTACTCAGTAATCCTATACCATATATTTATTATTGTGATTTTTTTATTTTTTTCTCAATAGGCGTGTGGTGTAGTAGAATTTTTAATATATTTAATATCAAATTAAAAAATTAAAACATAATGTTAAAATCAAGATAAATAAATTTTTTTATAAAATACAGAGTAATATTAAAAATAAATTCCAAATATACAAATCTAGCACAAGGTTTTTTTTATAAAAATGTGGATTTACTAAGAAAAAAGAAATTTTTTATATATTTTTATAATGTGAACTTTTTTTTTTTTTATAAAAGATCTAAAAATTTATAGATTTAAAACATGGCGCAAGATTGATAGATAATTTTAATTTAGTAAAACGTTTTTGTATATATTTATTTTGATAACATGTTGTAGATAACGTATAATATTATTGTTTTTTAACTCCACGTCACCAAGCGGCACAATGGGTAATGGAAGACTCGAGCCACGCAATCTTTGCGTTTGGGGTTGGTCCCCTACTTCTCTTTATGGTCAATAAAATGAAATGGTCCTTTGGAGTTCACGACCGGCCATTTTATACTTGACCCCACCCATGAAATGGGTTTACTATATAAATCTTGATAAAAATGGACGAAAATATATCTTATTTTGAAAAGAGAAACCGGTATAAAGAAATTTAAAATAAATAAATTTATATTATTTTTTTCTTGCTTTTCTACTCGACACCATTTCACTTCAGTTTTCGTTTTCGTTTTTGTTTTTTAACTGAGAATAACTATATTGCATAAACATCATATTACAAAGTTTATGAGGAAACTATTTGATTAATACAAACAAGTATGCTCCCAAGATCATAAAGATCAATTTCACATTAAAGGGCATCATTGGCAAGCATGTGAGCAGCTATATTAGCATCCCTTTTAGTATGACAAACACTCCAAGTTGCTAATGATCCTAATACATTTTTATTGTCTTCAATGATTAATTCACCTGGACTCCAATTCTCTAAGGAATTCTGGATCTTCTCGACCATCTGCATTGAATCACCTTAAAAAATGAATTCATGAATCCTGGTTTCTTTATAGAAGAGGATTGCCATTATCATGGCATATGCCTCTGCAATATATGGAGAAAGTGTGAAATTCATTCTAGCTCTAAGTGTGCCAAGAACCAATCCTTTGCCGTCTCTGAGAATTGCTCTAATTCATATCAAGCTCTTGGGTTCATTGCTAGCAGCATCTTAATTCATTTTGTACTTTCCTTCTGAGGGTTTTTTCAACATCCCAATTCATTTTGTAGTAGCAAGGACAATTGTTAGTGGCTTTAAAACATCTTATATCTTCACGGGCTTTATGAATAATAGCATTAGGGTGTCTGAATGTTTTTCCATGCAAGAATTAATTTCTCCTAGACCAGATGAGTTTTAAAATCAGCCCAGCTTCTTCTAAAGCATGAAGTGTCACTTTTTCTAACATTTGTTCTCAGATAGATTTAAAACAGGTACCTTCTAGAGAAAGTTTTTGTAAATGTATGTTTGCTTGACACCAAACATCTTGAGCAGCCCACAGCTCCATAGCACATGTTTAGAAGATTCCTCCTCTAGATGAAAAATGGGACATATGTTATCATCTATAATTTTTCTCTTATACAGATTGCTAAAGGTTGGTAAAGCCTCATTACATGCTCTCCACAGGAACATTCTTACAGCATTTGGCAGTTGTAGTTTCCACAAAACTTTCCAAGATTTTTGTTGATCTTGACCATTTGACGGTCTTGATTAGATTGTAGGTCTCTATGAAGATAGTAGGCACTCTTTACAGAGAAGATGACATTGCTTGTGCCTTCCCAAGTCAGTTGATCCACTCTGTTGCTCATGCTGATGGGTATGTTTTTAATGACATCCATTGTATTCTGAAGGAACAGTCTAGAAAACAAATCTTCATCCCATTTCCTGAGAATTGGGTTTATTAGATCAGCCACTCGAATCACTTCTTCTATTCCATTGCTGCAAATGTGAGGAGGTAGAAAATGTGGTTTTGGCAGCCATCTGTCCTCCCATATCTTCATTTCTAAGCCATTTCCAATCCTCCATAATAGACATTTTTTTAATAGGTTAAGTCTAGCTAGCATACTCCTCCAAACAGGAGAAGGTCTAAATCTCATTTTAGCTTTTAAGATAGACCCATGTGGGAAATATTTCTGTTTTATGATGAGAGCAGGTAATAATTCTAGACTTGTAAGTATTTTCCACCCTTGCTTAGCAAAAAGAGCCAGACTAAAACTATTGAAGTTCCTAAATCCCAATCCACCTTGATCTTTAGGTTTGTTGAGCTTACTCCATTTGACCCAATGAATCTTTGACTGGTCCTCATTAAATCCCCATCAAAATTTCCTTGATAACTGGTCCAGTCTGTTGGTAATGGATAGATGTAGAAGAAATATCCCCATGGTACAAGTAGGGATGGCTTGCAAAACTGATTTAAGCAGCACATCTTTCCCAGCTACTGATAATCAATTTGTTATTCCAATTTGTTATTCGAGACCACACTCTATCAATAAGGCCATGAAATGATGCAGTTTTGGCTCTTCCAATCATAGCTGGGAGACCAAGGTATTTCTCAAAAGAACCTGTTAAGTGCATTCCAGCAATTTGTATGATAGTTCTTTTATTCTCAAGTGAAGTATTTTTGCTGAAAAATATAGAGAATTTTTCCTTATTTAACATCTTACCAGAAGCAAGTTCATATAGAATCAATAGCCTCATTAATCTGCTCCATTCAAGAGAATTGGATTTATAAAATATCATGTTGTCATCAGCAAAGAAGAGATGGTTAACTCTTATAGGACCTCTTCCCATTGGAACACTAATGATGCTTCTATTCATCTTAGCCTTATTAAGGAGACATGATAATGCCTCTGCACAGAGAATAAAAAGGAAAGGAGAGAAATGATCCCCTTGCCTTAGTCCTCAGGAGGGCTTGAAACTATTTTGAGGTTCACCATTGATAAGAATTGAATAAGATACTAAAGTAATATAGTTTATCACTAATGAGATCCATCTGCTATCAAACCCCAATTTGCACATCATAGAGGATAGAAAGGACCACTCCATATGATCATATGCTTTGCTCATATCAAGTTTGAAAGTCATAAATCCTGATTTTCCTTTCATTCTAGTTGACATTAAGTGAAGAGTTTCATAAGCTACCAAGATGTTATCAGTGATGGTCCTACTTAGTACAAAAGCACTTTGATTCATAGAGATGATAGTATGTAATACAACCTTTAGCCTATTTGATATCACATTTGTAACAATTTTGTAGATCACATTACATAAGCTAATAGGTCTGAAATCTAAAACTTTCATGGGATCTTTTACCTTTGGAATCAGGGTGATGAAGGTATCATTGACACCCTCTAAAGACTCTCATTTGTTCAGAAGTACAAATCAACAGACTTCTTTGCCAATTAGTTCCCACTTAGAATGATAAAATAAAGCTGGGAAACCATCAGGGCCTGGAGAGCCTAAACAATTCATCTGAAATACCGCCACTTTGACCTCCCCTTTAGTGAATTCCTTCAGGTGTACCTCATTCATCTCAGGTGTCACTTTGTTGGGTGTATACATGGGACATTCTTCAATGCCAGATGGATGAGAGGTGGAGAAAATTTCAGAGAAATAGTTAGAGAATGTACACCCAATTTGTTGTTTTTCAATCACCAACATATTCCTGTTGTCCAAGACTGAGAAATTCTATTAATATTCCTTCTTTGAGTGGCATGTAGGTGGTAAAATTTAGTGTTTCTATCACCCATTTATAGCCAATGTTGTTTTGCCCTTTGTTTCCATTTGTCATGGGCCTGTTAATTCGTGGGTTAGGCCTTGAACTTGAAGCCTTCTAATAAGCTTAATTGACTTAGTCTATTATGTTAACAATGGGGTTCATGTGTTGCCCGAGTCTTGGGGTATTTTATTATAGTTTGGGTCATGCGGATAACGGATTTTTTTCCGTTGGGTTGTTAAGACTGAGTCTTTATGCAGTAGTTGTTATTTGTGGGTTGTTAATTGTTGCTTAATTTCAGTAAGTTAGTGGGCTGTTAGTTATCTGTCAGGTTATTTAAGTTGTTGTTATTAATGAAAATCCATCTAGAATTTTATCTAATACTGGTATTAGGAGAACTCAGCCCCCTCGAATAGGCTATCTACTTATTTTCTGTTAACCAACCCCTTACAAGTGGTATACAGAGCCGTTCAATCCATGGCTGAAAGGCACAATACATGCTATTTCTACCTTGCCGACTCCTTGGCTACAGTTCGGCAAACTCAAGAAATTCAACACCAAAATCAAGAGGCCTTGTAACAAGCGATTGAAGGCTTGACAACACAATTACAACTTGTGGTGGCTAATGTGGAGACTTTGGTCTATCAGCAAGGGAATTATAAGGAAGACTCTCAATTTGGGTCAACATCTCAAAATGGGAATCCTTTGTTTGATGAGCATGGTGGCATTCAAACACGGGCTATTCGTCTCAACTTTCCTAAGTTCAATGGTGAAGAACCTAATGGTCGGATTTATCATGCTAATTAATTTTTTACTTATCATCAGACTAACCCTCATCATTGGGTCCTCTTGGCTTCTTTTCACATAGAGGGTAAAGTCCTCAATTGGTTTCAGGATTTTGAGGCTTCGGGTGGGATTACAAGTTGGGACGGTTTCACTCAGTTCTTGCTCACCAGATTTGGTCCTTCCATTTTGGATAATACGATAAAGGCACTTACACAACTAAGGCAAAATACAACAGTAGAGGCTTACAAATCCCAATTTGAGATCTTATCTAATAAACTGAAAGGGTTGGCAAAACCGTACAAGCTTAGCTGTCTTTTTAAGCGGCCTATGGGAGGATAGTCGGTTCATCGTTCGTATGTTTAATCCCTCTAACCTTACAATGACTTTTGGTATGGCAAAAATGCAGGAGGAAAATGTCGCTGCCTCACGAGTAAGCTCTATTCCCACACGCCCATTTGGCAATTCCCCAGCATCAGATACAAGAGTGATTGTTCCGATCCAACGTTTATCCCCATTACAAATGAAGGAAAGGAGGGCGAAGGGCTTATGTTACAATTGTGATGAAAAATGGGGGCTAGGCCACAATGCAAATAAGCCAGTTTATTTATCATGGAATATGATGACTCGGAGGAGGAGAAGCCGCAATCAGTTCAAAAACCACCATTTCTAGAAGGAACTGAATGCCCATTGGGAGGTGATGAGGTGCAGCTAGAACCAGCTCTTGAGATTTCCATCCATGCTCTGGCAGGTTCACCAAGTCCCAAAACCATGCGCATTTTAGGACATGTCAACGGTTGTGTTATGGTGATTCTCATTGACACCGGAAGCACCCATAATTTCATGGACCTCTCAATTCAGCACCGAGCTCATCTGCATTCTCAATCAACAGCAGGACTCTTGGTTAGAGTAGCCAATGGAGATACTTTGCTTAGTACATGCAAATGTGTGGATGTTCAGTTTCACATGCAGGGTAACAATTAGCACACATATTTTTATGTTTTGACTTTGAGTGGATGTGATATTGTGTTAGGAGTTCAATGGCTCAATACCTTGGGGCCTATTTTATGGGATTTTGTTCAATTGCATATGGAATTTAATCTCTTGGGTTCTAAGCATGTTTTACAGGGCATTACCCCAACCGAGGTCACATTGATGGATGAGGCTCAGTTTGGAAAGGCTGTGAAGCAAGACAAGCGGGGTTTGGTATTACAGCTTCTTCATCTTACGACATTTAGCATTTCTACTCTAGAAACTAACCCCGTTCTTACAAAACGAACAATTTCAAGAAATTTTTCGGGAACTCACAAGACTCTCACCAAACCTTGACCACAACCATAATATTGTCCTTCACCCTAATTCCAAACCCATTTGTGTTGGTCCATATTGATATCCCTATTTTCAAAAAACTGAGATTGAAAAACTTGTTCATGACATGCTTGCCTCAGGTATTATTCGTCCTAGTCATAGTCCTTTTTCTTCTTCGGTTCTTTTAGTTCATAAACAAGATGGTAGTTGGCATTTTTGTGTTGATTATCGAGCTTTAAATAAAGAAACTGTTAAGGCCAAATTTCTAATTCCTATTGTTGATGAACTCCTAGATGAATTGCATAGGGCAACTATTTTCAGCAAGTTGGACTTACGTTCCGGGTATCATCAAATT
Source organism: Juglans regia (assembly GCF_001411555.2). Lineage (NCBI taxonomy): Eukaryota > Viridiplantae > Streptophyta > Magnoliopsida > Fagales > Juglandaceae > Juglans > Juglans regia. The sequence goes on along the minus strand of NC_049912.1, from coordinate 5,976,781 downwards.
CAGGTTAATCTTGATGATGTCCTAAAAACGACATTTTGTACTCATGAAGGCCATTACGAATTTCTCGTAATGCCCTTTGACCTTACGAATGCACCAGCTACTTTTCAATCTCTCATGAATCATATTTTTAAATCCTTCTTGTGGAAATTCATCTTAATTTTCTTTGATGATATTCTTATCTATAGCACCACCATTGAAGAGCATAGGCATCATTTGACCACGATGCTGAAAATTTTACAACAACACCATCTTTTTGCAAAAAAAATCAAAGTGTGCTTTTGGGTGTCATGAGATTGAATATCGTGGTCATTTAATTGCAAGCAATGGAGTCTGGGCTGACCCTTAAAAACTTGAATCAATGCTAAACTGGCATTTTCCTTCGACCCTTAAATCCTTAAGAGGTTTCTTAGGTCTTATGTAGGGGTGTAAATTTAAACCGGGAAACCGGAAAACCGGTCCGGACCGGACCGGTTGGTCCGGTTTTGAACCGGTCCGGTCCGGAACCGGTTCCTATTTTATGAAAACCGGCCGGTTCCGGTCCGGTTCCGGTTCCGTAGTTTTTGGGACCGGACCGGACCGGTTGGAAAAAAAAAATATAAAAATTAATTTATATATTATACAAAATATTTATATATATAATATATAATTATATGTTAAATTTTTATATATAATATATATAATTATATATCATATATGAAAAAATTTTATATTATAATTTATAAATAATAACATAAAATGTTAATCTTAAATATGAACATTTGTAATTTATTTGATCATATGTTATTAATATAATTATATATAAGATAATGTTGTTATAATTTATAAAATAAAAGTTTAATCTTAAAGATAAAAATTTAATTGATCATATGCTTTAAGCATAATATATATATTAAATTTTTAATAATATTTTATAATAAGAATTAACACTTTATTATATGTTTTTTACATTTAAAAAAAACCGGAAAACCGGACCGGACCGGACCGGAAACCGGTAAAACCGGAAGTACCGGTTTAGGAGGGTAATCGGGGCGTAATCGGTTTTGAAAAATACAAAACCGGTATATACCGGTTCGGTCCTAGATTTTGTCCAAAACCGGACCGGACCGGACCGGTTACACCCCTAGTCTTATGGGGTATTATCGCAAATTCATAAAGGGATATGGGTCTATTGCTGCTCATTTGACTTCTCTACTTCGAAAAAAATTATTTGAATGAAATCTTGCTGCCAAAGAAGCCTTCACTGCCCTTAAAGAAGTTGTGACCAATCCCCCTGTTTTAACTCTTCCTGACTTCACTAACCCATTTACTATTCAATGTGATGCTTTTGGTTATGGTGTAGGTGTTGTATTAATGCAACAGAACAGGCCCATTGCCTTTATGAGCCAAGCAATTCATGGAAAGTAGTTGTACCTCTCCGCGTATGAAAATGAATTAATGGCTTTAGTGTTGGTAGTAAAGAAATGGCATTCTTATGTTTTGGGACAGACTTTTAAAGTGTAGATAGACCATCAAAGCCTCAAGTACCTACTTGAACAAAAGGTTGGAACACCAATACAACAGAAATGGCTTACTAAATTGTTGGGATTTGATTTTGTAGTTGAATATATGAAGGGAAAAGAGAATCTGGTAGCAGATGCTCTATACAGGAAATTTGAAGATGGACCAGCCCAGTTCGCAGCAGTGTCCTTTCCTTCGCCTAGTTGGATTTCAGATATGTGTATATCATATTTTGAGGATCCTAAAATATAGAACTAATCTATGATTTTGTAGTTAAACTCCTAGATGAGTCTAAATTTCACATGAAGGATGGTTTGTTGTTTTATAGGGGTAGACTACATATTAGTGATTCTGCTATTATAAAAAATCAGCTGCTCAATCTAGCTCATGGAAGTCCTCAAGCAGGCCATTCGGGGTTTCATAAAACTTTTCATCGAGCTCGAGCCAATTATTACTGAAAGGGTATGAAAGAATATGTCAAGAAATTCATTAAGGAGTGTGATGTGTGCTAGCTCAACAAAACTGAAAATATTCACGCAGCGGGACTCTTCCAACCGTTGCTTATTCCTTCTAAAGTATGGTCAGATATTTCCTTAGACATTATTGAAGGGCTGCCCTTTGTCTAACAAATTCAGTGTGATTTTGGTCATGATGGATAGGCTTAGTAAATATGCGCGTTTCATTCCAGTGGCACACCCTTACGTAACTTCTAAAATTGCACAGATCTTTATTGCCAACATTTTTAAATTACATGGCATGCCTAGTTCTATTATTAGTGATAGGGATCTAGTGTTCACTAGCCTATTTTGGAAAGAATTGTTCAAGTTGCATGGGACTGAGCTCAAATTTTCTTCAGCTTATCATCCACAAATGGATGGTCAAACAGAAATCGTTAACAAGTGTGTGGAGCAGTATTTACGCATGTTTTCTTCCAAGGGTTGTTGCTTCACACCAGCCACAAACACCACTCGCACCGACTCTATTTCTCACACTTCATATTACTAGTGCGACAACTAATCGAGTTAATTCCTCTATCAAAGGATGTGAATCTACTCGGGTGGACATTTTTCAAATATGTGGAAAAAAAAAAGGACACGTGGCTATTAAATGTTGGAACAAGTTTAATCATGCATACCAACCTAATGATGTTCCTCAGGCTCTTGCTACACTCACTCTTGAGAATTCCTCCTATGATATCAAATGGACTGCAGATACCAGTGCTTCGGCTCACATGACAGGTAATGCAAGTATACTTGACAACCTTCGTCGTTATTTTGATCACGATGTTGTTATTGATGGTGATGGTAGTTCACACATTATTACACATACTGGTGAGACGTATATTGGTAATGTCACATCTCGAATTAAATTAAAATATGCTCTCTTAGTTCATGATTTAGCCAAAATTTGTTTTCTATAGGCCAACTTACTTCTGATTATCCTTATAACTATGAATTTTATGGAATTGATTTTGTTGTTAAGGAATGGGAGACCAACTGTGTCCTTCTGACCGGATGACGGAATGGTAATCTCTATACATTGTCACCTTCCTATGAAGCTCACTTCTCGACCCGGCTTTGGTCGATCTCTAAAGAAGTGTGGCATCAACGTTTAGGACATCTCCAGGCCTCCACTCTTCAAGTCCTTAAGTGTAATGGCCTTATTCAAACTGTTGGTTCCAATAAAATGACTTCTATTTGTGAAAGTTGCCAGTTTGGCAAACTTAGTAAACTACCTTTCTTAACATCTTCTAGTGTTACACATGATGTTTTTGAAAAAACCTATTGTGATTTATGGGGACCTACTCTTGTTACTTCTGTTGGAAAATCTCACTATTATGCATTTCTTGTGGATACTCATTCTAAATACACGTGGCTTAATCCTTTGCAAAAAAAAAAAAAAAAAAATCTGCTTTTTTTAACACATTTCTCTCATTTGAAAAATAAATTGAGCGCCAATTTAATAATTAAAAAAAAAATCAATATGATGGGGGTGGTGAATTTTCTAACCATCAATTTACGTCTCATCTTCAATGACAAAATATTCTTCACCATTTTTATTGTCCTTATATCCCTGAACAAAATGACGTTGTTGAGCATCATCATCACACCATTCACAAACTCGGAATGACTATGCTCTTTCATAGTGGTGTCCCAAAGCACATCTAGGTTGAATCCTTTGCCACCGCAACTTTCCTCATTAATCGCTTACCATAACCTTCTCTTGATTTACGATCTTCATTTTCTATCTTATTTGGAACCCACCCCGACTATAGCTCATTACGTGTTTTTGGATCTAAACGCTATCCTTATACTTGGGATGCCAAAAAAAAAAAAAAAGTTTGACCCTAAGATCTTACTTTGTGTTTTTTTTTCGGGTATAGTGATCGACACCAAGGATACAAATATTATTACCCACCTTCTTGCCACACTCTCATTTCTCGACATGTGGTTTTTGACAAACATACGTTCCCTTTTAAAAATCTAGGTAATTTACATCTACCAACTCCCATAGAACAAGTTCTATCTACTTTTAATATGTGGAGTCTACCTCCACCGCCTATTTCTAGTACCCCTTCTCCCACTACGTTGGATATACCTATTCCTCTTATTCTTCACTCACCTCACTTCCTTACTCTGATCCTTCACCACCCTTAGTCATTCTTCACCCACCATCATTCCACAATCTCAACCCAACACGTTTCCCTCAGATGCTTCCCTCACCCCACCTATTTCTTCCATCTCTACTTCTTCTTTACCTATGATCTCTGGGCATGCAATGATCACTCGCTCTAAGCATGGGATTCACAAACCTAATCCCAAGTATGCTAATATTCATGATACTTCTCAAATACCCAAAGAGCCCAAAACTGTTCATTCCACTCTCACCCACTCGGGTTGGTCTCAAGCTATGAATGATGAACTCAAAACTTTGCATGACAACAACACGTGAACTCTTGTACCTCATGACCCTCACATGTCGGTCATTGATTGCAAATGGGTTTTTAAAACTAAACTCAATGCCAATGGCACACTTGATCGCTAAAGCATGCTTAGTTGCTAAATGTTTTCTTCAAGAAGATGGTGTTAATTATAATGAAACCTTTTCTCCAGTTATCAAACCGAGCACAATGTGGATTGCCATTACACTTGCTTTGATCAATCAGTGGTCCATTCATCAACTAGATGTCAAGAATGCATTCTTGCATGGAGATCTTCAAGAATTAGTCTACATGGAACAACTTCTAGGTTTTGTACATCCCATTCTCTTGTCTTATGTTTGTAAATTAAATAAAGCTCTTTATAGATTAAAACAAGCATCGCGTGCTTGGTTTGATAAGTTTAGTAGTTTCTTGGTTGGTTATAGATTTATTTGTAGCACGACTAACTCTTCCCTATTTGTTTGTCATTCTAATCTTGACACTTATTTTATTGCTATATGTCGATGATATTTTCTTAGTCGGATCTAACACTGTATCTCTTAATGATTTTATCTCTGTTTTGAGTCAATAATTTGGTATGAAAGATCTTAATCCCTTGCACTATTTCCTCAGCCTAGTTTGATGGGGAGTATTAACCCAAACCACCCAGATCATCCAGCTCAAGAAATAGAAGAAATAGTCTCAACTACACTTCTACAATCACGGTCTCAACACACTCACAAGATATGGGAAGCACCAAAAGGCTACCTACACAATATTTCCAACATTAAAACATCACTAAATATCATATCTTATTTTGTATAATGTATAACGGTTAAGCTTGTATTTTATATTGAGAGGCTCAAACATACTCTATAAATAATAGAAGAAACATTCTCAATACTCTCATGGTGACTAAGTATTTTTCTCAAACACCTTGTGTTGATTGTCTTCAGGACCGAGTGTTTTAAGTTGGAATAAATAGTTCAACTGGACTTTTTTAGGAACACCACTAATAAAATGATAATAAAAAAATGTGATTAAAGTAAAAAATTAAAACATAAAAAACAAATACGTTTATATAATGTTTTAATAAAAAAAAAAAGTGTATACATAAAGTTTAAGCAATGAGAAAAGTTAAAATTATGATTTAAAATCTTTAAAAATGTTTTAGAGAATATTAATGATGACTACAAATAAAAATACTTTATTTATCTTCTCTTATGTTTTAAATGTGTTTAAAAATAAATATTATTGTTCTAATAAACATCCCTAAGAATTGAAATTTTCTCAAGCAAAATATTATATGAAATAAAATTACATGAAAAATAATATATATCATATATATTAGTTTGCTTGAAATAAAACAAAAAAGTTTGCTTGAAATATGGAGTCTGTTCAGAGTCTTGGTGGCCGCCCCTTGGCTTCGTCCATGAATATAACCTCTCCAATGATATATTTATGATAGCAATAGTTTAATTAATTTACATTAAAAAACGAGATTTTCTGCTAGATCAAGTAATTTCCTTCTGAATAAAAGTGTGACTACCAAGGCAAGTAATTTCCATAATTCTTGTAAACGGTTTCTCTGTATAAGAGTCTTGAATAAAATAGTGATGAAAATTATTCTCCAAAATATTTTTATCTTATATGAAAGAAAAAGTCTTCTCATCAATCACTATTCACCATTTCATATCCCGTACTCTATGAAAAATACTCACACATCCTATAAAAAAATTATAAGTTTAGAATGTGAGAGTAAATAGTAGCTAATACATAATAAATTCCTTTATGAAACTTAAGAGCTAAACCTCACTTGGAATAGCCATTCCCTTGCTCTTTTTCTCAACCTCTTTAAAATGGGTTCCAAAACCTCCAAGTTGATACCAATTTCCGATTTCACACAACTCATATTATACAAAGAGCCCGGCTAAAGTCACGAACAGACCTCTTAAAACTAATTTTATAAAATAATGTGTTTAGATGTGATACGTTAAATTTATTTTATAATAAAAATAATTTTACAATCTAATGTATTTTAATGAGTCACGTCAGTTTATAAGTTTTATTTTGTGAATCAAACATTTATCTTATACAAAAAATAAAATTATAAACAATTGTCTAATTATAAACTTACAATTAGGGTTGCAATTGAGTTCAATAAAACAGGTAAACTCTTTTTGCACTTCTAATTAGTGTAATTATAAAACCCAAAAAAATAAAAAGTGAGCCACAATCGTGGATATCAGATAGGGGAAGCAACCAATCAGAAAGCTGAGCTTGTCCACGTGTCGAACTCTGGATAACCAAACCAACGGGGAAGAATATCCCCAAGTAAAGACAGCAATTAGAGTCAGCGACTCAGCATCGCATCGGCATAGCCCAGCAAGTTTTGGGGATAGAGATAGACATATCGTTTGGCTGTCCGAGAATCAATCATCATCATCATCAATGGCAGCAGCGCCGGCATATGCGACTGCCTATTCTAACACCGCCGTCTTAGTCCCTCGCCTCCACACCACCAAACCCACCGTTCGTTGCTCTGCCTTGCCTTACCTCCCGCCTCGCTTTTCCTCCACAGCTTTCACCGCGTCTACTAAGAACTTTTCAGGTATTTCTTTATTATTTTCTTTGTACATAAATGGGTGATTTTTATTTTATCCCCCACCCTTTTTTCTTCCTGTTTGAGTTGCTATGTGGTTGGTCGTAGCTTATGGTAGAGATATGGGTTTCATTATCGGGCTGGAGGTAAATTATGATCCCAAGGCTCCGGCTAACTGCGTGTCATGACAATTAGTTGGCTCCACTGAAGTTCTCAACTTATGCAATCCAAATAATGTGAAAAGATTAGAGGAGTGATATGAAATCTTGTTTTGCTTTTCATTACAAAAAGCAGGGTTAAAGACATGGAAGTCATAAGTTGAGGGATGACGAAGTGGTTCACCAAGTAACACAGCTTTTTGAATGTGTGCTTAGTTTAGAGATAGCGAAAATGTTTATAGAAGATAGAAATTTGAAGTAAATGTGATGGGAGATAATTTGGTCGATGGAACGGGCATTGGTGGGTTACAAGATGGGACAGAACTAAAAAGCCAATCCAAATTAACTATCTATGGTAGGTGTCTAGATGATGAGGGAGAAATGCCCATGTTGCAATATGTAAACAAAGGTGGAAAATGAATTAGAGCATCACAATACTACTCTTTTTTGGAAAGCATTTATAAAATTGTGTGCAAGACTTGTCAAGTAGGCAGTGTTAATGGGGTTTTGAAGGGTGAGTTGCTTTTGCGCTTTCTGTGTCTAGCTTTTAAGAATTAATAGTTGGTATTGTAAAATTAACTTTCCAAGTATCTAGAATTGAAAAGGATTGTTTAAAGATGTCTAAATTGTATTCTTGACTTTCTTGTTCCACTTTCAAACAGAGTCCCGTAGGTCTTCTCTGCTTCAGGTCAGGGCCTCTTCTTCAGAAGACACATCCATCAACACTAGTGAGCTTTTCACAGACTTGAAGGAGAAGGTGAGAAAGAAGCAAAGCTGGCATTTGTACTGCTGAAGAAACTTGACCTCTTTTCTTACCATTTCCTTGTTTGATTGAGTAAAGAATGCCATGGTGTTAAATGGTTTCCTTCTTTGTTGATAATTAGTGGGATGCAGTTGAAAACAAGTCAACAGTACTTCTCTATGGAGGTGGGGCAATAGTTGCCGTTTGGCTTTCTTCAGTTGTAGTTGGAGCCGTCAACTCAGTCCCTTTGGTAGGTCCTTTCGTGCTTCCATTTTCTTAAATTGGATTGTATCTAGAGGATTCATGCCATTCAGGTCCTTAGTTGGCTGATTAATTTTGCAGCAAATAAAAATTATTATTGCCTCCTCTCTCTCTCTCTCCCTCCAGAAAAGAAAAAAAAAAATGTTTTCTCAGTTCAAATTTTATTCAACGACCCTGACATGATTTTCTTCTCTTTTCTAGCTTCCAAAGATTATGGAGTTGGTAGGACTAGGATACACAGGATGGTTTGTCTACCGTTACCTTCTCTTCAAGGTAAAACTGACTACAACATTTTTCTTGCTTTATTTTATTTGCACAGATTGTTCTGGTATCTTTTTGGCACAATTAGATAGGTTCTGTTGCATTTTTTTTAATTCCTTATGCAGCCCATTTTCTATTGCACAGGATTTGTTTTCCCTTTGAATAATTAGAGCTTTAATCCTTTTATTCTTAATTTGGGTGAACTAAATCTCATTCTCAGATCTTAACTAATTTAACAATGGAGACGAATACAGAGGATGCGAAAACCTGTCTGAGGGTTTAATATGTTGCAGCTTATTATCAGCATATCTTATGTTTTCTTTATGAGAGAATCACTAGGGATTGGCTCAAGTTGTAAGGGTTTTGGTCTTGGGGTATGTTTTCCCCAAGTTTAAGGTTTGAGTCCTTGGGTGCAAACAATTTATTTCTAGGGGCCACATCCTATCGGTAAAAAGCCAATAATTTACTTATTTACGTGAAGTGGGCAGGCTACACGGATCCATGGTTTAACCGGATAATAGACATGTTGCATTTACATGGTTCAGGGTGTTCCTCATCATAAAAAATATAAGATGAACCTGTGATTTTTCATGATCCTGTTGAACAGCTTTATCTTTCATTAGCAAAGAAAATCACCTCTTGCTGACAAATGATATCATTCTTTTTCTTCAGTCAAGCAGAAAAGAACTAGCTACAGATATTGAAGCATTGAAGAAGAAGATTGCTGGAACTGAATAAATTCATATGATTTGGTGTTTCTTTTGGGTACCATGTAATTCTTGTACAAGAGGCAATTGTATCCTGTTGTAATGTAGAATAGGTTTTCTATCAATCGTAATTACTCGTGTTTACCATGTTTTGGTCATCAAGAAAAACTTGGGCAGCTTTATGTTCGGCTCTAGATCAATGCAATTGTAGCAGCTCTTACATCCGCTATGCTATATAAGCTCTTTACGCATGGTTTACATACTTAGCGTGGGGCTCATAAAGACATAGGGGATTCTACATTTTCCGTATCATCTGTTCTGTGATTTTTGTTATTCATAATGATTCGAGACAATTTATGATTTAGCATGGTGTTATAACAAAAACAGTTCTGTTTGATGTCTGGCTTCATTTTAACCCACATGTAAAGACGAGCCAGTGCTCGTTTGAATACATAAATTATTTTACTTCATTTCATCTTATTTGATCGTTATAATTGTTTTTAAATTCTCATACAAAATATAATAAATAATTCAACATTTTCAAAATTTAAAATAATAATAATATTTTATTCAACTCATTCGAAATTATCTCATCTTATCTCACTATCCAAACGAGTATAATAGTTTGAAGTTGTCTTTTAATGTCGGAGAAAATATGAGAAAATGTGAATTATGAGAGAAAATGTGGAGGAACTCCACGTGATTATGGTCGTTATGCGGATTGATCATCACCATAATTAGTACCATTACAATCATAGGCTTTTCTTGAATACAGGACTTGAAGTTTCAACTTGTATTAAAATGAATAGGGATACATGAGAAAATATGGGAGGGGTCTCTTTTTCTCTCTTTCTTATATTCTCTCTTAGTAACTAACAATTTTTGTCTTCCACTCTTTATTCATTCAATCTTCCTTTTATAGAGTTGAGAGTGCTCTAAAGATTCTTCGAACTGTTTTTTTTTTCCTTCTAACAAGTTATTTCTACTTTTGATTTGGTAGCAGTGAAAGCAACTTCTTTCACATTTACTTGTCGGGATTAAAGGTATTGAAAGTTTTTGTTTTAGCAATTATTTCCGGCACCAAAATTTTGTCAGACTTGAGGTGACTTTGACCACGGGGCGACGAATTGTTCATAAATGGTATTTTTTTGAATTTTACTATTCTATGAATAGTATCAATGACTTTATTTTTACCTTCTTATTTGTTACCTTCTTTTTTTTTGGGATTAAAAATCTTCAACGAGATAAGTATAGGGATCTTGTGCATCTTGAAAAACTTCATTGGGTTAGTCTTAGGTGTGTGACTCTGGCTAAACTTTATTGATGACTCATTTCTTGTTGTCGACTGGCTGAGGATGATGCCGAGGAGACTTGAGATGTCTCCTTTTGTGTTCCTTCAATTCATTCAAGTTTGTCAACATGGAAGAGAGTTAAAAAACTATCTCATGACTTCAAGTAATTCTTTAGAGTAAATTTTTAAGATAACTTTGTTATTTACCATTTTATATAGTACATATTATATACTATATATATATTTGTTTTTATTTTTTTAAGTATTTTTTGATTTTATTCATTTTAAATTAATCGAGTTTTTTTACTCATTATCTAAATATTATATATTTAATAAAAAATAAAAAAAATTATATGTGATATGTAATATAAAAATGATGAATAAAATTTTTTAATAAAAAAAAATATATTTTACACCTGGAAACTGTCGGACACCCATCGGTGGCCTTGAACAAGTTCCCTTCGTTTAAAACCCCATTTTAGGCCATAATTCCCAAAACCCTTTCCTCTCTGTTCAGTGGCATTCCTCCCGTCGTCGTAGATCTCGTCTTCCACTCTACTGAGGCTGAGAATCACAGGACTGGGTCAGTGGTGGTGTTGCCGAAAAAATGCTATCCCGAATTGCAAAACTAAAGCCTCTAGGGTTGTCCATGGAGTCCTCCTCCTCCTCCTCTTGGAACCACCAATTCCTCCAACGATGCTCCGTCAGCGGTACCGCTAAGGGCAAAGCCAAAATCAAAACCGGACAAACCTTAAAGCGATTCAGAACCAATACCAAAAAGGGCGCTACCGAATCTACAACTGCCGGAGGATCCAAAAAACCGTTCGAACGAGAAGACAGGCTCGAACACCTCTGCCTCAATGCTCCCACTCCCGTCCGATACCTGAACCCGAGAGAAAGAGCACGCGAAGTCAAGCGAGAGAAGTTGGGGCTTGTCAGCAAGGACCGGCAGCGAGAGCTGGATTTGATGAAGAAGAAGAACTACAAGGAAAAGATGGGTATCCCGGAGACGCCGACGATTATTGGGACTCCTGGGTTGGATCTGATATCGCTGGGACTGGTTGATGCAGACAAGATTCCCCAGTATGAACTCACTGTAGAGGATGGGCGGCGCCTGGCCAAGGAGTACAGTAGGGTTCTTATGAGGCGCCACCGGACCAGGCAGGCCGCCGAGTCCAACCTTTTGAGGTTGAAAAAGGAGGCAATCGAGGCCCTACCGGAGGATTTGAGAGCCGCCGCTTTGGTACCGGACCTGACTCCTTTCCCCGCGAACCGATTCATGGCTACTTTGACTCCGCCAATTGAGGGTTACATTGATAAGGTCAAAGAAGCGGCCAAGAAGAGTAGTGGGAAGGAGAAGCTTAGATGACACCCCCACACCCCAAGGTTAAACATTTTCTTTATAAATAATTTTGTCCATTAGATGTTTTGTAAGTATATTTCTGCTTGTGTTTCTTGCTAGGTTTGGTTATTAGTAGTGACAGATGAATTGGACGTAGTTTAACGGAATGATATAGCCTATTCTTGAATGGAAGTTCGCCATTGACCTATAGGATTTTTCTTCATTGGAAGGAATCATCAGCAGCAACTGTCGTGATGACCTATAGGATTAACTTGGCCAGTGACTAGTCACTAGACATAAGACATGTTGGCTCAAGATAAACAGTAATGTCTATGAATAAAATATTGTTATAATATAATTTTTGTTTTAGAATTTGAAAAAGTTAAATTGTTTATTATATTTTGTGTGGGAATTTAGGAAAGTTGCAATGATTATATGAAATGAGATGAGATAATTTGGTTTTATATAACCAAACCGGCCCGAATGTTTTGTTAATGTTGTTAGAGCAGCTGAAGATTAAGTATAGCATAATTTAGAGGGAAGACATCGGAGGTTTTCTTGACATCAAAGGAGCCAATGTTGATTCAATCTGTATTGCAAATTGAAGTCTGTAAATACAACCTTATTTATTCAATGACAGCTCGTGTCAGTTGTTATCTGTTCTTTGCCACAGTATATTTTGCATGATATCAAAATACGTTATGGTGGGTTTGGTTGGCCGGATTTGGGGAGGAGGATCTTGGATTTGGGGCTTCAAGATTCAAATCCCTTGACTTATAAAAAAAAAAAAAGATTCAAACCCCTTCTGTTGGATCATATTTTAAAATTTTGATTTGGATTTTGCCCCAAATCCATACCAGATTTCAACCCTTCAAAATGTTCCAATTTCAAGTTCCTTTATTTTTGATGGGATTTGAAATAGACATTCTTAATCTCTTGATTTAAAATTCAAGTCCAAGTCCAAATTCTTTTATCCAATCGCAATCTTTAGTGATCAGTTCAGAGAAATTTCCACTGAGGAGAGTTATGATGTGATAGTTGCTATTTTCTTTTGTTTTTCGTCAACAACACTTCTTGTTTAGGTGACTAATATTTCCAGATTGGCTCCTTGTATGGGTTTCTAGTTCTGAGTGGGTATTTTTCTCTTATGACTGGTGTACTTGGGCTATGCCCATTGTTATTATTAATAAAATACCCATTTACTTATAAAAATACTTCCGGATTGGCTGTTGAACTGAGATGGTCTTGGGCCAGATGAGAACCAAAAAGCTTCATTTGTGTTGGGCATGTCATGTTGCTTGCTAAAGTATTGCCTTTTACTCAAAAACAAGACATTTGTGTAGGGTTGCATGCTTTATATGTTTGTGTGCTGTATTTCAATTTTGTTTGTATGATTTCTAATGCTATCCCTTGTGCGGCAGAATGAGCTATGGTTTGTGAGCCTGGAGAACTTCAGTCGTTTCACAAGGGGCAAGTAGAAGTGTTAAAGCTGTGTTTATGGGTTCCGGTGGGCAGCAAAGCACTAATGGGCTGATGCAATAAACTTGCTGAATTTAGAACGATGTCTTTTGGTAACTAGAACATTATTATTTTTTTGTCTGGCTTGTTCAACTGAGGAATTTTGCCAAATCAATGTATTTTTAGATTATGTTCAAATTCATCGTGGACATTTTCTCAATCCAGTGTTAGAAGGAGCATCAAAGTAAACTGTTACCTGTTTAAACTATACTGCTCGAATGTCGATGTCATAAATCAATCTGGGTTGTCTCCACTATTTTTTAGAACAAGTGTGAGTCAAATTGCAAAACAGCAATCATTTGGAGTCTTTTAAGATTATTTTGTTTACTTTTATAGTTAGGGCTAGGTTGCTACTGGTCCTAAACGAGTGGATAGCCACCTTCCCCGCCCTCGATTGGGTGGGGTGGCCATTTTCCATCTCACCCGTACTCTCAACCCTGCATGTCCTTACTCGCTGGAATGGTGGGTGAATTTTTAAGGCCACTGTTTGGCTCGCTGCCATCTAACCTTTGAGAAAATTAAATTTACAGACTCGCAACGCAGACCAGCCAAAAATCAAAATCATATATCTTTGAAACCATCGACCATGGTGTCAAACCCTATTAAAAATAAACCAGATAGTCAAAAATCAAACCATGAAAATATCAAACCAGACGATCAACCTGGCATATCAAATCCAAAGATCATAATCAAACCCACAATCGTGGGAGTGGTCTATACACGTGGAGATCCCTGGATATGTCCATGGGTCTTCGTGCTTGGAAACCCGTGGTCGTGGTTGTGGGTCACTCTACATGGAGACCCACTATTGTAGATGTTGGTCTCTGTTAGGGCTGGGCGACAAGTCTTTCCCACTTGGCTCACCGCGACGTGGTCAATCTGTTTGCCCCAGATGAGTTTCGGATGGTATATTTGTCTGTCAACCCTAACCGAAGGGTATCACGTTCATCTTGTTTTTAAAACAAATGGGCAAGGGGCGAGAGGGTTAACATTCCATATGTGATTCATCTATCTGTCTACCCATATTTAATACATAAAATATCTATGTTTATATTCCAATTATAAATGAATATGAGTGGCCAAGCAAAATGTTTGGGATAACGGCCGAATTGGCCCTTGTCTACTCACCATAGGGTGGGTGTCAATGAATAGTGCGAGGAATGGAGCCAGATGGGGTGAAAATCTTCGTGTCTACTCGTATAGGCGTCTATAACCCCTTACTGTACTTGGTCATTTCAAACTTATGGTGAGCATATGATAAATCACAAATTGTTCTAGCATGATTGGCCACCTGAAAATCACATTATTAATTGGTCAATTCTTTGTGCGAACGATTCTTGAACTTTCTCGTACTTTGCTTTTACGATTATCTTTTGGTCTTTTTTTATCTGCCTTCTTGGTCAATTAACATGCACTAGAGATCATGAGTCTTCATTAGGTAAAAGTTGTCATCTTTTTCAAGTAAAAATGGATTTTTTTTTTCTAAGCAAACATATTATAGATATATTTAACAGTTACATGATACAATAGTCAACAAGATGGAAGGCCTCAACATTAATCCCAAACCAACAAATACAACACAAGAACTAAAAATAAAAAAAGAAGGATATGGGGCCAATGACTTGACCCCCATCCATTTCTCACAAGGGGAAGCCGCTTGAAGCGGTTTTGATACAATTTGATAAAAAGAATTGTAATACTACGACTATGAGTCGCAATGAAGTGAGTTGTGCTGCATTTCGCTAGTCCGGACTGTATGCAGGAGACTTCCACTACCTCTTTCCTACAATCGTTGATTAGGAGAAGCGGAAACATAGGAAGATAGCAAACACAAGATACGTCGAATCGCCGAAGGATGAACGCCAAGGACTGTGAAGGTGCGTGAAGGCCACACGCCACTCTAAGAAAGTAGAGGTTGGTCGAATCTGAAGGATTCGAGGTCGCTGGTCCCGAATATGCCGCGCGTGGTGCCAACAGGTACTCCTTGGTGCAGAGGCGTGAGGATCTCACGCACAGGTTGAGCTGCGCATGTGAAGCACGCGCTGCTCCTTTTGAATTCTACTTCGGCCGTCCGAAGGATTTGCAACAAAGGAGTCTTGCGGTGGGTTGCGTGGTGATTGTGGGGGGTCGGAAAGCAGTAGATTAGCACTTCTCCTTGCTATGGACAAAAAATACAATAAAAACTGAAAAAGGGCTGGAAAACAATAAAAACTAGAAAGCAATAGACGGGAGGAGGGTGGGAGGAGCCAAAGCTCCACCCCCCCTCTGGACAGAGAAGATGAGATTTTTTGTTTTTAGTTGGGAGAAAGAGAGAGAGAGATATATCGCCCATTTTTCTTATCCATACCCTATGGATATTAAGTAAAAATGGACTTGTTTTGTATTAACTGTAATTTTATTTCTAGAAAATATATTAGAAGTAGATTTTATAGATTCTTGTTCTTATAATGGAGACTGTGTAGAACATAATCTTATGTGATTAGTGCATGAATGAATTAATAGGTACACTTAAATTGATTTTTTAGTTATTAGATAGGGGGATAAGCAAAGATTAGAATACCTAGCATACTGCATATGCCTTCAGATCAAGGGATGATAGGAAGAGAATAGGCTAGTCAAAAGTTAGTAGGGGAAAAGCCTTCAGATCAAATGTTGTGGCAAGAGGTTGAGAATATCTCAACTAGAAAGGAAGCAAATTACAATCTGCCATCAATAAGTAAGGGAAGCAGTCTTTGCTAGAATCAAGGAATCCGAATTGTGTAGCCAAGAAGGAAGGAGTGGCTTAAACATGACTAAGAATATGTCTATGATTCCCTCATCCCAAATACCGGATTCCATCTAAGTGAGTTGTCTAGCAAGTGATGATGCACCATTCCCACCCAGCCCAAACAAGAGTATGGACCGGCCCAAATAAGAGTATAGGACAGGAAAGGAAAAATCCCAGCTAGAAAAGAAGAGAAAGAGCAAGTCTAAGGTTCAAATTCCCTTGGGTGTAAACTTTTTTTAGGGGCCAACAGACTGGAATATTTTTCCCTTGAATTACCTGAGGTGCACTTGTGGAAAACTCTTTGCCGAAGGCCTGTGCACCCCCAAGATTAGTTGGGATTAGGGCTGCAAATGTATTTTCGGTCTATCATTTTTCCGGACCGGACCTGATCGAACACCCAAAGGGATTGGACCAGACCGATAGCTATCGGTCCAGTCTGGTCCGGTCTAATTTTTTTTATTTTTTTAAATAATTAATAAAAAAAAATTTATTTAAAATACTAAATTAAATTAAGTGACTTATTAATGTGGATTATGTAACAAACTCAATAAAAAAAATATTTTATTTATTCAATGATAATAAATTAGATGAAAATTATATTATTAATTTATATAATTAACTAATTGATATTATATATTAGTTAATTCATAGAATATTAACAAGTGTTAATAACATATTTAAAATTTTATATTGTTAATAGTGATATATTAGATGAAGATATATATAAAATATTGTTAATTTATAGAATATTAACAAGTATGAATTATATATTTAAAAATTTATATTGTTAATTGTACAATTATTATATATAAAATTTTTTTTTTTTTATTTTTCATCCGATCCGAAAAAATCCTAGACCGTGGACCAGACCGAAACTTTTCGATCCTCTAAAATGTGGACCCAGACCGTTTATCACCCCTAGTTGGGATGCTATTCCTGGACACCTTGTGCCAATAATAATAATAATAATAATAATAATAAAAGAGCAAGAGGAAATTTCATTTTGTAACATTCTAGCCAAAATTCATCCATGATGGTGGATACAACAACTATTAATTGGGCTGGCTTGAATAGATAGATGAAGTTTCTTATAGTTCTTTCATTAAAAAAGCTAAGAAAGACTTACGGACATGAATCTCCTGAGCTGGAATGTCGAGGGCTTGGAAACCCTTGAAAAGTTCTAGAACTTCACAAGATGCAAAATTCACATGGTATAATAATAAAGAAGGTAGCAGTTTTACAAAAGGAATGTTTGGATAGAGCTTTGGGTAATAGTGGTTGGCACACTCTATTCTAAAAAACTATGGTGAATGTCCTTGCAGCACAAAATTCAGACCACTACGCTTTGCTAATCACTTGCCTCAATCAGACTGAGGAGCTTAGGCCACGTAAGAGATTGTTTAGGTATGAAGCCAGTTGGACCAAGAGGGAGGATTGTCATGAGGTTATTAAACAAGCATGGGGGACCTACTCAATTTATACAACAAAATTGAGGACACAAAAGGAGACTTGAATCGATGCAGGAATAAAATAGGATCATGGAGCAAAAATGTACCTGGAAGGCAAATGGGGGACTCATAAATCAAAAGATGGAACATCTGTAACTATTGTAGAGTTCGCAAACTGAAAGCTCTCAAGGACTTATAAAGGAATTGCAAACGAAAGTGGATGGTTTGCTTGAGAAAGAAGACATTAAGTGGTGGCGAAGAGAAAAACAAAGATGGTTACAAGAGGGTGACAGGAACACAAAATTTTTATACATGAGTGCTAACCAAAGAAAGCTAGTCAATACAATCACCAGGATTTATAATGGAGAGGGTGGCACTACTACAAGGGAGGAGGAAATCAGTGATCTCTTTCAAACTTTCTTCAAAGATCTATTTTCATCTTCTCAACCAGTTAGAATTGAAGAAGCATTATCCTCAGTGAAATCTAGAGTTACAAGTGAGATGAACTCTAGTTTAACAAAGATCTTCACAGTGCAGGAAATTGAAAAAACCATTTCCTACAGGTTTCTACCAAGACCATTGGAGCATAGTTGGCCAGGTTGTTTGTGAAGCTATTATGGAAATCCTAAACTCAGGCAATTGACCAAAAGGCTTAAATGACACTCTAATTGCTTTGATTCCTAAGAAGAAAACCCCTGAGATCAGGCAGTTAGCCTATGCAATGTTATCTATGATATAGTTGCAAAAGTGTTGGTCAATAGACTTAAAGCCATTCTTCTTGTGAACATATCACCAACTCAAAGTGCCTTTGTGCCTGGAAGGTTAATTTCGAACAACATTATTGTGATCTACAAAACAATGCACACCATGCATAACAAAATGAGAGGGAGTAAAACACGTTTCATGGCTCTAAAATTTGAAATGAGCAAGACCTATGACAGAATCACCTTACAATTAAAAGGTATTAGTGCTAACAATTAAGGCATTAAAGAAAAATTAAAAGTCGGCATCTCCTTACAGGAACCCAAATCACCGAACCAAACAAGCAAAGCTAAACCCAGAAATCTTCAACAAAATAAAGTTATTTCAGCCAACAAAATCAACATAATTAACAAAAACAGAAGCAATTGACGGAAGAATTCAAGAAAGCCTTACATGCGGTTTTGGACGACGTTACAGACCCTAAACCTCTCAATATTGTTGTGCTGCAGTGCTACTGTGCCTGAGAGAGAGAGAGAGAGAGAGAGAGAGAGGCACGGGGGAGATGACAGAGAGAGATGTTGAGAGTTGAGAGTCGACTTGAGAGTTTAGTCATGCGGATTTTTTTAAAAACCCATAACCGGAACCCAGTTATCTGGGTTCTAGACCGGGCAAGGAAAAAATCCGGCCTAGATGAACAGTGCTAGTTTTGGTTGGTAATTGGTCATTTCCCCATGAAAACTGGCAACTCAAGATATTTTTGCTGGCATATCTAGAGGACTATTTTTTACTTTGGATGTGTTCCTTTTGGTTTTACGATGTTCTCTTTGCTATCATTCTTTATTTTGGATTGTTGGTGACATTACAAGAAAAACTGATAGTATATCACTAAATTCTGAACCATTTTAAGTTGATGTATGAAAAGAACAAATTAAGAGATCAGAGAACCAAAAGAAAGAATGCATGCAACCTTTCATTTATTGTATTGTCTGTGACTCAAAAAGGGATTGTATTAAATTGTATAACGAAGAGACGATAAAGTTAAAGAAATTATTGGAGGGTCAAAGAATCTATCTTACCACCGATACCTGTACATCGGTGCAAAATATGAATTATATGTGTATTACCGCACATTTTATTGATTGTAATTGTAAATTACATAAAAAAATATTTAAGTTTTGCTAAATTCCTGACCACAGGGGTGAAACTATTGGGAGGGTGTTAGACTTGAGATTGCATGAATAGAGTGTTGATAAAATTCTGACCATCACAGTTGACAATGCCTCCTCAAATGATGTTGCTATTGATTACATGAAAAGGAAAATAAAAGACAATGATTGTACTATATTGGATGGTGAATTTCTTCACATGCGGTGTGCTGCCCATATATTGAATCTGATTGTTATGGACGACTTGAAGGATATTTATGAATTTGTAACAAAGATTAGGGATGCCGTCAGGTATGTGAAATCTTCGCCATCAAGATTTGCCAAGTTCAAGGTTTGTGCGGCAAAAGAAAAGATCATTTGGAGGATGATTTGCTTGGATGTTCTTACTAGATGGAACTCCACATATTTGATGTTGAGTACCGCTGAAAAACATAAACAAGCATTTGAACAATTTGTTTTTTTGGATGAACATTTTGTAAACCCCACTAGTAATGATTGGAAAAATGCACAGATTTTTATAGAGTTGCTGAAAACTTTTTATGATGTTACATTGAACATTTCTGATTTTTTGTATGTAACAGCTAATGTATATTTTGAGCAACTTTACACAACTAAAGATGTATTAAATGATATATGCTTGAGTAGTAATATTATCACTTGTACTATGGTGATAAATATGAGAAGTAAGTATGACAAGTATTGAGGTAGCACAAATAGGTTCAACTCGATGATATATGTTGCTTTTCTGCTTGATCCACGATACAAAATAATGGCAATGAATTTTTGGTTGCAAAAGTGCAAAGGGTATGAGTTGGCGGATAAGATATAGGACAAGGTTAAACTCTTTTTAGGCCGCTTGATCGAGCAGTATAACACATTTCGTGTGGCTAGTGGAGGGAGTTCTAATGTGGCTCAAGGGAGGCCAAACACTACCAGTGGGGGGAGTTCTAATGAGTCAACACCGCCTCCGACTAAATTTAAGATCATGTTCACCAAATTCCTTGAGGAGCGGAGTGTTATGGAGTTTAGATCGGAGTTAGAGAGGTATTTGTCTGAGGCATGTGTAAATGACTCTCTCAGTTTTGATATCTTAGATTGGTGGAGAGTTAATGCTGGCAATTATCCTATCCTTGCTGAGATAGCATGTGATGTGTTAGCTACCCCCATTTCCACTGTTTCCTCGAAGTCTGCATTCAGTACTGAAGGACGCATATTGGATCCTTTTAGGAGTTTGTTGTCTCCAGAAACTGTGAAAGCTCTCATTCGCACCCAAAATTGGTTAAGAACCAAACTTGTCGACTTCTGAGAGTTGGAAGAATACATACAGTCGATTGACCTAGAAGGTAAGTTTGAAACTTGAAATATTTTTTTAATATCTATCTATCTCAGTTTTTTATCTATCTAACTCATTTTTTAATATTTTTTTTCGATGATCATCTAGTTTCATCTTTAACAGAGGCTGCTGTGAGTCTCTCTTTCCATTCATGCTGAAACAAATTTAGAGTAAGTGCTTTCTTCTTGCATAATCAGTCAACTCTTTATTTGTATGATCAACATATATGTGTGTGCATTAAAAGATATATGTGGGCTGCTATCTATTTTAAAGTTTGTTTCTTTGTTCATGTCATACAAATCTTGTATATACCTCACTCATCCTTGTTTAAGAAGTCATGAACAATATGAAATATGGAATAAGGTATGTTTATTTTGGGTAAGTGCTCCATTATAAAAATGTGAACTGTAAAGAATACTTGGTAGTATTTCTACTTTGCATTGCTGCATGTTGATTAAATTATCATTCTTTTTAAGAGATATTGTTAGTGTATATGCCTGTTATTTTGATTGCTTGTATACATCACTAGTACTTGGTGTTTATTTAAAGACTTCACCTCAGGTAGTTATGGTTTCCTAGGACAAATTCAGTGCACATCTATTAGCAGAGCTTGATGACAAGTATCTATAGAGTGTTGTTCTTGCATCTAAATGTGCTATTAACTTTAGTATGGAAAATCTGCATGTAGATGTTTATCTAGCAACTATGTTCATGAATGTGCATTTATGCCTTCATTTGAAAGAAAATTGATGCCAATATGTAAGCAAACTATGTTCATAGCAATTTATATTTTGTAATTAGTAAAAAATTTATTTTTTCAGGTTCCCTAATTTCTCATGACGTGCAGATGCAATTAGTAAACATTTCAAGGACACAAAAGCAGCTGAATAGATGGCAGTTTCAAACTTTCAATTGAGCATTTTGTAATTTTGTATTTTGTAATATAATGTAATGTAATTTAATATGTAGTGAATTGCATTATTGCATGCATTTTACATGATAATGCATGGCCATGGAAGGTTAAAAGTAGTAGAGGTTAGAAGTACTACTACTTGATCGATCACTTTTAACAGTAGTATTATCATACTGGAATATATTACATGTACAAGATCATCTAATTTCAAATTAAATATATATATTACCAACTTTTCAGTAATATAGGCTTTTAGATTAAAAAAAAATGCTTTTGAGCATTTATTTTTTTTTCCTGAAAAAAATTAGATACTATATGATTTTATATAAAAAAAAAAAAAAACCATCGGGTTGAAGCTGGAACTCGGATTTTTGGGTTGTAAAAACCCGGATTCATCTAGGTTCCGGCCCGAGTCATTACCCGGGCCAAAACCCGGCCCAGTTTTGAAGCCAGGGTTCCGGGCCAGGTATACTCAGAAATCCGGTCCAGAACCCGGATGAACACTCTTAATTTCATTTGAATTAGGACCAATAGGTACACTCGGAGCTCGTACACTTTTTCCATATATGCTAAAGTCATAATAGCCTCCAACACTATACATTATAATAATCACTATACATTATAATGAGAATAGGATTTTTTTTTCCCTTCAAATCTTCAACAACTTGTTTCAGTTACTCATTATGCTGTATTGAAAACTTATTCAACCACTTCAAAGAGTGAAATTCATCATAACATTATTTGTTTGAAATGTTAAAAGCTGGATTGGGAAACAATGTATTGGGAAGTTTCCAAGGTCGACCACTCGGGCAATACTATAACCAATGACTCTCTGCTTCCAATAGGAATTACTAATCACATCAAGCAACTTCAATACCAAAAGTAAGAAGGAACTAAACTTACTTTAACAACACACTTTACTGCTTGGACAACTTCTGGAACTATGTCTCTAATCTCCTCAATGCTTTTGCCTTGAAGAATGTATAGTTATAATCATTCTCTCCGATTTCTTCCACTACGAATGAGGCAATTTTAAGCTTATTGACACACTGATCTATCAAACATTAAACAAGAAAGAAAAGTGAAAAGTGTAGATAAAAATATTATTTATTATATTGATCCCATGCTTCATTGGATTGAGAGACTAACCGTAATCATTGAAACAAATCTCATTGCGAGGGGTAAAAACTCAGTCCATTTGTATGCGAGAGAGCTATTAGTAATTGAGGATGAACTTCTATATGCAAGAGTCTATATATTGGCTAGGCACTGGAACCAATCACTTTGAAGTTTTCTCCACCACAAAGAAAGAATGCATCCATATTTAAAAGGGATGAAGAAAGGGAATTTCAGTTGCGAGAGCTATGAAATTATAAAACACAATAAATTTGAGTATGATCTGAATTTAACCTAAAACCCATTATGAAGGTAGTTCTACATGTGAAAATAGGTTGTATGATTTTATTGTCTCTCTTGTTTGCTGTGTACTTAACTTTATCATTTTACCATTCTTTTCTTTATATTAAGAGAAATAATATTTGTAATCCTAGGGCGTGCAAGACCCGCTCACTCCCTTTAAAAAAAGTGAGAAAATCTTAGACCCACATGAAAAATCTTTTTTTAATAGTGGACCCCACTTTTTCTTCAAAAGGAGTTAGCGGGGCTTGCACACCCTAGAACTATATCTAGAATTACTCTTATTTTAAATTGGAAACACATAGCCAATGCCGACTGAAGGATAAAAAGAAGAGTGGGAAATAGGATTGAGCACTAACTCAATCAGAGTTTGTATCTCCTAATGTCGACTCCAACTCTGACTCTGACTTTGTTGGAGTTTGAATCTGAACTCTGACTCCGGCTCCGATTTGTTAGAGCGGAGTCAAACATACACATACATGTACATTTTAGACACACACTGACACACATGCATACACATCACCTAAAACCAATCATATTTTGAACAATACAAACCCTAATACTCAGATTAAACAAGAGCTGAGAGAGATAGAGATCGAGGTAGAGATAGAGAGACAGAGAGAGAGAGAGAGAGAGAGAGAAGTGCAATGGAATTACGGAAGTTTATAGCAAAAGGGGGGTTAGGATTAGAAGTCAAGATACAAAACAATGCCGTTTTATTTAATGGGTTGAGACACTTATCTTACAATCGCAACAACGCCGTTTTATATCACCTAAACGATGCTGGTTCAGCTAAAATGGGCTAGGGCGCTCTTTGGGCTTGGCTGTGTGTGATTTTGGGGTTTTTTTCTTTTTCTTTTCTTTTCTTTTTTTTTTTTTTTTTTTTTTTTTCTAAACCCTGTTTTTTTTCCTAAACCCCAAATTGAAACCCTAAATTTAATTTTTGTTCAAACCCTTATTTTTTTTTTTTTAAAAAAAAAAAAATTCTAGTTCTTGTAAACACTAAATTAATTTGTATTGAATCATGCAAAATTAACAAGTACTAATTTACTAGTATTAAGTTATGTGTAATTTATCATCTATAACTACTAACAATTGTTCTGTATATACAATTACACACCATCATTTTTCTAGTTACATACTACTATATTAGAATCTAGATAAGAAATTAATAGTCCTACAATATATACATTATACATGATACATGATTCACTATTAGTTAGTCAAGTTTCACCTACCTTAACACATTTAATATGTATGATAGTAATACTATGATGAGTAGTGTGTATATATAATTGATTATTAATCTATTAATATTATTCTTTAACAATTATCACATTGATTATTAGTATATTATTATTCTTTAATTTAATTATATAAACTCTATACTAATATCTAAATTAATTCAAAACTATACTTATTTTTAGTGTCTAATTATATGTTATTATATTATGTATGGTAATAATACTATGATATTTACATATACTAGACTATTATTAGTCTATTTATATTATAGTATAAGTATATTATTTTATAATAATTAGCTCATACTAGTATATTATTGAATTTAACTATATAAGTTATAGTTATATGTATATAGATAAATACATACTTTTATAATATATATACAATATCGGAATCGGAGTTGGAGCATAAAGTTGGAGTTGGAGTTGGTCTGGCGACACCTCTGAATCCAATTGAAAAATGAAAAAACGTCCGACTTCAAATCCCTTTTTTTTTTAGTAGAGTCAGATTTTTAGATTTTTGTTCAGTCCTAGTAGGAAAGGAAAAAAAAAAAGACAATAGATAAGTAAAAAAATATTAAAACATAAAAACTAAATTGAATTAGGATTCTTCAACGTCTTTCTCTTTGGCCAAAGTTGTATCGTAGGTTTCGAACTTTTCTAAAAGTCCTTGAATTTAGGGGAGTAAATCCAAATGTGGATCTAGGTACCCGATTATATCTGGATCTGCATCCGGGTTTATAATGCGATCCAAGTACCCACCCAATTTAACATGCTTATAACTTGGGTAGATATCCGGTTATAAAATTCCGGATATATGGTTACCCGAATTGTAACAAGATATCCAGATTTGCCAAAAAACCATTTTAAAGAAAAATACTACAAACATAAAAGATCGTTTTGATCGTTTTATTTATAAGGTAAATTTTTTTTATAAGTAGAATCTGGTTACAAATACTGGGAATTAATTTAGAACTCACATTATATAACCGCACCTACATCTAGATAGGGGCGATACAAAATCCGGATACCCGCATGGATGAATCCGATTTTTTGGAGACCGGGCCAAAAAAAAAAAAAAAGGCCCAAATGCACATGCCTACATGAATTGCTTGCTTTGTGGAACCAAGTGGAGGTGTACGTGTGTGAAATTTGGGGAGTTGTGTTTATAGTTATTCATGCAGCACGCATGCAATCTATGGGACCGGATGAAGTGGTTTACTTCTTAAACAAAGTCCTCGAGTACATGTGAATATAAGATGCAGCATTCCTTATATTATACAAGTTCTATAATTAATATTAGCCGATTAATCAATTCATTCATTTAAACTCATAAATTTATCAGGAAGTTGTATTCTAGATTTACTTTTTTTTTCCCCTCTTTAATATAAGAAAAAATCTATTCATCATTCCATTTTTCATTGAAGTTAAGCAAAATCTTGTGTGCAGAAATAGGATATTAGGATTTGAACTGCATAGACGAGGCACTTGAATTTTCCATGCTCTCACTCAATACAGAAGTACTAATTTTGATGTAACACTCACGCTGTCACACAGTTCCAGTAAAAAAAAATGAAAAAAAAAAAAATAGAAGAGAAGAAAAGAAAAGGAAAGGAAAACAGAACTCGAAAACGGTATTGATTCTGCAACCTACTCAAACCTATTTACATTTTACCCTCGTTCCTTCTACCGCACAAGCAGACACAGAACGAGAGAATTATTTGGAATCATCACTCAACAATCTGCTACAGAAAGTATCTCGAGAGGAGTGTAATGCCTGGTTTATTACAAGCATTTGGGAGAAAATGTGCTGGGAAAACAAAACAAAGAAAAGGTTAGGCCCACCAATTAGAAGGCAAATCAACCTACAGCTTTAAGAAACAGGAATTGCGGGGAGGAGTCAGTGCCTGATGGTAAGCTCAGCTCTGAGATGGAGGACTCCATTGATAAAGTAGAGACTATCCTCAGCCATGAAGGAAGTCCATGGTGTGGCAAATAAGTTTCGGTAGCCGACTGCCTTGCCCCCGGTGAACGTGTAGTTGCCTTTGTATTTACTGAAAAATTCCTCGGTTGGTTTTGATCTTGCTGCAAATTCATAGTCTACTGCAAATGTCACTGACCCCTTTTCCTGCATCCCTAAAAACAGCCCAAAGCAGTGGAAAGAGCTCTGCTGGTCCATGTTGCAGTGAGCCGACAGGAAGAACCCTTGGCCACCCAGATGAAATGCCTGTGAATACACCCGTCCAGAAGGGAACAAATTTGCACACTCTTCCCGCTTCAGGTCCAGGTAAACCACGCACTGCTGTCTGGGAAGTTCAAATTCTACCACCTTGACAGGGCGGTACTTGTAGGCCCGCTCCACATAGCGACGGGCTGGGGTGGTGGACTCTTCTGCAACCAGAATGCGTTGGCGGTGTGGCACCTCGGCCTTAAAAAAGAGGGCCTCCATTACGAGTTTGGTTGCCACCTCATTATCAAAATCATTACAGGTTAAAACCTTCCTAAGCTTCCGGCAGCTCATGAAAGGGAAGCGAATGAAGCGTGCCAGGCGCGTGCCAAGGATATCTCTCCGCTCCTCCAGTTTTGGGTACTGATTCCTAGCCCATTTCAACACAAAGTCATACACAGTATCCTCTGATGCAACCTGGAGATCATCACTGGACAATACTGCCTCTACTCCAGCAAGGGGCAAGGCCATCACCTCTTCCTGGAACCTGGACAAAAGAGCAAAATCAGAAAATCTCATTCGTAAGCTGCCTCCCAGAAGACAAATCACATTTAATTTGACTAATGATGAAGACACCAAACAACAGAAGCAGCAGCAGCAGCAATTAAAAGAGAATTAAAAGAATTGAGGTGAGAACAGTTGTGCTTAATTAATCATTATGCCATGTTAACCTTGCCAATGGTTGTGTGGGTCAACTTTGCTATAATACCGTATTACATCTTAAATGATTTCACAACGGAAGGATCAATTTCTCTAGCTTAATCAAGCCAAAGATATAGGTAGATATTGCAAGGTCGACTGTTAAAACTAAGGATAAGTTTATGGCCCAACAGCTGACTGCAAAATATGTGATTTTATTCATGTAACCAACATGAAAAACAAGAGAGAATAGCATGACACATGAAATAAGAGGATAATTTATGAAAAGGATGCTTCAAAAGTCTTCAGCTGGCATCATAATTGTTATTCACATGATTCAATTTGAAGGACAGACAAACAAGAAAAATCCCAATGTGACAGCAGTATCCCATTTTGAACTACGACAGCAAAACCCAATCACAGACATCACTAAGAAAATAGTTGAGCACAAAAAATGTTTCAAAATGTCGATAACGACATATGCAAGGGTAACGTGTGACCTACTTTAGCTCTTCATAGTAAAATCCAATGCTATCAATCCCTGATAGAACCGACAAGAGGGAAGACCGGAAAATAAAATCCAATGCATAGTGTACTAAGTAGAACTTACTTGGTGATGTCCTTATAGTAGGCAGCAAGGTACTGCTTTGCAGTGTCAGTCAATGGCTGGACCGCTTCACCGATTAAAACACTGGAAGGAAGCTCAAGATAATGCAATGCAGACTCAGGTGTCATTGGCATATTCCGCAATAGTCGACTGCAATACCTCATGCAAGAGGCGACCTCATATTTGTCTGCAGCCATAAGAACGTCCAGCAAAGCAGGAGCTGTCGTGACGGATAAGGTATTGATGTACATAAAATTCAGTAGCTCCATGAGGGCAACCTCTTCTGTTCCAGGGCGGAAAAGTAAAAGGGTTGTAAGTTGAATTAGTCATGCACAAACAAGAAGGTAATGGTTGTGAGAAAACAGGATGTTTATGATATTTCTTTATACCGGAGGCATTGATGGTAAGGGTTACATGTCGCTGCTCTGACTCTCTCATCCCATTTGAGAATAACTACAATAAATAAAAGGAAATGAAAGACCATCCAGCAAGCATCACAAGTAACCGTATGTAAAACCACTTGAGGTAATATCTAACCTATACCTTATAGAAGAACGGACTTTTGGCTGCCAAAATAGGAGAGCTAATATGTAATGTTTTAACTCTTAAAACTGCAGGACAATCCGTGATCCAACTAGAATCGTTGCTATTTCCAGCTTCATCACCTACAAGAAAAATGAGCATGCTTGAAACACATCCACTGATTAAGTTCTTAGATTAAGAAGAAAATGAACAATTTACGCAAAAACACTCTTCGCCTCACCCCATTAGGTTATGTATGGATGATATTGCAGTTGGTGAAGTTGTAAACAGAAGGGTATCAATTCAAATGAAATATATACTTATTTGAATAAAAAAACACCACCAAAGGGGACCATTCTATTTAAGATTGATACTTACCTGAACGTGATTCTTCACTCATTGCATCTACTTCCTCATCTGGGTTTTCACAGCCTGCACCATCATCCATATCAGGCTGGTTACAGTTCAAAATTTGCTCCTCAGGGCATGCAGTGAGATCCAGAACTGTAAAACAGATGGTAACCACCAAGCAATAATTAGGCAAGACAGCAAACAAGCATACACAGTGACATTAGATGGAATAAATTATAAAGATAAGCATGCATGCTACACCAACAATCGATCTTTTGGATAAATTTTCCACCATCAATAAATCATAATCCCAAGCTATTGAGAAGCATGTTTTTACTAAATACAGAGTATACAAGAGATACACATGAACATTTTTTTGATAGGTAATTGGAAATTATATTGATCTGAACAATAAGCATAGCCCAAGTACACAAGACGTATAAAAGAGAAACACCTTATTGATAAATAGAAAGATTAACAGTAGAAAGATAATGGTATTAGAAACTAGAGAGAGAGAGAGAGATTGTCAACTTTCCAAAAAGGATGTCATACTCGAGCACCTATGATTTTGAAATTAGGGATTTTTCTGGTTTGAATCATTTCGAATTTTGTCTTAAATTTCCTGATTTTAGCTTCTGTTTGACTGTTTTAAAGATTTAATTGGTTGTATTAAGTGCTGATTGTTATGATAGGCAAGTGGTAAAACTTTCCAAAATTGAGTTGATTTTTATCTGGACGGTTATTTATAGGAGTAGGAAACTTCCTCAAATAGGAATTCTTAAAACCCAGAACTCATGCCTTCTTAGGCCTCGTTTGTTTTCGCAGATGAGATGAGATTAGTTGAGATAAAAGTTGAAAGTTAAATAAAAGATTATTATATTATTTTTGTTTTGAGATTTGAAAAAGTTGAATTGTTTATTTTATTTTATCTGGAAATATGAAAAAATTGAATGATTAGATGAGATGAGATGAAGAGTTCTGTGAAAGTGAACGAGTTCTTAAAAACCATCAAAGGAAGCTTCCTAGAAGTCCTTAAAGCCCTATTCAGCTTTAATGCAACCCAAGAAAAGCGGAACTTTTTCTTTTTCTTATAAAGAGGACCCTCAACCTCATTATTTCAACTCAGCCATAATTCCCCCTATGATATTGTCCCTTTTCAGCCCCTACAACTCGAAGGATTTCATAAATCAAAGGATTTCATAAAAATTCGCAGCCTTTTCCTCCCTTAACAAAATCCTATCTGTTGGGCACCCTTTGGTGATTTAGGTGAGTTCTTATCTTCAATTTTTTAGAGAAAGTCCAAGACTACCATCCAGCAACTAAATCAGTGTGATAACACTCAGTTTTCTGCTTCTTTCGCACTCCTACAGCACCTCTTTCAAGTTTTATTAATCTCTAGGGGCTGCAACTCTTTATGCAATCTCTAAGTCGATCCAAGGTTAGTCTTCTCAAGCAATCACCCTAGAACTAGAAATTTCCTATCTGTTACACATCTAATCTATTCATTGTTTTTGTATGTTGAAACACAGAACCCCGAGGCTAGATAATGCAAAAGGCCGAGTTTTGTCTAGGAAACGCAAGCGGACAGATTCTATCATTTGATTCATGGTTCAAGGCTTTTGGAGGCTAGGTAAAGGTTTGTTCAGGCGTGGTTTCTAACATATATAAGTGTGATACTATGATAGATGTACAATACACCCATTATAGAAGCAAGATTTTTGTTATTTAGTGTTAGATTTTATACATGCTGTCCAAGAACGAAATAAGCTGGTTTCCTTGTGTTTACAGTTTAAAATTCACGTCTCAGCATGATCACACCCATGATCATAGACTTCATGAGCTATGCAGTTTAAATGTGGTATAATTTTCATACATTTAGTTAAAGGCAAGAGTGAGCCATTGTAGGTAATTCTGAAACACTGACCTCGAAGTGTTTGCTGTTTGGACTCTTTTTAGGAACTGTGATACAAACTTAAGGCCAAAGTTTTGGCCTCAATAAGTCACCCTTGGAGTGACTCAAACCCCTCGGGTATTAGGACAGAACCTTGGTGTTATAAGAGGTAAAACTCCACAACCACATACCTGTAGAACAGTCATGCACACGCACCACCATTTTGAGACCTCAAAGAAAGCCTAAGGCCATTTGGGCCATACTCCAAAAGGATTAGTCAATAGTACAAATAGAGGCCCTTGGAATCATTATAAAGAGCAAGAACTTTTCCATTCCAAACAATGCAGGATTCCATTCACTACCTATATTCACTCAATATGGTCTCGCAATCTCCCTCCCCCCACAAATTCCTGATGTCCTTGTTGGGCCATTGTATTATAGGTGGCATGGCTCATAGTTCCATATTTCTAGTTGGGATTGGCTCTAATGCCATTTGCAATGACCTTAGGAAAACCCAAGCGATATCTGGGTCATAGTTCAAAAGAATTAGTCAATAGTACAATTAGAACCCATTGGAATCATTATAAAAAGTAGTAATTTCTCCCTCCCAAGCAATGTAGGATCCTATTTTACCACCTATATTCACTCAATATGGAGTATCACATTTACTGTCAGAGCCTAAGTTCAGACCAAACATGAGGCCTTAAAGCGGTAACAAACTCTAGAAAGTACACCCACAAGACACATATTAGAGGGCCCTAAAGTCACCATTATGTTTACTGGAAATTTCAGCACATGCCCCTTTGTCATTTAGCCAAGAAACCAAGTGTGTAGCGATTGACAGCAGCAATTCAACTAAGTGACCCTAAGTAACCTTTTTAGAGACCTATCAATTGGAGAATAGTTGAGGTGAGTGGTGTTAGGTTTAGCACATTGTGATGCATGAAAGCAAGTTAACGCTCACTACCTTTTTTATCAGTATGTGTGATCATCCATGAACAGAGGAGCTATTTTCTATGGACATCAAAGCATCAGATAATGGAAACCAGATCTGTTTCTACTTACAAAAGCATGAATAAAAGACTCAAAAGAAATTATCAGGAGCAACCGTTTTTTTATCGGACTAAGAAAATGAGGTAAGTATACATGATCATGCCTTTAATGAGTACAGTAAAATGTTCTGTAATTGAAAAGTGTTATTTAAGCTTTTTTTAAGTAGGCAAAAGTGTTGTTTAAGCTATATGCTATGATATCGTTAGTGTTTCATGTAAACCATTTTTTATGCACCTATGATATGATATGTTATGCAAGTAAAGTTTGATGATGACATGGTGCATGTGCTGTTTATTATGTCATGACCATGATTATATTTACATTATGAAATTATACCAATGTTCTGATATAAAAGCTAAGAGATTTATGATTATGCTCATGTTATAAATGTTATGAAAAAAGTTGCGATATGAAGGTTATGAGGAAAGAAATGATAATAGAAGGCATGTTATGAAGGCTTATATGTTGGCCATGTAATGATGCTTGATACTGATGCAAAGTTATGAATTGGTGTGCAAGCAACACTAAAGAACATTGAAAATGTGTGGTACACCTAGGATGACAACATCCAATAGTATAGTGGTGCCCCTTGTGGCCACAGGAGGTGAGCTCGGTGGACAACCTTACACACAAGTGGGTTAAAGTGAATGGCCATTAAACAAGTATAGATTTTTTTTAGATCAGTAATAAGGCTAGATTAATATGATAAGCATTGATTTGATATGCATGATACGAATGTTTAAAGTGATTAAGCATTCTTTCGGAGGTAAATTCTGCACTGAAGTATCGTTTGTTTTCAATTGCTTAAAATTGCTACGTTCTGCTTTACTACTTAAAAAAAGAAATACGGTTTGAGGTATTCACATTTATAGTATGGTTGAGGTATTTACATTTATAGATCTCTTATTACCTGGTACTACGTGAAATTGTAGCATTCCTATCCTTACGGGAAAGGGGGATTAACTAGGTAGAGAAGAAATCCTAAAATAAAGAATATTTGTCAAACTGTCGACATTCTCTAAATTACCAAACCGGAAGCAATTGAGAAGTAGCCAAGTTTGTCTTCTCATCAGATACTGCCTTCTAACATAAGAACAGTGATGTTAGTTCTGAAAATGAATTTAGGGTTTGCATGACAACATACTAAAGGATTGAAGAGAAATAGTGTGCCCATCCCCATTCCAAGATCCCACAATGAACCGATATCAAAGCTATGGAACCCTAGCCTGCTAGCCCCCACTTCTCTTCGTCATTGTCATCCTTCATTCACCATCGCCTCCGTTCCCTTCTGTTTGTCACTGCCTATTCCTTCCCCTCCATTTGTCACTGCTCTATTCCTTCCCCTCCATTTGTCACTGCTCTATTCCTTCCCCTCCAATTTGTCACTTCCTTATTTCTTCTCAGATTGCCGTTGGATCTCCGGGTGAGTTTGCACATCCTGAAGCTCTCAAAGCAGCTCTAGCCGAGGCTGACAAGGATAGTGGTGGCAGCCCTGGCTCACGGGTTCAGACTTTTCATCTGCACAGGTCAAAACCCACCATCTATCCTCTGTAATTTTTTTGATCTGCTTGGTTTTCTTTCACCATCTAGAAATCAGAGGCCTGGATGCTGTCAACCCTTGATACAATCGGCTTTTGTGGGTTCACTTACTTTCATCAGTGTATGGGTTTGTCATTTGGATGTTTGAAGCTTTGATAAACTGATCCTTTCATCAGTATATGGCTTTTAGGATATATCAACCAAAAGGTAAAACAAGGCGTGGAAATCATTTCATAAAGCAAAGGAGTTTTAAAATCATTTGTTCATCTTAAATGAGCTTTCTAGCATTCGACTTCACACCATTGAATAAAAGTTGCTTTAAGCTATATGTTGGCATGGTGCATATCTGAACATAAAAGAAATAAGATTTCAAGTAACAGAGCTATTACTTTATTGTTGTAGCATTAATATCAATATATCTTTTTGATAAGTAAGAATCTTTATTGAATCGAATGAGCATTAATATCAATATGCATGATTCTTGTGAGAAAAAATCATTATATGCATGATTCTTGATCTTATTTGCTAGCTTTTCGTGTGCAGAAGAATCTATCTCTCCATTCATTCATTTGTCTTTTTCAAGAGGGAAGTTGTGGCATGAGAATATTAGACAAGTAATTAATTAGAGATTGAACACATCTGCCTCTTTCTCTTGTGATCAACTCCAATGTATTACTCTTATATATATATATATATATATATATACATACTCGCAGAAACCATGTGATCCGATCAACATTTCATTTTTGCTTTCTGGTATCTGAATCAAAATGCATGTGATCTTAGAGTTTTCTATTGACTTCAGCAGAGAGCTAGCTAAGAGAGTAGTATTGAATTCTATTAGCAAATTAAAAGCACATTGCTGCTGTTACTGAGTTTGACATCATTGATTTGAAGACTGTAAAATCTACCACTTTACAAGGAGTTACAAGCCTTTTGCAGATTGAATTTTCTATTTTTGGTTTGAATATAAACTTTCTATGATCTTTGATGTGATCTCTTTGAGTTGTTAACAACTAAAATTATGACCTTTGATGAAAAGAAAAATCTCATAAAGCATCAATTGACAGCCTTCAATATTTTTTGCAATGGATATAATTACAAGATAAGTGTCTAACTCTAAGCCAATGAGTAAATACAAATTATCAAAGTTTGGAGATGTTCCTTGCTAAGTTTGAAATGAGTTCCCAAAGGTGTGCCCACTAGTTTAGCTTTGTCCATATTGAACCTACTGAGCACTCTTCTAACATACATTGCCTGTAAAAGTCTCAATGTGCCGTCGACTCTGTCTCTGATAATTCTCATGCCAGGGATTTGCTTTGCAACTCCCAAATCCTTGATTGCAAACTATTTTGACAATATTTTTTCAAATTGTTGATCTCCTCACTACTGGACCTTGCAATAAGCATTATCATCTACGTACAACAATAGAATAATATTATAATTGTCAAAATGCCTAACATAACAATAATAGTCTGCCTAACATCTAATGTAACCAAAACTATGCATGAAGTTGTCAAACTTTTTGTACCACTGCCTCGGAGCTTACTTCAGGCATACAAGCTCTTCTCTAATTTGCAAATGAGACTCGCATTTCCTTATACTGTGAACTCCTCTGGCTGGTGCACCATGAAAAAATGTTGTTTTCACATCCAACTACTCAAGATGTAAATTCTCTGTAGCCATCATTCATTCTCAATACTAACCTGATTGTTGTAATTTTCACAATTGGACATAAACATTCAGAGTAATCAATGTCTCTCTTCTATTGAAACCCTTTCACAACGAATCTAGCTTTATAACTCTTTTTGCCATTAGGTTGTCTTTAACTGATATACCCACTTTTTGTGCAAAACTTTCCTTGCTGGAAGTTTAGTTAGCCCTGGTTCCCTAACAAAGAGTCCATCTCATCTTTCACTGCTAACAGAGAGTCCATCTCTATGGCTCACACCATCAGTCAACAGAATATAATTCAAGGTGGATGAAAAATATTGTGGAGGTCTAGTAGTCCTAGATGACTTGTGAACAGCAACTGTAGCCATACACAGCTCTACATCTGACTGTGGAACAATAGGAATGGGAGCACTAGGCTCACCCTCTATGTCCCTCAAACTTTTGTTCTGCTTCGTGGAACGATAGGAATGGGAGCTATCCACTACTACACTAGACTTGTCCTTGTTCATGACTTTCTCATTAAAAATCACATTCCTATTGATGATTTTCCAATTATGATCATTCAAAAAGCGAAAGCCAAATGACTCATCTCCATGGTCAATGAAGAAATACTCTCTTGATTTGGCATCAAGCTTGCTGCAAGCACCAAAATCAATATGAATATAAGAAACACAACCAAAAACTTTCAAGCGAGAAAGTTTCACCTCCTTCCCACTCCAAACCTCCTCAGATAAACCAATCAGATAAACTGGTTAACCAACATGAATCAATCTGCACTCTAAAGGAGTTGATAGACCATGGTTAATCAGATAAACTGCAGTATTAACTACAACTGCCCAGAATGTTGGTTGCAACCCAACATGTAACCTCATGCTCCTAGCTTTCTCATTGATGGTCCTTGTTCACACATATTAAGATCAACCAATTTCAGTTCTGCTAGCTTTTCCTTTGATAGGTGTGCCTTCATCCCATATGATTAAGCCTATGGTACCATAGCTCTGCATTATTCTCAGCTTCAGTGAGAGCAATCATATCGTTTGATCCCAATGTCATATACAAAGACTGATTTTCTGACCACGAGCAAAAACCATCGCTCTTTTTGTAACCTTCCATATACCACCCAAAAAAACTATCGAATTAGCATCATCATCAAGTTGTCCAATAGAAATCAGGTTTTTCTACAGCTCGAGAACATGTTTGACTTTCTGCAAAGTCCACATATTTCTGTTTGGAAGTATAATGCACACATATCCCAATCCCACAACATCTAGCTTCTCTATCAGCCAATTACACCTTACAAAAGTCAAAAGTCAACAGCAACATAATTCTACATAATTTATCGATGTGAAGCGGTGTGAAATGAGGCTCCCGACTCAAACACCAAATCACCAGACTATGAACCACAAAAAGTAGAGCATCCTGAACTTCCTCAGTCACCACATTTGCAGCGTCATTCTCAGTCTTCTTCAGACTTTTATAATTTCTTTTGAAGTGACCCGTCTTGCCACAACTCCAGCAAGTACTTCGTTGCCCAAACCTTAACTTGCTCCTATCCTTATTTCTTCTCTCTTTTCACCTACCCTTATTTGAGTTTTTGCCATGTCTTCTGCCCCAAGTGTCAATATTAGAGGTAGAACTTGAACCCAAAGTCTCACTAGAATCTCTCATGCGCATCTCCTCGGCAAGAATCAAATATCGGATATCATCATATTTCAACTTCGATTTTCAAGCAAAATTACTCTGTCATTCTCATGGCCTCTCAACAATTCGGCAATGAGGCCAACGAAATGAATGTCTAAATCTCATCATCAAACTTAATCTCAACAGATGACAATTGATTTGTGATAGTGTTAAACTCATTCAGATGTTGTACAACAAACGTACCTTCTACCATTTTCCTTGATAATGTTATGTGCAACTGACCTTGATAGAGTCAATCGAATGACACTCGGAACTTGTCGATTTAATAGGTTCCAATCTGCATCTTCCATGCTATCCAGCTTCTTCCCAACAGAGGAAAATGAAGTCTCTTCCCATAGAGAAAAACCACGATCTACATCCTCCAATACCCAAAATTTGTGTCGTCAAACTTCTCAATTCTAGACACCTTCACTTCTTCTCCGGCTATCATTCTTGCTCAAACCAGAACCCGGCTTTTGATACCAATTGTTTGGAATCAATCACACAAAGTTTACGTGGTTTGACAATATGCCTATGCTCACGAAGCTACACAAGATTTTATTTCAGATGATAAGCAAATATAGTGCGACGGTCATACAAGAGAATTACACAATATATAGTAAACCCTAATAAGCTGGTCGGGTCGGATCAAGAGCCAAAACCGCCCAAGCCTCATTTAAAACCCACCAAAAATCCGCAACGGATTATTGTCAGGTTGGGCATCAAACCAAACCACCAACACAACCAAGTTCCACACAAAAAAGCCCAACGCCATGAATGCAACAAGGAACCACATGGGAGTACCATTTACCAAGATTGAGAAATACATTGAGGAATTACAATGAGCTATCCAATTGCATCATTTCTCCCCAAAGTCGCACCTCAACATATTGAGCAAGAAACCCAATTCGCATGCTCTTTGTCCCTTCCTATATTTAATTTACAATACACTCTTGGCTCTCCATATACTTGGGCTCTTGCTTATTTTTATGATCAATGAAATTTGGTTTACTGATAAAAAAATTGGGCTCATGGCTCTCCAGGTCACACCATTCTATCAAGACATTCAGTAGCAATCCAAGCAAAATCAAGAATCAACGTTCTTCAACAAATACATTTTGGGATTTGAACATAACTGTCACCAACACTAATTTTAACCTATTAGCAAGAAATTTGACAATAATTTATTAACTCCAGTTATGAGGCTAATAGGTCAAAATCTTTGATGGTCTCTTTGAAATGGGACAAAAACAATTGCATTAAGGGCTTGTTTGGAAAGTGAGATGATCTCATCTCATCTAAAAATTTATCATAATTTCCTTCCCAATCATCACTCAAATACAAACACTTTTTAATTTCAAATCTACCCAAGGGTGAGTAGCCCAAGTGGTAACGGCGAACTTGTGTGCATGTGGCTCATGGATTCGATTCCCCCTACGATCAAACTGCAATTTAAGTGGGAGGCCATGGCAGTGGGTTGTTGTTCGAGTCTTTTTGAGGGTTTAAGTTTCATGGGTGAGTTAAGGGCTATGTAGTGGGGTGGTTCCCCCGTAGTAAAAAAAATCATATCTTCAACTTTTTCATCTAATCATTACTACTTTCTCAAACTTCCATACAAAATACAAAAAACAATACAATTTTTTCAAATTTCAAAACAAATAATATTCTAACAATTTTTTTTATTGGCCCAATTGTCCGGGAATAACATCCCGACCAATCCCGAGGGTTCATAGGCCCTCAGTAAGAAGTTTTCCGCATGTGTACCTCAAGCAATTCAAGGAAAAAATCCCCCAGTCCGATGGCGCCTAGAGATTGTTTGCATCCAAGTGGATTTGAACCTTATACCTTAAGGGAGCATACCCCTAAACTCAAGGCCTTTACCACTTGAGCCAACCCGTAGGGGTTTTATATTCTAACATTATTTTAACGTTATAATATTTTTATTCAACTTTTTCTCTCTTATTTCTCAAAACCCAATAAAATATCTTCACTCAAACCATTTCACTACTTTTCACAAAACATTTCACTACTATTCACAAAATTCTCATATCATTTCATCTCATTATCCAAGCATCCCCTAAGACTACTTTCAAAGTTTTCTTTGGCATAAAAGTCGTGGAA
The DNA here is from genome assembly GCF_001411555.2 of Juglans regia. NCBI lineage: Eukaryota > Viridiplantae > Streptophyta > Magnoliopsida > Fagales > Juglandaceae > Juglans > Juglans regia. The sequence continues at coordinate 5,938,189 of NC_049912.1, read as the reverse complement.
AACATTCACACATCCCAACCAACTTGAGAAAACGACATTAACCATTTGTGTTCACAACCTTGTCGTCATATAGGGCTTCACCACCTGCAAAACATCAGTTTCCTCAAACCATATTTCTAACCAAATAGCCTCTACCTTCTAAATAATAATATAGTCCATCCAACCTAGGCCTACAACTAAACTGTTCAGTACAGAAGTTCAGGTGTGGCTACACAATATGATAACCCAGTGACCAAATTTGGATATGAAATAGAGAGCTAGGGCTCTAACCATAGAGGGGTCACACAATCAACTATTCAACCTCAATCAGCACACTTCCTTTCAGATGTTCGATACTTCAAGCATAACAATATCAAAATGCATGTCACCAAATGGCATAGAAAGCAATAACAATGTCAAGTTGAAGGACAAGTGTTTCACATGACAAGGATAAAACACTATTAAGGCCATATCTCTTCTAACTCTAGTCCCTGGATTATAGATAAATCAATTCTCAAGTACCTTTCAGTGCAATCATATGACCCAAAGAAGTCTAACTTTCTTGTTTTTTTGTTTTTTGTTTTTTTTTGTTTTTTTTATAAGTAAGAAACTTTATTGATTGAATTAAACTAGGCACAGCCCATGTACACATGAAGTATACAAAAGAGACCTAATTACATTCTAGGAAGTTGAAAAGACAGCAAGAACTCATGGGCATTCCCTCCCTTTAATACAATAGCAGCAAACCATAGGACTTAAGAAAATACAAAAAATTTCCATAATGCCCCCACAATTCTCTCCTTGTTATTGAAGCACCTCTCATTGCACTCCATCCAAATACACCACGATAGACACAAAGGAACCATCCTCCACGTCGCTACTAGTTGGGGGCAAGGATGCTTCCTATTCCAACATGCTAAGAGATCCACCACACTCTTGGGCATGACCCAAGACAACCTAGCTCGGCTGAAAATATCCACCCATAATTCCCTTGCCACCTCACAATGCAAAAAAAGATGCTCAATCGATTCAACATTGCTTTTACACATGTAGAACCACTCCATCACAATCACACCACGTTTCCTTAAATTATCAGCCGTCAAAATCTTTCCTAAAGCTGCGGTCCAAGTAAAAAAGGCAACTAGGGGGGTACGGGGACTCTCCAAATACCCTTCCAAGGAAATCCACTGGGCTGGTGTGCTACCAGCGCCTTATAGATAGATTTAACTGAGGATTTCCTGCTTCCAAAGTGTTTCCACAACATTTTATCTCACCCATTTCCGCCTATCTTCTTGGAATAAAGAAAGCAGTAAAAACCAGCTATTTCATCGACCTCCCAATCCTGTGTGTTTCTGGAAAAGATCATATTCCAATCTACTCATTACATCCAAAACAGAGGCTTGCTGATTTGTTGCCAATCTAAACACTCCAGGAAAAATAGAAAATAAGGCTCTCTCACCACACCATACATCGAACCAAAAGCTGATTCTTGTACCCTCTCCCACCTCAAAAACAATGTGTTTTACAAACACCTTCCACCATTTTCTAATAAATTTCCAGAAGCTAACCCCATATGTACCCCTACCCTCTTGGAACACCAACCCCCTCAATCACAACCATACTTCCGATCAATACCCAATCTCCATAGCAATTCCCCTTCCGATTGGAATCTCCACAGCCACTTTCCAATGAGAGCTTTATTAAAAAGGAATAAATTACGCACCCCCAAGCCTCCCATCTCCTTCAGGCAGCACACTTTTTGTCAGCTCACTAAATGGAATTTCTACTCTTCTCCCATGCCACCCCACAAGAAGGCCCTAAACATTTTTTCGATCAGATTGGCCACACCCACCGGTAAAGGGAATAATGAGAGAAAGTATGTAGGAAGATTTGAGAGAGTACTTTTGATGAGAGTTAGTCTCCCCCCTTTTGAAAGGTAGAGCTGCTTCCAACCCGCCAATCTTTTTTCTACTTTCTCTACCACACCATCTCAAATATTTTTTGCTTTGAAAGAGGCTCCCAAAGGTAATCCGAGGTATTTCATAGGAAGAGAGGCCACTTTGAACCCCTAACAACCCTGCTAGATGATTGATATTATCCACCGCCCCTACCAGGACCAATTCCGACTTTTCCAAGCTCACCTTGAGCCCCAAAACAGCTTCAAAGCACAAAAGAACAGCCCTTAAAGCTTGAAGCTGTCCACTGTCAGCATCACAAAAAATTAAGGTGTCATCTGCATACAAGAAGTGGGAAATGGAAAAAGCACTTGTGTTAGGATTACCCACTGAAAAAACCACAATAAAACCTCCCCTTACCGCCGCCTCCAACATGCAACTCAATGCCTCGATCACTAAAACAAAGAGATAAGGAGATAACGGATCTCCTTGTCTCACGCCCCTCGAATTCTGAAAAAATCCACAAGGTTGGCCATTAACTAAAACAGAAAACCGAGCAGTAGATACACAATGTTGCACCCAACTACACCACCTATCACCGAAGCCACACCTCCTCAGCAGATTGAGACAAGGAGATCCGTTATCTTGTCTCAATCCGTTATTGAAAGAGAAAAGGAGATAACGGATCTTGAATATCCACTGGAGATTGAAGCATCTAACTTTCTTGTTTTCTCAAAAATCCTACAAAGCAAGACCTAAGGAAACACCTCATTACCACAATTCGCAGAGCAAAGTAGCAGAAAGGTTGAAATTCAACAGCCCAGACTAGTTGGAATTAAGGATTGGTTTAGTGCCTTTTAATTGTTTAATAAAAAAAATAAGTAATGCTCCATGATCGAATCAAAAGGGAAAAGACAAGCATTACTGATTGTTCTAGATTGTTTTATGATTTCCTATAACCTCTGGCACTATAACACTATGTTAGTCGGCCAGTTGACTTGAGTTTTTATTCAGTTCTACCATAAAAGGGGATCCATTCCAAGAACCAAAACAACATTCCCAACGGATTGATATCTCAATGTATCTTCGTGTGAGCAACTTTCTACAAAACCAAACAGAGACCCAGTAAATCAAATGATAAAAATAAAAAATAAATAAATAAATAAAAAACAACTTCCTTACAAACCAAATTGAAAACATAGAAAATTAAACGGAGATCTTTAAGCTTTCTAATATCTATGACTTCATTTTCAAATATCTTGTTCACGCATCCAGATACAAAAGAATACAAGATAATTATTTTAAGCAAACAGAAGCTCATAGAATCAACTAGCCATTTAACCTGTTCCAAGTTGCAATTCTTCCGATAAATATAAACAGAGCATTTCCTCTAATAAGCTCAAACTTCCATAGAAACCAAAAAGATACTTACCTGTTTCTTTCTTGATATCCTCTCGCCTCCGCTTCCGGTGCCTGGCCCAATCGGCAATACTGGTGCACCCCTCCGAATCGGGCCCATTTTCGGCCGGGTCAGCCACGATCTCGATCCTGAGCACCCGGTCGGAAAAGTTGCTATCGTTGAAAGCGAACCCAAAATCGGCTTCCCCAGCCGATGGACCCCGCGAGAAATCCGAGTCCATCACCGACCTCGGGTCGAAAAGATCCGTATTCATATCCAAATTCCTCATTCCCCAAGAACCCACAAGCCCCAACCGATCCAGAAGACGTCGAAGCGTGCCGAACTCAATCGCCGGAGTATCGAGAGGCTCGCGTGGTGTTGGGAGAGGTCTGTCTGTAGTGTTCGATGAGATTATGTTTTAGAGGCAGCTAATAGATCTTTCGGAGCAAGATTCAGCTTTCAAGGACGGCTTTATACCATTTATTATTATTATTATTATTATTATGTTATCTGTGAATGCTTTTTTCCTTTTCAATTTTGATTTTGTTACGTAGTTTTTCTTTTTCCTGTTGTTTTGGTGTCTCTGACTTGGATTCATCGTGTATTTGATCATGGTCAAGTGAGGTAGCCTTTGATTGTTTTTCTTGTTTTTTACTTAACTATAAATTACTTTATTAAGGGGTTTTTCTTCTTAGTATTGCCTCTTTTTTTTCTCTGTTTTGAGCTCTCTAGAAAGAGCCAGGTGAGTTCAATGATGTCAAGAACTATAATTTGTCAACATTGATGTTTTAGACCAGAAAATGAATGGGACAATGACCTGTTTAAATAACTAATGATAAATGTCATATTAGGTGGCTGTTTTTGTTATACCAAAACATGAGTGCAATTAGGCCTACTCCTATATTAGTTTCGAGCATAAACAACTGCCTGTATTATGATCCTACACATTATATATATATATATATATTGATATATAAATATGATATTTATCAAAAGAATAAGAAAAAGGTTTCATGTTCTTGATACTCTCTTAGAGCACTGACACTGGTTTAGCCAAATGCCAGTGAAAGTCATATTTTAACTAAATTTATGTTATATTGAATTAACTAAACATAATTCATTTAGAAGATAAGCTACAGTAACTTCATCTCTAGAGTCATATATGAAGGAAACTGTAGCATTTTCATTCTAATATTTTATTACTCAATGTGTTTCCATTTTCCTTCCCTTTAGTGTAATTTCATCCCTACATTAACTTCATCCGTAGAATCATGATGTATTTTTCTATTATTAATTATATTTTTATAAAATAATATTAATCATCTTTCTTTTAATATTTTTTAAAATATAAAACGTCTATCTATAATCATGCAAAAATTATAATAATATGAGAAATTATGAATAAAATTTTTATTAATTATTTATATAGTACAAAATAATGCAATAATCTTATCTTATAATAAATTATAATATAAGTAATGTTCATCTATATAATTTAATTAAAGAAATATTAATAATAATAAATAATAATATTTTATTATTATAGAGAGAGTGATAATTAATCCAACGTAAACTTTAAGTTTTGAGTGATTGACTAAAAATAAAAAAGTTCCATATTAGTCAAATTTTGAAAATTGGCATCACTAATCAATCCAATGCAGAGAGTAGGGGTGTAACCGGTCCGGTCCGGTCCGGTTTTGAACAAAATTTAGGACCGAACCAATATGTACCGGTTTTGTATTTTTCAAAACCGATTACGCACCGGTTACCCTCCTAAACCGGTACTTCCGGTTTTATCGGTTTTCGGTCCTGTCTGGTCCGGTTTTTCGATTTTTTTAAAATGTAAGTTTCACAATTTGTCATTATAAATTTGTTTATAAAAAATATTGTTTTATACTTTTATTATAAGTTATATATTAGTATTAGTTATAAACTATATATTTAATATTAGTATTAGTTATAAACTTTTAGTGATTTAGTATTAACATTTTATGTAATAATTTATAAATTATAATAAGAAATTATTTCATATATAATTATATATAAAACTTTCACATAAAAAATTATAATTATATATAATATATAAAACTTATATATATTAATATATATATATATAATATTTTGTATAAAACTTATATATACAATAATATAAATATTATTTTTATATTTTTTTTATCAACCGGTCCGGTCCGGTCTGAAAAATCCTAAAACCAGAACCGGACCGAAACCGGCCGGTTTTCACATTTTAAGAACTGGTCCCGGACCGGACCAGTTCAAAACCGGGAAAACCGGTCCGGTCCGGTTTCAACTTACACCCCTAGCAGAGAGTGTGATGGCTGAGTAATTTTCCAGAGTGTTCTATGGAAACACTAAAATTTTTTGAAGAAATTCAGCAAGAAGAATATGTAATACAGTTTTTAATGGAGGTGAGTGACTCTTTCAATAGTATACGGAGTCAAATCTTACTATTTGATCATTTTCCCTCCATAAACGTAAATGTATAAAAATGTATTTTTAATAATAATTAATTCAACGTAAACTTTAAGTTTTGAGTGATTGACCAAAAATAAATAAAAAATTTTGAAAATTGGCATCACTAATCAATCCAATGCCAAGAAAAAGTCGAGAAAATCCATAGGTGGCTTAATGCACGTTTTTGACTGGCATTGGTTTGGTGACTTGACGTTGTGAGTTGGTTAAAAAAGTCGGTCTGTGTTGTAGTCACTAGGAAAATTCTTGCAATAGCATTGACAAAACTCAACCCATCCCTTTCTTCATCCTTGAAAGAGCTCTCATAAACTCTTGAGTTGAGAAGAATTGGTCTTTCAATGGTTCCCTGCAAATAAATGATTTATACAAATTTTAAATAGACAAATTGCATATAAGTTTTTGTAAAAAAGTAGACCTTACATAAAAAAAATTATTATTTATTAATGAGACCTATTTTTTTACGAATGACTTGTACGGAATTTATCTGTTTGAGACTTATACCTAGCATTATACCTAGCATTATTCTTTCTGCAAATCTCCAAAATCATATTTCCTATTATTTTCATCGTGTCTCTATATATAGTCATCATTTCATTATTTCTTGACGTGACATCCAAAATACTAAAAAAAATTAAAATATATTTTGAAGAAGCTGTGGGATTTTTAGAAAAGGGTAAAAACTAAATTTTTAATAATTTATATTAATATCAATTTGATCAGTTTTTGGTGAATTGAATTATCTGGATCCAAGATTGAATCAATAATTTTCAATTATTAGATTTGGAGGCCACCGATTGAATCAAACTCATAAAAGATAGTGCTAGTTTTGATTGGCATTACAATAGAAATGCATTAACTGGACCAAATCTTTTTGTTGTATTTTAGCCGTAAATAACTTATTTGAAACTAAAATAATTTTTTGCGACCAAAAATCTGGTTTGTTGTAATAAAAACATTTATGTTGCCGCGGGATTCAAATCAATCCGGTCATTAATCCACACCCCGACTAGGATTAGTGTAATTATAATAGATGTATACTATTAAAGTTTTAATAATATTAACATGTCCTCTCATTTTGATCGCTCATATATTTATTTATTTTTTTTAATTTTTTTTATTTACTGATTAAGAAAGTGACTATTAATATATTAATTTTTTTTAAATATTAAAAAATATGAAAAGGAAAAATATAAAAAAGATAAATTTTGTCTATGTGGCACGTCCAGAGATCACTATTGGGTGGCAGCCTAGCATCATTCTTAAAGTTTACAGATAGATGATCCCTAGAGAGGATATTCATTCATGGAATGATGTATTAGAGTTTTTCTATAACCATAAATGAGTCTTAAATTCAACATTATGATCATCAACAACATGTTGATCAAAAAATTATATCTATTACAAAATTTACTGATATTAAAAAAAATTACTATATTATTAGGTCTAGACTTGCATATATATATATATATATAGACAATTCCCTTATTATTATTCTTATTTTAAAATGTTTATAGAAAAGTTTTGTTCTTGAGCTTCAACTTTATCGTCTCTAGACCATCAGTTGATAATATTTTAAGAAGAAAATATTCATTTTAAGCTTGTGGTAGAGGTTCTAGATCGAGGAGACACCCCACACATCTTTAAATATTTTTACAAATCTAATCTTGTCATGTTATATTCTTTTTCAATGCTTTTATAATTTTTTTTGTCGTTGTTATTATTGTCAAAGTTAATGCAATATACGTATTAGTGAAATACACAACCATAAAATAAAAATATTACAATTGTAAGAAATGGACACTCATAATGGGTACCCCTTCACCTTCTCTTAGAGGTTATGAAGTGGTTCTAAAACCAATTCATGAGGTTTGATGGCTGACCCTTAATGGCCAGTCAGGGGTTACGGTTAGAGGGGATATTATAGCCCCTCCTCCCTTGTGAATTATACTTGACTAAAAAAGAACGATCTTTTTTTTTTTTTTCTCTCAAATGGTTCTCTCAATTCATGTCATCTAGGTTGTGAAATGTATAAGTGTTGCTCTGGTATTACCACGTAGCACATCCCACCATTGATGTGAAGATCATGGACGAAAAATGATGTTGGAGAATCCGTGGAACAACCGCACTAAATCTACGATTTACCAACGAGGTAATATCATTTTCATTGTGTATTTTGATCTAGTATTTCTAACATTAGTATTAAAGCATAAAATCGGTTGTCCCTGATTTAAATTTTGGTTATTTTTATCAAAATTCTGTTTAGATGCTTTGTGTATGCTGTTTTTTTTCTTCTTCCCGATTGCATGAGGCAACAAGGTTTTGACCATACCACCATGAGAGATGGTTCTTGTAAGGTTGGATGCCTGCTATGCTGAGTATCGTTAATGCAACCAGAGGATCGTTGCATTGAAAACGGTTGTAGCCAATCAACTCAAAGTGGAGCGCATGAACCTTTGAGGTGTTGTACTTTGGTGTGACTACCATGCAGCACATCAACCATCTTGGTGTGTTGTGCACCTGATGGTGTTCAATGTGTTATCCTAAGAAATATTGTGAATCGGTTGTCTTAGATAATTAATTGTCGCCTAATACGAGGTTTTCTATACTACAAGATGATGGACATGAGTTTGTGAAAAGTAGATAAGACTTTACGTCTTGTGAGACTTTGTATAAGAAAAATAGTTTTTAAAAGCTTTTGTTCAAAATCTATAGACAATTAATGAGATGGACAATACCAGAGATCTAGTTTTGCGTATACCATTTGGTGTTTTCATTATGGTTTGCTCATGAGTGCCAAATGTTAAGATTTTGTTAGAGAATAAATATGACTTACTTGATTAAATGAGTTTGTGATGCGATTGTCGTTAAAAGTAATGACTAAATTATTATGATTGTCTTTGGAGGCAAAAGCCCTAATCACTTTACCCTCAATGAAAAATAAATTATGGTTATCTTACATGCTTTAGCTAAATACAAGAGATTTATATGAAACTTTGAAGTCGCAAATTAAGTTTGTTGAATGACATTTGTGGCCACCTTGTAGATTCTTAAAAATTGTAGTTGGACTTGCTGACTAGAATCTAAAGTTTATATTGTGAGTTTGACCTAAATGAGATTCGCAATGAGTCGTTATTGACTTTATGATTGTGTAAAGGACTTTTATATGTAAAAACAGAGTCTCTTGGTATGAGCATATTTTGAAAAGTTACTACACATTAGAAAGTGCATGGAGATAAATGGTCATTAAACATCAATTGAGAGTTGTGGTTTAATAATTTGTAGTTGATCATGTGATTTCTCTCTACCTCATGGTATTGCTCGTCGTGCACATGATACTGATGTGTTCTATGATCATGTGGCATGATTGGAAACATTTTTTTTGTAAGCACACACATTCACTATAAATTTAGGAGTTATGGTGAAAAAATTATATTTGACAGGCTTAGATCGGCTCACTCACACAAGCGATCATCTTTGGCACTACAAAGAGGTAGAGAGCAAAAATGAGACAATGTGTCACTTGGTACTTGTCCAAAAATAGATAAGTTGTAAGAAACAAAAGATATGTTACCTTAATAACAGGTAAGATGAGGTCCATCATATTTAATAGGATCATTCATGGTTACTCACAATCCATGTAGCATGTGGTTTAGCCAAATGTGAGAACCTTTTTGGCGCTTCGGATGGCGAGCAAATGGGGGGACTCAGGTTAGGCACTGAGATAGCGACTAGACTATGATCTACATGATGTATTGAGATTAGATATACACTCTTTCGTTTTTGAAAGGGAACTCTTTCGTAACATATATTTCATACCACATGAGTTTTTGTGACCAACTGAAGAGGTGAGTGAATGAATCATTGCTTCATCACCGTGTGAGTCATGTAGGTCATAATTGATGACCTTAATTTATTTATGCCCTTAGGAGACCTTTGACTATGTCACGAGGTTAATGTTTTAGTGTCTGATACTTTGGAATGTTATTTATGGTCATGAATTATATGGTCTAAAGAGACATTACTGGAAAAATGACTGAATTGAAACTAAATTACATAAGGGTGAAGGGAAGACTATTTGGTAACATATCGATAATGGTGTGTACTCACTGCCGGCAAATTATGTTGCTTCTTGGGAGTTGCAACATAGTTGTGAGTACATTATGTTTTATGGAGATTGAGTATTGCTCTGAGTCATTTGGTCTCAAGAGAGATTATGGGTGCTTAATCTGATGTGACCAAATGAATCAGCATAACGAGACACTTTTATGGATGTTTCTATGTTGGTCTTTTACTTAAAGTCTTGCCCACTATGTGTGAGTGAGAGATGTAAGAAAGGGACACCCATAGTGGGCACCCATTCACCTTCTCTTGTAGGTTATGAAGTGGTTCTCTCAAATGGTTCTCTAAAGTCATGGAGTTTAGGCTGTGGAACGTGTGAGTGTTGTTCTGGTATTATCACGTAACATACTCTACTATCGATGTGAAGATCGTGGCGAACAACGATGCTGGAGAATCTGTGGAACAACTGCACTAGATCTACAATTTACCAACTTGGTAATATCGTTTCCGTTATGTACTTTGATCTAGTATTTCTAACAACAATAAAATAGAAAATTAAATGAAACCAATTTAGACTTAAGCATGAAAGTTTTGCTCTTTTTAAGGAGATTGAAGCCATCTGCAATTGAAAAATCTCAAATAAATTGGTATAGCAGACCCCTTCTTGACTTATCTTCTGTAAGATACAACATTCTAACTGATCACCGTATAGTTAGAACGTAACAAATTCTGCACAAGCAATTAAGTAGCTTCACAAGAAAGCACCTATCTTTACCTCAAAAGTTCTTAACAATATCCACACACTTTGTTTTATTTATTTACATTAAACTTCTCTCTCATACGAAATTGGCACACTGCTACTCTTCCATATTGAAAAATCGAGAATAGTAAATGTGACTTCAAAGAGAAAAAAAATTCAAACAGGCTCCGTTTGGTTCATGAGCTTAGTTGAGTTCATCTGAATTAAGTTTAATTTTAAATCGAGTCTAACATTTAAACACTCAATTCTTAAATTATTAAACTCATTTCAATTCAAAACATTCTTACACGTGGGACCTATAACTTTTTTCAACTTAAAACATCTTTATACGTGAGATTCACAACATTTTTTAATTTCTCATAAAAAAGTATTAAACTCATATTAACATCTAAACACACTTTAAACTCAATTTAAATAGGTCTCACATAACTTCTTTCACTACTCAACTTACTAATATTTATAAAAAGTTTAACTCAGTTCAACTCAATATTCAAACGCAGCCTAAATAAAAAAATTTAACGCTGGTAGTAGATGGTCAAAACAAAGAGTGATATGCTAGATCCACCGGTGGAATCCACTGATGAATGCTACTGGCAAGACTAAATGGCTTTTTTCTTTTTTTATATCTTTCAACATTTAAAAAAAAATATTATTAAAAAATATTTTCTTGATTATTAAGTAAAAAAATAATAAAAAACAAATATAAAAAAAACCATCAGTGGAATGGAGAAAGAATTATTCCAAAACAAAGGAACGGGTAATGGGCAATAAATGTAATTATAACAACCACTACCAACGTTGATTAACGACTAGTTTGATTACACAAATTAAATTATTTTATTTCATATAATTATTATAATTTTTTTAAATATTTACATAAAATATAATAAATAATTTAATTTTTTTATTTTTAAAATAAAAATAATATTTTATTTAATTTTTAACAAAATATCTTATCTCATTTCATCTGAACTGTATAACCAAATGAAGTCTAAAAAATCACTAAAACCGCTTGTAAGCCTTTGACAATAAACAAAAGAGTTGGCTAAGTGCAGAGTAATAAAAGAAATTAAGCGCACAAAGGTAATAAGATCAAAATCAACTGCACATTAACAAACACGGACCTGTAAATATATCAATAATTATATTTTAAGACTAATGCTATTTGAAAGGTTTTATGCCAAACATCATCTGTATAATATAATTTTGAAATCCAATTTTATATTTTGAAAAATACAATATTTTTTATTTGTAAATAGTAAATACGGTTTCTTTTGTTTGTAAATACGATTACATATTTATGAGGTTTTTATCGTTCAAAATTATTTTTGGTTCGATTTGAAGTGTTTGGAAGTGACCAGAAAGTTGTTCTCGGTTTGCTGTGGTGGTCGCGTAGTTCACCAGATCTAGCCCATATGTTGGGTCCAAACATTGAAACCTTTGTGTTTGTGCTTATTGGGCCGGATCATATCACAAGTCCATATCCATGGGTTGACCCTGAAATATTTGACTATTGACCCTAACCCATTTGACTAGTTCACTTAGACCCAATTGACCCGTTTATCTAACCCGTTTGACCGACCCTGCTGACCGAGTTGCCAGGTTTGATTCTAATCCAGATCTCGACTCGGATCTGACAGAATAAAATAATACATTTTTAAAAATTAATTTTTCTTTATTTCTTTGAATATCTCTATTATAGACATGTTATTTAATATTCTCTTATTTATATACATAATTATTTTCATTGAAATATTCAATAACAATTCATACATGTGACTTAGAGAAATTAAAATGATACGTTACCTAGGGGTGTAAATTTAAACCGGGAAACCGGAAAACCGGACCGGACCGGACCGAACCGGACCGGTTGGTCCGGTTTTGAACCGGTCCGGTCCGGAACCGGTTCCTATTTTATGAAAACCGGCCGGTTCCGGTCCGGTTCCGGTTCCGTAGTTTTTGGGACCGGACCGGACCGAACCGGACCGGTTAGAAAAAAAAATATAAAAATTAATTTATATATTATACAAAATATTTATATATATAATATATAATTATATGATAATTATAATTATATATTATATATGAAAAAATTTTATATTATAATTTATAAATAATAACATAAAATGTTAATCTTAAATATGAACATTTGTAATTTATTTGATCATATGTTATTAATATAATTATATATAAGATAATGTTGTTATAATTTATAAAATAAAAGTTTAATCTTAAAGATAAAAATTTAATTGATCATATGCTTTAAGCATAATATATATATTAAATTTTTAATAATATTTTATAATAAGAATTAACACTTTATTATATGTTTTTTACATTTAAAAAAAACCGGAAAACCGGACCGGACCGGAAACCGGTAAAACCGGAAGTACCCGTTTAGGAGGGTAATCAGGGCGTAATCGGTTTTGAAAAATACAAAACCGGTACATACCGGTTCGGTCCTAGATTTTGTCCAAAACCGGACCGGACCGGACCGGTTACACCCCTAACGTTACCTATAAGAGTCCTCTATCATGGAGATTTTTTCCTTGGCCTAAAAATGTAAAACTTTAATGAATTGCATCAAGTTATATTTATATCCCTGCGAATAACAATCGACCCAAAGGAAGATTGTTATTTGACCAGGTCATAGATTGTATGAGGTAGTAAAATGTAAATTGTATAATTTTGGAATTAACCTATGCATTCAATAGTTGGCCCAAAGGAAGGCTACTGTTTGGTCAGGCCCCAATTTTATGTTATTTAGTTAATTAGCATTATTGGGAGAAGACCACTTGCATGTTGTGATTACTTTCGAAAGACTTGATTGCAATGATGCACTAAGTATTTCATAAAAGCTCACTTTTTATAAAAAACATCAAATTTTCTTTTGATTTATTATTATGTTGTTTGATTGATTTTTTTGTTCAATTGGACTAAAACTTGCATGATGATAATTATGGTTTGTTTATCATTGTCAATACTTTAACATTGATGGGATATTTATTTATTGTGAGTTTCTTTTGTTTTGTTATAATGATTACATCTTCGATATCTGCCAATTTGAATAATAATTCAATTTTTAAAAATCAAGTTTTGCAAAATGGAAAGAGCATGTCACTTTTGTTATTGGGTGTATGGATCTAAACTATGCGCTTCAGGTTGATGAGCCTCCCAAGCCTACTAATTAGAGGACAACTCATGAGAAATGTGAGCGCTCTAATCTCATGAGTTTTGTGATAACGAAACATTCTATTCTTGATTCTATTCGATGTGCAACGCCTGAAGAGGAAAATGCCAAGAAGTACCTGAATCAAATAGCACACAGATTTGTTGCATCGGAAAAAAAACTTCTTAGCAAACTTGTCTTATTACGGTATAATGGTAAAGGGAATATAAATGAGTATATTATGGAAATGTCAAATTTTGTTACTACATTAAGAGCACTAAAGTTAGAGTTTTATAATGAAATTCTTATGCATTTCATTCTGATTTCTCTTCTTGCACAGTTGAAGATTAATTGTAATAATCAAATGGAAAAATGGACTCTTGATGAGCTCATCGCTCATTATGTGAAAGAGGAAGAACGGTTAAAATAAGAAAGGATAGAAAGTGCTCACCTGGCAACTTTTCCTCATAGAAATTCGGACATTAAGAAAAGAAAGATGAACGACAAAGCTAAGGTAATTGCAGATGCCAGGACTTCACAGACAATTGTGAAATAAAAAAAGATAAGGTCTCTATGTGTTACTTTTGCAAGAAGGCTAGTCATGTGAAGAAGAATTGTTTCCAGCATCAGAAGTGGCTTGCAAAGAAAGGTGATTGTCCTATGTTTGTTTACACTGAAATTAGTTTGGCTATTGTGCCACCTAGCACTTGGTGGGTAGGTTCAAGAGCTACTATTCACCTACATGTTACTAAGCAGGGTTACCGAAAGTGTTGAAAATCAAGTGCTACTGAAAATTTCATTTACTTAGGAGATGGTAATAAAGTTAGTGTGGAAGCAATTGAAGTCTATAGATTAGAATTAGAGTTTGGTTTTTATTTAGATTTAGATGAGACTTTTTATGTATCATCATTTAGATGGAACTTAATTTCTATTTCTTGTTTGGACAAATCCGGTTATTCTTATTCATTTAAAAACGAGACATTCAATCTTTTTCGAAATTCAAATTGTAAGGAGATTTTTTCCCAGCCCATGAAATTTCTTAGGCCCAGCCATTGAGGGGGGACTCACTAGAAGACAAAATATGAGAGAAGGAAGGGGGACAAAGAAGATATAGAAGTGTCAGGAGGCATGAGAAAGTAATGTTAGAAGAGGAAAATGAGAGATTTAACGTAAAGCAAGGAAAATCAATGTGTCAAGAGAGACAAATGAGAGAAGTGACTTAAAGCAAGTGTGAGGCAGGAGATAAAAGGCAAGAGAAATCTACGGATTCAGGACCTTTTGTTTTGGGGGATTCTCTCTTTTAGGTACGACTTCGACTTCTTCGGACTTGGAGGCTTCTTCTTCATCCAAAGAGCTCCAGAGATAACTTATTCTTCAGTAAATAGCTTTACAGCTTCTATTGTACAGTGAGAAAGAAGAGGCCATGAGAGACTCTAAACAAGCTTATTATAGTGAAATCTCCCCTCCCCAAACCACCGTAAACCTAGGCCTAGTGCTGAACCACGTAAAATATGTGTGTTCATCCCTTTATTTTCTACATTTAAATACTGTTAATCGCCATGGCTATATGAACCGACACCGTACAACTGCACCAAACAATTGTCGGGGGCTCCATACAGCACCGATCGAGGCCCAACACCTTTTAGTGCATCCTAGGGAAGGATCTCTCTTACCTTCCAGACTGTGAGCATTTTTTCGACACTAACAGTTGGCACTGTCTGTGAGATTGAAATTTTTTATACCGGAGGTGGAAGAAGGACGACTTTCTGACGAGCTAAATTATCTCCGCAGGAGTAGATGAAACTCTTCCAGATAAGTATCATCAATCTTTCCATTTTTATTTTTATGAAAACCAGTGCTGCAAAAAAGGGGTGATTAAAAGCACACTACACTTTTTTAGGCTGTAAATTCAAATGCTTTGCATACTTTTAAGTCTACAATACATTTGGAATATTCAATCTTGGGCATACTTTACAAAAAAAAAAAGGAGCAAGTGAATTTTTCCTTGCCTAGAAAATTAAGTGCAGTGCACTTGATTGTTTTCCACGCACTCAGTGTGTAGGGCTGGGAACCTAAAACTCCCTAGCCACTCGGAGTGCAAATACTCAATTTTGAACATGCTTTATAAGGAAAGAAAGGCCGGGGTACACCGACAACTTGCAGGTAAGGACCAAGTATGCACAATGAAAAGCGTCGGGGTACACCGTGAATGTGGCAGTGTATGCCATGAACAATGCCATGCACGTACCACGAAAACATGCACCCAAGAGCTTGCGGCACCCAACCGAGAGCCCCGAGCACCAACTGGTGGTTTCTGACGGTAGATCTACCGGACACTGCTGGTAGGAATTCGTGAGCGGCGCACTCCCGTGCACACCTAAACTCACACGCAGGGTAGAGTCCTGTCCAGTAGTGGAGCGACTTCGACAACCTTGGCGGACAAACGTTGTCACGTGGTCGGAGGCCTCCACTTCTCGGCCACTACATGTCGGCTAGCTCATGGGCAAACTCACCATGTGACCTCCTCTCCATGGGCATGCATTGCGGTCGTATGCATAGCAGCCAAGGTCTTCCAGCAGCCGAGTTCCACCTCTCCTTGGCCATATACACACAGCCACCAACGGGCGGAAAAGATAGCACTCTACAGATAAAACTTCACGACCACTGAAACTCCACGACCTTACTTCCTCAGCCACAGTCACAAAACTGCTCCTCGACCTTGAGGCACCGCGAGCAGCACTCTATGTCCCAAAAAGAAAAAAATAAAGGAAACTCCACAACCTCCAGGCACGTCGGCCACCTTACCCACAGCCATGCGTTGAGGCTCTATGGCCTCCATGCATTGTGGGAAAAAAAAGAAGCCTCCATGGCCTCCGAGCATTGTAGCTCCACAGCCTCCATGCAATGCGGCCAAGCACAATGACTTTCTCTACATTGCCACTACATGCCGGCCAAGCTTGGCGGGAAAGACCATGGCCACTACACGCGGCCATCTTCCTAGTGCTCAGATTACACAATTGTGGTCCAATTGTCGGCCAGCTCACGGGCATACTCACTATGCTAACTCCATTCCACATCCCATGCAAATTGGCAAAACAGTAGTGGACAAACAGAAGCGGACGGATGGCCAAAAAAAAGAAAAAAAAAAAGAAGGAAAAAAATCAAACAACAGTGGACAAAAAATCAATAGCAGCAGCTAAATGCTCCAGTTTGTCTCCTTAAAAACTTGTGTGAATTCTATTTTACTAATGCAATTATTTTCTGTGGTGCAAAAATCGACTAGTTTCAATCGGCAAAGTCAACTCTACTAAACGGGAACTCCATCAACAACTTACCTCCCAACAAGGAAAAAGGGAAAGGTAGGCCTAGAAGGTTGCCTTATCCTTCTCGTGGAGGAGTGCGGTCTGCCCTTGGCCACCTGAAGACAAAATATACCTTCTTCGTCAGTGTCAACAGGCGGAATGGGTCCAGTAACAGACTGCTCGAACAACTTACCTCCTCACAGAGGATGATAGACGAGCAGGTGACTCAGCCTCCTCGTTCGGGAGAGCGGGACCAACCTCGAGGCGGCCCGAATAACTTATCTCGACCTCCACTGTCGTGAAGTATGGGTTCAGCGCTAGCCTAACCCAAACTTACCCTTTCTTGTGATGTCAACGGGCGGGAGCAGGTCCAATAACAGATTTTCTAAACAACTTACCTCACCACGAAAGATGATAGTCCAGCAAGTGGCTCAACCACTTCATTCGGGAGAGCAAGACTAGCCTTGAGGCAGCTTGAATAACTTACCCCAGCTCCCATCAAGGTGAAGGAGCAGATCAGCCATATTGTTGTCCGAATTACCACCCGCAGGCCAACAGAGGGAAATGTAGGCCTTAAGATTGCCTTATCCTTCATGCGACGGAGTGCGAGTTAGTCCTCAGCTACCTGAAGAAAATACTTTACCTTCCTTGTTAACGTTAACGTGTGGGAGCGGGTTTAGTATAGACTGCTCGAATGACTTCCTTGTAGGATACCATAGGAAAATGTAGGCCTTAAGGTTGCCTTATCCCTCCCACTGTGAAGAGTGAGATCAACCTCGCAGCTGGCCGAATAACTTACCCGACCCCCGCTATGACAAAGTGTAAGATCAGTGCCAGCCTGACCCAAACTTACCCTTTCCTGTGGAGTCAACAGATGGGAGCGGATTCAGTAACAGACTGCCAAAACGAGTTACCTCCCTGTGGGATGCCATAGGGAAATGTAGGCCTAAAGGTTGCTTTATTCCTCCCATAGTGGAGAATGGGACCAACCCTACGGCTGCCCAAATACTTACCCCGACCCCCACCGTAGTGAAGGAAAGGACTAGCCCCATCGCTATCCGAATTACCTCCCCAGGAGACAAAGAGACGGGGTGGAGTGAGATATTCCAACCTCTCCCTGACGGAGAGCAGGCCTAGTCTATAGACCTCTCGAATAATAAAGAGAAAGACATGAACTACATTAACAAAATTTTCATCAACAATATCTCCATCAATAGAATTTTCACCAAATTAATCTTCAACGACTTACCTCCCCGCGAGGTGAAAGGGAAAAATAGGCTTAAAATGTTGCCTTATCCTTCTCGCGAAGGAGTATGGGTTGGCCCTTGGCCACCCGAAGATAGAATCTACACCAACGAAATCTACATCAGCGGAAACCCCATCAATAACTTACCTCCCCGCGAGATGAAAGGGAAATGTAGGCCTACAAGGTTGCCTTATTCATTTTGCGAAGGAGTGCGGGTCAGCCCTTGGCCACCCAAAGACAGAATCTACACCAACGAAATCTACCTCAACAGAAGCTCCATCAACAACTTACCTCATTGGGAGGTGAAAGTAAAAGGTAGGCCTAAAAGGTTGCCTTATCCCTATTGTGGAGGAGTGCGGGTCGGTCCATGGCCGCCCGAAGACAAAAATCTCTACCAACGGACTTTACTTCAACAAAATATTTATCGGCGGAATTTTCATCTACAAAATATTTATCAACGGAATCTCCATCTTACAAAATATTTGTCAGTGGAATTTCTATCTATAAAATATTTATCGCCGGAATCTCCACCAACAAAACCTTCATTGGCGGAATCTCCATCAACATAATCTTTAACAACATAATCTCCATCAAAGGAATCTTCATAAACAGAAACTAAAACTCTTACACTGTAGGAAAAGCAAACAGAAAGAAAAGCTAAGGAAAAGCGGCGGGACAAAGCGAAAGAAAATAAAAGATGGAGCAAACGGAAAGAAAAGTTAAGGAAAAACAGTGCGACAAAGTGAAAGGAAATAAAAAGGAAAGAAAAAAAGGCTCAACGGGGTAAAGGAAGTAGAATTGGAAAGAAAAGGCAACTAAAGCAAATATGAGCGAAAGGAAAAGGCGACTAAAGAAATAGGGAGGAAAGGAAAATGCAACTAAAGAAATAGGAGCGAAAGGAAATGTAGCTAAGGAAATATGAGCGAAAGGAACAGAGCTAAAGGAAATAGGAGCATGATAGAAAGCCGGCTAAGGACATAGGAAATGGAAGGGAAGTGCGGTTAAAGGAAGTAGTTAAGGAAAAGAAGGTTAAAGGAAACCGGTAGGACAAAGCGACGACATGAAGGCTCGGCGGAGTAGAACCCTACCTAAAGGCCGACAAGTGGAAAAACTGACAGCCTAGCAGAATGAAGCAAGGCGAATGGAAAACAGAATACAAAATTCCCATCGAATAAGTCCGATAGGAATTGGCGGGGTAACTGTAAGGGATTTTTTGCCAGGCCCATGAAATTTCCTAGAAGACAAAATAAGAGGGAATGAGAGGGACAAAGAAATGACTAAGGAATGGAAGTGTCAGGAGGCATGAGAAAGTAATGTCAGGAGAGAAAAATAAGAGATTTGATATAAAGTAAGGAAAAGCAAGGTGTCAAGAGAGAAACATGAGGGAAGTGACTTAAAGCAAGTGAGGGGCAGGAGATAAAAGGCAAGGGAAACCTACGGATCCGGGACCTTTTGTTTTGGGGGATTCTCTCTTTTGGAGATGACTTCGACTTCTTCAGACTTGCATGCCTCCCACTTAAAGACAAACGAAACCTTGCGTGTAAATAGTTGCGGTACAAAACAGAGATTAATCAATGAGAATTTCTCTGTATTGTGACATACGCATTTGAGACATATCTCAAAAGAGAGAATTGAAATGCTTGTGTCAATTGTAATTCTTGATCCTTTTGTTTTTTCAGATTTTAAAATCTATGTTGAATGTATAAAATGCAAGAAACAAATATCGAGAAAATGGGTGCCAATAGGAGTTAGGCATTTTAGAAGTGATAGATACTGATATTTATGGTCCATTCCTTACAACATTTGGTCAACGATATTTTATCACTCTTGTAGATGATTATTCTCGTAATGGTATCTATATTTGATAGATAAAAAACCACGAGCATTAGACCTTTTTAAGGCTTATAAAGCTGAAGTTGAAAATCAGCTTAATAAGAAAATTAAGGTCGTTATATTTGATTATAGTGGTTAATACTATGGTATATATGACGAATCAGGTGAACAACATCCTAGACCTTTTGGGAGGTACATAGTGGAATGTGACATAGTTCCTCAATACACCATGCCAATGACTCCACGCCAAATGGTGTAGTTGAGAGATGAAATCGAGCCCTAAAGGACATGATTAGGAGTATGATAACTCATTCTTTTTTACCAGAATCACTATGGGGAGATGCCATAAAAACCGTAGTTTACATTCTCAATCGTGTACCTAGTAAAGCAATAGCTAAGACCCCATATGAGTTATGGACTAGGAAGAGGGTTATTAGGCATTTTCATATTTGAGGTTGTCCAGCTATGGCTAAGCCCTATAGGCCTAATAAAAGAAAATTGGACTCAATAATAGTTAGTTGCTACTTTATTGTATACTCTGATAGATTGAGGGTTTCAAGTTTTGTTTCCCTTAAGCTAATACCATTAATGAGATGGATAATATCAAATTTATTGAGGATATTCAGGATAGTGGGAGTACACAATCTAGAAATATTGTATTTGAAGAGGAACAAATTGAAATTCCTCTGGTGGTGAGGTGGTCAAATCTGTCATGGTATAGGATGCAAATGCAGATCATCAAACCATTCTTGAGTTGCCTCTTACTAATACAGAAGAACTTGAACAGCCTCAACAGGAAGTGCCAATAAGGAGATCAAATAGGTAGAGGAGATCAACAATTCCATATGATTACATTGTTTATGTCCAAGAGCATGAGTTTGATATTGGGTTGAGAGAAGATCCAATCTCTTTCAATCAAGCCAAAAAAAGTGCTAACTCCCCAAATTGGATGGGCACAATGCTAGATAATTTAATGTCTATGAAGGACAATGAAGTTTGAGACCTTGTCGAATTGCCTAACGGTATTAAAGCAATTGGTTGTAAATGGGTTTTCAAAGTCAAGCAAGACTTTAAAGGCAATGCCAACATGTATAAAACATGTCTAGTTGCAAAAGGCTTTACTCAAGAGGAATCCATAGACTATGAATAGACTTTCTCTCCAATTTCATCGAAAGAATCTTTTCAGTTCATTATAGGACTTGTAGCTCATTATGATTTAGAGTTTCATTAGATGGATGTAAAGACTACTTTTCTCAATAGTGACATTGAGGAAACAATATATATGATGAAATCAGAGGGCTTTGAGATTAATGAATCAAGTCATTTGATTTGCAAATTTAAGAAATTCATCTATGGTTTAAAGCAGGCATCTTGCAAATCAAATCAAAATTTTGATCGAGTAATCTCCTCTTTTGGTTTTAAGAAAAATGTTGTGGATCAATATATTTATCATAAGATCAGTTTGAGTAAATTTATATTTTTGATGCTATATGTCGATGACACCCTACTGGCAAATAGTGACATAGGCGTGTTACATGAAAGCAATAAATTTCTTTCGAAACAATTTGAGATAAAAGATCTTGGTGAGGCATCTTTTGAGATAGGCATACAGATTCATTGTGATAGGTCAACTAGTATAGTTGGCTTATAACAGAAGGTATATGTCGATAGAATACTCAATAGGTTTGGCATGCAAAATTGTACATTTAGGGATGTGCCCATTGCGAAAGGTGACAAACTAAGTTTCCTCCATTGCCTAAAGAACAAGATTGAAAAGAAACAAATGGAGGATATCCCTTATGCATTAGATGTAGGGAGCCTCATGTATGCTCAGGTTTTCACACGCCTAGATATTGCTTATGCAGTGGGAATGCTAAGCGGATATTTGAGCAATTTAGGCATAGATTACTGGAAAGCTGCTAAAAGGGTAATGCAATACTTGCAAAGAACAAAATACTATATGTTCATGTATCGCAGGTTAGAATATCTAGAGATTATCAGGTTCTCAGACTCTGACTTTATTGGTTGCCTGGATAGTAGGAGATCTACTTTAGGTTATGTTTTCATGTTAGCCGTGTCATGGAAAAGTATCAAAGAAACACTAGTTGTGGGAGCTGTTTTCTTGTTTTCATGCTCATGTTGTGAAGGAAAGAGTTCAGAATTATCATTTTTCAATTGAGTACATTAGTATAAATCTCATGGTTGCGGATCCGTTCACCAAGGGCTTACCACCTAAAGTGTTTAAGGAGCATGTAGCTCGTATGAGAGTGGTTAGTCCTAGTGACATAATTTATTAGTGGAAGCTTGTCAATTATGTATTTAATTTATTTGACACTTCCTATGATAAAATGTTTGTCCCGCATAAAACTTTTTTCTTAGTTATCTCTTCTTCATTTGAGCCTAAATACTATCATGAAGCTGTTAAATTTTTCTGTTGGCGTGAAGCCATGGTAGTTGAGATTTCAACTCTTGAATCTAATAAAGCATGGCCACTCATTGATTTGTGATAAGAGGATATTGGCTGCAAGTGGGTGTATAAAGTGAAGTATGACTTTGATACAAAGCAAGATTAGCAGCCAAGGGCTACACCTAATAGAAAGGCCTTGATTATCTAGATACTTTTTCTCCTGTGGCTAAACTTACTACTATGAGGTTATTACTTGCTATAGCTTCTATACGCGATGAGTCTTTAACAACTTGAAGTCAATAATTCATCTTTGCATGGGATCTAGAAGAGGATGTGTACATGTCCTTACCTTTTGGTTTTGCTAGCAAGGGGGAATAACTTGCATGTAAATTGCTCAAGTCCCTTGATGGCTTAAAACAAGCCTTATGGTAGTTATGTTTTAGCAGTGATGTTTTAAGGCCCTGTTTGGTTGTTAGACTCAATTGAAATCAACTTAGTTTAATCTAATTTTAAGTTGAGTCTAACATCCAAACACCCAACTCTCAAATTACTAAACTCATCTCAACTCAAAACCTGTTACACGTGGGACTCACAACATTTTTCAATTCAACAGTTATTTACACGCATAACCTACAATCTTTTTTAACTTCCCATAAATACATCAAAACTCATCTTAACATCTAAACATATTTAAACTCATCTTAGGTGGATCCCACAAAACTCACTTCACCATCTTAAGGTTGCGTTTGGATGTTGAATTGAATTGAGTTGAGTTGAGTTGAGATGATAAAATATTGTTAGAATATTATTTTTTAATATTATTATTATTTTGAGGTTTGAAAAAGTTGAATTGTTTATTATATTTTGTATTGGAATTTAAAAAAGTTGTAATGATGAATATAAATCAGTTGAGATGGATTTGGTAACCAAACGAAACCTAAATCACTACTATTTATAAATAAATCAACTCAACTCAACATCTAAACGCAGCCTGCCTCACGGTAGTGATACTCCAAGCTATCCAGTTTTTTAATATATGATGGTTTAAGTCGGCCTGAGTTTGACTACTCACTCTTTACTAAGGTCTGGTTTGGTTTCATAAACATTTAAAACCATCTCATCTCAACATCCAAACACCACTTAAATACAAACATTTTTCAATTTTAAATTTTTTAACTTTTTCATCTAATCATTATCTAATCATTATAACTTTCTTAAACTTCCAAACAAAATACAAAAACGATTCAACTTTTCAAATTTTAAAATAAAAATTATATTCTAAACCTCTTTTTACTTTATAATTTTTTATTCTTTTTCTCTCACCTTTCCCAAAATTTCATGAAAATCTTAACTCATACCATTTCACTACTATTCACAAATTATCTTACTATTATTTACAAATTTCTCATTTCATCTTATCTCATTTGTATAACCAAACAAGGCCTAAGTATTCTAAAGATTTTTTCTTGGTTATTTTGGATTATATTGATGACATTAGTTGCTAGCAATGACCTTCATATCAAGCTATAACAGATTTTAAGTCATCTTTGAATGACAAATTCAAGATAAAAGATCATGGATTGTTTAAGTACTTCCTTGGTTTGGAAGTTGGTATTCTTCTTGTGCAAAAGCCATATGCTTTGGAAATACTAAATGATTATGGTTTACTAGGTTCAAACGGATCCCAATCTAAAGCTATGCAGAACAGATACTGATTTGTTGCCTAATCTTACTGCTTATAGGAGACTAGCTAGTCATCTTCTTTACCTCACCATCACTAGACCTGTCTTGTCCTATTTAGGACAAGTCTTAAGCCAATTCATGGATAAATTTTCACTTTCTCACATGACAAACTGCACAGCGTGTTTTAAGATACTTGAAGTCAACATTAGGACAATAAATTTTTCTACTAGCTTCTTCTAGTCGCCATCTCAAAGCATTTAGTGATTCTAATTAGGCCTCTTGTGTGGATACTCGAATATCAATTAAATGCTTGTGTGTTTTCTTGGAGACTCTATCATCTATTGGAAGTCAAAGAAGCAAATTAACTACTATATCTCGTTCCTTAACTTAAGCAAAATACATAATTTTAGCTTCCACCTCTTGTGAGATTACATGGCTTATTTCTCTTTTTAAATACTTTGGTATTCAACACAACCACCCAATCCTTCGTTTATGTGATAGTCAAATTTCACTTTATATTGCAACCACTACAACAGAATGTGTATTTTGTGACAGAGGAAACTGTCACAAAAAAATGGCAAACCGTCACTAAACATATTTGGTGACGGTTTGAAACCGTCACCATGACCGTCACGTAAAGTGCGTCACAGAAAACATTTGGTGACGGTTTACTGTTCAACCGCCACAAAAAATATTTTTAGTGACGGTTGGAAGTGTTCCGTTCGGTACAACGTTCGAACGTTCCTTTTTTGTGACGGTTATGAACTGTCACAGAAAATCACGTTCGGACGTACAATTAAACGTTCGGACGTTATACCCGACCCGATTGGCGTTCGAATGAGAGAAGTTGACGTTTGTTGTATATCGTTCGAATGTATCATATTTACGTTCGCATGTTAATGCGTCCGAACGTTAATTACAATAAACGTTCGAATATTTGTTCGAACGTAAACGTAAATGTTCAAACGTAGCGCGTTTAATGTTCGGACGGTATTTCGAATGTAAACGAAGGAGCGTCCGAATGCAAGTTCTTTGGTCGAACGTTAGTCGGTTTAACGTTCGAACGATTCAATTGTATTTACGTTCGAACGTTTGGTACAGTGTGAACCAACGTTCGAACGATTTTTATTTACATTCGAACGTACAGATCAGAAATACTAATTTCATAAAATTTAAAAACAAAATGCCAATAGTATCATATTACATACCCAATTAAGAAGTAACAATGTCTTATAAAAGTACAAAATTAGATATTAAAACTAGTCAGAAATATTGATAAAATTTATTTCTTCTTTTTTCCTCGCCCACGGGGATTCTGTTGCAACGACATAACACGCTCCATTTGCACCATCATCTCTCGTTGCACTTGCTCTTGCACTTCACTGCGTATTCTTTCCTCCTGGTCTCTCTGTTGGTCCTGCAAACACGTCTCTAAATGAGACTGTCGTTCTAAGAGAGACTCTAACTCTTGCTGTCTCGACCTCATATACTCATTCTCACGCCGTGCAGCTTCTAAATCTGCTGTAAGATTATTAATTTGTGAAGCCGATGAGGTTGAGGAAGATGAACATTTATGCTTGATAGATCGTCCCAAACCTCTTGCCATACTAGACTGCGGCCCGAGCACTTGGGTGAATATGTCTATGTCACTAGGAGAGGATTCCGCAGAAGTCGACTGCATCTCCAACATTTTGTTCTGTAATTTAAAAGGTAATGATAAATAACTTAACGTATTAAAAGAAATAGAAATAAGAAATAAACTATTAAAATGTTCTATAAAAAATTTATTTAACAAAATTAACACTGCTTACATAATTATCTGCAGCGACAGGATCCATCCACTCACTATGCTCATTAGTGTGAGCAGCAGCATAGACATGAACGAGGGAAAAGTTTTCAGGATCATCACGTTTCTAACAAAGCGACAATATTAGCAATTTTAAAAAGATAATGTTAGTACTTATCAGAAAGAATATCAGGAAAATAAATAAATTCTATAATTTTTTAATTACCATTTTTTCAGCAAGACGGTGGAATGACCTTGAACCGGCACGATGGTGGACAGTCAGAACGGATCTATTCTGTGCATTTGTAGAACTCAAGTGCTACAAAATATATTAAAAATGTTAATTGTAATATGTATACATATAATGTATAAAACGAATATGAATGTAAATAATTTAAAGATATAAATGTAAAATACCTGATAATCTGGAGATGCGAAAAGATCACAACACTTTCTCCAATCATCTAACTTCATCTGCTGAAAAGGAGACTGCGCAGCCTCTTCCAACGTCTCAAACTTCTTGAAGTGGTCATGACATCGTCCTTTGTGACGTCGGAATAGTGTAGCCATCAACTCATTCACGGTTCTCAAATCCTCGCTACGGCTAAAGTCGAGGTCGAATTCATCCTAACAAGGGAATCAGGTAAAAAATATAATAGATTAATCTAAGTGAAAAAAATGTACTGAAAAGTAAACTCACCAGCACACGACTTCGAATGTGCTCCTTAATCTCATTCGGAACATCTCGCCATGAGCGCACATAAAATGGAGCATAAGCTCGAACTACTGTGCCAATATAGGAGGAAAGCGCTGCTGCACTATCATCCACTCCTCCAGTGGAATTATCAGGAATTGTGACCTTCAGTTTACCGTGCCTTCTATTTTTTTCAAGAGAGATTCCACGTGTATAGCCACGACCGCGACGTGCAGATGCATCAACTACATGATAATAATAGATATACTATAATTATAATTATATAGTTATTGAGAAAAAATTATTAACTATATATATAATTATTCCTTACTGGTAGGTGTCGACTGGCTGTTGTTCTCTTCTGTGTTAGCTTGATCTTCAGGAACGGATTCCTCGAGTGGGGAGTCCTCAATGGATTCAGGACTTGGACTTGGCGGAGGCACATTTCTTCGTTGTCGTTTTGGCGGCATTCTTTAAAATAATTAATTATATCAAAGAAAATTAATTAGAAGAAATTATGAAAATTTAAGATATTTTATAGTCACCTATATAAATAAAATATTTAGTACTTTTACTCTTCAGATGAATTTTCCATAGTTGTTTCAGAATCTCCATCAATAACATCTTCATCATCATTATCCACCTCATGCCCGGATTCTGATTCGTATTCATCTTCTGACTCGTCTTCTTCATCTTCCTCCAAACTGACTTGAATTGAATGATCATTTAATACAGACGGGTCGAGATGTACGGGTGGGACATCATCTCTACACAAGGGGAGCAACTCGAGTGCACCGAGGTCAACAAACAAGTTAATACCCTCTCCATCTTCCTGGTATGCCTCAACAATCGGATTGTCATCTTCATCTCCACTATTCTCGTAATCTGCACTCGTTCCTGCTTCATATATATTTCGAGGAACAAATTTTTGTACAACTCGCCAAGTTATCTCCCCACTATCTTCATCAGCACTTTTCATTGGATCAATCAAGTAATAGACTTGGGTAGCTTGACAAGCCAATACGAATGGATCATCTTCGTACCATTTAGATGCAGTATTGACACTCGTAAAGTGATTATCCCTATGTATCGAAACCCGACCACCGCCTAGATCCCACCAATCACATTTGAAGACATATGTTACAGACCCACCCAGATATTTCAATCCGATAATATCACGTATGACACCATAATAGTCAATATCATCTGTTCCATGACTCCCCTCGACCAACACACCACAGTTTTGAGTCTTTCTATTACGTTCACGGTCCAAAGTATGGAATCTATAACCTCGAACCGTGCATGCAGTATATCGAAGTGCTCTATTTGAGGGACCACGGGCCAATGCATACAATTCAGAAGAAATTGATCCGGGATCACGAGCACGTTGTTCCAAAATCTAAAAATTGAAATAGTATATATTTATTATTTTATTATCCAGAGTTAAAAATTTCACAATATAACATATATATAATTTTAGTTCATACACGTTCTTCAAACCATCCGGGAAATTCTTCCTCGTGTCTTGCCTCTATATTTTCTACGCCTTCCGTTCTAAGTTTGTCCATGTGGTCACTGTTATAACATATTGCAAAAGAAGTATATTTTGAGCACAACAATTCTAATTAATTTAAAGAAAACTATAATTATTCAAATAAATTAAATGACATACCTAAGATAATCATCAATCTCTCGGCAGTTATTTAGCACATACCACCGAACCTTACCCAACTCTCCATCAATTAAATCGTAACCTGTTTGTGCACCCAAGGGTCGTACATTCTGGGAAAACACTGATAGCTCACGAGGAGGCGGAGTAGCAAGATCAGCATTTCGCTCTTGACGACTAAATCGTGTCTCAACACCACGAAGATATAGAGAGCAAAATGTTAACCATTCATCGTGTATATAAGCCTCTGCTATTGAACCCTCAGCTTTGGCTTTATTCCCAACAGTGCGCTTTAATCGACCCAAATATCTTTCAACTGGATACATCCAACGGAACTGCACCGGTCCACCCAGAAGTACCTCTCGCGGTAAATGTATTGCTAAATGGACCATGACATCAAAAAATGATGGTGGAAAGATCTGCTCGAATTTACATAGTATAGTAGCAATGTCTTCTTCCAATTTCGACAACACATCTCGATTTACTACCCGAGCGCACAAATCCTTGAAAAACATACATAGTTCAGATATGGCGACACGTACATTAGATGTCAGCTTCCCACGAATTCCCACAGGTAATAACTTCTGCAAAAATACGTGACAATCATGACTTTTCAATCCATTGATTTTCCAATCATCAGGACTCACGCATCTACCAATATTTGAAGCATAACCATCTGGCAACTTCACACCTTGCAACCATTTACAGAAATCAATCCTCTCCTCCCTCGTCATCGTAAAACATGCATGCGGCATGACCACCCTGTTGCCTTCCACCCGCAAATGCAGATTATGTTTAATTCCCATTCTCTCAAGATCTTTCCTCGTCTTGATCGTGTCTTTCGTCTTTTTGTTAATACTCATCAATGTACCCAGTATATTATCACAAATATTCTTCTCTATGTGCATTACATCCAAACTATGTCGCAACTTGCATGACGACCAATACGGCAAATCAAAAAAAATACTACGTTTTGTCCAATTCAATTCTGATACGGCTCGTTTTCTCTTGTTCTTTCCCCGACCTTTGCCAAAATTGTTCGCTCTAACATGTTGCAGTTGTTCCACTATCTCTTCTCCAGACAACTCTTTTGGTGCAATCCTATCCTCTACTCTCCCATCAAACTTGGCACATTCTCTTCTCCATGCATGATTTGCTGGTAAATAACGTCGATGACACATGAAACACAACTTCTGAGAAAATTTTAGCCACTCACTAGCAGTTTCTTTATTACACGTCGGACACGCTAACTTCCCTTTCGTACTCCAGCCGGAAAGATTCCCATACGCCGGAAAATCATTTATGGTCCACATTACCGCAGCATGCATCTGAAAAGATGTCGACTTAGATGCATCATAAGTTCTAACCCCTGTTTCCCATAACTCTTTCAGCTCTTCAATCAACGGCTGCATGAATACGTCAATATCATTCCCAGGTGATCTAGGGCCAGGGATGAGTAAAGTTAACAAAAAGTTTGGCGCCTTCATGCACCTCCATGGTGGAAGATTGTACGGAATCAATACAACGGGCCAAGTGCTATAACTTGTACTCATATTCCCAAAAGGGTTGAATCCATCGGTTGTGAGTCCCAGGCGCACGTTCCGAGCTTCTAACCCGAACTCTGGATACTGATTATCGAAAGACTGCCACGCAAGTGAATCAGCCGGATGCCTCATATACCCGTCATTCTTAACTCTTTTCTCCTCGTGCCACCTCATATCATGAGCTGTTTTCTTACACATATATAGTCTTTGCAACCTAGGTTTCAAGGGAAAATACCGCAACACCTTAACCGGCACGTTTTTCTTACCTTTCCACCTCGACTCTCCACATACAGGACATGCTTGTATCTCCTCGTTCTCCTTCCAGAACAATACACAATCATTCTTGCATGCATGTATGGACTTGTACTCAAATCCTAATCCCTTTCTCAACTGTTTCGCTTCATAAAAGTTCTTAGGCAATGCAGACCCTTCGGGAAGCACCTCGTTAAATAAGTCCAATACCATGTTTATTGCTTTCGTCGACATCCCACACAATGATTTTATGTGAAGCAACCGCACAATAAACGACATTTTGGAATGTTTTGTACAACCTGGGTAAAGCTCGCGCTTTGCATCTTCCCACAGTGAAGGAAAATTTTCACAATCAGTCCCTGATCCACCACTTGAGGCATTGTCGTTAACCTCATCCATAAACATCCCAGCTCCAATGTCACCCAACATCTCCTCCATCTCATCATGCTCATAATCATCATCCATGTGCCGTAAATAATTGTGATGATCGACCAATACATCTGCTGACCCTTCATACGGCTCACCATGCAGTACCCATCGCGTATACCCCAGATCCATACCGTTCACAAATATATGACGCTCTACTTCATCCAATCCTATCGCACACAAATTTTTACACCCTCGACATGGACACTTAATGTAACCACGACTATCAGCAGAGGCCCGTGCAAAATCAATGAAAGTTCTTACTCCACATGCATAGGGTACGTAATCCTTTCCAAGTCTATCGTCCAGACGCATCCAATTTTTGTCCATTTCTAAAAACATCCAGATATTAATAACACGTATATTGAAAATTCACATGCATGTCTTGCCTCCAATTCTCATTACTTTTTTGATAAGGTAGTTGGTCCTATCCCATTCGAGATTATATTCTCCATATTACACAAATCTCGTCACTCTACTAATTTCCACGTTAGTAGAAATTCCGGCAGCACCTCCCCATAATTCTCCAAGTATACATGTTCAAATATCGGGATTGTGACCCTACGAACAGTATACCCGAAGAACAATAGAAGAAGATACCGAAACTTCATATTAAACGTGGAAAGTAGTGAGTAACAAAAATGTGTAATACAGATAATATAATCTCAAACTGTCCACACTGGACAATTCAGGAATCAGTGGACACATAAATGTACACTGATTCCCAAACGGGTCTAAGGGTATTTATGCAATGTCACACGCATCTAGCAAAAAATCATACTAACAATGTCTCCATGTTGTTTACATTAACAATGTCACCTTCAAGTAGTGTTATATTGTTAAATTAAAGAGAGATGGAAGATAATTATGTGACCCTAAGTTTCGTGCCTTGTACACAACGAGGGAGAATTATCTTGAAGAAATGTTTAAATTTTAGTCTAATTACTTAACCGTCACAAACTGTCCGACCTTGACAACTCTCAAGGCCGAAGAGACTATGACAGTCAAGCAATTAAATTGAAATTTCAACATTTCTTCAAGATAATATTCCCTCGTTGTGTACAAGATCATCATTCTTAAAGTATAATTTTAATTGATATACTTAATTTCAAAAGTTATACTATAATTTTAATTATTATAATTCTTAAAGAGTTACTTTTATGCTTGTTATTACTTATATATTAATTATTATTATAAATATTTAATTATCATACTTAAATTTCAATGGTTATACAATAATTTTAATTATTATAATTCTTAAAGAGTTACTTTTATGCTTGTTATTACTTATATATTAATTATTATTATAAATATTTAATTATCATACTTAAATTTCAATGGTTATACAATAATTTTAATTATTATAATTCTTAAAGAGTTACTTTTATGCTTGTTATTACTTATATATTAATTATTATTATAAATATTTAATTATCATACTTAAATACTATTATCACAATATATCAAATCCATATCACAACATATAAAAGTGATAACTCACAATATATTCACAAAATAACATGCCACATGTATTAACATATTTCTAAACTTGAATAAGCAATAAACATGTATTAACAAAGCCTAATGACAATATATTTTTAATAATAAACACAATATTTCAAATTTATATCACAACATATTTAGAATAACTCACAAACTATTTACAAACTATACAAACAATAATCACAATATGATAAAAAGTAAGCATCAAATCACAACAACATATTGATAAAGTTTAGAAATATACCTAGCACTCACAATATCCTCTTACAAATCAAAATCTTCAAACTTCCCAAAACAAGCAATCCTTCAAAAAAATACAACACAAACTTATTAGAAATATTCTATAACAAAAACACATTCTATAAATATCATAAAATTTAAATAAAGACAAGAAATAAAAATATTATCTTACCAAAACTCACCTCTCTCTCACTCTCTAACTCAACTCTCTCTCACTCTAACTCTCTCTCTCTCTCTAACTCTCTCTCTCTCTCTAAATCTCTCTCTCTCTCTCTCTCTCTCTCTTTCTGTTGCGCGCACGGGAGAAAAGAAATAATGGGCATCCTCCCGTGCGCGTACTGATTAAGTTCTAAAATTATTAGTTTAAACGTTCGAACGTTAACTTTAAACGTCCGAACGTTAATTCTAAAATTATTCCCGCCCAGAACGTTCGGACGTTTAAAATACACGTTCGAACGTACCCTTCTTATGATATAACATGAAATCTAGCGGGAAAGTTCCCGCACTTTCCTCATATATGTTCGAATGTATCACAATTTCTCGTTCGAACGTTTGTAGATTTATAGATAAACGTTCGAACATACTACTTAAACGTCCGAACGTACATTTCATGAAAGTGTTACCATATTTGAGCGGGAAATCTCCCGCACTAATTTGACTAACGTTCGAACGTTGACGGATTTGATGTTCGAACGTATAGTATAAACGTCCTTACGTCTAAATAATCACACAGATATTAAACATCGAGCGGGAAAATTCCCGCCTCTTAGTTTAACGTTCGAACGTTAACTTCAAACGTTCGAACGTAATATTCCTACTATACTTAACTTATAATATAATATATATACTACATTGTATAGTATTTTGTGCATAATATAATTTATATATTATGCACAAAATATGTGTTTTTCTAAATTACTTATATTTATACTAGTTAAATAATATATTTATACTATAATATTAAGACTAAATTTACTAATAATAGTTTAGTATATGACTATATGTAAATATCATACTACTAAAAATTTACAATATTACTACCATGTTGTTCTAAATTACTAATGTATAAATATAATAGCATGTAATACTAATGTATATATAATATACTATAAACACTAAGATGCATAATAACATCAACATGTAATATTGTAATACATATACTAATGGATAAACACTAATCTATAAATTTATAATAACATATAATACTAATGTATAATAACTAAAGTATTATTCATATCAATTTTATATAACAATATCTTGTATTAATTATATTTTTTGACCTAATAAATTCTCAACATATTCATTTTGATAAATATATTAGTAATTCTAATATACATTAGTATAATAATTAGATTTATGGCCTAATACTAATACTATTAGTAAACCACTTTAAGCCTATATATAAATTACTATATAAAGCACTATAGTATTAATTACTAATACTATATTACTATGTGATACTATTAACTATAGTGATATATTAGTATTAGACATTAGTATACTAATACTATCAGTGATATAGCTAGTGTAATATAATAATATTTATACTAATACTATTATATAGTTATACTAAATTAAAATCACTATAGCAAATATTAATATATAGTTATGCTAATCGCTATAACTAATACTAATACTAATATAGACTACAGTTATAACTTATAGTATTATAACTTATACTAATATATTATATAGTTATACTAAATCACTATAACTAATACTAATATAGTTATACTAATCACTATAATAGTGATATAGTATTAATATCACTATTAGTATAATACTATAATATATAGTATTAATAATAACTAATACTAATATAATTATTAGTATAACTAATATTTATATAATATATATATCAAGTATAAGAGATTAGAGATTTAATATATATATATATATATCAAGTATATTAGTTTATTATTAATATTTCGGTGCTTTTTTTTTAATATTCATATATAATAATATATATCATATATTTTTTTTATAAATTTTCATATATATATAATATATAAAATAGATTTATATTAGTTAGTATACTACTATACAATACGGCGTCGTTTCTATTGCAATAGGACTTTCTTTTTAATTTTTGAATGCATGTTATTATGTTACTTGTTTTATTTAGTTGTATTTCTTGTTATAATCAAAAGTTTAATTAATTCCCACAGGTAATGTTGAGAAAATTGAAATTTAAAAGCTCACAAATTTTTTTTTAAAAAAAAAAGTGGGTCAAATATGAAGTTAAAAAAGATAAAAAAAAATAATAAAAAAATCCGACTCCGCTCCGACTCCGCTCCGACAAGTCGGAGTCGGAGTCGGAGCGGATTTTATATATTGCTAAACTTTATAAATATAAGAAGCACTCACAAAAAAACCAATAATCTAATTGTCAATAATATTATATAACATCCTAATATATAACTTAAACATTTATAATATAATATATTATATTGACAAACGTTCGAACGTAATAATAAGTACGTTCGAACGTTCTATGTATATAAGGCCAAAACCGAACGTCGAAACGCATTTCCCTGCCCGTATCCATCGTCTTCTCCGTTATTTGCCGCCACGCCGCCGTCACCGCCGCCGTCAACTCCGCCACAACCGTCACTAAAAGGTAGGCATTCATCTTTTATGCAAATAACATGTATTTTATTGAGATTTAGATTGACATTTGGATTGAGTTTGGTTTAAAACCGGATAAATATTACCGGATTTTCAACTTCATTTTCCGGCCACCACGACCAGTCATTGGCCGAATAGTCACCGTAGAAATGTTTCTTGAAGTGTATACTTCATTTACATGGTGACATTTCGGCATTTAGACCCTTGTAGAGAAATTTTCGAGATTTCAATAATGGCTGAGTCGACTCAGCCATTCTGCGTCGAAACGTTCGAACGTTTCACCAAGACATTCGAACGTACGACGTTTAAATTACCGAGCCGTTACGGCTTCCACGTTCGAACGTTAATCGTCTTACATTCGGACGTGAATATTATTAAACGACATACGTTCGAACGTTAATATTTACTTTCGCACGTAAATCACATACGGTCGGACGTTTAATTATAACATCCGAACGTAGTGATTTTCTACATTATTCATGCTTCGACGTTCGGACGTTCATATTTACGTTCACACGTAAAACAAATACGTTCGAACTTAAATTCGAACGTATTTGTTTACTGCTTATGTTCGAACGTACATCTGTACATTCGAACGTATTTGTTTTACGTTTGAACGTAAATTTATTTACATTATTTTACGTGCGAACGTATAAGTTAACGTCCGAACGTTTTTATCTTTAACGTTCGAACGTTAAAGATAAAACGTTCGAACGTTAATCCAGAGCATCTTAAAATTAATACAAAAAAATGCATTATTCTAAATAATTTTTTTTTCCTTTTCTATTTTCAGGATATGGCTCTTCCACTGCATACACGAAAACGAGGGAGGGAAGGAGCCACGTCGGACACTGCCCGTATCGGAGCTCGTACTGTTATGGTAGAGAGAGAGGTCTTAATTAATGAGTTCGACGAACTCTGTTGGCAGCAGACGAACCTAAGAGATGTTTTCCTCAGTAGAGGCTGGGGAAATATCTGCACATTGAGGGGGAAGGTATACCCCTCAATGGTTCAAGAATTCTATATGGGGATGTGTGACATGCCTCCGGATGCATCCTCTCACACCGTGACTGTACGCGGTGTTTCCATTGAGGTATCGGCAGATGTCATCGGCGAGCACCTCGGGATTCATCGAGGTGCTCAGACATTTACACACTCAACACCCCGTGAGGATGTAGGCACTTCTGCATCATCTACTGGCCGGGGATGTGAGCCAGCATCAGCCGATGATGCAGGCCAGTCAGAGGCTGAGGATACTGGCGTCGAGGCTCGGGATGATGACCGAGACGAGGATTTCTACATCCTCACCGGGAGGGATCGCATGCAGATCGAGCGGAAGAACGCCTTCAACCAGAACCATCTGCTGCATTTCTTCCGCATGTTGCACCTTATTGTTGCAACAAATGTCGATCCTGTGGCTCATAAAACCACATTTAGTCGGCTTCGGGCACAATTTTTGATACGAGTGGCACGTGGAGATCCTATAGATTTGCCACTGCACATTTTTGAGAGGATCCGTTACGAGGCGAGCATCGTCTCCACGGATAATCTCCCATATGGTGTCCTCATCAGCCGACTATTACTTGCACGGGGAGTGCCGACCCAGCCAGAGGAGCGGGTCAAAGATCAGATGAGCCCCCTCGACATGACCACGCATCGGCGTAGCATTGGACAGGCGAGGGGACGTCAGCCACCCCCTGTAGAGGATCTAGTTCCTCCGACGCAGCCTGAGCCAGGTCATGTCGGGAGTAGTAGTCAGCATACGCCGAGTACATCTGCAGGAGATGTGCGGCCTGCTTGGGTTGATGCGGTCATCTCACAGCTGACTGCGCATATTGATCATAAGATCGATCGATCGCTCGAGGCTATATCGGCGTCTGTTGCCGAACTCACCCATCGTGTAACTATCCTCAACGACAAGGTTGATACCTTGACTGAGGAAGTACGGAGTTCGACTTTTGCGGATAACGTTATCATCTGACTGTTGTTTACTACGTTCTATCAATTTTTGTATTTTATTTTTAATATTTGTAACGAAAAATATTATGGAATATTTTTATCGTTTTTTCATTTCAATTTTTAATCTTCTTTGATGTTATAGTTTTCAACTTTAATACTAAATCACTGCATTTCAAATATATATAAATCAATAATATATATTTATATATTACAAAGTGTGTATATATAAATATATACAATTCAATTTTTTAGACTTGTTCACAAATTATGCACAATAAAAATACATAATTTTTAAATTAAAGTCATTTAATTTAAATTTACAATGAACGTTCGAACGTTAGTAATTAACGTTCGCATGTTGGCGGAAAACATTTTACGTTCGAACGTAAAATTAATAACATTCGAACGGTTGCGCCAAAACATTTTACGTTCCAACGTAAACAGACATAACGTTCGAACGTATATGTGACGTTCGAACGCATATTTCCCATACGTTCGAATGTAAAAAAATCTCATTCTATCTTTAGTGACGGTTTCCAAAAACTGTCACAGAAAATGTCTTTTAGTGACGGTCTAGGGACTGTCACAATTTCCCAACCGTCACTAAAAAGCAATTGTGTTGTAGTGAACCAATCTTGTATTCCATGAAAGGACAAATCATATAGAAATTGGATATCACTTAGTTCGTGACAAAATTCTATCTGTCTAAGATACTACATGTTTTCATCTGTCAATCAACTAGCTTCACTCTTGACTAAAGCTCTTCATTGCACTTAGTTTCGTTCACTTCTTTCTAAGATGGGAGTGTTAGATATCCACATTTCATCTTTGGGGAGGGGAGAATTTATTCTAGATAGCTTAAGTTAGAAAGCCGACATAAGTTAAATGTACAGTAAAATTAGTCAGCTCTTCTACACACTTCTATAATTGATTCTTTACTCGATCTTGAGTAGCCAATAAGTCAATTTCGTCATTGTATATATAAACACGTACTGATCATATAGACTGTGTACATTCATTAATCAATAGAATTAATTAGAGATCAGAACTCGTTCAGTTTTCTCAATCACATTTCTCCGCTACTATCTTGATTCTTTGATCTTGTTTTTCTCTATTTTTTTTTTTTTATACCAGTGGGTGTATGTTGGCCGCGTGAAAGCTTTGATGGCTGAATTAGATCATAAAGAGAGAATATGCATTTAAAAGAATATAATGAGTTCCTAGACTTTGGTTTCTATATATGCAAGAGAAATTGGTCAAGATATCACTTTTTTTTTTTATTAACTTACGAGTCGTGAGTTACTAGTGACTTATGAGTTGGGAATGGGATCGATCTTGTGCATTAGACTTCTCACCTTTGTCCCCTTGCTATCGGTCACCCTGCGTGATTCATGTAGGCTGCGGCCTTCTTCATAGCAGCTTGCCACTAATTATTAGTTGATTTTGCTTCTTTTAGTCATTTTTATCTATCCAAGATAATGGCTTTCATGACGGGCCTAGCTAGAATAATTCCCTACAATAATTATAGTAGAAGTCTCTAGTTTTGAGAAATCATTCCATCCTATAATAACTAATATGTTAGAATCTTGCCAAGGTTCTTTAGATCAGATGACATAAGGTCTAGTCTCCAAATGCGAGAACAAGGTTCGAACGTCCCACACTCTCGATATATCAAAAAATATATATTCTAGAGCCTTATGGTATCACATACTTAATTTTAGAGTGTTAACTAAAAACGTAGATCTTCTATATCATGTAAATATAATATGAATGATCACACTCAATACTTTAAAATCACAAAACATGCATTATAAGTACTGGCGAAAATTAATTAATCATGACGCCTATACAATGTTTCACTAATACGGCCATTGATATAAAGAGTTTCATCAAAATGAAACTTAGATTTTAAGGGCACAAATTGTATCACCTACCATTATTCCAAATTAAGAAGTACAAAATACACGAAGATCAAGTCATGATCAGCTTGATATCAGATATGAAGGTTTCCCCACAGACCATCACAGCCAGTACTTGGATTTACTCAAAAAAGCTAGTTTCTTAATCCTCCCCGAAAAAACTGCATGCTTTTCTTTTTATTTTCCTCACTTTTCTTTCTTTCTTCTTGTTATTACTGTCATCAGACGTGCTGCCATGCATGTATATATAATACCCATGCAAAACTATATTATAAAATATATATATATATATATATATATCTAATTGTTGATCTATATATTGGAGTTTCTTTCATTCATTTTTGCGAACATAAAAGAATGCGAAATCCAGACCACTAAACTTCATAAAAGGAGTCACGATTATTTGGAAATTATAAAATAATATCCTTTTCAATTGCGTTCATTAATGATATCCACCTGATTATATGCAAAATGATTTTTCCAATAATATCACGGCCACATTTGGAAAACAAATTTTGACTAATTAGTAAACTGAATATGCTTGGAAGTAATTATTAATTAAATGCATTGTATATGAATATTAATTATACATTTCTTGGAATCGCATTGATGTATTTAACTAATTACTTCCTTTCAAGTTGAATTGAATAATATATTGCAACCCCAATTATATTAACAGATGGGACTAAAAGTTATTTGTTGGTAGCTCATGTTTTACAGAGGATGCATGTAATTTTTGGAAAACATAAGAAATAATAAAAGCCAATTGATTCTAATATAGAAAAAGAATAATTAGTAATTAATCAGATGTGAAATATAAAAAATTCTACATTCTTCACCCATATCCAACGTCTATCCCACTACGATGAGTCGTAGACATTGCCATTCAACCTTTGATTTAAAAAAAAAAAAAAATATATCCAAAAGTGATAAAAATGTCGCATTTTATATAATGGGCTGAAAATAGAATTAGGGTATGATATATATAAGCATTACTCGTAATATATATATATATATATATATATATAGATATATAGATATTTGATTAGTTAGTTTTTAGATAGAAATAGGCATACAATCCATATGGCCGAGTAGTGCTATGAGACGAAGCATCGAAGATCATGAAATTAATATTTCTCCTTATACTTAAAAGAGGCTATAGAGATGAACATGAATGAACAGTATTTTTATCTTCCACTTTAGTCCCTCTTCTTTCCCTCATTCACTCTCTATTTCGCCTCCGTCGATCCCGTGTCGATTCCCCAAATTAACACCAATCTCGCTTACAATTTCCCAAATCTCGCTACCAATCACTCCCAAATATCACAAAGATTTTTTAGATTATTAAAAATTGAAAACAAATTGGGACCTGTAGAGAAATCAGGCAAGTTGCAGAGAAATCATGCTTCTTCGTTTCGCAAAGATAGAAATATCAAAGGAGAAGGTACGATGGGGTTGTAATTCCCACTGATCATCTAATTTCCTCCGTATGTGTAGCGGTCAAATTCAGAAATCTAGAAATCCATGTACAATATACAAAAGCAAATATATAGCATCATCTATCTTACTTATGAAAATGAGACAATTAAAACACTGAAAATGACCTTTTGTATATGAATGTACGAAAATGACAGCAAAAAAAAAAAGGAAAAGAAAAAAAAAATCCCGGAGAACACCAAGATTTTCTTCCATGCATCATCTTTATCAAACCGAAATCGAAGGGAGGAAGAGAGAGGGCTACGGGATTCAACCTGTTGCGGGGAGGTGATTGGCGTGGGAAGGTCGCCGGTGATGAGGCTTGGTGCTGGCGCGGTAACGGCGGCCGGTGGCGCTGGAAGGAACTGAGGAGAAGAGAGATCGGGAGGGAGAGGGGCGTGCGGCTGGAGTGAGGAGACTGGAGAGAGAGGGAAGAGGGAAAAGTAAGGAAAAAGTTAGGGTTTGGGCTTTAAATCTCAATCGTTCATCTTAAATCTTCAGATTTTATTCAACAGTTGAAGTTCAAATATTGAAAATATACTAACTTAAAATAGATAATTAAAATATAAAATACTAATATTTCATCATTAAATAAATGATAGAGTTTTGCTAAATATTTTTAAGAGAGTAAAATCATCTAAATAATTAAAGTTTTTAACATAATTTAAATCTCATAATATTCCTGATTAATATTCTTAATTAACTAAAATCATTTAGATAAAAATGATTTTTTATAATTATAATATTTTTGAAATTTCCAAAATATAAGAGACTTATTTTAATGATGAAAGAACGTGAGAACAACATAGGAATAAAAGACTTTGTATTTTTTTAGTATTTCTTGAGTCATCGAGTAGTACTTTGGTTGAACTAATAACTAATTTAATTATTCAAGACTCTGTATTATGTGTAAGGAATCACACTTTATTTGTTGTTTTGACACGTTATTTTCAAGAATTATTTTTTCTTCCAATTAATCAAATGTGGCAAATGTGCTTTGTATGTTACACCACTGCTAATATATATATATATATATATATATTTATATATATACAGAAAATGTAAAAATAGTACTAAACCAAAGCTATTTTCGTACAGAAAATACTGAGTACTCATATATTCATGACCATAGAAATTAAGGATCGAGTGGACAGAAACAAATGGACGGCAACGATTCATAGATTAATACATCATGTTCCGACGAATTTCCATTCCAACTTTTCTGATCACGACCGGACATACGTACGTAGTCATGGGGAAGATCCTGATCCTCCCAATACTGCGTGTGGGCGAACGAGGCCGGCGATTTCACCCTTTCTGGACGCACCGCCGAGCTGTGTGAAACTTTTTCCCGGCCTCCTCCGATCCCCTCCATATATAGATCAATAATGAACGTCGTTACGTCAGGCATGACATGAGATGTGTGAGTTTGAGACGGTGTGTAAAGGCTGCGCGCGTGAGCCATTTCAGCGGCCGGCGTTGGTACTGAAACTCTGCATTAACAATTCCCAGGCTGCATATACATTACAACACAATTGTTTTCTAACGATAGTTAAAAAATTATGAGTCTTTAAATCATCATTAAAAAATATTTTTTGTGATGTTTCTAGAAACTGTTATTAAGGATGGATGATTTCTGAGTCAAAATAATCTATAAGATTAAAATAATTTTGTAGAAGGGGTTAAGATAATTTTTTAGAGAGAAGACCAACACAATATGAAATTAATATAATCTTATTAAATAAAAAAAAATTAATATATATATATATTTTTTTTTAAACTTTGGGGGAGCCATGACCCCTGCCCCTTAATAGGTCCGCCACTGCGAACATTGTGGCTAATTACGTGCAAATGTGAAATATTTTGGCTCTAACGTTCGAATGTTAGTAATTAACGTTCGAATGGAAATATTTTGTGCCAACGTTCTAACGTTAATTGTAAATTTAAATTAAATATGACTCTAATTTAAAAATTATGTGATTTTTATAGTGCATAATTTGTGAACAAGTCTAAAAAATTTACTTGTATATATTTATATATACACAA
The DNA here is from genome assembly GCF_001411555.2 of Juglans regia. Taxonomy (NCBI): domain Eukaryota; kingdom Viridiplantae; phylum Streptophyta; class Magnoliopsida; order Fagales; family Juglandaceae; genus Juglans; species Juglans regia. The sequence goes on along the minus strand of NC_049912.1, from coordinate 5,895,825 downwards.
TTTGTAATATATATTTATGTTTATATATATTTGAAGTGCAGTGATTTAGTATTAAAGTAAAAAAATATAACATTAAAGAAGATTGAGAATTGAAATTAAAAAATCATAGAAATATTAAATAATATTTTTCTTTACATATATTAAAAACAAATACAAAAAATGATCAAATTTCGTAAACAATACATAGATGATAGCGTTGCTCACGAAATTCAAACTTCGTACCTCCTCAGTCAAGATATCAACCTTGTCATTGAGGATACCTACACGATAGGTGATCTCGGCGACAGACGCCTCTATAGCCGCGAGTAGGGGTGTAACCGATCCGGTCCGGTTTTGGACAAAATCTAGGACCGAATCGGTATGTACTGGTTTTTCACTTTTCAAAACCGATTATGCCCCGGTTACCCTCCTAAACCGATACATCCGGTTTTACCGATTTCCGGTCCGGTTTTCTATTTTTTTAAAATGTATAAAACATATAATAAAATGTTATTTCTTATGATAAAATATTATTAATAATTTAATATATATTATGTTTAAAGCATATAATCAATTAAATTTTCATTTTTAAGATTAAATTTTTATTTTACAAATTAAAATAACATTATCTTATATATAATTATATTAATAATATATGATCAAACAAATTATAAATGTTCATATTTAAGATTAACATTTTATGTTATAATTTATAAATTATAATATGAAATTATTTCATATATGATATATAATTATATATTATATATAAAAATTTAATATATTATTATATATTATATATAAAACTTATATATATAAATATTTTGTATAATATATAAAATTAATTTTTATATATATATTTTTTTCCAACCGGTCTGGTCCAGTTCCGAAAACTACGAAATCGAAACCGGACCGGTTCCAGCCGGTTTTCATAATATAGGAATCAGTTCCAGATCGGACCAATTTGGTTTTCCGATTTCCCGATTTAAATTTACACCCCTAGTCGCGAGCGATCGATCGATATGCGCAGTCAGCTGTGAGATCACCGCATCAACCCAAGCAGGCTGCGCATCTCTCGCAGATGTACTTGGCGGTTGCTGACTACTACTCCCCACATGACCTGGCTCAGACTGCGTCGGAGGAACTAGATCCTCTACAGGGGCTGGTTGACGTCCCCTCGCCTGTCCAATGCTATGTCGATGTGTGGTCATATCGAGGGGGCTCTTCTGATCTTTGATCCACTCCTCTGGCTGGGTTGGTACTCCCCGTTCAAGTAGTAGCTGGTTGACCAGGACACCGTATGAGAGATTATCCGTGGAGACGATATCGCCTCGTAATGAATCCTCTCAAAGATGTGTAGTGGAAAATCTATGAGATCTTCACGTGTCACTCGTATCAAAAACTGTGCCCAAAGCCGACTAAATATGGTTTTATGTGCCACAAGATCCACGTTTGTTGCAACAATAAGGTGCAGCATGCGGAAGAAAGGTAGTAGATGGTTCTGGTTGAAGGCGTTCTTCCTCTCGATCTACATGCGGTCCCTCCCGGTGAGGATGTAGAAATCCTCTTCTCAGTCATCATTCTGAGCCTCAATGCCAGTATCCTTGGCCTCTGACCGATTTGCATCTCTAGCTGATGCTGGCTCAAATTGGCAACTAGTAGATGATGCAGAAGTGCCTACATCCTCACGGGGTGTAGCGTGTAAAGATATCTCAACTCCTCGACGAATCCCAACGTGCTTGGCGATGACATCTGGTGAAATCTCAATGGAAACACTGCGTACAGTCACGATATGAGAGAATGCGTCCCAAGGCATGTCACACATTCCCATATAGAACTTCTGAACCATTGAGGAGTATACCTTCCCCCTCAATGGGCATATATTTCTCCAACCTTTACTGACGAAAACATCTCTCAGGTTCATCTACTCCCATATGAGTTTGTCGAACTCATTAATCAGGACCTCTCGCTCTACCATTACAGTACGAGCCCCGATACGAGCAGTGTCTTGAGTGGCTCATTCCCTCCCCTGTTTCCTAGTAAGCAGAGGATGAGCCATATCCTAAAAATAGAAAAGGAAAAAAAATTATTTACATTGATGCATTTTTTGTGTTAATTTTAAGCTGCTTAGCATTAATGTTCGAACATAGTAAAAGAAACGTTCGAACGTTAAGATAAAACGTTCAGACGTGTATCATTTACGTTCACACGTAAAACACATACGTATGAACGTATAACATACACATTCAAACGTAAGAAGTAAATAAATTTAAATGACTTACATTCAGACGTTTATGTTATACGTTCGAATGTATGGATTTTACATGTGAACTTAAATGATGTACGTCTGAACGTTGAAGTATAAATAAAACGTTCGAATGTAAGTAGTACGTTCAGACGTTAAAATTAAACGTTTGGACGTAAATTTTACGAAAAATAACATCCGAATGTAAAACAATACACATTCGAACGTAGAAGCTTTAACGACTTTGTAATTGAAACGTCATATGTTCAAACGTTACGACATAGAATGGTTGAGTCGATTCAGCCATTTTTGAAATCTCAAAAAATCAATCTACAAGGTTCTAAATGCTGAAATGCCATTTATTGAATACCGTTTTTACCCTTTTTCTCTCTACAGAATAGGGTTTCTTGCTGCCGCACAGTTTCTGGCCTTTACATGAGGCTGCATGGCAGCCGTTGATGGTAGCTCCGGTCGGCCTTCCTTTGCCGATTTGGTGGCTGCCATCCCTCAACCCATACCTGAGATGACCCTTGCTCCCAGACTTTCAAAGATGGTGGAAGGAGAGGTATATTTCCAGTTTACTAAAGAAGAGATTGCACGCTCAGTGGAACCGTTCCGCTACTCGGTAGTGCTTAAGTTTCTGAAGAACAGACCTTCGTTGATGCTGTGAGGGCTTTCATTCACAGTCGTTGGGGTCTTACGGCCATTCCTGTTGTATCATCCATGAGGAGGCCTCGTAACGTCTTTGTACGCATGGCTAATGAAGTTGATTTCACCAAGGCATTATCGTGGGAGGTTTGTGAGATTAATGGAATCTTTTACCGTGCATTCAGATGGTCACCAGATTTTAATGAGGATGCAGAGCTTTCTAGGGTCCCGGTATGGGTTGCTTTGCTGGGTCTCCCTCCAAACTTTTATCAAGAAGTGTTCTTGAACATACTGATGGCACCTATTGGCAATTTCATTCGCTGTGATAATCCAACTCGGTGCGCAACAAGAACGGATGGTGCACGCTTATGTGTGGAAGTTGATGCTGCAAAACCTCCGTTGTCTCATTTCTAGATTGGAGCGCCTAGGCTACCTTCCAGTCGAAAGCAGGAAATTGTCTATGAAATGCTCCCGGCATACTGCTCTTCCTGTAATATGCAGGGTCATAACGCACAGACTTGTAATCCTGGGAAAGCTGGTAAGATTGGGGGCAGAAAAGTGAATAAAAAAGGTCAATTAGAGACAAAGATGCTGCCAGATGATCAGGGGGTTGAGCAAAATGTTGATAATGTGGAAATTCCCCGCTGGTTGTTGTGGAAAATATTGCTGTTGTGGAAAATATTATGAGGATGGAGCACGAAACAGAGGATGATGGGGTGGACAAGGTGACGGAAGTAGCAGATGCAGATCAGGTGCAGTTGGTCCCAGAGAAGGAAGACTTGTCAATGCAGTTGGTAGATCAAATGGTGCAGTTGGTATCTGAGAAGGATGAACAATTGATGCAGAGGATTGAATTAATTCCTCCTGTGATCAATAGTGTGGTGCAAGTGTTTTCTCTTGATGAAACAGAGGCTGATACAGAATTAGTCTTGAATGTTGATGACCCAGATTGTGCTGGGAATGTTACGGGGGCGTGTCATGTGGAACTTTCTATGGATGTGAACCACAATTTGCCTGGGGAACGTATTACAATTAATGGTCTGAGAATAGAAAAGAAACAGTCAGCGGTGGAAGAGAAATCTGATGAGGAAGTTGAAGAAGAAATTCTGTTGGATGAGAATTGTTTTTCGGAACCAGATCTAGAACAGCAGCCAGAGGTTTTCTCACAAGCGAAAGAGTATTTTACTGAATTTGAGGTGAATGAAGGTAAAAAGAGGTACAACAAAAAGAAGTTTATTAAAATGCGTAGTTCTTCTCGGGTTCTAGCCCGAAATTCTAATATTGCTTAATGATTGATTCCATCTTGGTATGGAATATTAGAGGGGTTGGGACCTTTAGAAATAGATTAAAGACGTTAGTGGGAAGATATAAACTGAAAATTGTTGCTCTTTTAGAACCTTTTCAAAATTTAGTGGGTGCCTATAAATTGGCTAGAAGTCTAAATTTTGATAAGGTTATTTCTAATGAGATGGAAGGGGGGAAAATATGGATTTTGTGGAGTAGTATTTACAAGGTGCAAGTTGTCAGGATGGGTATGCAATTTATTTTAGTTGTTGTAGAGAATAGTGTGGAGAAATTTTTTATTCATGTGATTTATGCCAAATGTTCCTGGGTGGAGAGACGCAACCTTTGGGAAGAACTCAACATTAATCAGTTGGGTTTAGATCCTTGTGTTGTTGTGGAGATTTTAATATTATCCGGAATGATTCGGAAAGGAGAAGAGGAAGACGTCAGCCTAATGTTGCTATGGATGATTTTAATGATTGGATTCATCAAGGGGGTCTTATGGAAATGGCTATGAAAGAGAGTAGTTTCTCTTGGTGTAATGGGCAGTTGGGTTTGGCTTGTTCTTGGGCTCAGCTTGATTGTGCTCTAATGGATAGTTCTTTCAGTAATTTGTTCCCTAACACTATTTGCTCTTATTTGTCTAGATCGACTTCTGATCATGCCCCCATGGTCATTGAGTTCAAGAAAGATCTGTTTTCCTATGGGCCGTCTTCATTTCGTTTTCAACAAATGTGGGTGGATCATCTTGGTTTCCTGGATTGTGTTCGAGATGCTTGGAGTTTACAAATGGTAGGTTCTCCGATCTTGTGTTTAAGTAAGAGATTAAAACATACTAAGGTGATGCTTCGGGAATGGAATAAAAGAGTATTTGGCCACACTCAAGGGTGTATTGAGGCCCTTGAAAAACAGGTTCAGGTGATTGAGCTACAGCTTCAATCAAATTGGGAGATTAACTTGGAGAGAGACCTTAATGAGGTAGTCTCAAATCTAGCTGATTGGAGACATCGGGAAGAGATGAGATTGGCTCAAATGGCTAAGCTTAAATGGAAGTTGGAGGGTGATAGTAACTCAAAATGATTTCATGCTTGTCTTGCCAATAAGAGAAGGAAGGGGGTGCTAGAAATGAGATCGAATGGGGTAACTAATGAGAGCCCGGAGTGTATACACCAAGGGGCGGTGGAATTTTTTCATAATTCACTATGAGGAGAGCCACCCATAGAGCAATCTAGTTTGGAAGGTCTCATTGATCCGGTTATACTTGAGGAGGAAAATGTTTTTTTGCTTAGGCCGCCTACTTTAGAGGAAGTGTATAAGGCCTTATCTTCCATTCCTAATCAAAACTCTCCGGGTCCTAATGGGTTTGGATCGAGTTTCTATAAAAATTGTTGGGAGGTGGTTAAGGTTGATGTTTGGAAGGCAGTGGTGGAATTCTTTATGACCAAGGATCTTCCCAAATTTTTCACGGCCTCATATTTGGTTCTTATACCAAAGATGGAGTCTCCTACAGGTTTTGATAAGTTTCGTCCTATCAGTCTTTGTTCAGTGTTTTATAAAATTTGCTCCAAGATTATTGTCTCTCGATTAACTGGTATTTTACCTCGCTTAATTTCTTCTGAGCAAGGTGCCTTTATTCCTGGAAGGAGTATTTTTGAAAACATTAGTCTCACCCAGGAGTTGGTGCAGTCTATCAATAAAAGAATACATGGGGGTAATATTTTGTTAAAAGTGGATATGGCGAAAGCTTATGATCGGGTGGATTGGGGATTCTTGATAACGGTTTTGCGAAGGTTTGGCTTCTCCTCTCAATTTGGTGAGTTGATTTATTCATGTATTTCTAGCCCTTGATATTCTGTCATGATGAATGTCACTGTTAAGGGTTTCTTTCTGGGTGGTCGAGGTCTCTGTCAACATGATCCTTTATCTCCTTATTTGTTTATAATTCAACAAGAGGTCCTTTCCCGCTTGATCCATAGGAGTGTGCAAGAGAATCAGTTTGGCCTTTTCTCTCAGGCCCGAGGTACGCCTATTATCTCTCATTTGATGTATGCTGATGATGTCATGGTTTTTTCTAATGGAAGTCAAAGATCGGTGCGAGTTCTTCAAAAAATTTTGATTCAATATGAGAGGTGGTCAGGTCAAACTATTAATGTTCAGAATTCTGCTTTGTATTATTCTAATAAAATTCCACATCGGCATAAGAAGTGGATTTTACGTCAGACGGGCTTTATGGAAGGGACTTTCCCTTTCAAATATCTTGGTGTGCCAATAATTCGAGGACGGTTGAAACAGGCTCATCTAGAAGACATGGTGAATAAAGTGAGGCAAAAGATTAGTGGATGGAAGATGAGGCTTCTTTCTTTGGGAGGAAAACTTGTTCTTTTGAGGCATGTTATTTCTAGTATGAATATCCATCTACTTGCTGTTTTACAGGTACCTCAAGTTACTATTGCCAAGATTCATAGATTGATGAGCTCTCTTTTTTGGGTAGAAGCTGATGGGCGCTACAAAAAAAAATGGTTGGCTTGGAACAAGATTTGTAAGCCTGTGGAAGAAGGAGGTCTTGGGTTACGAAGCCTTGGAGATGTTCAGAAAGCTTTGCATATGCGCTTTGCTTGGAACCTTTTTCAAGGTAACTCTTTATGGGCTAATTTTTTCAAAGCCAAATATGTTGGAACCCGACCGTCGTCGCTTATAGAAAGCAATAAAGGTTCTCGATTTTGGAGAATGGTTGCTAATTGTATTTCGTTGTTAAATAATTCTAAATGGAAGATTAAAGAGGGTGATCTTTTTTTTCTGGTACGACAACTGGAGGGATAATGGTCCATTGATTAATGAGATAACTGTTATGGGTTCTCCCCTTTTGAAAGTGAAAGATTGTAGGCTATCGGATATTTGGGATGTGGAGTTATTGGAGGAGTTGGTAGGGCATGATAAGGTGGATGAGATTGTAAATGCTTTAGCTGGCCTGAAGAATGGGAAGGATGTTCTAATTTGGACTCCTACAGATACAAGTATGTTTTCTACTAAATCTGCATGGAACTGTATTCTTATTAGAGGTAATTCTATGGATTGGCATGCATGGATTTGGCATAAGAATCTCCCGTTAAAAATGTCTATCCATTTTTGGAGGTCATGGTTTATGGCCTTGAGTGTGGATGATAGATTACGTCGCATTGGTATTCTGCTTGTTTCTAAATGTGATTGTTGCAATTGTGGTCATATTGAAGATATTAATCATGTGCTGTTTGAGGGTGAATTCCCACACAGAGTGTGGTCTTTTTTTGGAACTCTTATTGGCATACCTAGGGGTGTAAGTTGAAATCGGAAAACCGGTCTGGACCGGTTCTTAGAATGTGAAAACCGGTCGGATCCCATTTTAGGATTTTTCGGACTAGACCGGACCGGACCAGTTGATAAAAAAAATATTTATATTATTGTATATATAAGTTTTATACAAAATATTATATATATATATATATATATATTAATATATATAAGTTTTATATATTATGTATAATTATAATTTTTTATGTGAAAATTTTATATATAATTATAAATATTTATATATGAAATAATTTCTTATTATAATTTATAAATTATTACATAAAATGTTAATACTAAATCACTAAAAGTTTATAACTAATACTAATATTAAATATATAGTTTATAACTAATACTAATATATAACTTATAATGAAAGCATAAAACAATATTTTTTAATTTTTTTTTTATAAACAAATTTATAATGACAAATTATGAAATTTACATTTTAAAAAAATCAGAAAACCGGACCGGAAATCGGTAAAACCGGAAGTACTGGTTTAGGAGGGTAACCAGTGCGTAATCGGTTTTGAAAAATACAAAACCGCTATATACCAGTTCGGTCCTAGATTTTGTCCAAAATTGGACCGGACCGGATCGGTTACACCCCTAGGCATACCTCTTGGTAGAACTTGGAAACAGAATGTTGAGATTTGGTTTAGGCGTGATAGCTCTTCCTCACAGGTGGGCTTTATTGTTGGCATCATTCCCATTATTGTTACTTGGCTTCTTTGGAGGAGGAGATGTCTTACTAGAATGGAAGGTATTTTGGAATCGCATAATTCTGTTGTTCATTCTATTTGTGGGTGGTTAGGGTCTCTCTCACAAGTGGCTAAGCAAAAGAAAAATTTATCTCGTCGTGATGGCTTGATACTGGAAGCCTTGCGGATAATTCCGGTGATTCTGAAAGCTCCATGTTGTAGAGTGGTAAGGTGGGAGAAACCGCCGTTGGGGTGGTTTAAACTGAATACGGATGGTAGTAGTATTGGTAATCCTGGTTCTTGTGGCATTGGCGGGATTATTCGGGATGCTTCTGGTGGGATGGTTCAGGCTTATGCTTCTCATATTGGTTTTGGTTCTAATAATAAGGCGGAGCTTAAAGCTCTCCTTCATGGGTTGAGAAAATGCAAATCTTTGAATATCTCAAATGTGATAGTTGAAATGGATTCTATGGTAGTTATTTCTTGGTGGCTCAAAGGGAGATGTGGAGTGTGGTACCTTGAGGATTTCTGGGAGGAAATTGTTGACTTAGCTTGCACGGTTCAATGTCGGTTTCAGCATGTCTTTCGTGAAGGTAATAGGGTGGCGGATTGGTTAGCTAAGGTAGGGGCTTCAGGTTCTGATTGGGATTTTTTTAGTAGTTATAATTTGCCTCGGGCTCTTAGAGGTCTGTGTCGTTTGGATTCTTTGGGTTTTCCTTCGTTAAGATGTTAAATTATGGTTTTGGTGTTATGTGTTAATTTTGTTTTGTTTGGGTTTCTGGTGGGTATTGTTATAGGTTTTGGTTTTTTTGGTTGTGGGCCGGTTCCATGGTCTTTTTCTTGTCACCACGGTATTCCTCCGCCATAAGTGAGTGATTTTTTAATAAATATCGGGAGGGGTCATTATTGGACATGTGACTTCCTGCTCTTTTAAAAACAAATGCCGAAATGCCATCGTAAAAATGAAGTATATACTTCAAGAAACTTTTTTATGTGACTATTTGGCCAATGGCAAGCCGTGGTGGCTGAAAAATGGAGTTGAAAATCCAGCTACTATTTAGCTCGTTTTAAACAAAACCGAATCCAAATCTCAAATAAAATATAAGTTATTTGATTACAAGATGAATGCCTACCTTTTAGTGACAGTTGTGGCGGAGTTTGATGGCAGTGGCGACTGAGAAGTGGCGGCGTGTGAACGGGAACGAAGTTAGATAACGGTGAAAATATAGTACCCAAAATTCTAGTGTACAAATTCCTAAATAGATTAATTAGAATCAAATTGCCCTCCCTAATGAATGACAATTAGTTTAATTGGTTTTTTTGAATTTGTGAGTGTTAGTTATATTTCTAAAGTTTAGCAATATGTTTATACATGTTGTTGTGATTTTATGCTTATTCTTGAAATAATTACAATTATTGTTTGTGAATAGTTTGTGAGTTTATGGTATTCATTGATGAATTAATATGTGTAAAAATATTGTTGTGGGAATATTGTTGTTGTGATATAGATTTGAAATATTATGATTATTATTTTTGAATTTTTATTGAATATGTTTAACAATAAAATTATAAGTTTAGGATCTTAATTTAAGTAAAGCTTAAAAACATTTAATATATAGCTAATATGAGAATCAATATTTCACATGGAGTAAGTATATATAATATATTCATACTAATTTAGTGAGAATATGATTATTATTCAAATTATAAGTATATTATAAAACTTAATCTTAAAAAAAAGAAAAAAAAATATAACTTAACTATATATAAAATATAATACTTTTTTCATATAGAGAGAGATCAAAGACGGGGCTGGCCATTGGATTAGTAAATAGCAAGGCAGTTTTAGTGGGAGGATCGATCCCTTTTATTTTCAAAGTAATGTTCAAACATCCTCCATGATTGTGTTACAAGTAATAAATATATAGAGGGCTGACTAGCTAACTAGCTTAGTGATCACGTTGTAATTGCGTACCTTCATTTGTTGTGTTTGTGGCTATGAAGTGGGCCGTACGTATCTTCAGACATCGATATAGGTGTCCATTAAGTGAGTCCCAGCTGTATGAACCTCTGTTGATAGTCGTGGTTATATAAGTGTCCATGTTGAGGGTGCAAAAATTTGTGTGTGATAGGGTTGAATGAAGTTGAAAGTCATATATTTATGAACGGTATGGATCTGGGTTGGATGAAGTTGAAAGTCATATATTTGGATGAAGTTGAAAGTTATACAAATTATGACCCTCAGATGACGTGATTCCAGAAAATCATTACTATATAGTATATATATATATATATAAGTGTTGTTGTTAGTTTTATTAATTATATGTTACTGATTCATATATATAATAGTATAGTATATATACTATAATATAATATCGTATATAATATAATATATTATATACTATATATAGTCCAGATTACTCACCTTGGCATCCACCTCTCATAATCCTAAAAATGAACATTTTTCTTCAACATATTCACAAGTGATTGGAGACGATGTCCAAATACACACATTGAGTAAAGAAGAATTTAGTAAGTAACAAAGAATATCTCGAACAAGCGGGTTATATGAAAGAAGAAAATAGTGACAAAAAGTTAATATTTTTCTCAACTTTTCAAAAAAAAAAAAAAAAGATATTATATTGAAGAGAAATATTATGAGTATCTAGAAAACAATACATATATATATAACTATTATATTAACAAGTACTAACTATTGAATAAAAGTAACGTTCGAACATGAATTTTTAACTTTCGAACTTTAATAATGTATTCCCGCTGTACTTTCTCATATATGTGACGATCTTTCCACGTTCGAACGTTTAAATTTAACGTTCGAATGTTAATGGAGGTGTATGAGAGTTCATTTTCATGTTCGAACGTACAATTATAATATGTTCGAACACGAGAAGAAAAATGTAGGAAATGTTTCGCTCGATTTAAGCACCTCTGTGATGATCTGAAATGTTCGGACGTTAAGAATTTACGTTCAAACGTAAATTTTTCTAATATTCGAACATGAAAATAAAAGTGCGAGAAACTTTTTGCTCGATTTAGGTATCTCTGTGATGATCTGAACGTTCGGACGTTGAAATTTTATGTTTAAACGTTTGTCGATGAAAATCATTGAGAATTTATAAACATTCGAACGCCAAATTTCTTAACGTCCGAACATGAAAATAAAAGTGCAGGAAATTTTCCGCTCAATTTAGGTATCTCTGTGATGATTTGAAGGTTCAGATGTTGAAATTTTACGTTTGAACGTTAGTCGATAAAAATCACTGGGAATTTATAACCGTTCGAACGCCAAATTTCTTAATGTTCGAACATGAAAATAAAAGTGCGGGAAATTTCTCGCTTGATTTCGGGCGTTGTCATAGGAAGATACGTTCGAACGTGTATAGAAAACGTCCGAACATTCTTTGCAGAAAATTTATCCGAGTTTTTTAATGTTCGAACGTCATCTTAAAATTGGGCGGGATAATATAACGTTCGAAAGTACAACTTAAACTTTCAAACGTTTTAGGTAAAAATTTTATGATTGAATGAATACACGTAAGGGAGGTAGCAGACTCATTTTTGCAGCTTGTCTCGTGTTCGCAACAGAGAGGGACGTGAGAGAGAGTCTACGTGGGTTAGAGAGAGAGAGTTGAGTGAGAGAGGGACGTGGGTTAGAGAGAGAGAGTTAGAGTGAGAGAGAGTTGAGTGAGAGAGGTATGTGGGTTAGATAGAGAGAGTTAGAGTGAGAGTTGAGTTGAGTTTTGGTAAGGAAAAATTATTTTTCTTTTGTATTTTTCTGAATTTTATGATATTTTTCTTGTGTTTTTATTATATATATTTCTAATAAGTTAGTGTTATATGTTTTTGAAGGATTGGTTGTTTTGGCAAGTTGGATGCTTTTGATTTGTAAGAGGATATTGTGAGTGTTAGGTATATTTCTAAACGTTAGCAATATGTTTATACATTTTATGCTTACTCTTGCAATATTCTGATTATTGTTTGTATAGTTTGTGAGTTTACGGTATTCATTGATGAATTAATATGTGTATAAATATTGTTGTGAGAATATTGTGAATATGTTGTTATATGGATTTAAAATATTGTGATTATTGTTTGTGAATTTTGTTTGAATATGTTTACATGGTTAGAAATATATTGTCTTTAGGTTTTGGATTTATGTGAAAATTTTGATATAATATTTTTGGTTTTGAAGAATTTGTGAATGCTAGTTATATTTCTCAAGTTTAGGAATATGTTAATACATATTGTTGTGATTTTATGCTTACTCTTGAAATAATTGTGATTATTGTTTGTGAATTTGGTGAATAGTTTGTGAATTTATGGTGTTCATTGATGAATTAATATGCGTAGAAATCTTGTTGTGAGAATATTGTGATTATTGTTTGTGAATTTTTATTGAATATATTTATATGGTTAGAAATATATTGTGTTTAGTTTTTAGCATTTATGTGAATTTTTTTTTTGTATTTTTTGAATTTGTTATTTAACAAAAAAATTATAAGTTTAGGATCTTAATTTAAATAAAGATTAAAAACATTTAATATAAATTTAATATGCGACTTAATATTTAACATTTAATAAGTATATATAATATATTTATACTAATTTAGTTAGAATATGATTATTATTCAAATTATAATTATAGTATAAAACTTAATTTAAAAAAAAAAAGAAAAAAAAAAGTATAACTTAACTATATATAAAGTATAATATATACATACAATAACTATAATTAATAATTACTTATTAAATATAAATAACTCACTCAATTAAGTATAACAATTAAAATGATACTTTAGGAATGATAGTAATTAAAATTATATAATAACCTTTGAAGAAATTATATATAACAATTATAATAACAATTATATAATAAGAATTAAAATTACATAGGTATCAATTAACAATGTTCTAAGATATATAATAGCATTTAAATTATAATTGTGATGCATCCGAAATCAATCATTATAGTATTTTGTATAGGATAGCCCTAACCAATTCAAAATCACTATAACAAACTTTGTTGCTTGTTGAAAAATCTAAAGTTTCGATTCCATAACTATTAATTTTTATTTTATTTTTATAAATTAACAGTGTCACATTCGTATTGTGTTATATTGTTAAACTAGAGAGAGATGAAAGAATATGTGAACAAGTTTCGTGGCTTGTACACAACGAGGGAGTATGATCTTGAAGAAATGTTGGAATTTTAGTTTAATTGCTTGACTGTCAAAGTCTCTCCGGCCTTGAGAGTTGTCAAGGTCGAACAACTTGTGATGGTTAAGTAATTAGACTAAAACTTAGACATTTCTTCAAGATTATTCTCTCTCGTTGTGTACTGATTGGAAACTTGTTCACATAAGTTGTGTTTCATGGGTCATTGACGTTATCTACCAGCAAATCATGCATGGAGAAGATAACGTGCTAAGTTTGATGGGAGAGTAGAAGATATAATTTCACCAAAAGAGCTGTCTGGGGAAGAGATAGTGGAACAACTGGTACATGTTAGAGTGAACAATTTTGACAAAGATCGGGAAAAGAACAAGAGAAAACGAGGCGCAACAGAATTGAATTGGACAAAGCATAATATTTTTTTTTACTTGTCGTATTGGTCGTCCTGCATGTTGCGACATAGTTTGGATGTAATGCACATAGAGAAGAATATTTGTGATAATATATTGAGTACATTAGTGAGTATTAACAAAAAGACGAAGGACATGATCAAGACGAGGAAAAATCTTGAGAGAATGGGAATTAAACATAATCTACATTTGCATGTGGAAGGCAATAGGGCGGTCATACCGCATGCATGTTTTACGATGACGAGGGAGGAGAGGATGAACTTCTGCAAATGGTTGTAACGTGTGAAGTTGCCAAATGGTTATGCTTCAAATATTGGTAGATGCGTGAGTCTTGATGATTGGAAAATCAGTGGATTGAAAAGTCATGACTGCCACGTATTTTTACAGAAGTTATTACCTGTGGGAATTCGTGAGAATCTGACATCTAATGTACGTGTCGCCATATCCAAATTTTATATGTTTTTTAAGGATTTGTGAGCTTGGGTAGTAAATTGAGATATGTTGCGAAAATTGGAAGAAGACATTGCTATTATACTATGTAAATTCGAGCAGATCTTTCCACCATCATTTTTTGATGTCATGGTCCATTTACTGCAAGAGGTACTATTAGGTGGACCGGTGCAGTTCTGTTGGATGTATCCAGTTGAAAGATATTTGAGTCGAGTGAAGCGCACTGTTGGGAATAAAGCCAGAGACGAGGGTTCAATAACAGAGGCCTATATGCACGATGAATGGTTAACATTTTGCTTTCTATATCTTCGTGGTGTTGAGACAAGATTTAATCGTCAAGAGCGAAATGCTGATCTTGCTGCTCTGCCTCATCGTGAGATATCAGTGTTTTTCCAGAATGTACGACCCTTGGGTCCACGAACGGGTTATGATTTAATTAATGGAGAGTTGGGTAAAGTTCGGTGGTATGTGCTAAATAATTTTTGGGAGATTGATGATTATCTCAGGTATGTCGTTCCATGCTTCAAATAATTCTAATTTTCTTCAAGTTTAACTATAACTGTTGTGCTCAAAATAAACGTCTTTTGCACTTATCTATAACAGTGAGCACATGGACAAACTTAGGACGGAAGGCGTAGAAAATATAGAAGCAAGGCACGAGGAAGAATTTTCTAGATGGTTTGAAGAATGTGTATGAACTAAAATTATATATATGTTATATCTTGAAACTTTTAACTCTGGATAATGAAATAATAAATATATACTATTTCAATTGTTAGATTTTGGAACAACTTGCTCGTGATCCCGGATCAATTTTCTTCTGAATTGTATGTATTGACCCGTGGTCCTTCAAATAGAGCACTTTGATACACTGCATGCATGGTTCAAGGTTATAGATTCCATATTCTGGACCGTAAACGTAATAGAAAGACTCAAAACTCTAGTGTGTTGGTCGAGAGGAGTCATGGAACAGATGATATTGACTATTATGGAGTCATATGTGATATTATCGGTTTGAAATATCTGGGTGGGTCTGTAACATATGTCTTTAAATGTGATTGGTGGGATCTAGTCGGTGGTTGGGTTTTGATACATAGGGATAATCACTTTACGAGTGTTAATACTGCATCTAAATGGTACGAAGATGATCCATTCGTATTGGCTTATTAAGCTACCCAAGTATATTACTTGATTAATCTAATTAAAAGTGCTGATGAAGATAGTGAAGAGATAACTTGGCGAGTCGTACGAAAATTTGTCCCTCGAAATATATATGAAGTAGAAATGAGTGCGGATTACGAAAACAGTGGAGATGAAGATGACACTCCGATTGTAGAGGCATACCAGGAAGATGGAGAGGGTATTAACTTGTTTGTTGACCTCGGTGCACTCGAGTTGCTCCCTTTGTGTAGAGATGATGTCCCACCCGTCCATCTCGATCCGTCCGTATTAAATGATCATTCAATTCAAGTAAGTGAGGAGGAAGAAGAAGAAGAAGAGTCAGAAAATGAAGATGAACTAGAATCCGGCCAGGAGGTGGATAAGGAGGATGAATAAGATGTGCATGATGATGATGAAGATGCTATTGAGGGACATTCTGAAATAAGCATGGAAAATACATATGAAGATGACTAAATATTTTATTCATATAGATGACTATAAAATATCTTGAATTTTTATGATTTCTTTTAATTAATTTTTTTTATATAATTAATTATTTTCAAGAATGCCTCCAAAACGACAACGAAGAAATGTGCCTCCTCTAAGTCCAAATCCCGAACCCATTAAGGACTCCCCTCGAGGAATTTGCTCCTGAAGATCAAGTTAACATGCAAGAGAACAATAGCCAGTCGACACATACTAGTAAGGAAATATTGTCATTGATAATTAATTACATAGTTAATACTTTTGTCTCAATAACTATATAACTATAATTATATTATCTATTATCATGTAGCAGGCACAGAAAACTCAAGATCACCATTCCTGATAATTCCACTGGAGGAGTGGAGGGTAGTGTAGCAGTGCTTTCCTCTTATATTGGCACAGTAGTTCGAGCTTATGTTCCATTTTATGTGCGCTCATGGCGATATGTTTCGAATGAGATTAAGGAGCACATTCGAAATCGTGTGCTGGTGAGTTTACTTTGAGAGTACATTTTTTTCACCTTGATTAGTATATCATATTTTTGATCTGATTCACTTGTTAGGGTGAATTCGACCTCGACTTTGGCAGTAGCGAGGATTTGAGAACCGTGAATGAGTTGACTGCTACACTATTCCGATGTCACAAGGGATGATGTCATGACCACTTCAGGAAGTTTAAGATGTTGGAAAAGGCTGTGCAGTCTCATTTCCAGCAGATGAAGTTAGATGATTGGAGAAAGTGTTGTGATCTTTTCGCATCTCTAGATTATTAGATATTTTACATATATATCTTTTAATTATTTACATTCATATTCGTTTTATATATTATATGTATACATATTACAATTAACATTCTTAATATATTTTGTAGCACTTAAGTTCTACAAATGCACAAAATAGATCCGCTCTGACTGTCCACCATCGTGCCGGTTCAAGGTCATTCCACCGTCTTGCTGAAAAATGGTAATTAAAAATTATAGAATTCATTTATTTTTTTTATATTCATTTATTTAAGTGCTAATATTATCTTTTTAAAATTGCTAATGTTGCTTTTTTAGAAATGTGATGATTGTGAAAACTTTTTCCTCATTCATATCTATGATATTGCTTACACTAATGAGCATAGTGAGTGGATGAATCCTGTCGCTGCAGATAATTATGTAAATAGTGTTAATTTTGTTAAATAAAGTATGTAACATGTGAATAATTTACTTTATATTTCTATTGCTTTTAATACGTTACTTATTAACGATCATTACCTTTCAAATTGCAATAAAAAATGATGGAGATGCAGTCGGCTTCTGGGGAATCCTCTCCTAGTGACACAGACATGTTCATGCAAGTGCTCGGGCTGCAGTCTAGTATGACAAGAGGTTTGGGATGATTTATCAAGCATAGATATTCATCCTCCTCAACCTCATCGACTTCACAAATTAATAATCTTATCAAAGATTTAGAAGCTGCACAGCGTGAGAATGAGTATATAAGGTCGAGACAACAAGAGTTAGAGTCTCTCTTAGAGCGACAGTCTCATTTATAGACACGTTCGCAGGACCAACAAAGAGACCAAGATGAAAGAATATGCAGTGAAATCTAAGAGCAAGTGTAACGGAAGATAATGGTACAAATAGAGCGTGTTATGTCATTGCAACATAATCGTAGTGGGCGAGGAAAAAAGAAGAAATAAATTTTATCAGTAGTGGTGGCTAGTTTTAATATCTAATTTTAAAATTTTATAAGACATTGTTAGTTGTTAATTGATGGTATGTAATATGATACAATTGATATGTTTTTAAATTTAATAAAATTGTATAGTAACATTCGAATGTAGGCCTCTATGTTCGAACGTACTGACCCTTAAATGAACAAAACGTTTGAATGATTAAACGATTAACGTTCGAACAAACCTCTGAACGTACCATTTGCATTCGAAATAACGTCCGAACGTTAAACCCGTTACGTTTGAACATTGGTCCGTTAACAATCGAATAGAAATTCGAACATTTATTATAATTAACGTTCAGATGCATAAACGTTCAAACGTAAATATGATACGTTCGAACTATAATCAACGAACGTCAATTTCTCTCATTCAAACGCTAATCGGTCGGGTTGTCGTTTAAACGTTCAATTTAACTTTCGAACGTTACTTTCTATGATAGTTCTCAACTGTCACAAAAAAGGGAACGTTCGAATGTTCAACCAAACGGAACACATCCAACTGTCACTAAAAATATTTTTTGTGATCGTTCAACATTAAATCGTCACCAATTATTTTCTGTAATGCACATAAGGTGACGGTCGTGGTGACGGTTTCAAACTATCACCAAACATCTTTAGTGATGTTTTGGTAGTTTTTGGTGACAGTTTTCTCTGTCAGAAATGACAAATTGTGTTGTAGTGATAACTGGAGTTTATCCGAACAGATATAGAGAGCTTAGGTAGGCCAAAAGAAGAAAACTAAACGGGAGTCCAAAATTAAACTTCCAACAAAATTTTAGCAGAAAATTGGATCATTTGATTTCTTAAGCTGCTGCATGGGCGCATGGTGTGGAACACTGATCTGGTTCTTAGATAATCAGCACTCCAGCAGAAAACTTGCTGCATTTTAGGGTTGATGTTTTAG
Organism: Juglans regia; assembly: GCF_001411555.2. NCBI lineage: Eukaryota > Viridiplantae > Streptophyta > Magnoliopsida > Fagales > Juglandaceae > Juglans > Juglans regia. The sequence goes on along the minus strand of NC_049912.1, from coordinate 5,877,322 downwards.
GTTTCTTTTACCTGACAGCAAGCATGCATCGTTATTTTGATCGCTTCATCTTTCAAAACGGCCAACCTATATAAACATTGTGATATCCCATATGATAAAGATAATGGTGGGTGGGTGTATGAGATCCCACATTGCTTGAGAAAGGGAATTTTTTGCTATTTATAAGGTTTTAATGGGAGTCCAATTGTATTATTGACTAGTATTTTTGAAATATAAATCATATGATTTGAGCCTTCGATCCATTGGGACGTTACAAACATGATCATGAGTATATATATCAACGTTCGTATTAATTAATACGGTTATTGCAGCACAAAATCAAAGAGGGAGAGATTAAGAGACAGAGAGCATTAGAGCTCCCTTAAGTCCAAGAAAGGAAAAGAGGTGGGGAAGAAGTCTGATCTCATGGGTCATGCAAACCCTTAAGCTGCGCAAAAGCAAGGAAGCCCTATTAATCTGAGATTAATCAGTGCAGCCTAGAGGTATTCATGAACCAGCCACTACAAAAAAAAAAGTCGTTGCGGTCAAAAACAATTGTGGTGAGTAACTTTCTACGCACAAAGCCTCATTTTACTGTAGCCGCATTTTCCTGATGGCGGTCCAGAAATTCGCCACAAAATACTCTTTTTGCAGTGACATTTTATCGTCACAAATAAGTTCATCGCGAAAGGGTCAGATATCATGGAAGGCTTTCCTTTTTGTGGTGACATTTTAACTATAGCCGCATTTTCATTGGGGCGTGTGCTAAAGCTGCCACAAATAAGACTTTTTGAGCGACAAACATTGCTGCAAAAAAGTCTTTCATATAATGACTGTTGTTCTTTCTCCTTCTTTCTTTGTTCCCTATACTCTCTCTCTCTCTCTCTCTCTCCCTCTCTCTCTCCATTCCCTTGAGTTTTTGCTGCCCTTCCCCCAGTGAGTCTCTCAATCCTCAATCTCTCTCTCTCTCTCTGACTTTCACTCGGTCCCACTCTCTCTTTGGTTCCTTGATTAGGCAGTGCCCACCATTGAGCCACCGCATCCCAAGGTCAACCACCATCTCCTCCGCTCGGTCTCCATTATATTAAGATCTTTCCCCCTCTATTTTCTCTATTTTCGTCTGTTAGGCCACTCTCAATTTTGCCCTAATTCTCTCTCGACATCGTCCTTGTATGCAAGGGATCTCTACCTGAGTGAGGATAAGGGGTAGCTTTCATTGATCATTTTTGGTGTAAGTTAGTTTTTTTTCTTGAATTGATGGGAATTCTACTTATAATGATCGATTTACGACTAGAGTAACAAAATGGTTTTTCCTTTCCTTTCTTTTCTTTTTCTTTTTGTTTTCTTTTGATGTAATAATGAACAGAATTCAAGGGAAAAGAGGGAAAATGAGAAAAAAGAAAGGAGAGGGAGGGCTTGCATGGTGGTAATTGGGGGGACCTCGGCTACAGCCTTCGTATGCAGTATCATGCTCTTTCACTTGCTCATCAGGTATTATTTTTCCCTTTCTTGATTTCTATTTTCATTTAAACATTTGTAGATAATGTTTTATTTCAGTTTTCTATTTCTTTCCAATATATATATATATATATATATATATATATATATATATGTAATCTGAATTGTCCATTATGGTTGCAAAAGTTTTAAATGCAGATTGATCTTAGTTTCTATAACCAAATTTGAATAAGAGAGAACCTGCTTACTAACTTAAAATGCAGTGGTAATTAGAGTCTCATGTTAGATAAGTATTCAACCTGCATTTTACTGTGCTTGTACAAATTCTCTAATGCATCCTCATGTCAATTATGCTTTCTTTTTTGGTTGTTTGGTTTTTTGGGGCTAGGAATATGTCCGTAATGTGGTTCCAGGTATATCTTCTTCGATTTTCTGTTAGATTTTTTTCTATTAGGTTTTCTGTTAGATTGGGTTTTTCTTATAATTTCATGTTGATGATTGTGAACCATTTGTCTTATTAATGCTATATAAATTCTAACCATGAATCATTCTTCTTCTTCTTCTTCTTCTTCTTCTTCTTCTTCTTCTTCTTCTTCAATAGGTCTAGATTTTAATATAATCTAGGTTATTGAAACGAGTTCTTATTGAGTCTAGATTCTCCATCCATTGACTTGATTTTGGCTTTCTTTGGAAGTTTTCAAATTGATTGTGGGTTCAAGGGATTTCATTCCTACGAGTTCATATCATTTGGTATTTAGAGCAATGTTTCCAATCAGGTCTAATTCTATATTTTATTTCTTACACATTTAATTATAGGACTTCATTGTTCTAGAATTGATTACAAAAAAAAAAAAAAATTGAAAAAAATAGAGGTGGCTGCCGAATTTCTTCACTATTGTTAGAGCTGTTGAATTTCATTGTTCTAGAGTTTGTGTTGGCTGAAATCTCTTATTCTAGGGGCTGCCGTATATCACTTGTCCTAAGGTGTTTGAGTTATTGTTAGGGTTTTCTCAATTGCTAATCCTTGATTGTGATAAAATCAGTTATGAAAAGACAAGAAAAGAAAAGAAAAGATAAAAAACAATAAAAAAATTGTCCAGAAAAAAAAAAGAAAAAGAAAATCGTCCAGAAAAAAAAATCGAAATTTTTTCTTTAGCCTTATCATCAAAGGGGCTGCATACATTATTCCAGTTGATATATTGTCTTATAGTTGTTGTTTATTTGTATAATTTTCTTGATTCACGTGTCATTTTTATTCCTTTCGTTTTTCTTTTGTTCTTGTTTCTTGGACCTAATTACTAGTTGGTATAAAACAAGGTTGCATTGTCTTGATTGAATTCAATTAGTTCTTAAAGAACTTGAGTGGGAAAACTCTTGAGGTAAAAATGCAAGAGAGTGTGAGACTATTATATGATAAAAAGTCAATTATGAGTGAAACAAGAGTGGAGTGCCATTATTTGAGTGTAAACACGTAAGGGAGTGTGTGAGGTTTTCTTTTTTTACCACTAACATTCTTTTGTGCAGCACCTTACAATGTCTCACTGGAGTAGCTCATCACCAAGGGAGAGAGCAGATAACTCATCCTTTGTGTTGCAAGCCATGCAACAACAGTTTGAGCGGTTGAACTTTGTGTTGGGTGAAGTGAGGGATAAGATGGATCATCAAGAAGTAGCGATTAGAAATCTACAAAGTGAGAGAGATAGGAGGCGACGTGAGCATAGAGTTGAAAATGAGTATGAGAATGAAGGAGATGATAAGGATGAGAAAGATCTAGCATCTGAAGTTGGGTCGGGTAGACATAGAAGAGTATGGTGTGAAAGAGGACTTGAGGGGAATCTAAGGGGTCGGGATGGTATAGATAGAGACTTTGAGAGCATCAAAATGAAAATACCATCTTTTCAAAGTAGAATTGACCTTGAGGTTTTATCTAGAGTGAGGAAAAAATAGAGTTGGTGTTTGATTGTCATAATTACTCTGAGGAGAAGAAAGTGAAGTTGGCGATAATTGAGTTCACTGATTATGCTATTATTTGGTGGGATCAATTAGTGACCAATAGGAGGAGGAATTATGGTCTATAGAGACATGGGGAGAGTTGAAACCTCTTATGAGGCGGAGATTTGTACCTAACCATTACTATAGAGACCTTTACCAGAAATTATAAAATCTTACACAGGGGCCTAAGAGTGTGGAGGATTACCATAAGGAGATAGAGGTGGCGATGATTCGGGCTAATGTAGAGGAGGACCAGGAGGCCACCATGGCTAGATTTTTGAGTAGTTTGAATAGAGACATAGCCAATGTAATTTAATTGTAGCATTATGTGGAGATAGAAGACATGATGCACATGGCTATGAAGGTGGAGAGACAGTTAAAGAGAAAAGGGATAGCAAGATATACTTCAATTTCTAGCACTACTTGGAAATCAAAGTGGGATAGGAATGATCTAGCTGAAGCAAAAAGAAAGACCAAACCACCTAAGGGGAAAGATGAGGGAACTAGCAACAAAACCAAAGTAGAATCCCAACCTTCACGGAATAGAGATATTAAATGTTTTAAGTGTTTGGGTTCATGGCACATCGCTTCTCAATGTCCAAACAGGAGAGTGATGATTATGCTTGACAATGGGGAGGTGATGACTGAGAGTGAGGATGATAGTGATGAGATGCCCAAGTTGGTTGATGCTAGTGATGATGATGGATTGGTATACCCCGTGACAGGTGAGTCTCTTGTTGCCAGACATACTCTCAATGCACACATTAAGGTGGATGATGCAGAGCAACAAAGAGAGAACATTTTCCTTACTAGATGCCATGTCAACAATAAGGTATGTAGTATGATCATTGATGGGGGAAGTTGTACTAATGTGGCTAGCACTACTTTGGTTGAGAAATTGAATTTACCAACCTTAAAACACTATAGACCATACAAATTGCAGTGGTTGAATGATTGTGGGGAGGTTAGGGTGGACAAATAAGTGTTAGTTACTTTTTCTATTGGGAAGTATCAGGATGAGGTGCTTTGTGATATTGTTCCTATGCATGTTGGCCAAATTTTGCTGGGGAGGCTGTGGCAGTATGATAGGAGGGTGACGCATGATGGGTTCAAGAACATGTACAGTTTTGAAAAGGAGGGCAAAACAATCAAGCTTGCTTCTTTAACTCCAAGCCAAGTCTATGAGGACCAACTGAAACTGAAAAGTGAGGTTGCTCAAAAAAGAAAGAGTGAAAATGAGAGTGATCAAAAGAGAAAGAGTGAAAATGTGAGTGATAAAAAAAGAAAGAGTGAAAAAGTGATTGAGCAAAAAAGAAATAGTGAGAGTGAAAATGAGCATAAAAGAAAGAGTGAAAAAAAAAGTAGAGAGGAGGCTGAGAGTAAAGAAAAAAGAGTAGAGCCACGAGAGAAAAAATAAAGAGAGTCTGTAGAGAGAAAATGAAAGGCAAAAGTGAGTTTCTATGCAAGAGAAAGTGAGGTTAAGAGCGCTTTCTTCGCAGATCGCCCTATGATTTTTCTTGTCTATGCAGAGTCTTATCTTACTCTTGATGAAACTAACCAGTCTCTTCCTAGTTTGGTTGTTTCTTTGTTGCAGAAGTTTGAGGATGTATTATAGGAGGAGATACCAAATGAGTTGCCACCCATTCGAGACATTGAGCACCTGATTGATTTTGTGTCTAGGGCTGCTATTCCAAACCGACCAGCCTATAGGAGTAATCCAGAAGAGACAAAGGAGCTTCAAAGGCAAGTTGAGGATTTGATGAGCAAGGGGTACATGAGGGAGAGCATGAGCCCTTGTGTAGTACCAGTTTTACTAGTGCCAAAGAAGGTTGGGACGTGGAGGATGTGCGTTGATTGTATCGCCATCCCATTCCTAGATTGGATGATATGCTTGATGAACTGCATGGCTCATGTATTTTCAATAAAATTGATCTTAAAAATGGGTACCATCAAATTAGAATGAAAGAGGGTGATCAATGGAAAACTACTTTTAAGACTAAGTATGGGTTTTATGAATTGTTGGTTATGCCATTTGGACTTACAAATGTGCCCAGTACTTTCATGAGATTAATGAACCCTATCCTACATGCGTTCATAGGCAAGTTTGTGGTTGTGTAATTTGATGATATCCTAGTGTACAACAAAGACTTAAATGAACATATTGAGCATTTGAGATATGTGTTTGATGTGTTGAGATGTAAAAAGTTGTATGCTAATTTCAAGAAATGTACCTTTTGCATGGAAAAAGTTATTTTTCTTGGTTATGTTGTTAGTACAAGAGGTATTGAGGTGGATGAAGATAAAGTCAAGGCCATCAAGGAGTGGCCAACTCCAAAAAGCATCACTGAGGTAAGAGGCTTTTACGGCTTAGCTAGCTTTTATCGGCACTTTGTTAAAGACTTTAGCACCATTATTGCACCACTCACTGAGGTAATTAAAAAGAATGTTGAGTTTCATAGTGCTTTCAGTAATAGCTTCTTAAAGTAGACTTTCTATTTATTAACATCTTTAAAAAAAAGGTCTAAAAATGACATGAACAAAAAGAAACATTTGCAAATATTCTGTTCAAATAGTCATTGTATTCTAAGACACACATAAATATACAAAGTATAAAAATATTCTATTCAAATAGTCATTCCTATAGGATACTAAATATTGAAATTGGACGAAGATCAGCTAGAAGCCTACTCAGTGCCTTGCATAGGAACCATCATATGTGGGATACCATCTATATGGTCTGCGTCTTGAAAGCCATTAACTAATGAAAAGAACTTCCAGAATGAGTATCATCATAGACAAAATACCCAGGAGAGAAAATAATATTTTCATTCACTTGATTTTCTCAACATTCTCTTATGGATTTACAGACTATATATAGACTACAGTTTTCTGCTAACAATTTACATGGAGGTAGAAGATTCCCTATTTCTTTGTTGTGCTTGTACTGTGTTTGTTGTGGTGTATTTCTGTTGTGCATGTGTGATGCCCTCTGCTGTGATGCTTTTGTGCATTATGTTATGGCCCTTGTCATTTGCTGTGACAGGTTTAAAATGGCCCTTTGCTTATTCCTTAACATTAATGAACATGTGAATAATGTCCAAGTGGACTTGCATATAAAATGATACTGATTTGGCTCACTTTTATGGCTCTTTTCCCTTCGAAGATTTCAAGGATGGACACACATTTTGATGATGACTCCTTCACCACACTCTTACAAAGTAGAGGAAGAGGTTGTAATAGCACCCCAACTCAACATTCTAATGTTGTGGTCCAAGCAGCCCTTAATGACGGTGAAAAGAGGCATCCTTAAAAAAAAATAAAAAAGGTGCATATTTAGCTGTAGAGGACTGTAGATATTATCTTTATACCAGAAACCGAAATGTATTGGTAATTTGTGGACTCTTTTGGTAATTTGAGAACTTGATATTGGTACTAGAAACTGTGTTGGAAGTTATCTTTTGGTATTTATATGGACTGTTTTGGTAATTTGTGGACTATGTTAGTATTTATATTGTCTGTTTTGGTAATTTGTAGACTATTTTTGGATTTGAATTTGGAATCTTGTGAATTTGATTTCATAAGACTTGCACTATCATGTAGCTGGAAAGTCATCAATGACTCAAAGAATATGACTCAAGGCATGTATCATGTTCTTAAAATGTGAACATACAGAGAAATTTACCATTGAGGTGCTTTATAAATAGCATAATATATTGTCATGATGTCAAACAAACTCCCGATGCGACTGAGAGCAAATGGTTTGGAGTAATTTAGACATGCTCAAGATTACTGGGGTAAGATGGTTGTTGAAACTTGAGAGTTCTATTCCTCGACAACATGCGTATATCTAATAACTAAAGGTTTTAGAAACTAGTGACTTTGATTTCATACTAGAGGGTATAATTTTTTTTGTCAAATATTATTATAATATATAAAGTGTATTTGCAAAATATAAAAAAAAATATTGTCAAATATTATTAAAATATATAATATTATATTATTATTTTGACTTTAAGATGACTAGTTTAATGTGGACTCACCTAGTCAAAAGTTGATACTATAGCCAAAAATTAAGATTTTAGCCAAACTTTGGACCTAGGCCATTGCAATGCTCTTACTATGTACACTCCTACACTACCCCCTGTTCGACAAAATGATCTATCCACATATACCTGCCAAGGCTTCCCGGCTGGAGCCTTTGACATTTATTCTTGGAAGTTTGTGAATTTTGCTACGAAGTCAGCCAAGATTTGTCCCTTGATAGCAGTTCTAGGAACGTAGCTGATGTCGTACTTTCTTAATTCGATGGACCACTTAACTAGCCTTCTCAAAGTATCGAGCTTTATAATACCTTATGTTAGGGCGCCAAGGTAATGACTTTTATGGGATGCACTTGAGAATAAGGTCGTAGACGCCGTGCGACCGTCACAATGGCAAATGCGATTAGTTCTATCTCCGGATATCTTGTTTATGCTCCTCTTAGAGCCCTGCTTATGTAATACATGAGCAATCGTTCATTTCCTTCCTCCCTTACTAGCGCAGTGGATACAGCTTCTGGAGTCGCAACTAGATATAAGGACAATGGTTCCCATTGTCTAGTTTGACTGAAAATAGCGGGTGCACCAAGTACTAATTCAATTGTAAAAAAAGCTTCTTCACATTTAGAGTCCCAATCTTAGACATTTTTCAAAACTTGGAAGAAAGTGAGGCATTTATCTGTCGATCGAGACACGAATTTGTTGAGGGCTGCTATTTTTCTTGCCAACTTTTGTACTTCGTTTAGATTCGTGGGAGACTTCATTGCAATGATCGCCAACAGTTTCTCAGGATTGGCCTCGATGGCTTTCTCCGACACCATGAACCCCAGAAACTTGCCTGATTGCACCCCGAATCTGCACTTTGTCGTGTTGAGCTTCATCCCATACTAGGATAATACTATGAAGGCTTCCCTCAGATCCTCCATATGCTTCTCGAATTCCATCCTCTTCACTAATAGATCATCCACATAAACTTTCATATTCCAGCCTATTTGATGTTTGAACATCCTGTTCACCAGTCTTTGGTATGTAACCCCTGCATTTTTTAGGCTGAAAGGCATGACTTTGTAGTAGTATAATCCTCGATCGGTTATGAAGGCCATTTTCTCTTGGTTGGCTTGCCCCATTTGGATCTGATTGTATCTTAAATAAGCGTCCATAAAGCTCAACATTTTGTGTCTTGTAATTGCGTTGACAATTAGATCTATTCGCGGGAGAGGAAAACTATCCTTTGGACATGCATTTCTCTGATGAATCTTGCTGCCAATAGTCAGTCTACTTCTTTTGCAATCGCCTTGTACTTCTCAGAGCTAAAATTCCTTCTCTTCTGCCTGACAGGCCATGTGCCTGGGCTGGTGTTCAATCTGTGCTATATAACCAACCCCCTTGCCAATACAAGGCATGTCTTTGTGACTCCATGCAAAGACATCCTCGTACTCGGTAAGGAGTTGTTTCAGTTGTTGCCTTTCATTACTTGTTATTCTGGTTCCAATCTTCACAATGTTTTATTTCATTGTAAGAATCACACAACAATCATAACATACAAACCAAAGAAAGCAAAAAACAGTAACACAGCTACAAATGATACAACCAAAAAAAAAAACCTTCACAACAATAAAAACAGCAAACAATCACAGAATAAAAAAAAAAAAAACATTCCATTAAAAAAAATAGAACACATCATACATGGAAAAAAAAATTAACAAAAAATTCTATCTATACATCAAAAATTAGCTGCACAACAAAAAAATTGCTAGGAAAAAATGTATTTGTTGACAAATTTGAAACTCTTAATCACTCCCAAGACTATAAATAAATTAATAATCACATGCTATAATGAAATTTAAAAATATGTGAAATAACTACAAAACGGAAAATTTGAGAAAGACAAACCTTAAAATAAAACCCCAATATCAATCCTATTGTTAGAAACTTCCTGCCAGAAACAAATCAATATTAAACATTGAACATAAATTTGCTAGAAACACCAAATCAAAGCCCAAACTGAGAAAGTCAAGAGATACCAACTTGAAATGAAAAGCCCAGACCACTTAGTCTCCATAACATCAAAAGAAGACAATAAGACAACAATTTACAAGTTTTATCTTCTAAACTAAAACAAAAATAAAGGGAGGAGGAAAGGAATAAACAACCAATAGTGAAACCAAGAGAAAGCAGATGAAAGAAAGAGAACATGGAAGGCAAATAAAAAGGAGGAAGGAACAAAAAAAACAAAACCTGCAGCCCCTCTGACATTGACACAATAAAAACACCAAACCATTCCTATGTAAACGGACATAAAAGAAAAACATAAAAGGATAGAAAAGACAAAACACCCAAAAAACGGATGGAATGCATGGAGGACAACAATCTTACTGTTCACCTCTATCGCCACTTATTTATTCACCATAGAACATATATTACATATCAAATCTTGAAACATACAAGAAAACATACAAACGATGACATAAGCCCAAATCTTGCACCGTTAACAGAACAAATAGAAAATACCTGTTTGTTGAACAACACACGTGAAAAAAAACTGAACCATAAGAAAAGAAAAAGCAGGAAAAACATCACTAACAATACAACCAAAACACAAGCTTTACAAGAAGATGAAAGCAAAAAAGCCAACAGATTATAGCTAGATGAAAGCAAAAAAGCAAAAAATATAACACTGCATTATACCTGAAAAAAATTAACTTTACATAACTCAAAGCCCATAGAACAGATTTAAAATTTTTTTATCTATACCAACCAAAACCAACTTCACAGCAAAAATACAAATACAAGATTACATGTGTAAATCATAGAACCAAAAATAAGAACCAACATTACATTATGAAAAAAAAAGATACAATACTGGATCATAAGAAAAATTATGTTTTCTTACAAATCTATAGATCACAGATAATAATACAACCAAATACAAACTCTACAATATTGTATTATAAAAAAAGATTATATAAAAAAGCCATGACTAATTTGAAAAAAAAAAAACCAAAAATTCTTTTTTTTTTAGAACAAACAGAATCACAGCATAAACCAATGTAACAGAACTGACCAATTCACATATTCAAACAAAACAGCAAGCAAATAGCATGCAAATCACAATAATGCTAAATAAAAACATTCCATAGATGCAAGGAACCATTCACATCGAATGACTGCAAAACTCCACCCAAACCCCAATTGCCTTCTGTGGAAACTATCACAAACTGCAATATGGCTATCCAGCTGAAGATTACCCTACCATATCGATGAGATCTCATTAAAAAGACCAAACTATCCATATGTAAACAGACACAAAAGTAAAACATAAAAGGATAGAAAAGTCAAAACACCAAAAAATGGAGGCAAATAAAAAGGCAGAAGGAAAAAAAAAAAAGCAAAACCTGCAACCCCTCTAAAATGACCAAAATATCCTTGTATAAACGGAAAAATACAACACTGGATTGTAAGCGTAAAAATTAACTCCACACAACTCAAACTCTACAGAACAAATTAAAAAAATTTATCTATACCAACAAAAACCAACTTTGCTACAAAAATGCAAATACAAGATTGCATATGTAAATCACAGAACCAAAAACAAAAACCAACATTACATTATGAAAAAAGATACAACACCGGATCATAAGGAAGATCATATTTTCTTATAAATCTATAGGTCACAGATAATAATACAACCAAATACAAACTTTACAATGTTGCATCATAAAAAAGACTATATAAAAAACTAATTTGAAAAAAACAAAAAACAAAAAAAATTCTTTTTTTAAGAACAAACAGAATAACAAACCAAATAGCATGCAAATCATAATAATGCTAAATAAAAGCATTCTCATCCATTGTATTTAAATGGAATGCATAAATAAATAGTACTCAGAATCATGCAAACATTGACAATATGCATAAACAAAGAGCCACATCGAATGGCTGCAAAATCCCACCCAAAACCCTATTGCCTTTTGTGGAAAGTACCACAAATTGCAATATGACAATCCAGGTGAGGATTACACTGCCATATCGATGGGGCCCCATTAACCAATGAAAACCAACTTTACAGAAAAAATGCAAATACAAAATTGCATATGCAAATCACAAAACCAAAAACAAAAACCAACATTACATTACCAAAAAAAAGATACAAAGCTGGATCATAAGAAAAATTATATTTTCATATAAATCTATAGATCACAGATAATAATGCAGCCAAATACAAACCTTGCAATCCTGAATTATAAAAAAGATTATATAAAAATGTCATAACTAAGCTGAAAAAAAAAACAAAGGACACAAGAAATCGAAGTTATCACACAAAAAATACAGAAAATCAAGAAAAAGAAAACCCAAAACCAAACTGAGAGAAAGATATAATTTTTTATAAAAAATACAGAAAATCCGCAACATGCAAACCCATAAAATGCAAAAAAACTCATGGAAACCCATGAAAAAAGACACATTCTCAAAAGAATCCAAAAAAATACACAACCCAAAACAAAGAAAATACAAAAAATAAAATACCCAACACTAGATTATTAAAACACAAAAAAACATACCAGAATACATGAACAAATGTCTAACTACATGAGAAAAGATAAAACACAAAAACCTCATGAAAACCCATGAAAAAATACACTTTCTCACAAAAATCCAAAAATACTCAAATCTGAGGACAGAAAATGAATAAAACTGCATGAGAAATATAGGGACTCACATGAAGCTGGTGCAAAAAAAAAAAATTACAATTTTTTACCAAAAATGCGGCCAAACAATCAAGATGAAAATGAAAGAAAAAAATCCCAACTTTGCAGAGAACAAAACTGAAGAGACCATGAAAAACAAAATTGAAAAAAAATGCAAAAAAAATACAAACCTAGATCATACAATAAATGCAACCAAAAATGCGAACCAATAGCAGGAGCAAAAAAATAACCCACAGAAAAATTTGAACGAAAATGCACAACAACCCCAGCCTTGCAGAGAACAAAAATGCGAACCAACAGAAGGAGGGGAAAAAAAAAACCAAAAAACTTCACTTTTTTACCAAAAATGCGACCAAACAACAGGACGAAAAAGGCAAAAAAAACCAAACCTTCCAGAGAACAAACCTAAAGAAACCGGGGGGGAAAAAAATATTTTCTGACAAAAAACGCAAAAAAAAAAAAAAAAGATGCAAACTCAGATCATACAAAAAATGCAACAAAAAATGCAAACCAACAGCAAAAGCAAAAAAAAATAACTCGTAAAAAACCTGAACGAAAATGCAGAACGACCCCATAAAAAAAATATACATTTCCACCCAAAATGGAACAAAAAATGTGAACCAATAGTAGGAGGGAAAAAAATCCACAAAACAACCCGAATGAAAAAGAAAAAATGCAACCGAAAATTCAAACCAACAATTGGAGGGGAAAAAAACCAACAAAAAAACCCGAACGAAAACGGGGGAAGAAAAATCCCAACCTTGCATAGAACAAACCTAAAGAGAAACCACAGAAGTGAAAACACAGAGAATAGAGAAGACGAAGAGAAACGGCCAACAGAGAAACCGAAAGAAAGTGAAAGAAAAAAGAAGAAAGAGAGAGACGAAAAAAAGGCGAATAAGAGAAGATAAAAGAAAGAGAGAGAAGATGGAAAGCAAATGAAAAGGCGGAAGGGAAAAAAAAAGTAAACTTGTAGCCCTGATACCAACAAAGTAAAAAGACCAAATCATCCCTATGTTAACAAACACAAAAGCATAAAACATAAAATGGTAGAAAAGTCAAAACACGCAAAAACGGAGGTAAACAAAAAGTCGGAAAGGAAAAAAAAATAAAAAACTTGTAGCCCCTGACACAGCCACAGTAAAAAGACCAAACTATCCTTGTGTAAACGGATACAAAAGAAAAACATAAAGAAAAATAAAAACACTCAAAAAACGGATGGAATGAACAGAGGACGACAATTTTACTGTTCATATCCATCGACACTTATAATTTATTCACTATATATATATAACGTATGATATCCTCTCACAAAAAGATACATGGCACCATCCTGCAAAGGCCTGAGGAGCGGTATTACCTACCAATCGTTCGTCGTAGGAGCCATTGAAGGGATGTAAGTGTACGAATCTCTAATGATGCATATTCACAACAAAGAATCTTGGATCAACTAATCATGAAAGAAGCTTTGGGTTTTTGAAAATCAGGCCAGTGAAGGTAACAAAGAAATACAAGAAGATTCAACTAAGTATTATATGCAGCAATTGGAGATCACTTCTAATGGAAATGCTAGGAAGAGTGAATCTGATTCATGTATTGCCGCTAGATCTACTTATATGACCCATTGATCATGAGCTTGTTTTTTACATCATACTTGTATAGTAATATTCATGTATTTAGATTCCCAAGAATTTTAACTCGAACTTTAATCAGGAATTAATCTAGCTAGGACTTGTAGGAGAGAGATAGACATATAAATGGGCTCTCCTTCAGTCTAGGCCTAGAGTTAAACAAAGATTTCAGGTATTCTAAAAATATTTCACTAATATTAATTATTTTATTATTACATTTTACTTACTTTTCATTATTATTCTCCACTATTTAATATCCTATTATAACTTTTTTTTTTACTTTTTTATTACTATTCATAAAATAACTGAGAATATCTCAGTATCCAAACACAACCGGATCTAATTCTAGACAGCGTAAAATTTGTGAGTTTTCCCCTGCAATGTCTTAACTTTCTTCTGAAAGTTATTACAAGGAAACCTTTCTTTTCTTTCTTTCCAGCTTATTTCATTCTCTCTCATCCACTGAAAAAAAAGACCCTTGCGTACTCTGCGTTTTCCCTAGGAGGGTGGGTGGCCTGAATTTAACATTCTTTTTTTAAATAAAAAAAAAGGTTCATCTGGAGCACAATTTTCTTATTTCTTTCGTACTAATTTTTCATTTCTCTGGCCTATGTCGTCGATCCCTTCTGTGTCTTTCTCCCGTTTAATTCCCAGGAGTTCTCATGTCAGATCATCTGCTAGCTGTGCCTTTTATCACATATATATTCATCGACAGCAGTACCAGATCATATATCACTAGCAGGAACAGTACTATCTGATCCAGGCCTTCTGTAATTTGTCTTATTTTTGGTTATTCTGCAATGAATTTCTTAGTGATTTGGGGTTGTGATTGTACAGGCGGCCTTCAACTTCAATATATCTGGATATATATAAAAAGGTATAAACAAAAGGTTTTTTTATTTTTCTGTTTGAAAAATATACTGAAGTACATTTCCAATATCTCCTTATTCGAAGACACTACTGTTACTGCATGGATCATTAACTTAAACATGATGATTTTGAGGGATTTTCCCCATATATATATATTGCTTTGATAATTGCTTTTGAATCCCGATCGTCTTGCAAAGAAACCGAACCCACGAATCGATCAGATCCAGCTAGCCCTGAAACAGAAATAATAACCATTAATTATCAACAGCTAGCTTGCTTTAATCACGAAAAATATATAGAGGAAAAAAGAAACTCATGAAGAAGAAGGAAGAGATTATTACCAGCATCTACGTCTCAAATAACTACAACAATTAAATCACGAAAACTATATATATATCAGCAATCGTGCATATCATATATATATATATATATATATATATGGAGAGAGAGAGAGGAAAATAAATATGAAGCTCCCTTCACTCCAATACCAAAAAGATAAAGGTAACCACGTCTCCAAGCTCATGCAAACCCTTAGACTGCGCAGCACCGATACTAATGCGCAGGCAAGGGGTACTCATGAACTAGCAGCCGTGGCTTCCCCTCACCTCCTTTCAGAATTTGGAGTGGAGAGAGCCCCATTCATTCGACCCCATGCACTGCTACTCTTATAAACCCTAAAACATTATATATATATATATACATGTATGTATATATGTGTGTGTGTTAATACTACATGATCACTTAGCCTAGCTTTGTAAAGAAAGAATTAAGCTCGAGGTTGTGAGTATGATCAGCAGAAGGGGGTTTCCTTTTATAGGCTAGGAGAAGGGGGGCCTAGATGTAATCTGGGCCATTGATGATCAATTTTAAAGATGGTAATATATTCATACACAAAATCTGAGGATGATTTTCTTGTCTAAAATCTGCAGGGCGTGTTATCGGCGATATTATGGGTATACTTATTCCTAAGCATCTTTTCCTTTCCTTTTTGTATTTGGGCTGTGTTATTGGGCAGTGTATGAGAAATGATAGTTATCACTTATTTTTTATAAAAAAATTAATAAATATGAGATGTATATGAAAAAAAAAATTATATTTTAATGGTAGATCTTATTATTTAAAAAAAAAATACGTGATCTTTACACAATTCATGACTATATCTAGTATTACTTGTATGGATTTAATTGGTTGAGTTCCACTTTGATGGTGAGAATCCATTTTAATATACAAGTGGATCGAGTAGATGGCACATTATCACTACCATCAAAGATAATTAAAGTTCCTTTCCGCTAGCAAGCAATGATCGGCTCTTTATATGCAATCGACAAATTGGAATATTAGATGGTTTAATACAAAGAGAGAATATCGATAAATACACTATTATATTGGAGAGATTTGCCTACTCCCGTGCTATGTGCTTCCATCTCGACCCTATTGGCTTGGCTTGCTGTTGTATGTTCCCCTAACAGTCCGTTCTTTGCCTTGAGCGTGTCATTCTCTTTCCGCAGTGATTTTACTTTGGCAATCATGAGTTTCCTTACTACTTCCTCCATTTCCGCGATCCATCCTTCAATATTTCTTGACAACACTTCTTGATCCCTAGTTGTTTGAGACCGTGTCGTGGTTGGCATGTGAGCAGCAGGCTGGTTGTAGGACGAAAACCCCACAGACGGTGCCAACTGTTTTGGATGTGACTCACAACATCGCACACACGATCACCTGCAACCAAAGAAGAATGAGGCTTATGAGTTCAGGAGAACGCATGTAACACCCAGTATTTTTGGTATATTTTTAATTGAAGGATTATTTGTTATTAATTTAAAAATTGATTATCTTGTTTTAAATTTTCAGATTTTAGTGGGTTTATTTTTAAGATTTTTAATTTGTGAAAATTAAATTTGACATGTTTCCTTAATATTAATTATTGTTATGCATTTAATTTTCTTCTCATAATAAATTAACTTGTTGTTGGATTTAATTATTTATTTTCATTTTAATCACTATGTTTGAATTATTTTATTTTACTTACTGTTTTGAAATTGTTTCCGTTGGATCATTTTTTGTAACCCAGGATGTGAAAATTGGACCTCATTTATTTCTCTCACTTTTTCTTTTCCTCTTTTTCTTTTTTTCCTCTCTCTCTCTTTTCTCCTCATTTTTTTCTTCTCCCCTGCTTTCTTGCGCGACGCCAGCCTCCCTCTCTCTCCCTTTCGTTACTTCTCCTCCACTCAGCCCGCTGCCGTGCGCCACCGTCCGGCGACACCGCCCAGCCCACGACCTTCCCCACCCACCGGCGACCTTCCCCTCCGGTTTTCAGCTCCTCACTCGCCGCAATTCTCCTCTGCGCACGGCTTGAAGCCGCGACGTTCTCTTCACTCCAGCGCCACTGTCGTACCGCCTCCGGCCACCATTTCTTCACCACTTCATCCTTGAACTCCTAGCAACCCAATGCACCCAACCCCAGCTCCGATCCGCCACCGGTGAAGCCCCATCAACTCCAATTCCGATTTGGGCATTTTTGCACTTCAACCACCCTCTAAGCCACCACCCACGGCCAACCATCACCACCACTAGCTTCACCGACATCCCTTAGCCCAACCCTATCAATATCGGGTCTTCGTTTGTCCCCGTTCAAAGTGAATTTTTGAGACCGACGGCCACATTGCATTTGGCAATGTTTTGTTGCTGCGTTGTCGCTTCTTGCAGCTCCGTGATCTTTCAAAAATTATATTATAGCATTGTAAGTATTTTCTCGAAGAACTTTTGGTTGGTTGTGCCGGACTGAGTCTGAGGAGTAAGGGGGTCGGTTGGATTGGATGATGGAGTTGTTTGTGTGATTGGTGTATGCTATGAGATTTATTGGCTGTTTTGGGTTTAAATATTGGTGTTTTGT
Source organism: Juglans regia (assembly GCF_001411555.2). Classification (NCBI taxonomy): domain Eukaryota; kingdom Viridiplantae; phylum Streptophyta; class Magnoliopsida; order Fagales; family Juglandaceae; genus Juglans; species Juglans regia. The sequence goes on along the minus strand of NC_049912.1, from coordinate 5,859,753 downwards.
GTTTGATGTGGGTTATGTTGGATATTGGTGATTTTAGGAAGTGATGATATATTTTGAGATTATGAGGGTTTTAAGTCTTGAGTAATTAAAATAGGTTATTTTAGAAGTTTAAGCTTAAATATCGAAATCCGTGATTGATTGAAAACTTACGAAAATTATGTGATTATTTTTATAGGTAACGATTTATAGTCGGCTCGACTTTTTTGAGGAAAATTCTAAAAAGCTAAGTTGTCCAGGTAAGCAGGGTTCCTATGCTAGACTTTGCATAAAAATAAAATAGACTGAGGTCAATTTGAAAAATGTGCATGTTTTGTTATGAAAGGAAATTTTGAAAACGACCTCAGTTATTTCTTTTGCATTACTCACGAAATTCTGTGTAAGAAGGAAATAATTTCTGTCATGACTAGTGTAGACATGAGCTTATTTTGACATTTTACTTCCGAACTGTGCAAAAGAGAGCGAATATAAAATTTTGTGCATAAATTATATTTTTGTGATCTGATTCTGTTCTGTTCTGAAAATGTTTTGTACTCTGATATGATAAGATGTGATTTCTGAAACCTCTGGCATGACATTCTGTTTCTGTTCTGACCTTACCATGGGTGTAAAACTGTGGCCTCTGTTTGGGTTGGTACCAACTTTTCTGTTTCTGGTGTATCCACTTTGGAAACAAAGTGGTTTTCTGCGTGGTCTTTCCTATGTGCACACTCGGGGCTCCGAGAATGATAAGGGGATCCACATTCTGTTTCTGATATGATGTTTCAATTATGCTGTGCCAAGGAAATTTTGAATAAGAATACAGTGAGCTTTCACTCTGATATTTTTGATAACATGTTCTGACTCTGCATTCTGAAAATAAAAAGTGTTTTGTTCTGCATTCTGAAATCGGTAAATGCTCATGTTTGCATACTAGTATATGTTCTCTGTTTATTGAGTTGTTAATAACTCACCCTATCTCCAATATTTTCAGATGATTGTTGGATATTTCATCTGAGGATCAGGACTATGAAGAATTGAGTGAGATGACTTAAGAATAGAAAGCTTTCGATGAGTATTGGTGATTTTTGATAATTATATTATTGAAATGTGAGTTTAAGTGACATGTAGAGAAGTTGATAATTTTTTTTTGGGTTATTGTATTGAGGATTTTATATACGAGTAGGTGTGATTAATTAAATTTAAAGTGTTTACGTTTGATTTGAAGCTTTTGGAAGAGTATTAGCAATGTTGGAGTTGATTATTTGGTAATATGAGTTAATTTTCCGGACCCGTGCGGGATCGGGACGTTACAACGCCTCTAATGCCTAAGTTAGTAAAGATAATGGAGATTTCTCTAGTAGTTCATTCAGATGGGATTCATAATCATACCTAGATGATATCAATAGAGCTCAAAATGCTTCTTATTATTACGCAATAACTATCTCACCTATTATTTGAAATTCAAGCTTTCGAGATATTGGGGCTTAAGTTATCTTTGCATGAGCCGATAGCCCTTTTATCCCAAAGTTCTCGGGCAGTTGTTCTTCTAGTGCTAGCCAGAATATGCTTGGATTGAACTAGCCCTTGGATCAACTAGGTCATTGGGCTGTGCTATAACAAAAGCCCATGATACGACCCTGCAGGCCCCCCGGGAGAGGATTAGATCCCTTCCACAAAGCATTCGGCCATAGACTTTCTAAAAGCATCAAACCAAATCTTATCCTAAGGATAAAATGATCATGATAATGTGTTAATTATTTTAGATCTATTGTTTATAATCTGGTTTGAAGGAGGCAAAACAAGTTTGTCTAGTGTAAAAAGTTCTAATAATTTCCATATAATAAATCATATGGTTATTATAATTTTAAGAGAGTTATTCTATCCTCAAATCAGTATGTAGAACATATCATTAACACCATTTACATGATAAAATTTTATTTTTAAGATTCAAATTTTAAAATTTTATTTTCAAATTAAATTATGTCATGTAAGCGCTTTGCTAGTATGTTATTTATACTGGCTTGTCATTAATAGAATCTTTCATTTTAAGAACATGCAACTTGATGAAGAGAGTTGAAAACAAGCATTTTGTTATAGCTCCAACCTAATTGGAGAACTGGAGCTTTCCCAGAAATGTGCGATTTCGATTTATGCATGCAAGCCCCTTTTGGGTTTAATATAATATGCAAGAGAAATGCTATAAGGAAATCTTACACCACATAGCTCCACCTAATCAACATGTGATTTGTCATTTTTGTCATTCTATTTAAACACACACATATTTAAACATTAAGGTAGAAGGAAAAAAATGAAAAATCACATGTTGATTAGGTGGAGATGTATGATATAAGACTTCAATATAAAATTTCTCAATATGCAAACATACAAAAACAACCATGTCTATTTGACATAACAACCATACATGCTAGTTTACAAACACATGCATTTTCTTGGCAATCCACCACACTTTTGATTTTCTTTCTTTCGCTCCTAAATTATTTACGTTAGATCGAATTTTGTGTTTAGAAAAATTTTAATTCTGACTCTATATTTTATTGGATTAGATATAGGCTTTTAATTTTTTTTTCCTGAAGTATACCTAATTTTCACACTCATCTAGAGAGGTTTGCATTTAATAGTAATTAATAACAATTATGAATTTTACATGATAATATATATATATATATATATATAGTTATTCTATTTTCAAGTCGGTAAGTATATAGAACATACTATCTACGTCACTTAAATGATAAAATTTGATTTATTGTAAGATTGAGATTTTCAAATGCATTTTCCAAATTAAATTATGCCATATAAGCACTTTATTAGGTATGTTTTACCCACCGGCTTGAGAATGGAACTCTTAATATATATATATGTATATATGTATATATGTAACGTATGATATCCTCTCATAAAAAGATACATGGCACCATCCAAAGGCCCGAGGAGCAGTATTAGCTACCAATCTTTACGTCGTAGGAGCCATTGAAGGGATGTAATGATGCATATTCACAACTTAGAATCTTGGATGAACTAATCATGAAAGAAGCTTTGGGTATTTTGAAAATCAGGTAAAGATATTATTGAATCAAATATAAAATTTCCCTTATGGTAAACAAATAAAATTGTGGTACTAATAATGTCTATATATATATATATACACAATGGTTTTAGGAGATTTTTATTTTCAACCTAATTACCACAACGAGGAATATTTGTTACCTATTGAAAGCAAAGGGACAAAGAAATACAAGAAGATTCAACTAAGTATTTTATGCAACAATTGGAGACTTCTAATGGAAATGCATGCTAGGAAGAGTGAATATGATTCATGTATTTGCCGCTCTACTTAGATGACCCATTGATCATGAGCTTGTTTTCTACATCATACATATATAGTAATATTCATGTATTTAGATTCCCTAGAATTTTAACTCGAACTTTAATTCGGAATTATTCTAGTATTTGTAGGAGAGAGATAGATATATAAAGTGACTCTCATAATATTTAATATCGGCTATGTGCATTTATCAAATAGTATTAGATATCTGAGTTAAACAAAGAACTTAATTTAGGGATCTAATTCTTGATACTGTTGGAAGGATAAGATTGATAAAGATGGCTATGTGGTGTTTTTCCTCTCTTTGGCGTTAGGTTTGAGTAGAGGTGTTTTCACTGCCTAGCGTAGTTTTTCTTTCGTATTTCTGTTATTTCTTGTTGTTGAAGATAGCATGGATGATAATATGGATGAGTTGTATAATCGTTTATCGTTGACTAAACAAGAGGAGGCGGAAATTGTTGTGGAATCTGGAAGATTGGAAGATATCTCTGTGTGTGGAGGAAAGGGCTTGATTATGACTCTATTGACTGACAAACATTTCAATCATGAAGCCTTCAAGTTGACCATGAAGCTGGCTTGGTGTTTAGTGCAACGGGTGCAATTTCGGGATCTCAATTCAATTTTGATTCTGGTTGAGTTTGATGGTCTCCGAGATAAGGAAAGAGTGGTAAGAGAGGGCCCTTGGTCCTTTGATAAGCAACTGGTGATGGTGCAGGAGGTGGATGGCAGAAAGCAAATTCATCAAATAAAGATTAAAGAATAAACTTTCTGGGTGCGAATTCATGATCTTCCTCTTAGAGCTAGGAATGATTATGCAGGGAATCTGATTGGGAAGAAAATTGGGAGGGTTGAAGAGGTGGATTCGGAGAAAGGAGAGATGACTTGGGGTGCGTTCTTGCGAGTATGAGTAACTTTTGATGTAATGAAACCTCTGTTAAGGGGTACTAAATTTCCAATGGGGGATGGGGATTCATTTTGGATTAGGTTCTCTTATGAGAGGCTACCAAATTTCGGTTACTGGTGCGAATGTTTGGGGCATAGGGATAAGGAGTGTGGCTTGAGGAAGAATGTTGCACATGAAGAAGAGGAAGGAGTTTTCCGATATGGAGCTTGGATGAGGGCAACCAGTTATGGTGATCGATTTAGAGATGGTCGTTCGTTGGAACTGCGGGAGACTCAGAGGACGACATGGTGAGCTTCTCCAGCGAATAATTCAGATTCGGTGGAGGCAGCTACAACGGGTAAAGGTGATGTATCTGTCCCTGATTGCTCGGCATATTCAAAGGGGATAAAGATAAACAGTTCTAGAAGTTTAGCAAGATTTTTGGAACGTGTTTTGGGGGAAAATACGTAACCATTTGTAGATGGTGGCAATGATTCTGGAACCATTGGATAGGTATTTCAAAGGAACATTGAAGATGATGTAAACACGGGAACTATTGATTATAATACATGGTCGTTTAGTGACTTAAAGGATGTTGAGCCTAAGGAGTTTGTTAAGTCAATTCAGTTTGGTGGGAAAGTTGTGATGGGTCGAATTGTGAAGGACAGGCCTGATGGTTTTACAAGTCGTAAATGGAAATGGCTGTCGTTTCTATCTAATTCTTCAGGTTCTATCCTCGAAGGTTCACAATAGTCCTCAGCTTCTAAAAAAAGAAAGGGTTTGTTTGTGAAGACAATGGCAAGGGTAGGTCTGCTAAGCGAGGGAGTTCAGATGGTGAAGGTGTGACTGACGATGCTCATATTGCAAAAAATGGCACCGTCGAAATCAATAAAGATTATAAGTTGGAATGCCCTTGGGCTTGGGAACCGACGGGGCATTCGAACCCTCTGCGATCTTGTGAATAGGGAAGCTCCCGAAATCGTGTTCTTACAGGATACACGTCTTAAGGGTCATGAATTCGAGGTATGTAAGTACAAATTAGGGTTTGCAAACTGCTTGGTTATTGATTGTTGTGGTAGAAAGGGGGGGGGGGTCTTTCCTTGTTGTGGGGAAGGGAGTTAAATTTGTCAATTCTTACTTATTCTCAATGTCATATCGATGCTTCTATTGAGGATGATCATGTGAGAGGTTCTTGGTCTTTGACTGGTATTTATAGGTTTCTTGAAGTTAGTTAGAGATCCAGAGCATGGAATTTGTTAAGATCTTTGGGTAGACAAAATGGTGAAACTTGGATGGTGTTAGGTGATTTTAATGAAATATTGCATCATCATGAGAAATGGGGAGGGAGATTAAGGCCTAACTGGCAAGTTGCTACTTTTAGGGATGTGATTAATGATTGTGCTCTGAGGGATATGGGGTTTAGGGGCAACAAGTTTGCATGGAGTAATAAAAGGGGAGGGTCTCACTGTAGTAGTGAGAGACTTGATAGGGCTTTGGTCAATTTGCAGTGGTGGGGTAGGTTTCCAAATGCTTATGTTACACATGGATTGGTGGCTTATTCTGACCATGTTCCAATTTGGGTTAACACTGAGAAAGAAGGGGGGGCCATATTTGACCTAAAAGACAGTTTAAGTTTGAAGAAATGCGGGTGGGGGAGCAAGCTTGTGAGGTTATTATCAAGACATCTTGGAGGAGAGGGGTGAACAGAAATAACATGGTTGTTATAGGTCTAATAAAAGACTATGGGGCCCAGCTGGATAGGGGAACATAAAACAGATCATGATAAGGCTCGAGAGGAAGTGCAAAAATGGATGGAAAGGGATGAGGTTATGTTGAGGCAAAGGTCAAAAGCATTGTGGTTAAAAGAAGGTGACAAAAATTCAAAGTATTTTCATATAAAGGCTTCTCAAAGGAGGAAAAAGAATACTCTAGTCAAGATAAAGGATTAGGAAGGGATTTGGCAGTTTGGTGAGTAGAGAGACAGGGTTATTTTAAATTATTTTGAGGGTATATTTAAGAGTTCAAATCCAAGTGGTTCTATTGATTTTCTGGACTCGCTTGCTGGAAGAGTTACAACTTCTATGAATGAGGACCTAAGTAAAAGTTATACAGAAGCAAAAGTTGTGGGAGTTTTGTTAGAGATGAATCCATCAAAAGCACTGGGCCCTGATGGGATGTCCACAGTGTTTTTTCAAAAATACTGGCATGTGGTGGGCAATTTTGTAATTGAATTAGTGCTGCAAGCTTTTAATACAGGTGAATTTCCTTCATCTCTTAATCATACACATATCACCCTTATTCCCAAGAAAACATATCATTCTACAATTGTTGATTATAGGCCCATTAGTTTGTGTAATGTGGCCTATAAATTGATTGCTAAGGTCATTTCTAGTAGATTGAAAGTTTTGTTGCCTTGTATTATTGGGGAGAGTCAAAGTGCTTTTGTTATTGGCCGCTTAATAACAGACAATGTTCTTATAGCTTATGAGTTGGTGCATTTTTTAAAGCATAAGAAGAGGGGAAAACAAGGGTATTTGTCATTAATGTTGGATATGAGTAAGGCCTATGATCGAATTGAATGGAGTTTTCTCAATAAAGTGATGCAAGTGATGGGGTTTCAACATGCTTTTATTAAATTGGTTATGTATTGTATTAAAACTGTCTCATTTTCTGTGTTAGTCAATGGAGAGCCAAAAGTGCCATTCACTCTTAGTATGAGTTTAAGAAAAAGGGATCCTTTGTCCCCTTATCTGTTTCTTCTATGTACTGAAAGGCTCATAGTATTGTTAAAAGCACCAGGTATAAGGAAAGAAATCTCTGGGCTTAAAATTTGTGGAGGTGCTCTTAACATTAATCATTTACTTTTTGCAGATGATAGTATCATTTGTTTTAAAGCTAAGGTGGAAGAAACTAGGAGAGTACAAGCTATTTGAGATACTTATGAGAGTGTTTCAGGTCAAAAGATTAATAAGGAAAAAATATCTATGGTGTTTAGTAGCAATGTTGGAAGGGAGGTTAGGGAGGAGATTCGATTGTTATGGGGAAACAACAAAATTCAGCAATATGAGAAGTATCTTGGGTTGCCACCAATAGTTGGTACATCAAAATCTAAGGCCTTTCAGTCTATTAAGCAAAGGGTATGGCAAAAGCTTCATGGTTGGAAGGAAAAACTGTTGTCTCAAGGGGGCAAGGAGATTTTATTGAAAGTTGTTGCTTTATCTATTCCATCATATTCCATGAGTTATTTCTTTTGCCTGCTAGTTTCTGTTCAGAATTAGAGGGATTGATGTCCAAGTTTTGGTAGGGGCAAAAACTGATGAAAGAAGGATTCATTGGGTTAGTTGGAGTAATATGTGTGAGGGGAAGTCTAGGGGGGGAATGGGTTTCAAGGATCTTAGAACCTTCAATCTTGCTCTTCTTGCAAAGCAGGGTTGGAGGTTGCTGCAAAATGATAGTTCAATACTTCATAAACTTCTTAAGGCTAGGTATTTCTCCAAGTCAAATTTTATGGAAGCTAGTTTAGGCAGTTGTCCATCATATACTTGGAGGGATATTTGGGAGGCTAAGAAATGGTTGAGGGAAGGGTGTAGATGGAGGATTGGAGATGGGGAATCTACACATTTGTGGACTGAGCAGTGGGTTCCAGGGCATAAATCTTTGGATCAAGAACATGGTTTGCAAGTACAAAATAGAGAGGATTTTGTGTCTTCCATTATAGATGAGGAAACAAGGTGGTGGAATCTTGAAAATATTAGATCTCTCTTCAATCCAAAGATAGTAGCAAATATTATGAAAGTGATGATTTTTCCAGTAGACAGCAAATAAGTGGATATGGAGTCATGAAAGAAGTGGACAATTTTTAGTTAAAAGTTGTTACAGATTCATTTTTTCTCAGAAGAGGCCTTGCTTAGCAGAATCTTCTTCTATGGTTAGGTAGTAGAGGTTATGGAAGGCTTTGTAGAAGATGCAGGTTCCTAATAAAATAAAAATGTTTGCCTAACATGCTTGAAAAAAGGTCTTCCTTCCAAGGACAATTTGTTAAAGAAGCATATGATTGCGAATGCACATTATTCCATCATGTATTCAGTTGCAATCAGATTCGAGTTTTATGGCAACAGTTTCTCCCTTCTTTGGCTTCTAATACTTGTCTTAAGGTCTTTGATCTTGCTATGTAGCTTGTTGAGGGTAAGGATTCTGACAGCTTGGGCTTATTTTTCTGTCTGGCATGGGGCTTCTGGCATAGAAGAAATAAAATGGAATTTCACAAGATCAGGTTGAGTCCTAGACATGTGAAAAATCAGGCTTTGGGCCCTATGCACAGTTATAAAGAAGTGAAAGTTAAACCTCACGTACAGCTTAAACATCATCTCAGTTGGAAACCACTTCCAGTGGATGTGCTTAAGTTGAGCACAGATGGGGCAATGTTTACTGATCTTCATCAGGCAGGAGTAGGAGTCAAATTCTTAGAGATGCATCAGGTATATAAGGTGGTTATAGCTGCAGGTAAAATTGAACATGAAGTTGAGGATCCAAAGGCTATTGAACTGCTGGTAGTATTTCGTGATCTCCAATTGTGTTCCACTATGGGAATATCAAATCTTATTGTTGAAAGTCATGAATGTTTGTTGTTAGTGCAATCTCTGCAGCAAAATAATATGGTCGACTTGATTCTTGCTGCGCTGTTTAAAGAAGTTTAGAGACTTAAGGGTTGTTTTGGCACTTGTTCTATCACTCATGTGCACAGGGAAGGGAATATAACAGTGCATCAGCTTGCTCACAACGCTTGGAGGGTTGATGGTATAAAAATATGGTGAAATTGTATTCTAGACTTTCTTTATCAAGCCATATGGTTTGATAAATGTCTTAATTGTTATCTCGAATGAATATGGTTATTTTTTATCCAAAAAAATTAAAAAAAAAACAAATTGTAGATAATGTAAGATTTGTGAGTTTACCCCTGAAATCTCTTAACTTTCTTCTAAAAGTTATTACATGGAAACCTTTCTCCTCTTTCTTTCCAGCTTATTTCATTCTTTCATCCTCTGGAAAAAAGGACCCTTGCGTACTCTGTGATTTCCCTAGGAGGGTGGGTGCACTGGGTTGCTTGAATTTAACATTCTTTTAAAAAAAAAAATCATCTGGAGTTCAATTTTCTTATTCCTCTCGTACTTGTTTTTCATTTCTCTAACCTATGTCGTCCCCTCTGTGTCTTTCTCCCGTTTAATTCCCAGGAGTTCTCATGTCAGATCATCTGCTAGTTGTGCGTTTTATCACCTATTCATCGACAGCAGTTGATCATATATGGGACTAGGAACAGTACTATCTGATCCTGGCCTTCTGTAATTTGTCTTATTTTTGGTTATTCTGTGATGAATTTCTTAGTGATTTAGGGTTGTGATTGTAGAGGCGGGCTTCAACTTCAATATATCTGGATATATATAAAAAGGTATAAACAAAAGGTTTTTTTGGTTTTCTGTTTGAAATATATATAAACTGATAAATAGAAACAAAAAATAAATTAACTGGTGCAGGAATTAGTTCATTTCCAATATCACCTTATTCAAAGACACTACTGTTACTGTATGGAGATTAACTTAAACATGATGATTTTGAGGGATTTTCCCCATATATATATATATTGCTTTGATAATTGCTTTTGAATCCCGATCGTCTTGCAAAGAAACCGAACCCACGAATCGATCAGATCCAGCTAGCCCTGAAACAGAAATAATAACCATTAATTATCAACAGCTAGCTTGCTTTAATCACGAAAAATATATAGAGGAAAAAAGAAACTCATGAAGAAGAAGGAAGAGATTATTACCAGCATCGCTACGTCTCAAATAACTACAACAATTAAATCACGAAAACTATATATATATATATATATATATATATATATCAGCAATCGTGCATATCATATATATATATATATATATGGAAAGAGAGAGAGAGAGAGAGAGAGAGAGAGGAAAATAAATATGAAGCTCCCTTCACTCCAATACCAAAAAGATAAAGGTAACCACGTCTCCAAGCTCATGCAAACCCTTAGACTGCGCAGCACCGATACTAATGCGCAGGCAAGGGGTACTCATGAACTAGCAGCCGTGGCTTCCCCTCACCTCCTTTCAGAATTTGGAGTGGAGAGAGCCCCATTCATTCGACCCCATGCACTGCTACTCTTATAAACCCTAAAACATTATATATATATATATGTATGTATATATGTGTGTGTGTTAATACTACATGATCACTTAGCCTAGCTTTGTAAAGAAAGAATTAAGCTCGAGGTTGTGAGTATGATCAGCAGAAGGGGGTTTCCTTTTATAGGCTAGGAGAAGGGGGGCCTAGATGTAATCTGGGCCATTGATGATCAATTTTAAAGATGGTAATATATTCATACACAAAATCTGAGGATGATTTTCTTGTCTAAAATCTGCAGGGCGTGTTATCGGCGATATTATGGGTATACTTATTCCTGAGCATCTTTTCCTTTCCTTTTTGTATTTGGGCTGTGTTATTGGGCAGTGTATGAGAAATGAGTAGAGTGGGTTAGCGTCATGTTTTTTTATAAAAAAAAAAAAAAAAATTAATAAAAAAAGTGTGTGACGTTTGCATGACTTTATTTAACATTACCTCCACATTACTGTATATGGACTTTGACCGTTTGATTGGTTGAGTTCCTCTTTGGTCGAGAATCCATTTTAATATACAAGTGGATCGAGTAGATGGCACATTATCACTACCATCAAAGATAATTAAAGTTCCTTTCCGCCAGCAAGCAATGATCGGCTCCTTATATGCAATCGACTGATTAGAATATTAGATGGTTTAATACAAAGAGAGAATATCAATAAATACACTATTGTATAATGAGAAATGCTAGACACACAAAGAGATTATATAAAATAAATTTATAAACTAATGTAGTTTTATAGAATCTGTTAGATTTACTTTATAATAAAAGTAAATTTACAACCTGACGTATCATATCAAGACACATTAGGTTGTGGGTTTATTTTTGTGTAACTCCTTTATGACTAAAATACTTTTCTTATATATTTATGTTGTATTGGTCAAACTACCTAAAAGCCCTACACAAGTAGTCTTTTTTCACAATTGTGCGCACCCTCTTTAATTAATTATTGATCTCTATGTACTATTTGGTTTTATAAAATCTATTAGATTTATTTTATAATAAAAGTAACTTTACAATCTGATGTACCACATCAAGCCACATTAGATTGTGAGTTTGTTTTTGTGTAATCCCTTTATAGCTAAAGTATTTATGTTGTACTATTCAAACTACCTAAAAACCCTATACGAGCAGTGTTTTCATAAGAGAAATGATAGTTGCAATTGTGAGTGCACAAGCGCCGCGCAATCATTTTGAAAAAAATAAATATATACGGTACCCACATGAAAAAAATTAATTTTTGAATAGTGGATCCCACTATTTTTCAAAGTAACTATATGGCACTTGCGCACTCTGCGACTACATGTAACATTATTCATAATTAATTAATACTAATTATATTTTTTAAGGTATTTCGCCTTTATATATAAATGGAGATCATCAGCTAGCTAGCCTTAATTAGTTTTAACTTTAAAAATATCATTTTTTTTATGTTATATATATATATATATATATATAATGAAATTTCTCAACATTTGAACGTATCATATATGGTAATGCATGCATGCATCATTTCTTGGATCTCAAAATTTTGACATAGTACGCATACATCATTAATTAATTAAAGAGGATGCACGCAATTCTGAAAAATAGAAATAATAGTAGCAGTCGTGAGTGTACAATTATCGTACAATCACTTTAAAAAATGTAAGGCTCCGTTCTCGTGGATCCAGAGAGTTAACTCATGTCACCTAAAAATGATCTCTAATAACACTTTTAAAAATAACCCAGATTCTCTATAAAATATTAACCTTTTTGTTTGACATATCCATGTTCTTACCTAAGTACACATCAGGAGTACCTCAATAATACACATTAACATTTTCACAAAGACTAGAAATATCCATTACTCAAAAATACCAAAGCAACATAAAATATCAACACTACAAAAAAGACTCTCCAAAAGTCCTTGTACCCTAAGGCACTTAATTTTCTATGATCCACAAAACTTGCCAATACTCCCTATCCCTGACTCCTCGCTGATGCATCAAAATTATCTGAAAAATATTATGAAGAGAATGGGTGAGTTATCAATAACTCAGTAAGCAGAGAACATATATTAGTATGCAAACATGAACATTTACAGAGTTCAGATTGCAGAACAAAAATAATTTTTATTTTCAAAATGCAGAGTATAACATATTATTAAAAATATTAGACCAAAAGTTTCAAAAATATTATTATTCAAAATTTCCTTGGCATAGAATAAATGAAACATCATATCAGAACATAAATCCATGTTTAACCCCATGATAAGATTGTGCAAACCTCAGCTGCCAACCAAGTAGAACAGAATGTGAATCTTCTCCTTATTATTCTCGGAACCTCGAGTGTGCACATAAAAAATACCACGCAAAAAATCATTTTGTTTCTAAAGTGAGTGCACCAGAAACAGAAAAGTTGGTACCAATGCAAACAGAGGCCACAATTTTACACCCGTGGTAAGGTCATAACAGAATAGAAACAAAATGTCATGCCAAAAGTTTCAGAAATCATATCATATCATATCAGAGTATAGAACATTTTCAGAACAGATCAGAATCAGATCACAAAAATATAATTTATGTTCAAAATTTCATATTCGCTCTCTTTTGCACAGTTTAGAAACAAAATGTCAAAATAAGCTCATGTCTACACCAACCATGACAGAAAATAATTTCTTCTTATACAGTAATGCAGAACAAATAACTAAGGTCGTTTCCAAATTTTTTTTTCATAACAAAACATGCATATTTTCTAAAATCAACCTCAGATCATTTTATTTTATGCAAAATGTAGCATAGGAATCTCGCTTACCTGGACTTCTTAGTTTTTCAGAATTTTCCTAAAAAATGCCGAACAAATATTAATCGACACTTATAAAAACAATTCTGCTATGCACAGTCGTCTTAAGTAGACGGCGTGCAGTCGGCTGCCACGTTAGCTGATTAAAAAACAAAACGAAACTAAGAAAAAAAGCTGAAAACAAAATCACATATTTCATTTCCCGCTTCCTGCTTCGTGCTTGCGTCGTGCGAGACTAGAAGAGAAATTTGGGCAAGCGATCTTGAGCACCCCATCGTCCGATACCAAAAAATTACCGGGTTTTAAATCCCAATGCACAATCCCGTTCCTGTGACAAGCATCCACTCCGTGAGAATCTGAACCATCCACCTCTTCAACTCGCCGATCCCAATCCCATGGCCGTCTCTCTCTGCTTCCCTGACCGCCCTTGCCAAGTCCGTCCTTAGGTACTCCAATACGAGGACCACGTCTTCGTTCCCATCCTCCCACCAGAGGTACTTGTGAAGAACGACAACGTTCGGTGAATTTTGCAGGATCTCAAGGTCCTTGATTTCGCGGAACGCAGACTGGTAGTCGTGGACCTCCTTGAGAGCGACGATGAGGTTATCGGATAGCCGGCAGGCTCTGTAGATGTCAGAGTATTCGCTGAAGCCAACGCGCTCCAAGACTTCATATTTGGCGATTATATCGGGTCAGTTGTGGATGCTCCACTTCTTTCGTGGGCGAGGATTCTTCAGACGAAGGGGATTTTTTTTTGTGGCCGCCGAGGGTGGGGTGGAGGATTTTAGCAGGTGATCGATTGGTAGTATTTCATGCAACATTCTTATTTGGCCGGTTTGCAGTGACGAGACACAAAGACGAATGACAAAAGGGGCAGCTAGAGCTGGGGTGAGAAATAGAGAGCGACACAGAGAGAGGAAGGAGGGAATCGGGGTCGAAGAAACACAGAGAGAAGGGGTCGAAACACAAAGGAGGAGGGAGAGTTAGAGGAAATGAGGGCAAACTGCGAAAAATCAAAACGAATTGAAAACGACGTCGTTTTCAATTTTACACGTCAGTGCCGTTTTCATGGCGCTTGCACGAACAGACTGCATTTTGACTTTCCCGTAATTCCCGTAAATTTCAATTGAATATGTATTTCAATATTTAAGCCTAAACTTCTAAAATAAGCTATTTTAATTCCTTAAAACCTAAAATTCTCATAACCTCAAAATATATCATCACTTTCTAAAATATTCAATGTCCAACTTAATAACTCCGACTAAAACATTAAATTCTAACTTATTTACTATTGGGATCTAACTATAATTTATAAAACTAAATAACATAATTATATTGAAATCATTATAAGTAGAAAATCATAATTTTGTTTAAATAAAAAAAAAAATTCTTTAAAATGAATTCAAAATAAGATTTTGTACTTACTGATCACTTCAAAAATTCATCAGTATTTACTTAATAAATATTCCGTTAAAAATATCAGTCTCTTACAAATACCAACTTAACAATATAAGTTCACACATCTGCGTCTAAATAAAAACATACTTTGCAACCCATTTAATACAAACTCATGATTTCAAACCCAAAGTACATAATATAAACCCATTAAACTAAACACCCTAAACAATAAACCTGGAGGCATACACTAAGGGGTAAAAAGTAATAGCACTTCCTTCTATTAGGTTAACATAGTTTCATATATATATATATATATATATATATATATATGACTTATAAGAACAAAACCAAAGGAAAAAATACACGGAAATAAAATCAAGTATGCGGCGGCAAGGGCTTACCCAAGGGAAACCGAGGCACGCGTGGAGGGGTAAGGCACGATGGGGCTGGTTGGAGGGACTGTGGTGGCACAGCTGAAGAGCAGGAGTGCAGCGGAGATGTCATCGAGCTGGGCTGAGCACGAGAGAAAGAGAGGGAGAGGTGAGCGAGAGAGAGGGTGGAGAGAAAGGAGGGAGTAAATCGAGAGAGATACTCATCGTGAGGGGTTGCTACGGGCTGAGGTGGCCTGTGGGTGTCCGACGGCCCCCCTTCGGTACAAGTGGTGACAGCTTGGAGCGGCTATTGAGGTAAGGTTGTCCGGGGTAAGAACTCTCTGTTTTGAGTGAGAAAAACATAGGTATGGTGATGCCGACGCTTTGGCTTTGGGGTGGCGGTTTACAAGATACAAACAGAGACTTTCGATTTGGTGTTTTACTGAAAAACAATGGCTGGCTGCAGTGGTGAGGTATGGACTGAAGTTCACATGGGGTGGACGAATTGGGCGGCAACAACTTGGGGTGCGGTGGGTCATGAAAACAGATTCACACTCAATTTTTGGTGAAAGAAAACAGAGGGTGATGGAGGTTGTTTCCATCGTGCGGAGGAGACCGCAATGGAGGCAGTGGTTGGCGGCAAGGGTCCTCGCTAGCGGCAGCGGAGTGGAGTGGAGATCTAGGTTTGACACTTCTATGAAGAGGAGGACGAGCGGCACTTATTCTAGGGTTGAGGATGCTTAACATATGTATAAGCTATGAGTAGGAAACAGATAAAACTTAAAGAAAAAGGAAGGAGGGACGTGCATGAAAATGGAAAACGAACATAAAACTGTGCGACGAGGAGTCTAGAATCGTTTCCACAGGCCTGGGCTCTTTAGCCTAAATATATATATATATATATATATATATATAATCGGCCCACGTCTTGGATTATGTATGAGATTAATGCATGGGCTTTTTGCTTAAGTTTTGGGCCTCGACTCAACCTAATAAAAATACATTTGTTCCATAAATTTTCCGAGTGAATATCTACTTGGTCCATTAAAAGATTTCAAACCTAATTATCAAATCTATTAAAAAATTATACTCCGCCAAAAAAATATCTTAGGTCCGAATTCTCTACCAAAAATTTTTACTCGCAATCCCAAATGAGCTTTTCATAACTATAAATTCAAAAATTTTGTAAAGTGAGCTTGGTTGGCCTAGATGTTACCAAAAAATTGAATAAATACGGGACTCACATAAAAAAAATTTAATTTTTAATAGTAGATCTCACTCTTTTTTAAAACGACTGCATAATACTTACGCACTCTATAACTATATGTAGCATTATTCTTGTAAATATTATCGGCTAACTTTCCAAGACCAATGCACTATATATGCTTAATTATTAGCATATTAATTTAATTAAGTTTGTTTTTCCCATTCTTGCCTATGCGCGGTGAGCCAGTAATCTTCGAGTCAGAAATAAAAGGTTTAAATATTGCTGTCATACATCATCATGTACACGCACCACCAAAGGTTAATATATAATATTGGATTAAAAATCATGTTAATTAATTAAATTAAAGGTCAAATTAACACAAAGATAATCGCCATTCATTAAACACTTATTTCCAACCTTATTTGCAGATCGATGCATGGTGGTCTGGTGCTGGTGGTGGGGACAATTCAACATATATGATGACGCCATTCGAGACGATGACGTTATTGTTCTTATCTGCTTTTGGATTTTCTATTAATGCTTTCATGCTTGAAGTACGATATTTTGAAATATATATTTATCAATGGCATTTCGATCTTATATATATTATGGTTACATGGATGGTCAGAAGCTTTCGAGCATCGATATTCGAGTACGTAAATCTTTTTCGGTTCTAGCTAGAATGCTGTATTTGGAATCACAACATGTTCAGAGTTTAAAGAATCTAAAAATATATATCATGCCATGCATGTATGGTTTTGTCTCCTGCACTTGTCATGTTTGCTATATACATGTCTATGCTAGCTCTAGACTCCTTGAGTAGTCCTAAATTTTACACTTTTCCTTTTGGGTAAAAATAAAATTAATAAAAAATGATCGACATACAATAGGAGCAGGGAATATTAGGATAATATCTCATAAACTCCTCAAAAATGTACAAACGTTAAAATACTAATTAAAATAAATATATGAGAAATTTATCCCAATCCTGTATTTCTCTACTCAAGAATATCAAGAGCGAAGACATCATACATACATGCAGCTAGTTTTGTCAAAATCATGAAAACATTATGCTAACGTCGTATTTCGCATGTCTTTGGGCCAAATTCCAACAACTCATGTCTTCAAAAATGAGCCATACGCAAGGTAGAAAAGAGTATGACTTTGAGAGGGCGACTTTAGGGCCGGGTAACCTCTAACGCCAAAGTTAATAAATATTCTTAGAGTGTAGTAAATAAGTAAGAGAGAGTCTAGGGAATCAAAGATGTATTCTCGTACTTGGGATCTGCTATTTATACTACAAGCTTGAGGAGCAAACAGTGCCTGTTACCATGACGTCCGTATTCTCTGTACTATTCATTGTGTCAGAGTTTGTACTGTTCATTTTGTCAGAGCTTTTAAGTGCGGCGTGGCTCTGCGACGACATCATTTAATGTGGTGGGTTGTCCGGGTGGTGAGCCATTAATGCGACGTGGTTATTAGACTTCCTTCTCTCAGTTTATCTCCCTTCTGGTTCGTTCATGCCTTCTCTGTCAGTAGATTAATGGTTCCCCGTATATCATGCCTACTGTGTGGGCGGGCACTCGAGGACTGGACACTATCCGAGGGGTCCTCAAATCGATGAGTCTCATCCTCTGGAGCACCATCCTTCCTACAGGTTATGTACAGAGGAGCCTCCTAGTGGGCTGAGTTAATGGCTTTCTGCTCCTGGCCAGGCTTAATTGGGCCTCGCCTTGTGGGGAAAATCTCCTTACAGTTATCCCGTTAATTCTCACCGAACAAGTATGGTGGGAATTTATTATGATTTGATTCCGCCTTTCTATCAAGGCCCAGAACCTTACTTAGGTTTTCTGAGGTTCGGGAGGCTTCTGCGGATTGGCATTTTTTATAGCGTTCCTATCTTCCATGATGGGCTCACATTTTCATAACATCATTTCAACCTCATTAATGAAGGGGTGTCAGGCAGCTGTTTACGTCGCTTCGTAAACCACATTCCCCAAATCCGAAATGGCAAGTAACCTTGTTGCCACAGTGCATGAAAGTCTAACTGTCACCCTCTTTTTATAAAACGTGGGAGTGGGATCTAGTTTCTACCTATTGCGTTGTGATCGTCCCGCTGGAGGAGGGCATCCATCTCGACCTCGCCCCCAAACGCTTCAATCTGGAGCAATTTTCTTGTGGTGACTATGAAGCGTCTAGGGGCGAGGTCGAGATGGACACCCTCCTCCAGATTGTCTTCGCGTTTACCACTAATGATGATGGACAACATTCTTCTTCATGGATCTCTCATCCTTCGTCCCGTTCAACCGTCGGGAGTCATTCTCTCGAGGTGGCTGATGAAGAGGTGGAGGCTACTCTAGCAACTACGCGGATGCAGGAGATCATATAGGAAGTAAGTCCCCTCCAAACGTTGTCATCCTCGAGGTTTCGAAGAGTCCTACTATGGATTCTTCTATCCAGACCGCATTCCCAGAGAGGGAGAGTCCCTTTTCCACATATTTCAGTCGACGATGGTCCAGGGAGTCCAGTCATTGACTCACCCGTTCAGGTGGAGTTCCCTGAAGGTGGCGACTCTGTAGGTGATGTAGCTAGTGAGAGTCCGAGTGACGAGCCACTCACCCAGGCTGAGTGTACAGCGGAGGATGACTTTCTTCCAAATGCTACAATTGGTCCCCGTCCGGGGGTTTTGAGCGGAGACCCACCAGCTCCCATTGAGGTCTCTGCAGGATTGCCTGAGTTTGCAAGCCTTGCGGAGGCCCTTCCTTCTCTGTCCCGGTTGGCCATGGAGGGGAGCCAAGAGGAAGCCATTGGTCGGGTCGTTGAGTACTTGTCTGGCTTTTTTTATGAGGTTCGAACGCTTCTTTCCCTCCTTTTACTTTTTCCTCTTTTCCTTTTTCTTAGTTTTTTCTTTATATCGCCAAGGCACTTACGACCTCCATCGTGGATGATCATGAAGTCATCTTTCAAGAGAATTTAGATCGTGCTCGCAGTGAAGAGGAGGAAAGGGAACAGCTGAAGCGCAACCTCGAGAGGAAGAGACTCGACCTATCGAATGAGCACAAAAGAGCGAAGAAGCTGGAGCGTCGTCAGTGGAAGCACAAGCAGAAGTGGGAAGAGGAAAAAACCCGATTGGAGCTGGTTAACCAAAGTCTTCAAGGCGACTTATCCCGAGCGCTGGAGGAGAAGGACCATTTGGAGCAGCTGAATCAAAGTCTTCAAGACAACTTATCCCTAGCGCGGGAGGAGAATGAGCGGTTGGAGCAGTTGACCCAAAGCCTTCAAGACGCCACCTTCTCCTTACAAGGGCAGCTGAGTTGGTTCTCGAAACTTTGCGATGAGGCGTGGGGATGCGGGATTGTCGAGGGCCGCAGATCAATGCGGGCATTCCTTCTGGAGAGTTCGAAGCTGTGTTCAAGGTCTTTTACCAAGTACCTTCAGCGGCTTGTGCTTGCCAAGATTCCTTTCAATGAGGCATCCTTTCAAACCAACCGCGACCTGGGGAGGAGAGAGATGCCAAATGTTTTCTCTATCCAGTCGTACCTGCATCGACATTAGTGGAGCCAGCCAACCTTTGCTCCTGCTACTGCCGAGACTAGTGTTCCTGGTGTTGAGACTTAAAAATTTTATTTGTTTCCTTGTATTCTCTCCTCTTTTGTTTTTTTTTTACACATGTATCCGCATTTTCTCGCTCATCGGCTTGTATATATATATACACACTGACTAAGGCACATATCTTGCTTGTCATGTCTTGCCTTTGCCCCTTTTTCTTTTTTTTTTCTTGGTGACCATCCTGGGGGACGATGGTGAAGGGATCCATAGAGCTCTTACCTACCCTGTTGGCCAATCATGCCCCACTTGCTTATCCTTTATGGATAGTCGTTCTTGGAATACAGCCCTTGTTTTAATTATTACATAGGCGGCCATGTCTGGTCATGCCTTTGAAGTTTCTCAGCCCACCCCGCACTGCCGTCCGGTTTAACCTTTCCGACCCCACTAGCTGCTTAGCCTTTTGTTCGTGTCTCTAATGCTAGTTTCCTTCGCTTTACTCTGCCGAGCCTTTTTTTTTCTTTTTCTTTGTACCATAGCTTTTTCTTAGCTTTTCTTTCTGTTTGCTTCTCTTTTTTTTTCTTTTTTGGCTCTCTGTGCAATTTTCTGGTTTCTAAAAGCGGCCACGGATTGTTAAGCTGACCTACCTTATTGACTATTTAGCTCCCTCAGGCCGGGTAACGGCTAGAGACCTAGTGGGCTTTAAGTAGAGGGAATAAATCCCTTATAGTTACCCTGCTAATTTTTTTTTTTTTTTTGGATGAGTCCTTAAAGAATTCTTCTTATTTCCTCTGATCTTACGCCCTACCTGCTCGCACGCCAAGTGACCGTTCGCATTTTGCATATGTGGCAACATCGTGCCAGTTACGTTTCCACATTAAATGGCGTCCCTTCGGTTTCCGCATCATGGCTCCATTTTTTTTTTACTGGCATTAATTATGCACATCATACAGCGATTGCGATAATCAAGGGATTCTAGTTCTCTAAGGAAGACACGTGATGATACATAGAGTTATGGCGTCTCGGGAGGGCAAATGTAAACCCCACCTATATAAGTACCATTCTCTACGTTAAGAAATTCATTATACTTGCTTATGCCTTTTCTCTTTTATTCTGTGACTCTTGCTTCACTATTTGGGTTCCCAATTCCTTTGCATTTTCCTCTATCTTTAATGGCTCTGACAAAATCTTTACACCCTAGTGGGCGACAAGTCCTCTGGTGGTTCTTAGGCCACTGTTGGCTATGGCAGTCTGAGCGCCAAAGGGTGGAACCGTCCATCCTTTGTTGATGGGGTCCCGAACCCGTTGTTTTCGTTCTTACCTTTTTGCTTATTGTGCTTCACTCATTCTCCCCCTTTTGCTTACAGGCTCGACTTCGAAGCCATTCTCCGCAACTTGCTACCATGCCTGCACCGAACTCGCTGCCTACTTGGCTGTTGTGGTGAATGGCTTAGTTGCATAGGTGAATGGCCTTCGTCCGATAAACGGTTCTCATCGTTGCAATCATCTCCAAGATGTTCTGATTCTTAGAGCTATCTTCGTCGCTACTTCAAGAACTACTTATCCTGTTTCAGAACAGTGAGGTCTTATGGCTCCTTTGGATTATCCATGACCGTTTTGCGGTCTAGGTTTAGGGTTAGGCACTGGAACTTGTTTTGTTGAATATATAAGCTTCATGGGGTAACTTGCTCCTTGTAGTCCTGTGGCTTTATAATGTAACTTGTTCCTTGTAGCTTTACAGCTTTATGATGTAATTTGCTCCTTGTAGCTTTACGACTTTATGATGTAATTTGATCTTTGTAATCCTGCATAATTAATAAAATGATTTTGTGTATCCAGCTGTATGGCTTCCGCATTTTCCTCGTTGCATTTCCTTTTTGTTTTTTGTTTTTTTGTTTTTTTGTTTTTCTTTTTTGCATCATTCCGTACTTATTGCCTTTCGCTGCGTGTCGTTGTTGCTCTCGCTTGTATCTTTTGCTTTGGTATTTGGAGAGTTTATAACCTCACCCTATTCATTGCTTGTGCAGCCTTTTTACGGGACCTTTCTTCCTTGCTGGAGATTCTTCTTACTTAGAGTAGTCATAAGACTAAAACTCGCACTCCATTGGGGAGGGGTCAAGCTACATCAAATTAACCCGCCCCTTTTGGTTCCCCAATGAGGTAACTTCTTCGGGCTACCATTGGGGCAGTCTGCTCTCTTGCTATGATAGCAGTCGAGGTAAGTTCTTCGGGCCGCCTTGGAGGCCAAACCCGCTCTCTTCTGCTGGAGGGATAAGGTCATCTTTAGGCCAGCCTTTCCTTGTTGAGCCTTGCAGGGAGGTAAGTCGTTTGAGCAATTTATTACTGGACCCGCTTTCACTCGTTGACATCACAAGGAAATATAACATTTTGGGTTAGGCTAATGCTAGACCCACTCTTCACTCGTAGTGGAGGTCTGAGTAAGTTTTCAAGTTGTCGCAAGGGCCAATCTCGCTCTTTTCCACAGGGGGGATAAGGCCACCCTGGGCCGAAATTTCCCCTTCTATCCCTCGGGGAGGTAAGTTATTCTGACAGTTTGTTAGTGTACCCGCTCCCGCTAGTTGACACTTACGAGCAAAGTATTGTTTCTAATTTCGGGTAGCTGAGGACTAACCCACACTCCATTGCGGGAGGGACAAGGCAACCTCAAGGCCTACCTTTCCCTGTGGTGTCCCACGGGAAGGTAAGTTCGGACAACAATTGGCTGACCGCTCTTTACTGTAATAGGAGCCGGGATAAGTTCTTCGACCCGCCATGAAGGCGGGAGGGATAAGGAGATCTTTAGGCCATCCTTTCCTGGTTGAGTCCCGCAGGGAGGTAAGTTGTTTGGGCAGTCTGTTACTAGACCCACTCCCGCTCGTTGATGTCATAAGAAATGTAAGTGTTGGGTCAGGCTAGTGCTGATCCCACTCTTCATTGCAGCGGAGGTTTGGTTAATTTATTCGAGAGGGTCGTGAGGCCGATCCCGCTCTCCTCTACGAGAGGGATAAGACCACCCTTGGGCCGACCTTTCCTTATAGTGTCCCGTGTGGAGGTAATTTTGGACAGTTTGTGACTGGACCCGCACCCACCTGTTGACATCTAAAAGGAAGGTAAATTTTTATCTTTGTGCTGCCAAAGGCTGACCCGCACTCCATCGTGGGAGGGATAAGGCAACCCTTAAGCCTACATTTCCCTATGGTGCTATGCGAGGAGGTAATCTGTTAATGATCTTGTTGCCGTAGATTTTGCCAGCCGCACTTTTTAATGTTGGTGCCTTACAGATAATATGAAAGTGTGGAGCAGATGTTTTGCATTGTCCTGAAAAATCGCACTTTCATTAAATAAAAAGGAAAGTACAAGCTAGGTGAAGAGGTGTTACAAAATTAAGGGATACAAAATCCCGCTCTGGGGAGGTCTTCATCCTTCTTTTTCTTCAGAGTCGTGCACCACCCCTTCTCCCCTTGAAACTAGCAGGGCGAGTTGTAGACTGAGGCCTGTCACCGGGACTTTCTCTCGCTGCTTCTCTTGGAAGCCATTCTCCTTTTTTTCATAGGACTTGGCCTTGGTTGAGGCCTTCTCCTTCCTCACTACGCGCTCCACTTCCTTCCTCCGTAGCTTCGTCAATGCCCAGAGAGTGTCTTCCACGTTGATGAAGTTGTCAGCCTGGTTCATGAATTCCCACAATGTCGCAGGAATCCATTTGGCTAGCTCTACCATAAACTGGGAGCGCTGCCAGACCCCTCCCAAGAGCGTCGCCAAGGTTATTTTCTTGTCTTGGTCGTCGGTGGTCATGCGCTCTTTGTTGAACTGGGCTAAATAGGACTTCAGGCTTTCGTCCTTCATTTGTTTGATAGGGAGGAGGTATGCAGCTGGACATCACCTCCTCCGACTGGACATGAACTAGTTAGGAACAATCTGGCTAGCTCACAAAAACGTCCACTGATCCAGGTGCCAATGACCCGAACCATACACGTGCTGACCCTGGGAAGCTATACAGCGTCATATGAGCCCTGAAGGTTTCTAGGTGCTCAAGGAGGTCCCTTCCTCCATCATACATCTCCATAGCAAGGACTCTAAACTTTGGTGGCAAAGGAACCGCCATTATTTGTTCAGCATAGGGCAAACTCGTGCTTGTGAGTAACTAGTCTACTGTTGACGACGTAGCCACTTTCCTTGTTATTTCCTCATATTTCCCTTTGAGGCTGTAAAGCTCGTCCTGCATGTTTTTCTGCTCCTCGTCCTTGTTGAGTCCTACATGCAATCCTACGTGCTCTGTGTGGTTGGATCCTGCCCCGTCGTCTTGCTCCCTATTAGGTTTTTTGAGTTCCTCGTTCTCTTTGTGGAGTGTCTCCACTTCGCTAGTTAGTTTCATCACCCACTCCTCCATGGTTTTCAACCTTGCTTCCACGGCGTCTCCCATATCTCTCCTGAGTTGTTTAGAACGGGTTGTCGTAGGCATGAGAAGAACACGCAAGATCTATTACAATCTCACATATGGTGCCACTGTTAACATCGTGTTTCACACGCCTTTGGGCCAAACTCCAACAACTCAGGTATTCAAAAAGGGGCCCTACGCAAGGTAAAAAGGAGTACGGCTTTGAGAGTGCAGCCTCGGGGCCGGGTAACCTCTAATGCCAAAGTTAATAAATATTCTTGAAGTGTAGTAAATAAGTAAGAGAAAGCTTAGGGATCAGAGAGATATTCTTGTACCTGTGATCTGCTATTTATACTATAGGCCTGAAGAGCAAACAATACCTATTACCATGACGTCCGTGTCCCTCGTACTGTTCATTGTGTCAGAGTTTGTACTGTTTATCGTGTCAGAGTTTTTAAGTGCGGCGTATCTCTGCGACGACGTCATTAATGTGGCGTGGCTCTGAGACGACATTATTTAATGTGGCGTGTTGTCCGAGTAGTGAGCCATTAATATGGCGTGGTTATCCAACTTCCTTCTCTCAGTTTATCTCCCTTTTGGTCCATTCATGCCTTCTCTATCAGTAGATCAACGATTCCCCGTATATCATGCTTGTTATGTAGGCAAGCACTAGAGGACTGGACACTATTTGAGAGATCCTCAGATCGACGAGTCTCATCATTTGCAGCACCATTCTTCCTGCAGGTTATGTACAAAGGAGCCCCCTAGTGGACGAGTTAATGGCTTTCTGCTCCGGGCTAAGCTTAATTGGGCCTCTTGGGCCTTGAGGGGAAAATCCCCTTACACATTTGGTTTTGGTATAGTATTTTGCTTCTATACAAGTATTTTTAGATCAATGAATATTTTAAACAAGAGAAATACTTTAGCTACAAATGAATTATACAAAAGGAAATCCACAAATCGATGTGGTTTGTTGCAGTACATCAAATTATAAAGTTATTTTTAGTGTAAAGTAGATCTAATGGATCACGTGAAGGCATGTTAGTTTGTGAGTTTACTTTTTGTGTAATCTCTTTATGTCTGTAGCAGTTCTCTTTTGACAATATGTTCTACAACTTATTATATTAATGTATCCATGTCATACAATTGTAAACATCATATATATGTCAAAATGATGATCTTTGGCATGCTTTCCTGCAAATTTTTACCGTTGGGATAAGACTCAAAACCACTTCATGGCGATAACAGAATTAAGTAAGGACTTCTTATAAACAATGGCCATGAGCCCTAATTTTAAGGAATAACAATCCATTTCAAACTATGTAACCCATCCAAAGTTAACATATGGCAAACATCTATGACTCTAAAAATCTTATAAAAAGACATTCTGTAAGATGGAAAGACGATGGTGAAAAAATGAAAGTATTCTCACACACTCTCTTGAATATCTCAAGAGATGATCATATTGTCTATATTTGAATAGTGAAAGTGTTTAGGCGAGCTAGAGAAAGGGGGAGGGAGGAGTACTCAACATTAGCCTTGCTAATTACCTTACTGATTTCTATTCCCAATTCTTCAACTACGAGTACGATGTTCATTGTTAAGTTAATCGAACAAGTAACTGGATAATTTGAGATGAGTAATGATATATGTACAATCTTTTATATAATTATGTTTTAAAATAAAGATATTTATGCAAAAAGTATTGTATGTCTATCATTTTTCATTTTTTTTTTTTTGGATAATCCCGAAAAATCCGACCTCCTTGAATGAATGCTTACTACCACTGCATATATATACGCATATAGCAACAAAAATATTTGGTTATACAAAATTTTAATTTTTTTTCTAAACATCCTAAAATCTAAAAAAAAAAAATAGACTTTTTCATCTAATCATTATCGTAACATAAAAATTCAATACTTCTACAAACACTAAAACAAAAACTCTCTTAAAAAAATTATATTTAAGTAACTTTTTCAACTCTACTTATTCACTTTTACAAAATCCAATACACAATTATTTTTAGAAAAAAAAAATTAAAATTCTTCTCTTCTTTCCCAAATTCTAATGTAAAAAATAAAAAATTCAGAATTCTCAAATATTTTTAAAATTCTTCATAACCCAATATACCAGCATTTCTCCTTTCATAAACCTGGCTTTAAGTTTTAAGGCGCAAAGCAGGGAGCCTTATAACACACGTTACGCACAGCAAATTAAAATAGATAGGTCGAGTCGATTTTAAACAAGACTTGGTTGGCAGCATTGTCCTAGTACTTTTGATCCATGTACTGATATTGTACACCAGTATCTCTGTTATAGCTAGCAAGAATATAACAAGTATGCCACCTTTTACCCTGATACATTGCTTTACTACAAATACTCGTTTTAGGAAGAGGATCTATCTAGGCAAGATATTCACAAAGCTTCTTTCTACAGGCAAATCTACCATTATCATGTTGAATTTAAAAGGAACCTTTGGAAGATTTTAAGCGAGAGTGCTGTCCCTCTAACCTTGCTTCAAGTAGCTTAGCCATCAATGTATCCTCCTTCAAGCCCTGCGTCCATCTCAGAGTAGATTCACATTTTCCAGGATCTGGAGTTATTAATTTTGACACCCATTGTTGTGCTGGAGTTGCATTATCTGTTAATACAGACTGAACACAAGAATCTTCTCTGCAATTACTTTGACCTTCCAATGACAAGGAATGACTTCGAATCAAGTTATCAAGCACATGACTTGACTTCAGTCCACCGGTTCCAACTCGTCTGCTGCATCTTTCTTGTAGATCTTCCTGGGTAGCCTCACGCATTCCAGATTTCTCAAGATAGTTTATTACATCTTGCTTTTCTCCTCCCATCTCACCCTGTTGCCTCTCTGCTAACTGGCTCCTGCTACCATTACATGGCATGGCCTTCATCTTATGTTCTTCAAACTGACCGTGCAAACAAGATTTGTTACAGACTTCATTGATTTCCCATAATCCTACCTTTTTTCTAAGCGAACTTGATTTCAAAATCTCTTTGTGATGGCTCTCTGCAGCATTTTTATCCTTCTGTTTGGAGCTGATTTTGCTTCGTTTCCCACCAGTACTCTTGTTTAGTTCAAAGCAACATGAATCACCATTAGTAGAGGAGTTTTCATCAGCTGCACTTTGAGGTGCACTAACAGTCTCATTCAAAGGAAAGGATTCTCGTGAAAGCCGACACACATTTTTTAGCTCCTGGGGTGACAAGTTACCATTTTTCCTTGATTCAGTGGACTGTTTAGCTTGAAGAAAAGTTTCTATATCAAACCCTAACTTGTCCAGGATTGTATTCTTTTCTGCAAGATCATTTTGAGCTTCCACTAACTTCATTTGCATCCGTTCATCAAGCCATGCTTCTGAAATATGGAGAATTAACCTGTCAGTGTTTTCCCTACCAACCCCATCCTTGTCAGTCTGGTGCTTTAAAGACCGGAATTCTTGTTCATAATCTCTTATTCCTTTAGCAAACTCGTCACACAAGTTTTCCAAGAGAAGCCGTACATTTCTCTCTCTTTCAAGTTCTTTCAAAGCATTTGAAAAAGATGATTTCAATTCAGAAAGCTCTCGAGCTAGCTTCCAGTGCAGGCTTTCTGAGTGCTTTCTTAACTTCTTCTCATCTTCTAGCTCATACCTGATAGATCCAACTGCAGCTTTAATTTGATCTTGCTCCTTATTCTTCCTAACAAGCTTATCCACAGTAACTTGTTTCATCAGGTCACCCATTTCATGCCTATCTGATTGCTTCTCTTCTAGCAATTCTTTAATTCTAGCCTGAGAGTGATATAGTTCCATTTTCAATGCTTTTACCAACGATATATTGGATATTTTTTCTTCTTCAAGACTCCAGATCCGATTGAGCACCTTGAGTAACGTTGTGGATGTTTTAAGGCCGTTACTTGATTCAACCATTCTAGCCTTCAAGTCCAAAGAACTTGCGGGAGTGAAAGCAGGGCTATAACGTGCCACCTGTGAAAATAATAGGGTGAAATAGCCATTAAATTGAAGGATTGTTTCAAGGAGAAATTTAAAAGCCGGAGAGTAACAGCAGTGAAGTTAAAAAATCAAATTATCATAAGGAACTTAGGGGATATGACCTTTATTATGGCAGAAACTGCAATTTCATAAAGGAAACTTTTTTTATAAGTATACTTTCATAAAGGAAGTTAACAAGTCATCAGGTAATTTAGTCGCATCTCTTGTCACCGATTCATGATAATTAATCAAAGATTCAAACATATGCCAGTCATGCCTTTCATCAGCATCTTACATTTAAGAAGCTGTTAAAATAAGGTCTCTGTCATAATTCTCAAGCATTAGAGGAAATGATTAATATGAGTCTTGATGGTATCGGAAGAGGCAATTATAACATAAACCTGAAAGGTAGCGGGTGTAAGTTCTTCACTTGTTCCATTGACAAACATTACTTGATCATATAAAATTTAATTCTCATGGTCCTTTTTTTAGTAATAAAAATTTTGTTAAAACTCTCAAAATGTGTACTCCAAGTACACGGGTTGTATGCAAGAAAAATACCTATTTAGAAAAAAGAAAGCATCCAGAAAAAACATGCAAATTCAGCCCACTAAAGTCTATTGTAGTAGTCCAAAGGAGTAGAGCGTTGGAAAGGAAAGTCTTGAGCTTCTCATGGTCCCGATACAATGCATTTTGTGTCTCAAGCGGGAAGCTCTGTGCTTAGTTGTAGGCTCAACATTTTTCAAAATTCTGCTGTTACACATTAATATTTATACCTTCCCATGGCAAGATTTTTCATATAATTTCTCCTACATTTTTATTTAGCAAATTGGTGATAAAGGCAGGCTATCTCATATACATCACAATAATAATTGAAGAAAAAAAAAAATGCAAGGAAAAGGAAGAAAAGACTCAAACGATAGAATTATGGATGGCTAGGCTACATTCTTACCTCCAACGAGCTACCATAACTTGCAGGAGATAAAGGCTGCAGGGCACAATGGTTCCTTTGAAGTGATCGATGCTGTCGTACAGGTGAAGCTGCAACATGCCTCCTCAACTGACTTGCACTTGCTGGCTGCAAAGGGTAAAAATCAGTATTTAGATTAAAAAAATCTTCAAAAAAGAGGAAGAAAAAAAGGAAATGACAGAAGGTGTACAGTTATAATTAGATCACAACTCTATCCCACCAAGTGCTCACTAATTCCATCCATGTTGCTGCCACATTTAAACCATGCAAATGCTCTCTATTCCTAGTAACATGTAAACCTTTCGCATGCATTTCTTCTTCGGTAGAAGCAATTTCAAATTTCTGCTTCCGGAACTATTGATACTATAAACCCAGGAAGCAAGATATCAACAAGAAGAAAAATGCTCAAAGAATGATGCAAGGTAGGAAAACAGCAAGGAAATTTCCTAAAGAAAATTAAATGGACTGGAAAGAAGGTTACTGAAAGGGTGACTCCATCTCCATTTTAAAGATATCATTTGAATGTCCTTTGGATGGATCTAAAGTGATAAATTGATAATAGTCTGAACAACTAGCAACGATGTGATGGGTGTGGTGAAATCCTTCTATCTCAAGGGAATGCATCAAGACAGGGCCCAAGCAGAGCCCGCTTAGTATTTAGTACAAAAGACATGAATCCAAAGAAGCAATATTTCAGCCGAAACCGAATTCTCCAAATGTACATGAGATATTACCAAGCCAGTGATATCCCACAATGCTGAAAACTTAAACCACAGAGAAAAATTATTTGGGCTGGGAAAACATTTCTGAATGAAAAACAGAAACTAAACGAAATCAAGAACACAGGATAACCAGGTAAGTTCACCTCCCAGAAAAACACCAAAAATAAAAACCCCCAAATAACTAGCTAAACTTCAAAAGGAAAAGCACATTGGCATTCAGCAACCAGAAAAGGAGAAAGGCAGAGTAAGGCTGGTAAAGTTGTACCGAGTAAGGGGGGCTATCAGGAGGGTCAACCAAGTGTTGGGAAACCTCAAACCCCTTGTGCCTGTGGTAGCGGTGACGAGGCCTAGCAACACCCTTACTCAGTTTAGCAGGCCTGAGTGGGACGTGTTGATGGGGCTGTATCTCCCAGTCCCAGAGGTTTGCGCCGAGCTTTCTGGCTGAGACTGATGCAGTGTTGTTGGGAATGGTGAGGAATTCTTGCATGTTAGTAGTACAGGTGTCATCATTCTCGTGAGATGAAAGCTCAAGCCTCCATGTGGGTGGTGGAGTACAAGGGCCTCCTCTTTTCCCTACCAACATACGGCGTTTCAACTTTTTCACCATCAATCCCTGCTTTTTGGCTTCTCTCTCCATACCTTTTTCTTTGCCTTCCATCTTAGCTTTCTTCCCCCCAGTATTCTCTCTCGCAATTCAATTTTTATTCTGTGCGTGCTTCACTGTTTTACCCATGTTTCACTTCTTTTTTTTTCCAAATCAAATGCATATCAGTACTTCCGACCGTTCTGCTTCACAGCTAGCTTTTTTATTTTTCTTTGTTTCTCCAGTAAACTCAATTTACCCCTACAACTCTAGGCACATCAGACGGGGCTCGGCAGCCACTCAAGCATATTGTTGACAACTTTGTACCTTACGGGATATAAAAATGTTTTTATTTCATCTATTATTATAATTTTTAAATTTTTATATAAAATATAATAAAATTTTAAAATTTATTAAATTTTAAAATAAAAATAATATTATAATAATATTTTATTCAATTTTCATCTAAAATTATATAATCATCAACCTTAATTTCTAACATATCCCTTCCCTTTTTTTCGTTTTCTTTGTAAAGCAATTTTTTTATATATGATAAAATATTACAGAATACATAAGTAAAAGTGGCTAAACATCCCATTAAACATTAAAATTTAAATGTTCTGTTACAGCCAATACAATATATAGAAAAATAAATAAAAATAAATCTAGGACTAATAAATTGGTCATTACCTATTCTCATTATTCTTAGAAAAACTAAGGGCCCATTTGAATAGTTAGATATGTTTGATAATATAATTGTTATTAAGTATTTCATTCTTAAGCATTACTCAAGCATAAAATATTTTAAATTTTAAATTTTTAAATTTTTAAATTTTTCATATAATCATTATCTAATTATTACAATTTTTTCAAAATATCAAATAAACATAAAAAATAATACTAGTTTTCAAATTTTAAAACAAAAATTATATTAAAAGATTATATTCAAATAATTTTTTTAACTTTATAACATTTTTATTCAACTTTTTCTACTTCATTTTTCAAAACTCAATAAAATATCTTAATTAAAACTATTTAACTATTATTCACAGATATAATACTAAGATATTCTAAATATCCAAGCGGCCCTTATATTTTCTTTATCAAAATTGATACTCTTCGTTCGAACCCATGGATTGCATATTCTATTGAGTTCGAAAGAAAAACCCTAAGTTTCTTTTTTGTCAATTATTTCTATTGTTTCACACGATTTTTTTATTATGCAATGGAGGATTTGAGAAGAGACAATGGAGTAACTGATTTGGACAACAATATTTGATGCGTTTGGGTGACAATCCAATTTTCTAATTTGGGGGTGTTAGGGTTGCTACTTTTTTATTTCGATTGTGATAAGTTATGATTTTGTTGCGAGAAAAGGTAATTTGGTTGCTGGAAATGGTGAGGTTCTGTTAGTTGGAACTCGATGGCAAGGATTTAGGGACTTATCTTCTTCGCATGCATTTGCTTGGAAAAAAATGATGAAAACACGATACTTTTTACAAAATATTTTATAATTATATTTTAAAATGATGGGTATTATTATAAAATACCATATAAAAGTAATATCACTTTATAAAAATATCTTCATTTTACATTATGTATTGTGAAAAATATTGTGTATATCATTACTCTTTTAATGTTTATTAAAAAAATTAAATACGTGGCTAACTCACGTCATCCGTTTGAGGTGTGGGGCCTTCGTATAGCAAAAATATTCTAACATTTTTTAATGTCGCAAATTTATACCAAACATCATGTGCTAGTTGGGGAGTACTACATTGTGAGACCGTATTTAGTCAAAAGTTTTTTAAAGAGATTTTATATTTACAATATTCTTAAGAGTAGTGCTACTCAACCGTTTAGAGTAGCCCGCTCCAAGTGGCCTTTAAGCTAAATTACCTTTTCATTTTTTTCAATTTTTTATTAATATTTTTTTAGTATTTTAAAACACTTTAAAAAATATAAAAAATATATCAATACACTAATAGTCACTTTCTCAACTATTAAGTAATGAAAAAAAATTTAAAAAAATAAAATACATGAAGTATAAAAATGAAAGAACAAATTGATTGGACAAAACATCATATTAAGGTAGAGTTAGGCTACTCTGCTGCTAGGGGTGTAAATTTAAACCGGAAAACCAGCCCGGACCGGACTGAACCGAACCGGTTGGTCTGGTTTTGAACTGGTCTAGTCCGGAACCGGTTCCTATATTATGAAAACCGGTTGGATCCGGTTCAGTTTCGATTCCGTAGTTTCCGAACCGGACCGGTTTTAAAATATATATATAAATTAATTTTATATATTATACAAAATATTTATATGTATAAGTTTTATATATAATATATAATTATATATCACATATGAAATAGTTTCATATTATAATTTATAAATTATAACATAAAATATTAATCTTAAATATGAGCATTTGTAATTTGTTTGATTATATGTTATTAATATTATTATATATAAGATAAAATTATTATAATTTATAAAATAAAAGTTTAATCTAAAGATAAAAATTTAATTGATCATATGCTTTAAACATAATATATATATTAAATTATTAATAACATTTTATCATAAGAAGTAATACTTTATTATATTTTTTTTACATTTAAAAAAAATCGAAAAATCGGACCGAATCGGTTACACCCCTATCTACTGCCCAAAGTAGTCCGCTTGGTCTTACCACATAGCATTTTTTGAGTTTTTATTTTTTTTCATTTTTTTTTTTTTTTTACATTTTTTAATATTTTTAAATATTTTTAAAAAATAAAAAAATATATCAATATTTTTAAAATTACTTCTTTTATTTAAGTTAAAAAAAAATACGGAGCGGTCACACCGAACGGTATACGTGGGACGGCAGAGTAGACTTTTTCTTTTAAGGCATCATACGAATTATGCAAAGCGAAAGATACACAGCTAGACTGATAGACCGTACGTGTATTAGACAGTTCATTTTTTTCATTGCTTTTGATCATTAACAAACACGTGCATCGATCGCACAAATATAATAGTTTTTTCTTAACAAAATGAGATCTTACAACACTTAAAGATATGCATATTTATACTCAATGATTATTACTTATATATAGTATATAATATAGAGCTCACAAAAAAAGTACAGATCGATCGACACTATTAAGATTTGCATGAGATATTGCATTATTGTACTACTCTTTCTACATACATATATATATAAATATGTATGCTATGCTTGAGTACTGTGCGTCCTTAATTTTGAGATATAGGGAAGGTTGAAAGGTTAAGAAGCTAGCTTTTGACCATGCATGCATGCGCGTGGATGCATGGCACGACGCATGCTGCTTGAAATGCACCCCGACCGACGACGGTACGGAGTGCTGCAAGTGGGGTGGGAGGGGGAGAGATTAAAGAGTACATGAGTAGTGGTCGTGCGGTTTGAGCCACTTTTGGTGCATTGGGTATGTTTAATTTGATGATCCAAATGAGCTGAAACCTAAAATCGTATATAGAAAGAAAGAAAACTTGGGATAGATTGATGATGCCGGTGGTCCTGCGTACAAAGATAGATCTGTCAGAAGCATGCAGGCTACACTTTTGTGATGCATCATATCAGCACATCAACGTGGGGACTTCTTTGTCTTTGTGTCATTCTTCAATTCCGAACTACGTAGGAAATAAAGGAAGGACCATCGATCATGCGCAGAATCAGTACAAGTACTGGACCACTTGCATGTGTGGTGGGTTAGGCTTTCTTCCTTCCAAGATTGTGGTCCAAAAGTCTTTGCTTTTTCTGTTCTGTTTGCAAAACACAATCATTAGTGTTTTAAAGTTCCCAACCAACATCTCTTTTTGTACGAAGTAAAGCTAGAGATAATTGATCTTAATCAGGATGATCACTTCAGAATATATATGCATGATCTTGATCCCCACACGTTCTCATCTGCCTATACTTGACAACATGCAGTCCAATATCGATTGTGATGATGCAGCGGGAGTGGTCGATGATGGGAACAGTTCAAGGTTTTCCATGAGAGACATGCAACGTGAAAAGGATAAGAAACAAACACCATTTATGTTGTAGCCCCCGCAATATTGATCCATTACAGGAAAAACAGCTTTCTTTCAAACTGAACCAGTTTCGTTAGTAAGCTTTAGGCCGTACGTACATGGCCCGGGCGAGGGTGCATGTAGGCTGCAACAAGCAGTACTACTTGCTGCAGCCTTGAGACTCCATGCATGCATGCTTATTTGATCGATATATGGAGAATCTACAGACTTTTTCTCTTTTTGTTGTCGTTAAATATCCCATGGCTAGACTCGTATGTACGTGTCAGACCTCAAGCCAAAAAATTGCAACAGCTTTGATTATGAAGAACATTTATTTGGGGAAGAAATTTCTTCTATCTGCAACTCAAGAACATCTAATAATTATTAATTGTTATTCAAAACTTGGTTTCATGATGGATGCATGCCCTCATTCATTTTGACTGACCATCATCAGTTAATGATCAGGACAACTTTTTCAAACAAAGAAAGCCAAAAAGTTATTGTGACAGATCGAGGAAGGCAAATGTTAGATGTGCATTAACTTTTGTGGGGCCGGGCAATTAAGTAGACAACAGAAGACTGATCATAGGTTTTTTCTGGCAATGCAAACTACCAGCTAGCTTATTAAAGAAAATAATAAAAATGCATTATATTTCACAGCTTACCTTTAGGTAATTTTTTGGAAAAAAAAGAAAAGAAAAACAAACTACTTTGTCTACCAATCTAGCTCTATTTGACTGGTCGGAAAGAAAAGAAAAATTCTTAATAATTAAGAAAGTGATTTTAAGTGTATTGATATATTTTTTTATTTTTTAAAAATATTTAAATATATTAAAAAAATCTGAATAAAAAAGTTACAAAGAAAATTATAAAAGCAAGTAACGGTCAAAGTGAACGGGTTACTCTGGGCGGCAAAATAGTCTGACTCAATTTTTTGAGCACTCTACTATTGATCAAAATAATTATTTTATATTAAAAAAATACGCAATAAATCAAATTAATAGTGTAATTTAACAATTTTTTCCTTTTTTTTTTTTTTTTTTATAGTTTGCAAATTTCTTTTTATAGTGGGCCGTCTTAGTAAGAAGTTACCATGTATGACTGGCCCAAACTAGGTTTTGTCCAATTGGTAGTTAATGGCCCAGACAAAAACGAGAACTATAATTTATGTAAGTGGCCCATAAAACTAAAATTGAGGGAGCCTGGAAGGTTGAGATGAATTTTTATTTTTATTCAAATAATTTTTTGACTTGTGAAATTTAGGTTAGGGGTGGCAATATGTGATACGACCTGTTAACCCAACACGAACACGAAACGATAAAAGCGGATTATGGTTTAGTCTTAACGAGTTCGGGTTAAAACAGGTTGACCCGTTAAGACACGATAGCTTAACGGGTCACTAACGGGTCAACCCGTTATGACCCATTAAGAAATTTAAAATTACCCTTATACCCTTTACCCTTATAACCTAAAGGCTATAACTAAAAGTATAAAAACTAATTTAAAAAAAAAAACCCTAACTCAATCAGCCGCCCCCCCCCCCTTGTTTCGTGCTTTCGTTCGTCGTTCCCCCCCTATTTCGTGCTTTCGTTCGTCGTTCCTTCCTTCTTCAAAAACTCGATCCGAAGTTCGAACTCCTCGGCTCCTCGCGACGACCACGCCGCCCTCCAGGCTCGCCGCTCCACTCATCTTCAAGGTGACGTCGCGTCGCCTCCACTCCAGTGTGCTTCAGTCTTCACGCCTCACGGTGACGCCGCCCCCCTCTAGTTTCACGGTGACGCCGAGTCGCCCACAAAGATTTAAACCACGGATTCGCACTTGCCGCCGCCAACGCCCCGTCGCCCACGCCGCGCCTTCCACTGTAAGAAAATTTGATTTTGGGATTGTTAAATGTGTTGTACAGTTGTTGTATAATTTTTCTCGGCATCCAAACAGGATAACCCATAAGTTGTAACACCCATGGATTCCCGATTTAGTTGTTTATGCTTCTTCACGTGTGGCTAGAGTAAAATCGTAATGTTCTGTATGCTTCTTCAAATTAAGCGCAAGGTTTAGTCTTCTGTATGTAATTGTATTTGGGATTAAGCGCAGGTCATGAATAATTAAGCGTACAATCACTGCTGCTTTGTATCTTTCACTTGAATAATTAAGCGTAGGTCATGAGTTTTCCTCTGTGTATTAGCCTTTTCTCTCCTTTTTAATTCTTTGGTTTGAAAAGTGTCGGTAAATGTGCATTACAAACTGACCGGTTTAATTTGAAAGTGCCAAAGATCTTGAAACAATTGAAAAAAAAAACCAAGTCATAAGTAAATAGAAAATAAAAAAGATTTGAGTTATCATGAGTTGGTCATGATGAGCAGTCAATATAACCAGTCATCAGGAGATAAACTAGCTAGTAATCCTGTTTTGAACATCGAAGATTGATTGTATTAGCATCTTTCAGCTTTGTTGTGGTTTGTTGAGATGGCGGAGAATTCTCCCTAACAAGAATAAATTATTAAATTTGGATCCAAGAAGAGATGATTATATATTGCTACATGAATAGATGGCGGGGAAAATTTAATAAATTTGGTGTGTATGTGACATATGTCATCCCAAAGTGGAGAAAAATAAAACAAGAAAAAAAAAATTAAAATACAAAAATTATTGAAGGTAAGTCATGCTTTACTATTGTCATTAACTCAACTAAAACTCCAATAAATTCAGTTAAAGAGTTCATTTATTTTATTTTACCCAAAGTCTCTTGAAATGTAATCTACACGATTGTATCACGAGTCTATCTTTCTCCTACTCAATCGGGCATATTCTAGATGATCTTAATCAAGAATTCTAGAAGATATATATATATATATCAATCTCGTAATAAATTTTGTAATTAATTATAAAATCGGGCATATAATCTACACGATTGCTGCTTTCGTTTTTTACGCGTAAATTGGTCTCCTACAATTAATGTCATACTCTTACATTTGTTCTTGTTGTTTGTTGTCAGATGAGTTCGGCAGCAAGTGAAAATGATGAGATGATTGATTTGGACCCGTTGGACTCAGAAAGTATTCAAAATGAGGAAGTTAAAACAAAAAGAAGGAAACGGTCAAACGTGTGGGTTTTTTTTGAAATGGTTCCTGGTTCTGAGAACAATGATGGCAAACCACGAGCCAAGTGTAAGATGTGTGGAGTTATTTATATGGCAGCAAGCAAATATGAAACCGGCAATATGAGGCGTCACATTGAGACATGCCCTAGGAGAAGTTCACGAGATATTGGTCAAATGATATTATCACAAAATAGTGAAAATATTTCGGTAAGCACTCATAAATTTGACACTGAACAATATAGAGAAATTTTGGTATCTGCTATTGTGAAGCATGAATTGCCTTTTCGGTTTGTTGAATATTCGGAGGTGAGATCTTTATTACAATATTTACATCCAGATGTTCCAATTATTTCTACGAATACTGCCAATGCTGATTTGGTTAAGATGTATCATCGAGAAAAAAAAAAGGATTAAATGCATGTTAAATGATTCTCCTGGTAGAATTAGTCTAACATCTGACTTATGGACTTCTATAACCACTGATGGTTATATGTGCATTACAGCACATTTTCTGGATAAGAATTGGGTTCTGCAGAAAAGAGTTTTGAACTTTTCTTTTATGCCACCACCACATAATGGTATATATTTGTCTAAAAAAATTTATAATTTACTATGTGAGTGGAGAATTTAACACAAGATTTTTTCATTGACTTTAGACAATGCTTCTTCTAATGATGTTTCAGTAGAGTTGTTAAAAATTCAATTGAACATTAAGAAAGCTCTTCTTTGTGATGGTGAGTTCTTTCATCTTCGTTGTTGTGCTCATATTCTGAATTTGGTAGTACAAGATGGATTAAAAGAGATTGATGTTGCTATCCAAAAAGTTCGTGAAAGTATCAAGTATGTCAAAGGATCACAAACAAGGAAAGCAAAATTTATGGATTCAACAAATCAAATATCTTTGGATAGTAAGAAAGGGTTGAGACAGGAAGTCCCCACTAGATGGAATTCTACTTATCTTATGATTGAGAGTAATCTTTTCTATCGCCGTGCCTTTACTCATTTGGAGTTGACTGATTCCAATTTTAAGCATTGTCCATCAATATCTGAGTGGGAAATAGTACAGAAGATTAACGATTTATTGAGAGTTTTTTATAGAGACACCTGTAATTTTTCTGGGATTAAATACCTTACAGCCAATCTCTACTTTCCATCAGTGTTTTCGATTTATTTTACATTAAAGAGGCACTCTGAGGGTGAAGATGACTACATGAAGAGAATGTGTTGTAAAATGCTTGCTAAGTTTGAAAAATATTGGTCCGAGTTCAATGTGTTGTTGGCTATAACAGTTATATTAGATCCTCGATACAAGTTTCATTTTGTTGATTTTTCTTATACAAAGCTTTATGGAGAATGTTCTATAGAGTATATGAATGTTCGGAGCAAAATGTCATCTATTTTCATGGAATATGGTTCTTCTAGTGCTCCTACAATGATATGTTCTACCACGACTTCTGATAGTACTGTTATTAGAGAGGAAAGTCAGTCTTCATATGATAATTTTTTATTGGAGGTAATATGAAATAATATTTTTTGTTTAATGATTATATATTATATTGTTGTTTCATATCACATATTGGCTTGAAAATATTTTTATTTGTTTTTTGTATACAGGAATTTGATACATTTAGACCTGATGAACTTTCTGGCTATATGAAAAAAAGTCAATTGGATCTTTACTTGGATGAACCTAGGGCAGAAAGAAAATATCAATGTGTTGTTGGATATAGCAGTTATATTGGATCCTCGATACAAGCTTCATTTTGTTGATTTTTCTTATACAAAGCTTTATGGAGAATGTTCTATAGAGTATATGAATGTTCGGAGCAAAATGTCATCTCTTTTCATGGAATATGGTTCCTTTAGTGCTCCTACAATGACATGTTCTACTACGACTTCTGATAGCACTGTTATTAGAGAGGAAATTCAGTCTTCATATGATAATTTTTTATTGGAGGTAATATCAAATAATATTTTTTGTTTAATGATTATATATTATATTGTTGTTTCATATCACATATTGGCTTGAAAATATTTTTATTTGTTTTTTGTATACAGGAATTTGATACATTTAGACTTGATGAACTTTCTGGCTATATGAAAAAAAGTCAATTGGATCTTTACTTGGATGAACCTAAGGCAGAAAGAAATGCAAAGATTGATATTCTTTCCTTTTGGAAAGGAAATGAATTTCGTTATCCTGATCTTGCTCGTATGGCTCGTGACATTTTGAGTGTTTCAGTTTCTACAGTTGTATCTGAATCTACTTTTAGTGTTGGTGGGCGTATCATTAATCAGTTTAGAAGTGCACTAAAAACAGATATTGTTGAAGCATTAGTTTGCACTAGAGATTGGTTATATGATGAGGAGCAATGTAATATTATAGTATTTTATTAAATAAATGACTGTAATTTTTCAATAATATAAAACTTTACTGATGTCTTTTTTTTAATAGAAATACAAGAAGAAGTTAAATTGGACGAGTTAACTGAAGATGTAATGGAGTTGGAGAACAACAAGGGCAAGGGCTTGGAGGACGCTCCACCTCATTCTTCAACTTCTAGATTTGTTTAGATTTGTGTTTTTAATTTTTATTATATTTGGGATTGTAATATTAATATATTTACTATGTGTGTTTTGTTTATTATATTTGAGATGTAATTTTAATATATTGTTACAATGTATGTGAATATTTGTTTGGATTGTAATTTTAGACTTGTAGTTTTTTTTTTTAGATATTATTTATATTTATAATTTATAATGGGATAAAACGGGTCGTGTCGGGTCGTGTCATATCGTGTAAGTTCAATCCATTAATGTAAACTGGTTGAAACGGGTCGGATCGTGTCGTGTCAATTTATTTCCTAATGTGTCATAACGGGTCGTGTCGTGTCAACCCGTTATCAAACCGTGTCGTGTTCGTGTTTAGAATTTCGACACAAAACCCTTAACGGGTCGTGTTCGTGTTGACCCATTAATTGTAATGTATATACTCTGACAAGACACGAACACGACCCGTTAACACAATTTGACACCCCTAATTTAGGTTAAGAATTTAGTCCTTGAACCAGAAGGAAAAGTCCAAGTCACGTCTACGTCTCTTAATCAACTTTATAATTACTGCTGGTAAGTAATCAGTTGGGGACTCGATTCTCGACACTTAATACACCTTTATTATACTCATCACAAATGATAGAATTTGTAGGAAACATATTTCAGCTCCACCTAAATAGAGGTCTGACCTCCTGTACTTCTAGTCCTTCACATGGTGTTTGCAATACATTGAAATACAAAGCAATCAATATTATTAAGAAAACATCAATTCAGGGTCAAAATTACACCAAGTTTATCTGTCCATACCCATCAATATTATTCAGCAAACATCGATTTAAGTTTCTACCCAAAGAATTCTGCATTCACAGTGATAGTAACATGTGAGCTTTTTAATATAAGAATCCTACATTCATAATGATAGTCTGATATTCAATATTGAGAATTTTACAGCTATTTAGAATGTTTATTGCTTAACAAGTGGAACTAAATAGTGTGAAGCCTGACCAATAGTAATACTTGTATAAATTTGTTAGATGACATGGTTGTAATAAGTGTAACTTGTGAGGATATAATCGTCAAGTGTATATAGTATATATGTTGTTGTACATCAATGAATGAAAATAAGAAGAATTGTTCCCCTCCATAAACATGCACAAGGTATCAGAGCTAACGGTTGTCAGATGATGGTAAGTGGTGGACAGTGGTTCACGCCGAAATCGAGCTCACTGTGGTCTGAACTCGTTGGAGTGTTTTCCGGTGTCGTATCTAACTTTTGTCACCGGATCTAAGCCTACCAATGTTTGCAGCTACCGGATTCGAGTTTATCGACGTCCCCATAGGGGTTTGAAGTGGCTTCTCCTCCGTCGTCGATGGCCCCATAGGTGTTTGAAGTGTTTCCGGCGAGTTTTCAATGTCTTCTCCGATATTGGACATTAGGGGTGAGTTCCCCATCGTCGTCTGTGCATATTGGTGTGTTCCCCGTCGTCAGAGACCGTCGAAGGTGCCACCTGTCGCCAGCAAGCAGCGAAGAAAAATAGTGTTTGGTTGCAGGGATAACCAATCCCATCC
Source organism: Juglans regia (assembly GCF_001411555.2). Taxonomy (NCBI): domain Eukaryota; kingdom Viridiplantae; phylum Streptophyta; class Magnoliopsida; order Fagales; family Juglandaceae; genus Juglans; species Juglans regia. The sequence continues at coordinate 5,818,135 of NC_049912.1, read as the reverse complement.
TCAAGTGCAGATAACCCTAACCAGGAGTAAGATCTTGTCCCTAATCTGGAATAACACCTGTTTGGTAACGAAGATAAGGTAATTCTCATACCACTTATTCTCGTTTAGGATAACCTAATCCAGTTTTGAGTTTAAGTTGAAATCGGTTTTGGCCAATATCCGATACCGGCCGATACAGACCTGATTCTGTCCAATACATGCCGAAACATACCCGATACTGACAGGTTCCTAGCCGACATGGAACAATTCTGGTCGAAACAATTCAATTCAGAACCGATATAGGCCGATACAATGTAATTCTGACCAAAACAGGACCAAAATGTTGTTTTTCGTGTACTTGGGCTAAGTTTCTACATTTTCAAAGTTTGTTTCTTAGATTCTCTAGTTGAATTGTGGTTTTTCTCATATATTGTGTGGAGTTTCAATCTCTAAGTTCAGTTGTGATATTTTTCTGCATCAATGACAACTAAAATTGAGTTACAGTTACATGATGCAGTTGCCTCCTATGTTGCTCTTGGTGCATGTGGAGGCCGAGGTGATAGAGGCTCACGTGGGGGATGTGATGCCAAAAGTTATCGCACTCGAGGTCAAGAATCTCGTAAGTGCACTCATTGTGGTCGCATTAACCACTCGGTGAACTATTGTTGGGATCTAAATGGTAGACCATCTAGATTCGCTAATCAAGTCATTTGCCAAGATATGATTAGTATATCAAAGTATGAGTATGATAAGCTTTTGGGTCGCACACGGGTTTCATCTTTCACAACTACTCTTGCCCAATCAGGTACAATGTCTGCATGTCTTACCTCATCCACTCAAGCTCCACTGATCATTGATTTAGGAGCTAATGAACATCTAACTGGTTTGTCATCTGTCTTATCTAAGTTGGATATTGTGACATCTTCAAAAAGTGTTACTTTTGCTAATGGTTCTCTTGCTTAAGTTACAGGCATTATAACTACTAAGCTCACTGACTCTATATCCTTGTAATCTGTTCTATATGCTCATAGTTGTCTCTTTAGGTTGTTGTCCATTAGTAAGATTACTCAAAGTCTTCAATGTTCAGTGACCTTTTATCTCTCTTCATGTGTCTTTCAGGATCTCAAGACGGGAAACAAGATTGGTACAGAGCATGAAGCTGGTGGTCTGTATAATCTTGATGTTAAACAGTCACCCACTTGAGCTCTTACATCCTCGTCATCATCTGCTTATGAATGGCACTGTCAGCTTGGTCACCCCTCTCTTTCCCTTTTAAAGCATCAGGTTAGGAATCTAGTAAATGTGTCTCCATTTTCTTGTGAAGCATGTCAAATTAGTAAACATCATCACGTGTCTTTTGCACCTCGGATTGATAAACGAGCATCGAGTCCTTTTGAATTGGTTCACTCTTATATATGGGGACCAATCAACATTGAATCAAACAGGTTTCAATATTTTGTCACATTTATTGATGAATACTCTCGTGTGACATGGGTGTTTCTGATGAAGGCAATATCTGAACTTCTTTCCATATTCAAAGTGTTTTGGAAAGAAATTAAAACTCAATTTAACAAAAGGGTTCAAGTTTTGCGTTCTGATAATGCTAGAGAATATCAATCTAGTGACTTTGCTACTTACTTAAGTAACAAAGGAATTGTTCATCAACTTCCATGTTCTTATGCACCCCAATAGAATGGGGTAGCTGAACGCAAAAATCATCATTTGTTAGATGTAACCCGAGCACTTTTACAGCACATGCATGTTCCTAAACAATTTTGGAGTGATGGTGTTCTTACTGCTTGTCATCTTATTAATCATATGTCTGCATCAGTTCTCGATGGTTCATCTCCTTTCTCCATCTTATTTCCTTCATCACCACCATTTACCCTTCCTCCAAAAATATTTTGGTGTGTGTGCTATGTTCATAACCTTAGCCCAGGTTTTGATAAGCTTGATTCACATTCTACTAAATGTTTTTTTGTTGGTTATTCTCCAACTAAAAAAAATAGTTTTTCACTTGCAGATCGGCTGGAGGGACATCAAAACCCATGTTAACAAATACCAAATTACCATAGAAAATAAATAAAATACCTAAAACTCAAGGACAGACCAGAGCACTTCAAAAACAATTTAAACAAAAAAAAAAATCTATCCAAATCTATCTATTCTACATTTTTTAAGCAAGAAGGGCAACAATTATAACATCAAGGGAATGAGTTAACAAATTGAATTACTGAATAATACTCGCTTTCAAGGCATACTGGCAAATCCTGAGTGAAAAATGACTACATAACTATTGGTGATCATGCATGAAGCATATATAGTCTTATTCACATACTAGAAGTTGCAGTAAGTTGTATGCATAATACACAAATGGGAACTAAAGTTACAGCTATTACGGCCTAAAACCAAAGAGTAAGTCCTAATCCCAACCAAAAAAAAGGCCTCATCCGCAGTCTAAAACTCAACTTCAAGTTATCAAAGAAAAAATAAATTTAATTAACCAAAACAAAGCAAAACACACAGACAGAGAGAGAGAGAGAGAGAGAGCATAAAAGAACACAAAGAACCAGCATGAGCCAACAATAGGTTTGAAGCCCCTAACCAAACATCGACATCAACAACCTTAACCAACTTCCAAGCTAGAAATCAATGAAACAACAAGAAGCCATTAATCGATACAAAGCAAAAGAAGAAGCATAAAGCCAAAACAAACTCGCCGAGAGAAATAGAAAATAGAAACCCCAATGTCGTTGGTTGAGATGCAACAGTTAGGGCTTTGGAGGAAATAGAAAAGAACATCTTTGTGTGTGTGTGTGTGTGTGTGTGTGAGAGAGAGAGAGAGAGAGAGAGAGAGAGATGAGGATTGAGAGACTCACCGGCTTCCCTCAGTGGCATGGCAGTGGTAAGGGCCAAAAGAAAACTCAAAAGAATGGAGAGAGAGTATTGGGCTGGGGAAAAAGGAAGAAGGGGGAAAAGGCCACCTTTTTATATCATAACTATTTGCGGCGATTCTTTGTTGCCGTAAAAGCAATAGTGTTGTGATTTATGCCCCTTTTCCAGCTGATTTATTTGCGGCGACAAAAATTGCCGCAAAAACCTTATTTGTGGTGACTTTCTCACTCGCCGCATCGAAAATGCGGCTACAGTTAAAAAACGTCTTTTTACGACCAAATCTTACTCGCCAAAAAAGATTTTGGCCGCCACAATCCCTTTTTCTTGTAGCATGAGGCATTAAAACTGACTCAAAGAGGATAGCGAGCGCACTTAATTTATTATATATGTATGTTAAACAACATGCACAATGGTCGCATTTGGGAGTTCGAGGAATATCACACGGCTTAAAGAATTTGGCAAGCACTGAAATATAGGGAGACTTGAAAACTACTTACAGTAAAAAATAGGGTCCGAAATAGAATATTGCATCCAGTTTATTTCAGTCACTTTGAAATCCACTGGTGAGAGCTCTTCATCTGGTACCGCCATCTACTGTCCTGTTCAAAAATGCTATATGGGTCAGCATTAAAAAACGTAGATGATGGTATTTATGTAGCTTAATAGACAAAACGATTGGTTCTACACTTTACACCAAGACTTAACAGAGGGCAATATGCCAATAACCTATACAAAAAAAAAAAAAAATCAAAGGTTTGAATCATTTTAGCCATTTTTTTTGTTTTTAGATAAGAGGACACTACTCTAATTTTATTGATATATTCGCAGTTGTGGTGGATTAATATATAGTGTGATTACAAGAAGCTTGAGGGTACAAAAATTCAAAGCCAAGCTCAACAAAATCTAAACATAACCGCAAACAGATAGCCATGCAAAACTATAAAACAACAAAAAACTGCTATCCCAGAAGAACTACAAACAGCGACCACACGGCCCTGCAAAACTACAAACAAACAAACTCTATACAAAGAAGCTAAAGCAGAATAACAAGCCATTTTAGTCATTTTCCATGCCGTAATCTTTGAACAACTACAGTAAAGATCTCATTGACCAATTCATGTCCAGATGGATCGACCGATAGATGGATAAAGCCAGCTCAATTTACATATAAATACGGCACGGTTTCTAACGAAAGCCTTTTTATTAAAAATAAACTAATGCCATCTAATCCAACCTTCTTCACATCATAGATACTGAAGTCTCATGACATAATAGAAACGCAAGCCCAAAGGGCCAGGTTACACTACCAGGCTGAAGTACTTAAGAGAAAAGCATTCTACTTCCGCTTGAAAAGTTAAATTGCCTGATAATGTAAGAAGATGATGTATAAATAAGTAGCAAGTCTTTTTTATTAAAAAATAAGCCCAATGTCAAAGAGTGTGGTACCCAGCTACATTCATTCTTTTTCCACATCAGTATCATTCTAGACAGTATTGGCTTCAGTTCTCTCTCCAAAAATCCCATTTCATTTCTATTCAGATGATGATGTAAGTGGGGTACCCAGCTACATTCATTTTTTTTCCACTTCAGTGTGATTCTAGACAGTATTGGCTTCAGTTTCTCTCACCAAAAATCCTATTTAATTTCCATTCAGATGATAATTTTTCTTACATCCCACTCTCCCCACCTTGGTAAATAGAAGGGAAAAAGAACAATGCAACTCTGAAACGCCTTTTTACCTCGACTGTCTGAGCTCTAACCTTTATGAGAGGCCAATTATAAGTCCTCTATATACGGAGCTATACCGCTCCTAGCTACGGTTGGCCTTTTCTCAAAACAGACTAGACTACCATTTTGCTGAGAGATACCCAGTCTCACAAACTGACAGACATATATCCTCAAGCATCAGATGTGCATCCCCCCAGTCTGTCTGAATCTACATTAGTTGTGAGACAGTTTCCAATTGCGGATACCTTAACTATATGGTACTGCCTAACATAACATGGGCTAAAAACTAGGATGTGGCAAAGCAGCCATGGTTTCATTGCTATTCCATATATGGGTTTACTCCTAAGGATCTAATAAAGATTCATATCCTTCAAATAGAAAATTTCCAAAAAAATCAAGATTTTCATTAAACCAAAAAATACAATCTTAATCCAAATGGGTCTTTCACCCTGTATCTGGCACAAAGTACATCCAAAAAATCAATAAATTAATCACCCGCTATAAATCCCCCGAATAAAGACAGAGCTATGGAGAGAGAGATTCTGATGAGAACGATTAGACGCAAACCCTCCAGTTATGAACAGAATCCAATGGGGTATAAGCAAATTGAAAACATACCAAACCAAGAACACTCCCAATGGTAGCATTAACTTGCAGATTACTTTCTCGGACGGAAGCCAAATGAGATTTTTAAAGAAAAATAAAAATGGTTATATATTTCGTAACTTTCCACTTTTCTCCGACCTAATGTTCTTTTCGCGCCAGATTTAGTTGGTGGGGGGCGTTTGTCAGCTCTCATAACGAACCCCGACAGTATAATTAGATGGTTATGCCGACGAAAGTTTATCTTGACGTAACAACTACCTAGATCTGGTTCGGTCCGAACCAAGATGTTCGTATTTTGTTTGAATTTTGCCATTCCAACGTAATATGCATCAATGCATGGGTTTCGAAATTTGGATGTCCATTTATTTCTTGGAAAGGCTTACTCCAAAATATTTATTTCTAATTTTTTTTTTCCTTTCACAAAGTAAACTTTCTCATAAACTTAGAATATGTACTCAGTACTCCCCAATCAGTTCAAACCAAACTTTTAAATTTTGATATATTTATCTGATCCTGCAATTACTCAACGCATAATAAAACTTTTTACGTACTTTATATGGATGAATATTATAACAGGGAAATTTGATCATTGAAAAGATAATTGATACAACAAAAAAACAAGATCAAAAGCCTTTTCCTTTCTTTTTTTAAGATGGTAGTATACTATAGAGTTATAATTTTGTGTTGATTGAATGTGAGGTTAATAGATCCCACTTGGGATTGGATGGAGACTGAAGCATTGAGACATATAACTCAAGGTCACACACCCCTCGTTCATGATAGTTAACATGTAATGCACCTAGCGTATTTCTAACAGTATGCAATAATCGCAGTGAAAAAATTCATTTCTAAGAAAATATTTGAGCAATTAATTATGGTACCAAAATAAAAATATCTATATATCCCAAAATACTTGTTCAAAATCCTCCAAATACAAAATAGGGGTTTTAAACTACAACCCATGTTACCAAGTTCATCATCATTAAGACATAGTTCTATTGTAAGCGACATATAGGTCATTTGAATTTCCAAGTGCATCGTTCCTTCTGGTTCAAAATCTTCTAGGCTTCCTTGATATGCTCAAGTAGTCTCGTCAAATGTGTTGAGAGCTAGAGGCCATAGTGCTCTTGCCCTCCCTAGTACCTTCCTTTCTAAGTTCATCCTTATCCTTTAGGAATCCGTACGTGTTTCCCATCGTTGTTTTCTATTCATGTCACAATTTCTATCATATTGGAGGGAATAGTAGTGGAAACTATCACAATGAGATTTTAAGAAATCTCAGCAAGTTAAACCAATAACATACAAGAAGATAACATAAGCATGTATGAGACAAATCATGAATATGAATGCATGAGTATGAACATGAACATGACTGAAAACTCACTTCTTTCTTGTACGTATTTTTTTCAAAACCATTGATCTTGTAATCATGTGACAGAGTAACAAAATGATCATGTAACAAAATATCATAGTTTCGATTCATATTAATCACTTGTAATCATTAAATCATCTAGCAATGTGGGTGGACACCTCACTACTACCCCTAGGAACCGAGGGCTCCTTGCTAGTTAACGCATCACATGGTCTCTTGACCGGGTGTGAGTACACCATTGTCCGTATGATATGGCAGTTCTCAATTCGCCTTCACCACATTTTTAATGTGTTGCACCCACTAGCGTTAGGTGCAACTACTTTGCTCTAGAATCCTTTAAAAAGAATCAATTTGAAGTCCGTTGACTGTACTTCGTCAACCTAGGAGTTACCACTCTAATTTAATCACTCGAGTGGACAGGAGAGTTCCACTAGGATATTCCACAGTCCTAGCATTGGGGTCGTGACAAAAATTGTTTTTCTTGTAGTACACAATCCGAAAACATGTGATATGTAACTTGTGATGAAACCATGTAATTATCATGCAACAATGTTATGTACTTATATCATATACAAAGAGTGCATCACGTGTATGGCTTGAAAGAATTAGAACATGCCGAAACATATACTTGTGTATAACATAAGAAAGCTCAACAAGCAAATGCCATATCTCAAAACTCCAATCATGTCATTTGGACCAACAATTTACCAGCAATATTTGGGCATAGCATGCACGTATATGATACGAATCATATCATGTAACAAGTAGCAATTCCATAATTCAATTTGAAGAATCAAGATACAAAGTTTACACATAAACATAAATACATTATCGAAGAGTAAGTTAGAGGCTAACTTTCAAAGCTTCCAAAGCTTTTTAGAGGCTAACGATCAAGCAAGCTAAAAATGTATGTTTTTCAACTATTAGATTTTGGATAACAAACATCAAACCAAACATGTATGTTGTGTACTAGGGTTTCGGCTCCTAACCCTAATCGGCTATAAGCTCATCTTGTGACTCTTATAACTCATATACACACAATTTGAAGAACACAAGTATGTGTGTAATATAAGTGTGGTTTCACTTTAGAAAACCCTAATGGCTGAAAATGCATGGCACTCTAGATTAGGCTTCTTACAACAATGAATAAGTGGAACCTTATACGAATCCTAATAAGGGCAGGACATATCATACCTCTGCAAGGATCACTCCTTTTTACCATCTTTCCAACAAAAGATCGGGTTCTTTAGAAGAGAAACCCTAGACAAACCATACCAAACAAGGTTATGTATGGTTGTCTTCTCATGGCCGAACCAAATACTTCATTAGTTTGGTGGGACTCACAACATAGCCATAATACACATTCTTCAACTCTCTTAAGCCGAACCTCTTCAACCCAAAACCCTTGCAAGTGTGTGTGCGTGTAAAGGAAGAGAATGAGGTGGTGGTTCGATGGTTCTTACCATGCAAATTCTTTTCCCACGAAGTGTTCTCGAATCTCCAATCATTGCTTGTACGAAATAGGTTTTTGGATGAAAGGAAAAATTGTGTTTGTTTCTCTTCTTCTAGAGTAGACGAGATAGAGAGGAGAGGAGAGGGAAATAAAATCTGAAACAATGAAGCAAATGAATTTTGGTGTTCCTCTGGCAAGGGTAAGGGGCGCCAACCATAAATGCCTCGTATTTATACTTCCCTTTGCTCCCACTTAGGGGAGGTTTGGGAGGTAAGATGAGAATTTTGTGTTTTGTTTTGAAATTTAAAATATTATGTTTTAATATTATTATTATTTTGGGATTTGAAAAATGTGTATTGGGATTTGAAAAAGTTGAATTGTTTATTATATTTTGTATGAGGATTTGAAAAAGTTGTAATGATGAGATAAGATGAGATGAGAATTTTGTGTTTTGTCTTGTGCCCCAAACCTGCTCTTAGTCTCTCTCTCTCTCTCTCTCTCTCTATCCTATCACTACTCTAATGAAGAATCCAAAAAGTATTTGATGCATGGGCACAAAGTGGTATCCCTTTTTTGCTAAGATCGAAAGTCCCTTCTTCTTCCCCTCATCATTGCCTCTCTTGGGAACCTAAGGGACTCCTCATGCATGAATGACTAGTGGCACCTTCTGTCCTAGCCAAAAGTTTCTCTTATCATCCCTTCTTGTGGTCTAGGTACAATGAACCTATGCAAAGAGACATGCATGGTAATGGGCGGCGTGTACATCACATGGTCGAAACGCTAAGGTCCTCTGGAAGCTTCATAACCTAGCTTGCATGCTTTCCAAGTAGCGTGCTCCTTAGAAAACTGATACTCTCCTAATGATTAAAATCTTCTAGAAATCCTAGGATACCTACGCATGAATGCCACGTGGTAGAAAAATCAATGAAGGTGGCATGTGTCTTTTGGATTTTCGAAATTCCCTTCCTCCATTTGTAGTTCAGGTTTAATAAACCTAAGGAAAACAATGCATGGTTGTCAAATGACATGAAGTAGGCATGTGTCTCTTGCCATTTTGAAATCCTCATTGTCCACTTTCATGAAAGATTCTTCTAGAAGCCATCATAAGTGGTGTGTAGCTCTTCCCCAAACTGATCCCTTGCTTCATCTTCCTCATCATTACTCCTTCTAGAAACATCAAAACCCTATACATGTGTGACAGGTGGCCATGTGAAGTTGGCCTCTAATGAGTTGGGCGTGCACAATAGGAATCCTAGCCCCTAATTCCTTCCTTCTTTCCATTTTGATCCAGGTTCAATGAATCTATAGAGTGTAATTGCATGACCGCCAACTGGCATTGTGGGTGTGGGGTTGGTGTGTACCCTAGGTGAGCCGAAATCCTAAGACTTTCCTCCTCCTTGACATGACTTCTTCTAAAAGTTTAGAGCTTCATTGCATGATGGACAAGTGGCAGTGTCTCTTAGAAAATATGACTTTCCCAAGGAGCCTAATGATTATGGCTTAGGGCGCCTCTCCCCTCATTCCCAAACCTGAAAATAGCTAGGTGTTGGGCCTTTCCTTGGGCTTGGATGCCTATTGCACCAACATAAGCCAAAGTCTAATGCCAATCTGACACTCTAAATCTTCTCAAACCATTAGGCTTAAATCCATTTAGATCAAAACAAAAAGTGAAAAGTAACAAGTAAGGACTTAGCTTAGACCAGGTTATCACATTGAAACTAATGAAAATAAGTAAAAATGGAATTTGAAAGAGACTTCTATTATTTTTTGAATGAATAAAATGTTTGGTAAGAGGGTCTATTTATAGGGAAATAGGCCAAGTGAAATAAGAAAGTATTCTAATCAAAGTAATATACATCAACATCCCCCATCAAACTCTAAAGTGTGGAACCAACTTGAGTTTAGAAACAAAATCATGAAGTCAATCATATGGATGATATTTTATGAAATGTCAACAAGCTGATCTTAAAAGGAGATGGAGCAAAGAAGCAAGGTCTCTTGCTGAAGATGATGTCTAATGAAATGATAATCAATGTCGATATGTTTGGTATGCTCAGGGAAAACATCATTATGAACAATCTGTATGGCACTTTGATTGTCACAATAAATGGGAGAACAAGTCATTTGAGGAGTACCCATATCTACCAAAAGCCAGGGTAACCATAAAAGTTCAAATGTTTTGTCACCAAGAGCACGATACTCAGATTTTATACTAGAGTGAGCAACAACAAACTGCTTCTTATGACGCTAAGAAATCTGAGAAGTCCTTAGTAAAAAGAAATATCCAGTAGTAGATCGACAATTAGTAAGATCTTCAGCCCAGTCAGCATCAAAATAAGCCTAAAGCTCAAGAGATGAGTTTGGGAAAAATGTAGTCTGTGAAATAGATGTAGGTTGAGAAGCACTCATAAACTGGCTAACCAAATGTACCACATAGAAAATATCTAGTCGTGTGACGGTAAGATAAATGAGACTACCGACCAACTGTCTATAGAGAGTAGCATCAGAAAGAGGCTTACCACTGATGGCAAGAAGCATGACTTGGTCTCAAGATGGGTGTTGACAATGTTGCTGTCAATCAAAGCAGCCCGAGAAAGTAAATCAGAAGCATATTTAGATTGAGAGAGGTAATAACCATCTATGCTAGAAGTAACCTTAAGTCCAAGAAATTAGTTGAGTCTGCCCAGGTGCTTCATTTGAAATTTTGCTCATAAATGCTTGAAAACTTTGTATTCCAGGAATTTCATTCCTGATGATAATCATATCATCAACATATAGAATGATGATAATAATACCCACATAACTGATTTGCAGAAATACTACAGATAAGTCATATGATATGGGAATAAAATCTTGTTGAGTGGCCATAAAACTAACTTTGGTAAACCATGCACAAGGAGTTTGTTTGAGACCATAAAAAGAACGAAAAAGACAACAGACTCTGTGAGGATGCTCATAGCCAGGTGGAGGTTGCATATAACTAACTATGCATCATTAACATATGAGGAAGAGGATGAGACAGATCCAATGTGAGTGACAGACATGTGTGAACCGTTAGCAGCACCAATGCCAAGATTAGGAAAAATGGCAGTTTTGTAGGAAAATAAGGTAGGGTCAAATGTCATATGATTACAACATGTAGAGTCGATGAACCAGGAAGACTTAACTAAGGTGCCAAACAATGAGAGCATGAGAGTGGGATGGAGTCTAAAGAGTAGATTCAAATGAAGATGGAGCAACCGCAACAACCTGTCGAGTGGAAGCTCGTTGCTTTTGGTATTGTAACTTGTGGCATTCCGACAGAGTGACCACTCTTTTTGCAATACTTGCATAAAACTAACTTGAAGAGAACCTGTCATTATTTTAAATACCGTACCGTACCGGCCGGTACAGGTATTACATATATTCGTACCAGCTCAAATACCGGCCATACCAGCTGGTATTTTGGCCTGTACCAACCATATTTTGACCCCGTACTTACCGATATTTTGGCCTTTAATTTTTTTTTAAAACTAAAAATTCATTTTTTGACTTTCAATTCAGACTAGACTATTTATAATTCATATATCGACTATCTCCAAAATGTACACAAAACTGTACCAGTACCAAAATATTTTGTTCCAATGCCTTGACCAGTACGGCGTTTGATACAATATTCAAAATTTTGGAACCTGTGCAGGTGAGTGACTAGATGAAGGCTTGGTAGCACTTGTAGAAGCAATTGTCACAACCATATCCAAAGATTGCATTTTCATAGTGGAACGATGGTTTTATTTAGAAATAGGAACCTCTAGTTTTGGGAAAGGTGTGCAATCCAAAAGGAAAGTCAGAGTTAGCAAAAAATTCTCATGAAGTGCCATCATGAAAGGCATAAGTTTTTTATGATCACGATATGCAGCAAATAATTCTATGCCTTACGGGCACTACAGTTGAGAGTCTGAAGATGATAGTTGTTCCCAAATATTATTTACTTGAGAATACAAATAAAAAATAGGCTAACCTAATTCTTGACACATTTGATAAATTTTAGTCTCAAGTTGGAACTCCAAGAAGCATCATGAGTACAGTTGTATCGGCATGCTAGAAAATTCCGGGCAATTTTCCATTTCCAAGCTTTGGAAGCAAAATATAAATAGAAGGAATTGAAGTGTTGATCAACCAAGAAAATATCTTACAGTGCATACTATCACAATCTTCAAGACGTGAAGTAATATCATCTTCTGTCTCACCATCTTTAAACTAGGTGGAGAGATTGTGCAAGACACATAACCCCACAATCGACGTCCTCATAGAAAAACCTTCATATGTTGGGCTCACATATTGTAGTTTGGCCCATTCAAACTAGAATCAATCGGACAAACAATATTGTCCAAATTAGAAAAGTTTGAGCCATTGAGAGAAGTCCAATGCAAAAACAGACAAAATATGAAATCAGCACGAAAAATCCGAGTAGGAAGCACCTAGTCAAAGTCAACTGTCAATGTGACACAATGAGATGGAAGTTTGTTGGCGCGTGGATGAGGGCCAAATCCTTTGGGCGTGTGTAGGTGCATGCGACATCGATTGTTGTTGATTTTTGGCCCCGTTCAACTTGCAGGCAGCTTTTCTATCACAATATGTTGTTAAAGATTTGAAAAAGAAAATATTGGTGGTTGACCGTGGTGTTGAGGGTCAAATGTTGTGGTGGGTCGTGACAGCGCATGTGATGGCGGATGGAATTGGGTCTTTCATAGATCGGAAGATCTACACCTTGTTAACTTGATTCTTAAATTTGGCTTCAAAACGAGTAGTGATAAAGGTTAGAAAGCACCAAGTGACGATAGGCTTGCTAGAGAAAAACACGGAAAAAATTATTCAAAGAGTCTACATGGAACCTGGGGCTTTGATACCATGATGAAAATAAGAAAAAATGGAATTTGAAATAGACTTCTATTATTTATGAATGATTAACATGTACAGTAAGAAGACCTATTTATATGGAAAGAGGCTAAGTGAAATAAGAAAATATTCTAATCAAAGTAATATACATCAGCATAATCTAGGTAGTATTCTAAGCAAATTAGTATACATCAACAGAAACCAATACATAAACAATTAGTTTTGATTGGTATAAGGAAAATAATTTGTGCAATCTAAAATTGTATAGGTCTCCTACAGGATTTTTGAAAAAGTGAAATTAATTATGAAAGTATGAGTTTTTTATGGTGGATCTGAATGGAAATCCTTATCGAGAAAAGTTGTGGGCAAAGAAAGGATCAGGCAAGCTAGAGCAAGCACAGTACAAGCAAAGAATAGGCAAACATAGCATCGAGTGGGCAATGCACAATGAGAGCAAGATGGGCAAGCAAAGGATTAAGTTAAATTGGGCAATAGTCAAGCAACAAATAAAGCAATACAAGTTTAAATAGGTGCCCAAAAGCAATTTTCCCGCCTTACTGTTTTTCCAGGCTAGTACAGGAACACATTCCTCGTGCCTAGTTACTGGTTTGAGCAAGAGCCCCGAATTAATTCAATTGCTCAAAAATAATGTTGAAGTGCTCGGAAGCGACCCCAACCAAGTGTCCTCACAAACTCCTTATTTCTGCCAACAAGACATCATTGCAAGGAGAATCACATACTCTCACCTTCCACCTAACCATGCGCTTTATGGCCACGTGTGCAACTTTCACCACCAGCAGACTGGGAGACCAACTCTATTTGAGGAACCCGTCTCACCTTGGTCGAGCTTCTGGAACGTGGCAGGGTTTATCATTACTGTTATTGTCACCTCTCCCAACCTGGCATACATTTGGATAGCTGAGAGCCCGCCAATCAACTAACCAATCCCCGCGATTATGTCAGAGAACTCGTGACAATTTCTTTTTCTTTTTATTATCTTCGTTGGCTATCTATTTCACTCATTTTTCTAAAATTTCAGAGCTTCTTCTCTCTGTCCCTTTCTCTCTCTCCTTCGTTTTAGTTTCCTATTCATAAAGGAACCATAATTCTCAAAAGCTTAAGTTCGCATACACTTGGACGCTTGTGGTCATAATCAAACTGTTGAAAGGATGACCCGCCAATGATCAAGCTCAATAAACCTTCACTGATCAAGGTAAGTGTCTGGCTTGACGATGCTTGCAATGTGTGTTGGTTGTAAATTATGTACGTTTTGCATACGTGTTAAGAAAAAAGTCTCTCATTATTTTTTTATTTCCTTATCTCACCACTCTAGCTGCATATTGCCTTGCTTTCACAATTCTTATACAAAGGTTGTTCAAGCATTTCTATAACTTATCCTATGTTTTGTTTTTAGAATAACTTTCCCATATATTTCACTTGGATTTTGTAAGTCATTATAGTATTATATCTTGACTTTGAGTTGATGTTTTAAAAATGGGATGTTGGCTATTTTAACGAAAAGGTTGTGCTTGTCTCTCACGACCCCAAGCCAAGATGAGATAGTATCTTAGTGGAGCTCCAATGGTCACTTAAGAGCTCCCTTGGAATAACATCCCCTAGGTTGACGTTGGGTGATCAACAGGTTTGGACAAGACAACAACGCTCTCGGGTCGAAGTTGTTGCCTCTTTGCTGACGAAGGCTAGAGGACGTTGTAGTGAAGGATAGGTATGCGAAGCCAAGTGTTGCTTGTAATGAAGTCGTATATGCATGGTCGTTTCTTGCGATGTGGCAAAGTGAGCCACAGTGTGTGCACGACCGTTAGAGGGGGGGCCGTGGTGTATACACTAAAATGAAGGAAAGGGGTTTATGTTCGTTAATAAGGAAATGGGAGGGCCTGGGTCCTTGGTGGTTTTGGTTTATGGAGAGCCTAGGATTCTTAGACTTATGAGATTGTATTTTAATGTTCGGCATTGGATACTCGAAAAACATTTATGGTGTTGAAGTAATTATTCATGATTGCTCGGGATGTTCATAGCTTGCTTTGACTCGATAATTGAATTTATGATCTATGAAAGTTTTAAGCTTATGATTTTGATGTAGATGTTGGAAACAATGGTGGATACGAGCAGGAAGACCCATCGCAGCCCAAGGAGTGAGACGACTGCCTGTCAATTTTCTGTTATTACCTAAGTTGTATGATTTAAGCAACTTGATAAACGGAAGTATGGGTTGTAATGACATTGGCTAATTAGGAGTTTGAGATGTGGTGACTTATGGAATTTATGATATCGAGTTCAGTGTTGATAACATTATTTCTGGTACTTCATTATTTTCCAATGCGATCCTTGTTACATGCGTGTGCCGAGCATACAAGCACACAACGTTTCATGTAAGGCAAGGGTTGTTGTTGTGTGGCGCATATGTCCGACTCCGCGGCTCTTGCCAAATCACTAGTGGGCATTGGAGGCGTCATAATCCCAATACATTGCCCAAATCAAATTGTTGGAAAAGTAGAGCCTTAAATGATAGTTCATAACTTAATACAATGGAAATACAAGCTATAATTTCCTTCCACGCTATGAAAATTAAAAAGAACACTAAGCATTGGTTTTATATTTATTAAAACCAGTCGATGGGCTGGTTAACTTTTGAATGATTTTGCTCCTGTGTTCGGTGTTCCAATAAGTTCTGTTGGAAAAAGACAATAAAAGGGTGGAACCTTTTAGTTTTACTCTAGTTTGGATGGCTACTAGGTTCTAGTTGTTTGTCTCACTTGGGTATAAATGGACTGAGTTTGAAGTAGTGGGTGATTAAGTTTTGTTAATTTAAGGCCATGTTTTGATGATGGGAAAATGATTTGTGCAATCTTATAGTGTGTAAGTTTCGCATATTCCTTTTAAAAAAAAAAGTAAATCTGAGATCCCTTAAGAGCACTCTCAATGGAATAGCTAAACTAAAATACATTTTTTATGAATGTAAGATGAATTTAACTTTTAGCTATTTCATTTATATAAGTCTCCACAATGGAATAGCCATTTTTTCATTATATGATAATAAAATAATATAAGATGAATTTAACTTTGACTATTCACATCAAATCTCCACATTGGATTATCCATTTATTCATGAGTAATTAATAATTTCAAAAATATTTTAATTATTTTAATTATGAAAATATTTTATTTTATCATATTTTACTATTCATAATATTATATATTAATCATATTCTAATTAAATTTAAATTTTAAAAAAATTATATTTTTTCAATTGTCATTTAATGCTATAACCACAAACGTCTAATTAAACTTATCTAAAATTCTATATAAATGAGGAGTTTATGGTTTACATGCACTGACAATTGGTACTCAACAAGCATTTTTTATATAATCTATGAAACTTAGTAGCTGCATGTGTAAAAAAAAAAAAAAAAAACAGATTCTTCCATCCAAACTAATAGCTGCATGTGTACAAAAAAAAAATCTATCAAGCAGGTTCTTCCATCCATTTACACTAAATCAGCACAATGCATTTCCAGGAATCTTTTTTTTTTTTTTCTAACGTAGAGGTAGCATGCTATGCAATGCAATAGCAACCAAACAAGCAAGTTTACCAATTAAACAATCTGAAGAACCAAACAAGCAACTAAATTTCTTTGGTGTGCTGTTTCTTAAGAGAAGGTTTCATGTCGTCCAGTTGGTTTGGTATCCCGTTGTTTCTGTCAAATTCAATTTATAGATGAACCAACGATATGTCCCTGTTTCAGCAGTCATCATCTCTATTAATGACTCTTCTCTAGCTAAACCAAAATCTGCAAGTTTAACTGTTTTATGGTCGGCAATCAACATCAAGTTTTCTATGAAAGGGAAAGGAAATGAAGATATCAGAATTTTGCTTAATCCTAGATTCATCAGGGCTTTGCCT
The DNA here is from genome assembly GCF_001411555.2 of Juglans regia. NCBI lineage: Eukaryota > Viridiplantae > Streptophyta > Magnoliopsida > Fagales > Juglandaceae > Juglans > Juglans regia. The sequence continues at coordinate 5,801,302 of NC_049912.1, read as the reverse complement.
ATTTCTATGAATAAAATTTCTTGATTACCTATATATATATAAAAAAAAAAAAAAAGATTCATCGGGAAGCACATACACCTAAGGTGTTTTAAATTACTAATGATTCACCTTACGATTTGGTTACAGCTTTACAGCACAGTCACGCTAAGGCACGGAGATAAGAAGCATTACAATCACAAGGTGGATGTACACAGAGATGTAATCGTGTTGTGGGAGCTCATAAACAGAGATGTAATCCTCAACCCGTAAATTTACATGCAACCCGTAAATTTACACAAATAGATTTGTAATCCTCAAGATACACAAACAGATAAACCCATCCACAATCAAATATTAGGGTTTCGAGAGGAGGAATGCGAGGGACGGCGAGGTGCGGAATAAAGTTAGGAATCATCTTCATTATCGAATTTTATACATGGAAAGAGATTATCTTACCTTCGGAGAAGCAGATCGGCGAGAGAAATTTGGGGTTTTTAGTCGTTTTCGTTGAGAGCAGGAGTGCGGTGGCGCGGTGGTGCTGTGCCGTTGTTGCCGACGAGACGTGGGGTGGTGGTGCAGTTGTGGTGCGGTGGTGGGTCTCTATGGTCGACTTGGGGTCTTGGTGCGAGAAGCTTCTGGATTTTGCGAGCGAAAGGAGAAAGCCATGGGTTTTGCGAGGGAAAGGAGAAAACTTCGGGAAGGGACCGTAGATGCAGACGTCTGGAGAGAGAAAGAAATAATATAAAAGGGATTTGATGAATGAATAGTGTGTTCCAAATTTGAAAATTAATTTAGACTTTATTGTGGAATATAGCTAATTCAATGTGAGGGATTTTATGACCTATTAGCTAAATTCTCATTGGATTTAGCTTTTAGCTAATCCAATGACAATACTCTAAGAAAGAACTCATTTTCTTAATGGCGAGCTCCACTGTTTTTTAAAGAGAGTGCACGACTTACAGACCTTAAGACTTGATGAGCTTCGGGCTGCTGCTCCAACCATTGTGGGGCTGCATAAATTATGCTGCATGTGGCGACTAGGCTCTTTAGCCACCATAGGCAGCCTAGATCAAGCCGCTTGTGGCCAAACTAGCCACTCAATGGTGGACACAAGGTGGCTGCCAGTTTGTCATTCTTTATTAATTTTTTTTTTAAATTCCAAATTATATTTTGGATTTTTATGTTTAAGAAAACTTGAGTAAGATTTACATGTTTGGAACTAAGATCAACTTGTGATCGATTTAGACTGTATTTTCACAAGCAGATAGTTCATAATTTGAACGAGCTCACTCTAGTTCGGGAGCGACTAATTTTGACAAAATAGATTATTTATATGAATTATTATATTATCAAGTCGATGTGTAGAGTGCATTATCCATATTATTTAAATGGTAAAATTTGATTTATAAGTTTTAAATTTTAAAACTTTTCTTTCAAATCAACGTATACCATGTAAGCACTTTACTAGATGTGTTATCCATACCGGCTTATAAATATTTTTTTTCTTCAATTTTTGTATATACATATATTGATGATTATATTTATAAGGATTTTAAGTAACTCATATAGTATTAAGCACATGATCCCCTCTTAGTTAAAAGAAAACGATAAACACAATCATTTTCACAACACTTTATATAACTATAGTTTAAATGAAGAATATTTTATAAAATAATTTATAAATATATCATCATTTTACAAATATATCCTTATTTTCAAAAGTATATTTTTTTTTTAATTTAAATCCTCACTTATAGCGGAGAAAAACCTTGAACACAACGAAACAAACTCCCTTTACAAACCCAAACTTCCACCAAACAAAACAATAAAAACCAAACCAAAGAAATCACACTCTACGCCTAACATAGGTCGTACCCAATTTATCTGAACTATACAAGCCTCTCAAACAACGTGGAAGCTGAGCAATATTTTAGAAAAAATATTCCTCCCCCAGCGCACCAAGCCTAGCAAATTCATCGACAACTTTATTCCCTTCTCTAAATAAATGCTTGATGGTAAAATCAAAATATTATAATTATAAAGATAAAGAAAACAACATAAAAATAACAAGAGTCAAATGACAGATTAACCATTTGACTTTAATTTTAAACTTTTTACTTCCTAAACTTTTAGCTTTTATCTAACCGATCCCTCCATTAATATACTGTTACAAATCCATCAAAATTTCACGTCATCACCAATGAACTTCTACCACGTCATCTAAAAATTAAAAAAATATTTTAATACTTTTACACAAACCATACGAACATATTCAAGTTATACAAATTGACTTGAATTTTATATATAAATTGATCATAATTTTATATTTACAAACAATTCATATTATAAATTAATCAAATTGAACTCGAATTTGACTCACCAACTTTTTGACTCATCTCAGTCCTAAATTTGTCGCTAGGGCTAGGCTCCGATTTCGATAGAGTTCGAATGCCCAACTCCGACCTCCTACTTCGACCAAAGTCAAAGGCCAAGTTAAACTTTGAATTTGAGTGAATTTCAACTCCAATCAGAGTTGCTAGAGTTAGAGTAGGAGGCCGAAAGATTTACCAATGGCGAGGCGTTGCAACAGGCCACATCATCACAGAGGACAAGAGAAAAAACAAAGCATGAAGAACTGAGATCAAACCCTGAATTTATCAAAAGGGATCTCTGGCATCAATATGAATCTGCCCTATCAGTGTATTGCTTCCAGAGTGTGTGGTCATTGGAGAGAATCTCGTTGAAGCTCTTGTACCGAAACCAAACGCTACATCGAGTCAACCTGACGTCATACTCGATCTTATCAAAGGATGTGGAAGTGAAGATGAAGTGATAGACGTAACAGAAAGAGTGGAGGTGATGCAGTATTGAGAGAGGGGGGCAAAGAATCCGTTGGTGGAGTCATCGAGGAGGGCCATGGTGAGGACAAGGAAAGAACAAGAGAGAAAACAGAAGAAAAGAGAAAATAAATGAAATGAGTAGGATTTTAACTGAAAGGAAAGAGAGGAATATATTGGAGGAGAAAATGGCGTTCATTTTTAAGTTTTTCTTTTAAAAAAAAAGATTTGCAAAACACAATCTCATACATAGGGGCTCGCATGCGGGTTCTAGGTTTGCAAAACATTATTTCAACTACCTACTACTTATATTATAATATTAAATATATAAAGTATAAATATCATAATCAGAGTTTAAAAGTCAGGACTTATATCCGTTTTGATTCCGACTTCCATTCCAATTCCGACCATTTATTTTTAAGCAATCCCAATTGCACCCTGTTAAGAAATCCAATGTAAAAACTTCACGCGTCCGTGGTCGCAAGTCCTAATACTAGTATTTGTTTTTATTGACCTAGATCTAGAAGCCTAGAATCTAGTTGTTGTGTGGAGGCCATCTGGAATGCGAATGACCACTTGGATTGCTTGTCAATGCCAGACGGGGAAGAAGAAAAAAAGAGATATCCCTTTGGACTACAGAGATGACAAAAAAACAGTACGGCCCTTTCTTCTTTACCAAATTGTTGTTTGGTTGCTAAGAAGTGACAGAAGGAATAAATACAGAACAACAATTAATGGGCAATAAATCATGGTAGTCAATTTAAGACAAAAAAAAAAAGATAAGTGATTAGTTAACATCTTTCAGTCACTTTTCTGAGCTGTCCATTGAATCCAGCTACTACCCAAAATATCTTTTTAAAGGAGCTAGGAATAGGGGTTAAGAGGCTCATCTTCCCCTCCATCAAGGTATATCCCCACCTATGTTAAAAGAGCTAAGTGTGTACCTCATCACTTCTCCACCAACCGCACAACCTCTCCTGGAAATTAAATAAATGTTTCAATCTCACAGATGTATGTGTAGTCAGCCAACATTGTCATTTCCAAAAAGTATCTACGATATTTTTCATGATTCAGAGAGATATGAATATCATTACGTAGATTCCATGATATTTAGATATTTTTTTAAATTTCATTTAAAATCATCTTATTTCATCTAATCTCATCATCAAATTCAAACCAACCATGATGTTTAAGTTCACACTGTCTATTATAGCTATGTAATTGTCAAAAGTGGTTGGTTCAAAAAATTGTAAACAACCTTGACAATTTTGAACCACTCAATGCACATAACAAATCCCAAGAAACAGCTTTGGACATGGTTATACAAAAAATTCAATCTCAGTCCAAATCGTTATAGAATACTGGAGATTTTGTCTATGACCTGCAGATGTACCTCAAAGCACTTACTTTGTTACAGCCTTTTTAGTTTTAATTGTGAATAGCACTGGCCAATAGACTCCTGGAACAATGGCATATGCCACTTGGTTATCTCACAGTTGAGACAGCTAGCAAGTACATACCCTATGGATTTAAGCCGGCAATCGGCAAATGATATTCCCTGCCTAGTAACGCTCTACCCCTAGAACTAACCAATCCCATTATGGTCTACCCAAATTGAGAATACCAAAGTGAAAAATAGTTATGAAGTCACTTGGCATGGGAGCCCATCTCAAAATTTGCTGATTGGGGTTAAGGGAAAGCCCCTCTAGGAAAGATAATAAAAAGAGTACCAATCCAAAGATTTGAACTTAGATACGCCAAATATGTAAACAGAATTGCCAGATGTGTAAAAAGAAACAAGAGATACGCCACTCCCCAGATTCTCCTTGAGGATGGAAAAAGATCCCTCAGCCCTGGAAATATCAGAAGTGCCCCCATGAGCTATGAAAAAGACACTTGAACTTAGACATGCAACTGAATGAAGGGTAAAAGCATTAAGCAGAAATTTAGGGAACCTTGAAGCACAGCATGGCAGCTATGGTTTCTGTAGATAGATAAGAACATAGACCAATATCATAAGAAGGGAGTCTCAAACATGTATTGTTCTCTTGTGGTATTTCTGAATGCAAAAAATGAAATTCCCGTAATCATGAATGAGCAGATTTATCTGCATTTACATTTTGTATAAGCCTTTCGAAATGCAAATTCCGTAATGATTGAATATGAAGGTAAATGAAAACAAAATAAACCCACGGGAATCTGAGAGACATTCATCAATACCACCACATTAATCTGAATGGAAACAAATTAGGGAGCAATTTCAAGCCTGGGCTCAAAGCAAAAACCAGTAAAGAGCTGAAGTGGGAACCTCTTTGTCACAGGGCACTTCTGTGACCATTTCCACTGCTTCTGGTTCATATCAAAGGTAAGAAGTGCTGGAGCTCCATAGCTCTGGATATATATGAGATCATCTGTACCACTGCTTGCAAAAACATCATCAAACTCCCCAAATCCCTGAAAGAACTTATGTGGCATTCGCGCAATCTCCCGCCACTCCCTCCCATTTAGAACCCAGATGCCAATCCCCTTAATTATGTCTGCTCGATCTTGTTTACCAATTCCTCCGACCATCACCAGCTTCCCCTTGAGGTTCATTAGTCGGCCACATGTAAGAGGGCAAGGTACTGGAATAAAACTCCTATTCAACAAACCATGGGAAGCACGGCTAGAAAGACTATATGCAACTAAGCCATGGCGACTTTCTGGTACACCACTCCCTGTTGAATAAATCAAGAAGTACAAAATTCCATTGCAGATCACACTTTCCTCGCCACCTCTCCATCCTGTTAAAACCTCTGTCAAAGAGGTTGTCCACATAATTGTTTCTGAATCATAAATATGAATTGAGATATCCCATTGGAAAAAATTCCCGGGGACTTGCTTAGATTTTACGATTGTGATGAGATAACCAGGTGATATCCTGTTCACTGAGACTGCAAGGGAACTGTAATCAGAAAATTTCAAGCCAGGGGGCTCTTCAAGCTTCTTGCAGCGCTTGGTAATAGGGTTGCAGATAAATAGCTCGCTTCGGCTTTCATTATCCATGAATCCAACCAATCCGCATGAAGAAGCAATGGACCAATCGGGTGCCTTGATCTCGGGTAGTTCAATGCCATACCACTTCCTAAGGATGGGATCATACGCATAACCAATTGGCTCACCAGAGTTGGTAAACATAAAATACCATGGTTTTTGTGATAGGACATGCGAAAAATTCCATAAAAACCTATTTGAACTAACAATTTCATGCCATCTTTTACACACACAACCTGCCCTAAAAATGCTAGCAATTGGGAGATAGGCTAGGATCCGCTCCAGCAGGTCATCAGGCAGGATCAACTCAAGAGAAACTGCAGTAGTTTCTTTACTGCTTTCATCATCAAGCTCTGAGAATGAATCAAACTCTCCAATCTCTCTTGGTGTGTCATCAAGGCAATGGTTGGTCCATGATGATTCTCCCGCCATGACCTAAACAAAACCTGAGCCCAAGAAAATCAAAGTAAAATTACGCTATTAGGTCTCCCAGTGAGAGGATCATCAGCAATGTTAGGAACTCATCAATGGCAGATTCATATAAAGAAGAAGTAGCCCCAGATTAAATCCTTGAAATATGATTTAAAGCAAATTTACCAATCGAAAAAAACAAGTAAAATATGGTTCCCCTTATGTAAAGATAATTTCCACCTGCCTCCACGCTGTTAACAAACTTAAACTACCTCCACACCTTCTATATGAAGAGAAAACAGTAAGCATCCTCAATAACAAGCCAGGTTAAACAGATACGAGGAGCTAGAGAAGAAAACCCCGCGTCTCAAATCTGACAATTTGGAAAGAATTCAAAACCACAGAACATATTTTTCACATATATATTAGAGATTACTGCCTAGCCGGAAAAGATAGCTAAATAGATAATAAACAAATTGAAACAATTAAGCAGCCTCCAATGAGATCGTACACATACTCGGAGGAAAAGTATCACGTAGAGGAAAATTAGCAGACCATGCATTTGTCAGCTAAAAACAACGTTTTAGTAACCTATAGGAACAAAACAAAAAAAATGAAAATCGCCTATTTCTCGCAACAACAACAAAGAATAAAAACAAAAGCATATAAATACCAAGCAACAAATTGATATGAAAGGGAAGATTTTTAAGAAATTTTTTTAACCACACTGCGTCAGCTAGTCCGAGAACAAGTAGTTTTTCCTCAGAAACCAACTTTTACAGTACTCTAAACATCATACCCTAAGAGAGACTTGCGATTTATATTTTATTAAATAAATGTTCGGAAGACAACGATTGGACCACGGAGACCTGCCAGTCAAAAATGAAAACCCCACGTAACTGAAAAGCAATAACATCAACAGCTTAACCAATGACACCCATAAAAAAGATAGATCAGTGAAAACACAGAAAACAATTTCAAGGACACGAAAAGAGTAAAAACAATTCCAGAATAAAACCCATCATGAAAGTACCTCGTTTAAAACCTCCTCGACTGTCACTGACTAGAAGGGTCTTGCTAGATTTGGCCAAAGTCTCCAGATTCAACACCCGTGAAAAATAAATCAAGGAATAAAATTCCTGAATATCTGATACAGAGCAACCCGCTATTTCCACAAAGCATAAAAGAACATGAAGGAAAGGAGACTGGTTATATAGGAGATTTCCCTTCAAATGGTAGGAGAAAAGGAAAATGGGATGCTCTAGATTTAGCCGATAAAAATGCCAAAGCAACACCCAGACAGAGAAAGGGAGTTCTGTGGGAGAGAGACACTGTGTGTATGTGCGTGTTTTGTTTCTTTAGCCAATTTTCTTCTTCTTTTTTGATATAACAAAAACGACAGGCCGAGAGTGAAGTGGGGAAGGGGCGGTTTTTCTTTTCTTTTCTTAAAGGACTTGCGTGGCTTTCATTTTTTCGGGAAATACAGGCACTTTGGATATTTAATATTAAGATACAAATATTAGAGAATTGATGTAAAATAAATTTAGAAATCCCTTCTCTCTCGTTCAAACCTCTCTATCCGTCCGGTCCTTCATTCTCACTTTATCTTTTAATCTTTTTTTTCAATGTCTTCAACCTTTAACTCCTTTAAAAATTAATCTCTTTGTAAGTATTATATTTTAATGAATAAGTTTATTTCATATATTTCTCTTATATTATTTACTTCATCATACATATGATCGGTTATACCGCTTAAATAAATTTATATACTTAAATAATTTATATTATATTTATTTTATAATAAAAATAATTTTTCAATTTTATGTATCACATTAAATCATATCAATCTATAATTTTATTTTTAGAAAATTTTTTGTAATTAAAATATTTTTAAAATAATATAAAAAATATTTTATAACTTAAAATATATAAAATTGTCTATTTTTTTAGTTATATAAATTTTTATATAAACAAAAAATTATAAACAGCCTTAATTCAAAAGAGGGAGAGACCGAGATCACATAAATTTGAGCATTTAATAATTATTGTAAATTTTAACCGAGAGCACATATATTATATTTATATGACAACCGTAAAACCTACTTTATGTGCATTTATTTCTCCTACTAAATCTTAAAATTTGAGCATAAAATTCAACCACCTTGATTTTTCTTTAAAAAAAATTAGATTTTTTTTTTCTCTACTAAATAGTCCCCACTCCCCCATTTATATTACAATTATTGCTTTTTTATTACACATTGTGGCCCTATTCCTCCAATCTCTCTTCCTCTTCATAATTTAATTTAATTTTTGATTGAGTTTTAGTAATAAATGAGAGGGTGATATCGTGGATTTTAAACTAAATGGAGGAGTTCTCTTTTTATAGAAATAAAAAAGAGAGGCAGAGATTGTAGATTTAAATTGCGTTTAGATAGTGATGTATTTTTAAGTATTCTATAGATAAAAATGAATAATCGTGAGGTATTCTGAGAATACCTAAGATATTCTCAATATTGAAACTAGGCCGTAAGTAACAAGTACATGTTGTAGAAGAATACAAAGTCTTGAAAATAAAAGGAATCTATGTTTTTAATATTTTACGATGAGATTGTTAGTGTTGTTTGACAAATTAAAAAATAATAATTAATTTCATTCTATTCAGTTAACATCTAAATATCCCAAAGAGAAAAGTTATTTTGCCGTCCCAATAGTACCGCTCAAGTCTACCGTTTGATAATTTTTTTTTTTACTTAATAATTAAAAAAATAATTTTAAGTATATTGACGTATTTTTTTATTTTTTAAAAATATTTAAAAATATAAATAAAAAAATAAAAAAAAAATTATAAAAGCAATTGGCGGTAAGAGGGAGCGGTGCTATTCTAGCACCAACCAATCATATATCCCAAATTAAGGGATCTACTCTGACCAATCATGCTGCCCACTTGTGTATGCTTCTTTTCTTCTCCCATTTTGCTTTGGGTACTGTGGCAATGGGCCTGCTTTACCTAACTAAAACCTAATTTCATATCTTTCAAGGTCTCAAATCCTTGGTAATTTGGTAGTTCTTATATTTTTAATTTAGCACTAAAATCATTCATGCATTCTAAACAATCAGATTTTATTCTCTGAAATCACTTTCTCTTACACAGTGGCTTTGGTTCGTTCTCCCATTAGATCTTGCGTAATCTACTCAACAGAAACTTTGAAACAAGAAATACAAATAAAGAATAGAAAAATGGGCACAGAAGCTCAAAACACTGACACAAACAGAATTGAAGAATTAATGACAAAATTTCTACTATTCAAAGCGGAGAAAATAGAGATACCAACACTTAAAAAAGTACTTAATTACGTAAATTCAGGGTCTGTCGAGGAATACAACTGTTTTTAGATATCTTCAGATTATTTTATTATTATTTACAAGTTATTCAGTACTATTTTTTTACTATTCACAAATTATCTAAGATACTTTTTATTCAAATAACGTCAATCTATCTCATTTCGCATCCTTGAATTCAGATAAAATTTTCAAAAAACCTGATTGACCTAACATCACAAACCTTGTCAGGATGTTTTAATTAGGTCGTATGCCTGCTTAATGTATCCATTCTTATGCAAAATGGTCAAGTGAACAAGATACCCTAATGTGCTGATTTCTACAAGTTAAAAAAAATCTAACTAGTTTTAGCGGGTAACACTAGAAGAGGTTTACTCTGTCTTCTGTCTGAATTTTCTCCCTTTTCTCTGCAGAAAAGAAGAAGCCATGGAAAGATAATAATAAAACAAGTGTAAGAAAAGAAGATGGCATTATAATATGTATCGATCCCGAGGCTCATCTCTAGAGATGAAATGAAATGATTTTATATGAATTAAATAAAATACTGTTAGAATATTATTTTTTAATATTATTATTATTTTAAGATTTGAAAAAGTTGAATTATTTATTATATTTTATATAAAAATTTAAAAAAATTATAATGATGAAATGATATGAGACGGATTGAGAATGTTTCTGTATTGGGTCTAATCACAATATTGTACTTCATATACAAAATATATCTGAAAAATATATTAAAAAAAAAAAAAAAAAAGAAGGGGAAAAGAAGTGTTTGAAGTGGCTACACCACCACCATAAACACTCCTCTTTCCAGACAAAGCCACCTTCTGCTCATCAAGTCATGGCTCACTTCAAATAGTTTATTGACCTCCTTTACCCAAAACCATTATATAAATGTGTCTGCAATTTGTCTACATATGTATAGAATCTGTCAAGGAAAAGCCACCAAGTACATCTGAAACATAAAGACATGGAACTAAAGAGAAATGGCTAAGCAGGAACTGAAAGTGATGTTTCAATGATAATTAAGCCATACATACAAGCTGCAGACTTGCAATTCATAATAATAATAATACCCAGTACTTACACTTTCATTCCAGTCTAATCTTGTTCTAACTCATTCCTCTAAACTGCTTGGTCTCTATCATTGTAAATTGTTCCTTGAGAAAGTGGCATGCAAGTCTTGTAAAAACTTTGCCTTTTGATTTTTGTTTCTCTTTTTCCCTTTTCCTTGAGCTTTACAGTCACGTTTGGATTCGAAATTCACATCAATTCATCTCATCTCATCATTATAATTTTATTAAATTTCTACATAAAATATAATAAATAATTTAATTTTTTTAAATTCTAAAATAATATTTTATTTAACCAAACTGACCTAAATGTCAACATGATTATCTGTCTGATTGGAGTTAATTTGGAGGAGTAAGTGGGGCTGTTGAAATGACCCTTCCTTTCCAGTTGGGTGTCTGGCCTTCAGTTCAGTACCTAATGCATGATACAGAAAGGTGGAGTCTGTAGCAGGGACTTGGTGGAGCTAGTGATTAGGGAAAAGGGACAACACATGCTTCTAAATTCAAAGGAGAATTATTACCTCTTTTTATGGGTCATGAAAGTGGTGAGGGAAATGAGTGTTACTAGTTGAAAAAATATGTCAAACCCAAAAGTACCTAAAAAACAAAAAAAAAAAAAAAAATGCTCTTAGTCTTATGAGAAATGGTAGATAAGAGGGAACTATTTATTTTGAATTTATAGCTATTATAAAACATCAAAATAGTGTTTTAGAATGATTAAAAAATAGAATTGTTAATAGAATTTCTTTTTTCTTATTGAATGTCATGATTTGTCACATGTCAACAAAAGGTGCCAAAGGTCAGTGGCAATTGGTGGCTGCAATTTGTGGGGTCTTTCAAGTTAGAGCGGTGCTATTCTGCTGTCTCTCTGTGTCCATTTCGTGTGTTGTTTAGTATAAATTATATTTTTTTTGAATATTTTTTTAAACATATTTAAAAAATAAAATAAAAATCAATACGCTAATAATCATTTTCTTAACTATTAAGAATTTTTAAAAAAAAAATATATATATATATATATAAGTGGTCAAAATAAAGAGATAAAATAAATAAACATATTAACATTTTTCTTCAAGTTAATGCACCACATTCTATTGATTTGATTGAATAAATAAACATATATTTTTCTTCAAACCATTTTTTCTAAAATAAAAGTAAAAGAGATACCTTTTTCATATAATAACCAATAGAGGTCTTACGTGGAACGCAGCTTCCGGACGATCTCTTCCAACATAAAGAGTATGAAAGAGAGGTCAGCCCTAATCAAATCATCATATAATTTAGAAAGAATAGAGGGGTCACAATTTTTATTTTTATTTTTATTTTTTATGGGGTTAAATTGATTTTTTTTTTTGTCAATATTTATTATTGTATATTAAAATATGTAAGGTTTTACAGTTTTGACTAAATACTAAAGAAAATTACCAAATATGTCTCTCAGTTTTTGTATGTTTTCAAATTAGAAAATAATTTAAAAATGATGGAAAAACAAATACAGCAAAGAAGACTACAAAAAAAAACATATAACAGAATAAACATAGCAAATAAAAACAAAAAAAAGGAAAGAAAAGAATGAAATTAGCCAAATGAGGTAAGGGCACTTTGATCTTCATGACTGCCAACTACTACTTTTTATATTTTTCTTGTATTTATTGGGATTATTTTAATTGTATTTTCTTAGATATGTGACAATGTATAGTTGTGGGCTGCAAAACTCATGGATTCCTAAGGCCCAATTTAAAAATGAATATGATGGTTAATAGGCTTTGTTTGGATAATGAGATAAAATGAGATGATTTTAAATGAATTGAATAAAATAATATTAGAATATTATTTTTTAATATTATTATTATTTTAAGATTTGAATAAGTTAAATTTTTTATTATATTTTATATGAAAATTTGATAAAGTTATAATGATGAGATGAAATGATATGGATTGATAATATTTCTGTATTCAAACGAGACCTAAATCATCATCAAGAATGGCAAATAAGGCGATAGGACTACTATCAAAGAATTGGCCGGATGGCAAATAAATCATTATCAAAGGTAGGGGTGGAAACCAAAAAAACCAGTCAATTGGTGAATCGGATCGGTTTTATTTTTTTTTCAAATTGGTCGAAATTGATCCGATTCCGATTTTTCTTTTTATAATACTAGACCGGACCGATTCATATTTATATGTATTTTAATTTTTTATATTATATAAAATAATTTTATATTATACGCTAAATTGCTAATTAATATAACAATAAATTTTAAGATCATATTATTCATGTATAATAATAATCTAATAACATAAAAATAATGTAATATTTTATATAACATAAAATTAATCTTATAAATCTTAATATAACATTTGATATAAATTATCGTTAAAAAAATTAATTTTATATCATAAAATTAATATAATATAACATTTTAATCTTAAACATGAACATTTGATCATTTGTTATTAATATAAACTATATATATTAAAGATAAATACATTTTATAGCATAATAAATTATAATATATATTGTTTTTGATAAATAAATCTCTATGCATTTGATTAAATACACTCGTATAAAAAGTGTATGCAACCATCATATTATCACTAATATATATGTAACCAAGCATATTATTACTAACATATACAATCAAATATATAAATTATTTAGACACGATCATATTTGGAGGAGATAAAATATCTCAAACTTATAATGGATCTCCAAGCCCAGCCTAGGTGGGAGAGTCTCATTAGACGGGAATAAAGAGAGAAAGAAAGAGAGGACAAAAGGTCTAGAAAACAAAATATGTCAAGAGAAAAAAGAGGAGATGTGACATAAATGAAAGAAGATGTGACGTAAAGAAAGCAAGGGGCAAAGGATAAAGGGAAGAGACTAGACCACTTTAGGGGGGCTTCTTCTAGATGATTTTGGAGGCGAGACTTCAACTTTCCTAGTGGATCTTCTTCAACCTCAGGACCAACGCATCAACGATAGGGTCATCATCACAAGATAGACCTCCAATCTCCATTATACAATGAGGATAAGAGACTATAAGAGATTGTAAAACAACCATCTTATAGGTGGATTCTCTCCTCAAACGACCCGTGGACGTAGTCATTATGTCAAACCACGTAAATTTGTGTGTCTCCCTCTCTTTTACTTTCTCTGCATTTATTTCATGTTCACTATTATGGATGTACGCACGGACATCGTACAGTAGCACCAAACCATCGTCGTGGGCTCCAAACCATACCGATCGTGACCCGAATCGCCATAGCAAGCCTGGAGTGACTTTTTCTCCGCTTCCAGCCCATTGTACCATTTTTAAGCGTTAATAATTGACACCGTCTGTGAGATTTAATTTACTTTCTACATTGAAAGTGGGAAAAGGAGGATTTTTCATGCAATCAGGTTCATTGCTCACCCAATCACACTTTGCACTTAAGCACAGTGTGCATATGGGATAATGTGCATGAAGGACATCAAATTGAGGATTATGAAAGTGCACGTACAACACACACGCTATGCATGGCATGCACAAGACCTTATAAACATGAGATGATAGGTATAACTCCTAAATTTGATGTCCTCACGTGATTGATTACGTGAACCTGAAATTATACATTTTAGGTATAACTCATCTCATAAAATCAATTCTACAAGAGATGATTAATTACTCCTTATAAACATGCCCAAGACCTTGTCCACAAGCAATGTGGGATTATTCCTCAACATCATCCCTCACGTGCAGGCCAATATTTTTCCTGGTCCTTGTCACAGGGTAAGTAGTGTGGGCCCTCATTCATCCTGTGACAGGCTCTAATACCATGAAGAAATTCATGGTCCTAACTCATCTCATAAAGAGGTTCTACAAGAGATGATTGATCTTCCTTATAAACATGCCCAAGACATTGTCCACAGGCAATGTGAAATTATTCCTCAACAGGTGCACATGGCGGCGGGCTAGCTTCCCTTCGCCCCTTAGGAATGTCCTCACATGCTAGAGACCTCACCTTTGGACTGCCGGACAGAACCAGCGGAGATCACCCCGCCTGGTTCACACAGTGCAAAGTCCACGGGCTGAAGGGATCCATCTGAGGTGATGGTCCCCCTTCCAAAACAACCATCACCATCAGAGGTAGCACACGCAGCGGACACCGCATGCTATGGATTCACACGAACTGCAAAGTCCTCCAACAGCCACCATCACGCCTGCCGATGACCACCTCTTAGGCCACCGGAGATTTCTGCTGCCACAAGAATGGCAACCATCCATAGAGGTAAAGCACGCAGTGGACACCACGTGCTAAGAATCTGCATGGACTGCGAGCTCCTCCAGTGGTCACCACCACGCCGACATTTTCTATCGCCGACATGGTGGTCCTCGGCCACAGAAAACACCAGTAGGGAACCTCCCTACTTGCCCCTCAGCAGAAGACACTCCCCGACCACATTGTGAGCTGCCCAACCATGTTTTCTTGGCCACATGTGGCAGGGTCACCTAAGTGCTCGGCCTGAGCAATTGCCCAACCTAAGCAACTTGAGCGTTGCCCGGCCTGGGCACTATCGAGACCAAACTGCTCGACTGCATGCATATAGCAAACAACCACCATCTCAGCCACGGGCAAGCGAACAACCACCATCTCGGCCATATGCAAGCGAGCAGCAAACGTCATACTTAGCCAACCCAACACGACCTCATTACTGCTCGGACTCATGCATCACGATGCCCACCACCTCTTGCCCGCCATGGAGGGCCCTCTCTCTCGACAAGCAAACCTCATGACGTGAGCTCGTAAGCCTTGGCCAGATCCAATGAGACACAAGAACCTCCATGTGCAAGCCTTTCCAATGGGTAACCCCCACGGTACGTTGCGTGGCCCATGCGATATACCCCCACCGATCACCACCCCTCCCAATCAACGGCCACGCAAAATTTATCAGACACAGCTAGCCCGACTACAATGCTTCACACAACCACAATGAATTCTACTTGGAGATGCACTTCAAATAAATAAAAGTATTGAAGAAAAAGAAGGAGAAAAGAAGAGCGAGGAAGAGAAGAAAAAACAACTAGCAATAGGCAATTTCATTCAAGCAAAAATTGGCTACAACAGCTAAAACACTACGGTCTGTCTCTCTCTGAATTTTTGTGGATTCCATTTTTACTAACAAAATTAATTCTCGTGGCGTGAAACACCTGATACATAGCCCCACTCAGGCATCGCTCAAACGTCCCAATATGTCTTCATCAAAATAAACCACATGGCATTCACATGCATGAGAGCAACCTCCCCAGCAGCAAACAACCTCAAGAAAAACAATAGAGAGAAGAAAAAGAGAAAAAACAACGATGGACAAATTCAATCAAGCAAAAATTAGAAA
Organism: Juglans regia; assembly: GCF_001411555.2. Classification (NCBI taxonomy): domain Eukaryota; kingdom Viridiplantae; phylum Streptophyta; class Magnoliopsida; order Fagales; family Juglandaceae; genus Juglans; species Juglans regia. The sequence continues at coordinate 5,785,253 of NC_049912.1, read as the reverse complement.
CAGTCTCAACACTCTGACTCTCTCCACCAAAACTCGTTGAGGTTTTGCGAGAATCTCAGGGTTAGCACACCTTGGGAACATATTTTGCCAAAGCTTACCAACATAGCACGGAACAACAGATACATAGCCCCGCTCGGTATCGCGGGCACCCCGGACCCTCATCATCGTCGAAACATGACTGCCACAAGCCTCGCTAGTGAACCTCAGACCTTTGCCGCACTCCAACAAGACAATTCAGCTTCACAAATCTTAAACTTGTGATTTGGGATTATCTACGCTAACCGGTTTGGCTTTTGTGGCACGGTCAAGCACTTCCTCACCTTCCCCGTGAGGCTAAAAAAGGTTTGGCAACGAGGTGAGTTCAATCTGACAAACTACTCGACCTTCGTCACGGAAACAAGGCGAGTTCAATCTTACGAATTGTTCGACCTCCCTCACGTCTACGAGGGTCAACAAGGCGAGTCCAGTCTTATGAACTGCTCAACCTCTGTCACAGCAAAGTGCGGATCCAGTCTTACGAATTGCTCGACTACTTACCTCCCCCATGAGATTAAAGAGGCAATTCTAATCTCTAGGTTGCCTGTCCCCTCTCACGACAGATGCAGATTTAGTCTTACGCACTGCCAGATGTTACTCCCAGGACGACATCTCCACCAGCAAACATCAGGTCTCCGCACTCGTGCCATAATCGCTGTCAGGGAGCTACCTTCGAGAATGAGCCTTCAAAGTTAACGTGTTTCCAAGCTCCACAATCGTCTCACGCTGGTTACCTTTGGGAACAAGTAAACGGGCTCGACAACCACCTAAGGTGGCCGAGGGGGTTGACGTGCTCCCTAACCACTTTTCATGGGTTACTACAAACAAACTCTAACACTGATGGCAAAATGGAAACTTTATTGACAATTCACATAGAAAAAGAAAAACTCACCAACACCTTCGAAGACAAAAACGTCGGATGAATATACACTTTTCGACAACAGAACTCGTTCATAAAAATGAATTGTCAAACTACTTACCTTCCCCTTGAGCCGCAATAGGTGAGTCCAGTCTTACTAACTATTATGCCTACCTCATGTCTACGAGGGTTAGGGGTGTAAATTGGTCGGCCCAGGGGGGTTTCAATCCATCATTTTCCTTGGACCGAATTGGACCGAACATCCATAGGGATCGGACCGGACTGGTAGCTATTGGTCTGGCCCAATTATTTTTTATTTTCTTTCTTCTTTTTTTTTTCAAAAAAATTAATAAAACTTTTATTTAAATTGCTAAATTAAAATTAAGTGAATTATTAATGTGGATTATGTAACTAACTCATTAAAAAAGTAATTAATTATAATTATATTGACGATGTTAATTGCTAATTAGTTACTAACTTAAAGTATGTCAATGTATTATGATAGTTAATGCATAATGAGCTATATTAAACTCTTTACATTTTGTATATGAAGCATAAATAATTGAATTATCCATAGGTCCCCGTCCATACATGTTTTATATTTACTTACAATTTAGGTATTTTACAAAATATTTATCTAATAACTTTAATTAGATCATAGATGTAGATGTTAGTAATTAATTAATGGTGAATTGGTGATAGGTTAGTTAATTGATATCATACATTAGTTAATTACAATTTACACTAATATTTGTAATTGCTTTATATTTACTTACAACTTAGGTATTTTACAAAAAATATATCTAATAACTTTAATTAGATCATAGATGTAGATGTTAGTAATTAGTTAATTGTAAATTGGTGATAGGTTAATTGATAATATACATTAGTTAATTAATAGAATATTAATTTGTATTTACATATTTAAAATTTTATATTGTTAATGGTGATAGGTTAGATGAAAATTACATAATTAATTATACAATTATTATATAAAATAATATATTTAATATATTTAAAAATTAAAAATATATATTTTCCTATATGGTCGGTCTGGGGAAAAGCCAACCCCGAGACCAGACTGAAAACCGAAAAAATGGAATTTCTTAGATCGAGACCAACTGGTCCCAACTTCAGGCCAAACCGTTCGATTTCTCCGGTCCGAACCAATTGACTTACGGCCCTAACGAGGGTCTACAAATCAATTCCAGTCTTACAAACTACTCGACCTCCCTCACGTCTACGAGGGTAAACGAGGCAAGTCCAGTTTTACGAAGTGCTCGGCCTCCCTCACATTTACAAGGGTCAAAGAGGCGAGTTCAATCTTACGAACTACTTAACGTATCACCACTTTCATAACGAGTCAACAGGCGCAAAAGGTCAGGGATCGCCCAGCCTCTCAAGCGCCCAAATAGGTGAGCAAGTCACTTGACTACCTAACCACTCTCGAGCACATAAAAGCCGAGCTTCGTGCTCGTACCTCACACATTCGAGTATATCTCCCACCAAAGTCAAGCTACACACTCACACCTTACACGATTGAGTACATTTCCCACCAAAATCGAGCCCCGCGCTCGCACCTGACGCGGTCAGGCCCATCTTTCACCATAGTCGAGCTCCACGCTCGAACCTTACACGGTCGAGTACATCTCCCTCCAAAGTCAAGCTCTACACTCGTACCTTACGCAGTCGAGACCATCTCCCACCAAATCCGAGCTTCACACTCGCACCTTACACGGTCAAGTACATCTCCTGCCAAAGCCAAGCTCCATGCTGACTGACACCTTACGCAGTCGAGCCCATCTCCTGCCTACCTTACGCTGTCAAGCCCATCTCCGTGCTCACACCTTACGTGGTCAAACCTATCTCCTGCTTAGTCTCGCACTTGGAAATCTTTATCACTTAACGCAAGTGAAACAAAAAACTAGGGATTCATCTCGAAATTTATTTTTCTACAAATTTCTACAGACTACCTTTATCGCATATTTTATTAAGTCTTCTTTTGGAGTGAATTGACATTAAGAATCGCGGGAAACTAGAGGGGATAAAATATCTCAATCCCATAATGAGTCTCCAAGCCCAGCCCAAGGTGGGGGGTCTCATCAGGAGAGAAGGAAGGATAGGATAAAAGGCTAAGGAAAGAAAATATGTCAAAAGGGAGACTTCAACTTTAGGGGGGCTTCTTCCAGACGACTTTGGAGGTGAGACTTCAACTTTCCCTGGGGAGCTTCTTCAACCTTATGACCAAAGTACTAACGACAAAGCCACCATGAGAAGATAAACTATTGATCTCTATTGTACAGTGAGGATAAGTAACTATGAGAGATTATAAAACACTCGTATTATAGTGGATTCTTCCCCCCCAAACGACGGACGTGGGCATTATATTGAACTATGTAAATCTGTGTCTCTCTCTCTCTTTTACATTCCTTGCATTTATTTCCTATTCACTACCATGGATATACGTATTGACACTGTATAGCCACACCAAATTATCGCCAGGGGTTCCAAACCACACTGATTGTAACCCAAATCACCATAGCAGGCCAAAAATTACTCTTTCTCCCCTTCCTGCTTGTTGTGTCATTTTTAGGCGTTAACAATATTATCACTAGCATATTAACACTAACATATATAATCAAATACTATATCACTATATGACTATTATATATATACTAAGACTAATACTTGTACTATTATTAATCCACCATATATAAATAATTATATAAATCATTATAGTATAGTTATATAACTATATAATCCACTAATACTATACTAAAACTAGAAAAACCAGAAAAACTGGACCAAACTAGTAAAACTGGAAGTACCGGTTTAGAGGTTTAACCGGTGCAGTATCAGTTCTTTAAATATCAAAATCAGTGTATACCAATTCAATTCTAAAATATATCCAAAACTAGACCAAACTGGATCAATTACAACCCTAATTAGAGGGGGATAGAAGTTGAACCAACCTAAGGCAAGATGACATGCAAGTTAATAGATCATGCTCAAGATTTGGCAAGAGCGAGAGCAAACTCAATCCTCCCTCATTGTTCGAGAAACGGAAACTTCAAGACTTAGAGATACTAATTACAATATGGTGTGTTGGAGTTAATTAATAGTTAAACAGAAATGCTTTATTTAAAAATAAATTTACAAACTTAATATAATATATTAGATTATAAAATTATTTTTATTATAAAATAAATTTAAAACATAATATGAAGTCATGTTAATTTATAAATTTATTTTTATAAAACTTATTTATATACTTGATGGATAGCCCTTGGACATTAATAAGGACAAGACCAAAATAGGGTATTGCACACGCGAAAACCCCAACTACGTACATGATTATTAAAAGATGCATTAAATGTGGCCATCAAACTATAGATGCTGCAAAAGGTGTCTCGCACACAACATCACCGATACTCTACTATAAAAGGTTGATTAAAATACCTATTTACTAAAGAGGCGAACATAAATATAAGAGCTTTCATATGCTGGAGCAAGTATCTAGACCAAGTTGTGTTCTTGTCTATAAGAGCTGAAACTACTTCGAAGTTTGAAGAGTCATCCATATACATGACAAGGGGTGGCAAATCATAAGTGAGGGCTGTTTTTTGTTTAAGAGGTTTTTGTTTTGTTTATTTTCTTATTTGTAAACTCCCAGATGTTTGGTTTGTAACCACAATATTCATCCGCCATAAGTGAGTGTTGCTTAATAAACTTGGGACGAGGTCGCTATGAGGGTGGCTACCGACTCTTCGAATAAATAAATAAAAAAAAGGTGGCAAATCATATTTTCAAGTCGTATTTGTACTGTGTCAAGTCATAAACATTCGATTATATAAATCAACTCGAACTTAACCTGTTAAACTAAACATATCAAACTTTCAAATCTTAATCCAACCCATTTAGATAATAGGTCGTGTCGTGTCACCCATTTTGACATGTTTAATAATTAATTAGAAATATATTAACAAGACAAGACTCATTTAAACCGGTTTATTTCATGTAAATTGGTTGAACTAAAACGCATAACTCATTTGACCTGATTAACATAATTTTACATATAATTTAAAATCTATATTTATTAATAACCATAATATCTTAAAATATATATATCAATATTTTTCAAATTTTAACATATAATAAAATCAATATTACAAACCATACAATAACAAATATAGCATAGGTCTAAAATTACAATCCTAATAATAAAAACAATAAAAATATAAGCATACTGAAAATATCAATATTACAACTTAATAATAATAAAATTTTAATTTTGAAATAAATTCTAAACAGTTCAAAACGGGTTGATTTCGTATTAAGCAGATTGACACGTTATTGACTTATTTATAAATCGTGTCTTAACGGGTCAATCTATTTTAATCCGAACTCGTTAACATCATCAAACCTAAATCCATTAATTTTGTATCATGTTCGTATTAAATTCATGAATCGTATCACATATTGCCACCCATAATCTATGTATTGGAAACTATATTTTTCGTCTATTAGGTCTCTGATCTCCTACTAACAACTAGATGGAAAAATAGTAAAGGATGAATTTAAAACCGGCCGAAATCACAAGCCCAAACTATCACAAGCATGTGAGCCAGATGCAAGTGTGTGGGCCCATTTGTCAGTTTAGAATGTTATCGAGCTCTGATCAATCTTATCCTTAATACATTTCCTATCATTTTTCCTAAATATTTGACCCAACGTATTCTTTTATTTATTAAAAAAAAAAAACAAACGAAGCTCTCTAATGAACCCTCCAACCCATTTTAAGCCCCCCCTTCCTCTAAAACGTGATTTCCCCCCCCCCCCCACTGCGATAGCTATAGTCGAATCTAATTAGCTTCATTTCTAAATGGGAGCACCTTTGGTGGAGATGTGGTGTTTTATACGATTCTAATTATCTCTCTATATGGTGGCCGCTGCCCTTTTTTTTTTTAAAAAAAAGAAAAGAACATAACTTCATTACTTCAACCAGAGTTATGGCTTTCAGCCATTACAGAAGGCATGATGCTAGTATCTACATAGTCTACATCAAAAGTTTCTTGAGCTAATGAAACAACCTTTTTAGCTAGTTGATGTGCCACCTTGTTAGCATCTCTTCTCACATGTTGAATTGTCCAATTTGTATCTAGCAATGTGGTCTTAGTGTCCTCCACCAAACAACTTAGTATTCCATTTTGTATTGTGCTTTGTCTCATAACATTGACAACCTGAGTTGAGTCCCCTTCGAAAATGACATCTTACAAGTTCAGTTTCTTACACAATCTTGCAACCGTGAGTAACCCCCTAGCTTCTGCAATATTTGGTTGTGAACAGAAGTGAATTGGTTGCATTAAGGTGGCTAAAACTTCAACCTCACTGTCTCAAATAACCACTCCAATTCCAATTCTGTGGTCTTCCTTTTTTATAGCAACATCCCAGTTAAGTTTGAGCCATGTATATAGTGGTGCAATCCATTGTCTGCTAGCTTGTTGTTACATCCTCCTGTGCATACCTTCTTGATGTATTTGTATATATTTGAAATCCTGTTGTACTTGCTTAGCTCTGTTGGTTATTGCTTCTGGGGATAGGAAATTGCCTTCAAAAATCCATTTGTTCCTCCTCTGCCATATTTCCCTTGTTGTTTCTGCAAATAAATTGATCTCCTCTTGGTCTGTTCTCTGAAGCAAGCTAAGAATAATGGAGCCAAAGTTTGCATCAATAAAAACTGCTTTTTGAACTTTCCTGCTTCCTAACCCCCAAACATATTGCGCAAATGGGCATGACCAAAGAATATGAGTAGATGTTTCAATTGCATTCTGACAGACGGGGCATAATGGGTCAGTTGTAATCTTTCTTTTGTGCAAATTTTGTTTTGTTGGTAAAGCATCAGTAATGGCACGCCAAATGAATACTTTGACAGAATTCTTTGTTTGTAGCTTCCAAATTTGTTTCCATAATTCCCTTTGATCCCATTTTGTAGAAGATTCCCCCCTCTAATTTTGTTGTTGTTGTTTACACAGGTGATATGCACTTCTCACAGAAAAATCTCCTTTTGATGTGGCTTTCCATACTAGCCTATCTTCTCTATCACATTGTGACACAGGTATTTTAAGTATTTCTTTGATCTCTGCCTCATTGAAAGCCTTTCTCAGTAATTGTATGTCCCACCATCCCTTGTTGTGATCAATTAAGTCTGCCACTTTTGCATTACTTGACAGAACTCTCATTAGTGATTGAATGTTGCAAAGTCCAGTTGTTGCGATCCATTTATCAGTCCACAATTTAGTTTTTTTCCATCTCCTACTCTCTATATGCATCATTCTTTAACTATGTTGATTGCTGAGTATAAGCTCCTCTAAACAAATAAGGGTCTTGATCCAAGTTTAGCCTGTAGAATGGATGAACTAGGGAAATAGATTGCTTTCATTATTGTGGCTGCCATTGATGAAAATTGAGTAAGAAGTCTCCAAACTTGTTTAGCTAGTAGGGCCTGATTGAAACTCACTAAATCCTTAAATCTCACTCCTCCTTCTTATTTTCTCAAACTCAAACTCCGTCAGCTTTTCCAGTGAACTTTGGAATTATTTTCATGGGAACCCCACCAAAAATTTTCCTTTAAAACTTTTAGTTTATAGGAATTATTTCTGGTCAAACTAAATAATTCTCAAACTCAAACTGCCACTTTTAGTTCACTCTTTTTTTTTTTTTACAAATAAATCTTATGTTACCAAATGTTATCAAAGTAAGAATCAAATCCGAAGAATGGATTTTTACTTTGATTTCTATAAACTAAATAACTACTTGTTCTACACACAAAAAAAAAAATAAAGAGAAATGATTTTTTTTTATTATATATAAATTTTTTTAATTTTTATTAAGGCTCTACTTGATTGAATTTTGATTCAGAGGAAAGAATGCATGAAGCTGAAATAACTCACTCAGAACGCCTTTTAAAAGATTACGCGGTACGATTGGATCGAATAGGCCCTTATGGAATAAATATTCAGCCGCTTGGGAGCCCTCAGGTACTGTTTTATTCAATGTTTGTTCAATTACTCTTTTACCCGCAAAGGCAATGTAGGCATTGGGTTCAGCAATAATGATATCCCCCAACATACCAAAACTAGCTGTCACCCCACCAGTAGTAGGAGATGTAAGGATTGATAAACACTCATACTATATGTAGGAATAGCCTTAATGATAGCCTTAATTAAAATCTCATTTCCAGCTTGTGATAGAAACTTGTTCTTCCAATTCTCAATTCTCTTGCTTACTCTTTCAACAATGCCTTGGAATTTCCTGAGTTTTGACCTTCCAATGAAAGATGCAATTCCAAGTACTTTTCCAGATTAGTTGAAGCTCTTAAACCAGCAACTTCCGTGAGATAATTTCTTGTCAATTTCTTAGTGTTTGTGTTGAAAAACAGTGAGGTTTTCTGTCTGTTGAGTTGCTGTCCAGAAGCCAATTCATAACCATGTAGAATCTGATTCAATCCTACCCATTCTTGTAGAGAGGCCCTACAGAACAGCAGACTATCATTTGCAAAGAACACATGGTTCATCTTTATCCACCCTCCTACCAATGGAACCCCTAAAATTATACCTTTATGTTCTGCTTGGATCAGCTTAGCAGTTAATGCTTCAGCACAGATTATGAATAAAAAAGGTAATAATGGACAGCCTTATCTTAATCCCCTTGATGGTTTAAAAGCTTCTTGAGATGCCCCATTAAGTAAAACAGAATGATGAAGAAGTTATACACCTTTGAATCAGTTCAATCCAATTTTGATCAAACCCCATTTTGAGCATTGCTTCTTTAAGAAATCTCTATTCTACCATTAGGCCTTGCTCATATCCAGTTTCATTGCCATATATCCTTTATTACCATTCAACTTTGTTTTCATAGTGTGAAGTGTCTCATAAACTGCTAAGATATTGTTTGAAATTAGCCTTCTTGGAATAAATGCACATTGGTTCTGTAATATAATGGCAGGCATGATTTCCTTCATTCGATTGGCTAAGAGCTTTATAACTATTTTGTACAACACATTACATAAGCTGATTGGTCTGTACTTAGTAATATTCGTTGGGTTGTTATGCTTTGGTATCATCATAAGGTATGTGTAGTTAATAGAAGACATGTCTTGCTCACAATTTAGAAAATATAAAATGGCTTCACATACCTCATCACCCACCACAAACCAATATCTTTGATAGAAGTAAGCTCCATATCCATCTGGACCAGGAGCCATTATGGCCCCATATGAAGGACTGCATCTTTAATTTCTTCTTTGCTAGAAGGTAGAAGTAACCTGTTATTCATCTATTGAGTTACTTTCCTTTCAATAGCATTAAGAAATTCCTTAATGAGAGTAGGCTCAAAGGTTGTAAACAAGCCTCTATAAAAATGAGTAAAAGCCTTCCCAATCTGTCCAATATTTTTCAAAGTAAGTCCAATCTCATCCACAAGTTGCAAAATTGTGTTCCTTTTTTTCTTTGGCTTGCACAGAAATGATAGTATTTTGTGTTTCAATCCCCTTGTTGTAGCCATGTCACCTTAGTTCTTTGCTTCCATTTCAAGTGTTCCCTCTCAAGTATATCATCCACTTCTTTTTTAGTCTGTTTAAACTACTGCACTAATTCTACTATAAGATATTTCTATAATTGTTGCAACCTGTTGGTTTTTTTAATTAAACTGCCTCTTTCCTGTAATTCCTTTCTATAGCTCCATCTCCTTAAGTCAATCATACAATTTTCTAACTTTTCCTCAATCTTTTGCAATCCAGCAACATGACCCCTCCCTTACTGCCATGCCTTTTTTTTTATCACATTTTCACAATCTGAGAAAGATGACCATCTATGTTCATATCTTCTGACCTTAGTAGGTTTGATTGACTTAATATTCTGCTGACATAGTGACACTAAAATAGGACAATGGTCAGATGTGGATGAAGTCAACACTCTCACATCTCCCCTTCCAAAGGTTGCACACCATTCAGAGTTTGCAATTTCCCTATCGAGTCTCTCTTTTGTAAAAGTATGATCTAACTTGTTATTAGCCCACGTATACTTACCATTTGTAAAACCCAAGTAACTAAGCTTACAGTCGTGCAGCATTTCCCTAAACCTTTCCATATGTTTTTCCTCTTTTCTAGCCCCTCCATACTTCTCACTTTTGTACAAAATCTCATTAGTCTCCTAAGCAAAGCCACCTTTTAGGATGTTGAAATTTAAGGTGTTTCAAGACACTCCAACCTTTGTGCTTATTTTCTGTTTCAGAATGAGCATAGAAGCATGTCATCATCCAACAAATTTTTTTTTTTTTTTTTATCAATCCACGAGTTAATATGCCTCTGATAGTAGCTGTGTATTATGAGTTTGACTTCCTCCTCCCAAAATATGGTCAATCACCCACTTTTTCCTACTCCCTCCACAGTAAAGAGACCTTTAAAACCCAACTTATATTTTATAGCTTCCAGTCTATTTTTATCCATCTTGGTTTTCATGAGAAACAAGATGCTAGGCTTGTGAACCTTAACCAAATGGCTAAGGTCCCTAACTGTCCGAGGGTTGTCAAGCCCTCAGCAGTTCCAATTTAAAAGCCTCATTTCTCCAAACGGGACTGATTTATCGCCTTTGCTGATAAATTCACAACAGATGCCATAGCTTGTTTCTTGCCCCTAGCATCCTGATTATTCTCCATGGTAAAGGGAGTATTAGTCAGCACCTCAATATTAGCCTGCCCCTAGCCCTTCTTTTCCACTTATTTACGCTTGTCTCTGCAGCCTGATGTGGTATGCATAAGAGCAGTTGATCCTTCTCTATTTCGATTCATTTCCCCTCAATGTTTGCCATCAAATCTGATGAGGGGTCTGGAATTGAAATGTTCAGGTAGTTGTGTGCCATATCCAATGCTAGCTTAGGTAAAACAATCATCTTCATTAATTCTATCTTACTAGTCTATTGATCTTCCTTTGGTACTGCCTTCAATATAATCTTGCTACTCTCTTCCCTTATCACATTTTTATTTCGTATAAGCCTTTGACTTTCTGTATCCTGGCCAACAGACTTAGGCATATTGATAGTTTGAAATGGCTTTCTTGAACTACTACCATAACTTGAACTTGTTCCCGAGCTAGTTGTACTAGTGCCTGAGTTAGTAGCTCTTATCCAAGTCCCATATTGATTGGTATTAGTCAACTTAGCAGTATCCACTTGATTATTCTGGCCAATACATCCACTAGAAGCATGTTTTATAACTCCACAAGTAAAGCAAAACTTAGGAAGTTTTTCATATTTGAAGTTAACAAACCCTCTGTGTCCCAGCAGATCCACCACTTTCCTTCTTGCTAGTGGTTTCCTCAAGTCTATTTCAACAAGAACTCTCAACCATCTCCCCCAGCAATTCTCATTGATATCAGCATCCACTGTTATTACAATCCCAATCGATGATCCAATTCTATTCCCAATTTCTTTATTCATACATCCCAGAGATAAGTTATGTAACTGAACCCAAAGATTTGTGTGTGTAAAAGCCAGGTTAGTTATAGGAGTATAACCCTCAAAATTCTTCAAACACAATAAGTTCATATCAAACATCTAAGGTTGTCCCTCCCATATCCTATTCAAGTTTGTCTTAGTTTGGAATTCGAAGATATATAGGTTTTCACCTTTTTTTTTTTTTTTTTTTTTGAAAGAAACATACTCATTTCATTAATGAACCAAAGTTACAAATGTGACTTATCAATAAATAAAAAATCCAATACATAGAAAATCCAATCTATAAGCCAACTTACGCAACAGCTCTGGGGCTTCCCCACACACAAATTCTTTTGTGGCGGACATTGTCTTAACTTCTAATCAGACTCTCTCATAACAGAGAAAGCGCTCTATAAAACAGAACTTAAAGGCCCTCTCTATCCTCCCAGGGAAGAAAAGTACGGGACACTACTATGGACATCAAATCCAATAGCCTATTCCTATTTTCTTAAAAACTAAACTAACAAATAACTACAAATAACCATATTAACAACTACAAGACCGCAAGCACTAGTGAGACCCCAAACGTCACGCCCACCGCAAGCATCGTCATCTCGAGCCCTGGTGGAACGAGCACCCAGCTTACGTACGGACCACAACAACCTGGCCGTAGCATCACCCACCACTCTCGAAAGACTCTTGCCCCGAATTACGTCTGATCCAAAGGCCCAAACCTCACTCGGGTCAAAAAAACAACACCAAAAATAGAAACAAAACACTGAAACGGACAACAAGAAAGAAACAAAAAACTAAAAATGGATGAACAGTGCACAATGGTCGGCATTGGTTCGTGCAGAGATTGTTTACACTGGGAGGAAAGCCGACGGTCAGACTTGGAAGTCCTGGAGTCAGAGGTTCCACAGAAACCAAGCATGGCGTCGGGAGAGGGCTCCTCAGTGGGGCGTGAAGGCCACGCGCCAACGCTGTCCGAAACTTCGTCCGGCGCGTGCGAGCTACGCTCCACTCCGATGGACGCCGGATTTGGAGGTCTTGAAGATCGGTGACTGGGCATCATACCGCGGGGTGCGTGTTGAGATGTGATGGCTGGAAAGACTCGAACGTCAATCCTCCCTTATTCGGCCTAAAAAACACAAAAATAAAATAAAAACACTACACAAAAATAAAATGGACAGTGAAGAAAAGGAATAGGGCGTGCGGGGGCAAGGAGGAGCCGAAGCTCCCACCCCCTTATTCACCTATTTCGATGATCTTAACATTAGTACAGAATTTCCATATCTTGCACATGGTATTTTTGAAGGCTTCTTTATTGTTCTTCTTATCAGCTATAATTTTTCCCACCAGACAAAGCTTACATCTTTCCATGGTCTCTTTGACATCCTTTCCCGTGATTACAATTTCATCTTTTTCTTCCTATATTAGTGAAAATCCATTCCATCTTTTGGTTAATTCTTCTGTCATCTTATACTCTAAACCAATCCTCTATTCTTGTTCACTTGTAGTCACTAAATTCTACTATCTTGCTTTATCAAATGGCCCTTGGCAAACTACCCTTCCAGTGAAGCATGTTCTTCCTCCTCGCTAGAGTACTTTAGAAACGAGAGGAAACCATGGTGGCTGCTACCTGATAGACGATCAGAACAATCACAAATGTCATTAATCTTGCCATCACTTGTGGCAGCTATTGCCACAGTGACAAACGACTTGCTCATGTGCGACATCGATATGGACGAATCTAGCCAGAATAGTTTGATCTGACCACTTTTCTTTTTCAATTATTTTTTTTCACCAATGTGGCAGCATTGCCATTCAATATGGTATATGTACTTTGGTTCTGCTGTGTCACACAGTATGGTAGGGATGTTCGAAAGTGCAAATTTATCAATTCATTGGTTTCCTCTGTTTCGAAGAAAGACATCAAATTTGTTCAATGATGGTTTTCATACTAATTGCAACATCAATGAAAATGACTTCAGAAGTACAAAGACTGGATTGGGTAATTACCACTTTCTTACTGGATCCCTTAGGCTCTGTTTGATTGTTAAATTCATCTAAATTCAACTTAATTCAATTTAATTTTAAACTAAATCTAGTATCCAAACATTCAACTCTCATATTACTAAACTCATCTTAACTCAAAATCTTTTTACACGTGAGACCCACAATCTTTTTCAATTCAATAATTATTTACACGTGGGACTCACAACCTTTTTCAACTTATCATAAATACATCTAAACTCATCTTAACATTCAAACACATTTTTAAACTCATCTTAGATGGACCCCACAAAACTCATTCTACATTCCCAACTCACTACTATTCATAAAAAAACTCAGTTTAGCTCAACTTCCAAATGCAGGCTTAGGTTGTATTTGGATGTTAAACTGAACTCAATTCTTTATGAATAATAATGAGTTGAATAATAGAGAAAGTTATGTGGAGCTTATCTAAACTAAGTTAAAGTGTGTTTAGATGTTAAGATGAGTTTAATATTTTTTATAAAAAATTTAAAAAGATTGTGTATCCCACGTAAAAAGATGTGTTAAGTTAGAAAAAGTTGTAGGTCTCCTGTATAAGAAAATTTTGAGTTGAGATGAATTTAGTAATTCGAGAGTTGGGTGTTTAGATATTAGACTCAGCTTAAAATTAAATTAAACTTAGTTGAATCTTATAATCAAACGCAACCTTAGAGTTCTTATTCATTTTAAGTGAAAAAGGTACGTGCATGTAAATAATCAAGTCTGAAAATTATTATAATGTTAATCGTGAAATTCATTCGTCCAGCTATAATCATCAGAAACTTTGAAAATATCTAATAATTTTTAGCATAACCTTGTCAAAGATAGAATTTTGGGTCTGAAATCCCGAACACACGACAACTGAATGATACAGTGAAATCAATCAACTAGGGAATGATCGTGCACAGAACCTTATCCAATTTTTCTTGTCATCATTTCTGAGCTAAAAATCTGAATTCTTGTTTAACATTTAACTACGGTCCTCATAAATGCAACAACGACGATAGAAGATTCATCAGCAGTACAATTCAAATTTCAAAACGAATCCCTGACGTTCCTTACCTTCCCCTCTCCAGGGACCCACCCAAAGCATCGGGGTTCATCCGTGGGCTGTAACAAAACTACCTCTGCATCAACAACCCGCACAACAATCCTGCACCGTCGGATGCCTTCAAACCCTTCGTTCCCGCCAACTCCCGAATCCTGTTCCAGTCCTTCAGCACATTCGATGCCGACGATGAGGACGACGTCGTAGAGTCACCACCGTCCGAGTGGTCCCCTGATCCTGGACAAGAATTCTCGCCGTCTCCATTTGACCACGACTCCCTCCGGTTCTCTCTCCATCTCCGGTGTCGTTCGTTCTCCTCCACTTGCTCGCGGTATCCAATGGCGGACCTCCCCTCCAAGGCCGGGACATCCGAGTCGAATATCACCTCCGCGCAGATGTTCAAGACACCCTGGAATCTTCCGGATGGGCGGCGGATTTGGACGGCTGTGAAAGTAGGGATCCTCGAGCCGGTTGAGACGGCGGACGGGAAGTTTCCGGTGAGGAACCGGACAGTCCCGATAAGATGGTCGCGGAGGTAGCCTACGGCGTAGATCTCGATGCAGACGGCGGATGTCTCGCTGGAGAGGAACTCGGGGCTGACCTTGAAGAAGAACTTGTCGTTCCAGGTAGGGTTCTCACAACCGACCCGGTCGGTACGGGTCCTGACTTTATGGTCAGGGTTGACCCAGACGAGTGCGTAGGTTTGCATGCGGCGCAAGTTAGCCGAGGGGGGTTTGAGATTCTGCGCAGAGATCAAGTTGATCTCCAAGGCACGCATGGGCTTTCTGTGATCTTGCTCCGAAACCCTATCATCTCTCCTCATTTTTCCCAGCGGAACCGAAGGCTGAGAGATTCGATAAAGAAGACGGTAGAGAATCAAAGGGGGCCGGAGAGAAGTGAAGAGTTCGGAGCCGATCAAGAAAGAAGAGATCAGAGAGGGTTCTTGATCGGATTCAAGAATGAGAGTCATAGTGTGACATGGTGGCCGCGCGCGCTAGGCGAGGAAGAGAGCGCGCGAGGCGAGGAAGAGAGTCAAACAAAAAGTGAAGGTTCTGTTAATACAGAGGTATAGTATAGCCTATAGGTGAGTGAGTGCAGTCGAGAGTGGACGCTTCGGCTTTTTTATCCTAATCACAAGTTGAGAGTGGACGCTTCGGATTTCAACTACAGTAATTCTTCAAATTTGTAAGGGAATAATAGGTTAGTTAAATATTAAAATATTTAATTTTTACTCCTCTCTTCTTACAAAATATATAGGTATTTTTTATAATTATGAAATTTAATTTGATTTATTATTATTAAATATAAAATGTGATAAAAATAAATAAATTAGTTAATATTAATTAGAATATTAATTATTAAGTTAATTATAATATAATTATTATTAAAATTAGTATTTAATATTAATTGAATATTTAATAAATGTGATAAATATTAATATTAATTTAATTAGCATATAATTATTATTAATATTAATATTTAATGTTAATTTAATTTAATTATAATATAATTAATATTAATATTAAATTGGTAGAATTATAAAATGTGATACAAAGAAATTAAATAAAAAATATTAAATTAATAATATTTTATTATTATATAGAGAGTAAATGGCTAATTCAATGCGGAGATTGAATTTAAATGGAATAGACAAATGTAAAAAAGTGTAATATTGGCTAAGTTTTGAAGATGAATTTGGCCAAGCCAATGAAGATGCTCTTAGAGCATTCTCATTGGATTAGCTAAATGCTAAATCCAATGAGAATTTAGCTATTAAATTATAAAATACATCACATTGGAATATAGCTATAGTAATATCTAAAATAATTTTCAAATTTGAAACACACTATTCATTCATCAAATCTATTTTATATTATTTAGTCCCGATGTTTTCCCTTCCCACGGTTTTCTTCTTTCCCTCGCAAAACCCAGACGCCCTTTGCACCAAGATCTCGAGTCTTTCATCTTCGACCATAGAGACTCACCACCGCACCACCACGCCACGTCTCGTCGGCAACAATGGCATAGCACCACCGCTCCACCGCACTCCTACTCTCGACGGAAACGACTGAAACCCCTCTTTCTCTCGCCAATTTGCTTCTTCGAATCTAAGGTAATCTCTTTCCATGTATAAAATTCGATTCTCTTGATGATCCCTAACTTTATTCCGTACCTCGCCGTCCCTCGCATACCTCTTCTCCAAACCCTAATCTTTGATTGTGGATGGGTTTACCTGTTTGTGTATCTTGAATTCTGTCTCTGTTTATGATTGAGGGGTTGCATGTAAATCTATTTCCGTGAGGATTACTATTCTATTGGTGTATTGCGAGAAAATCAAAATTTATGGAAATCTGTTTGTGTAAAAATTCGCTACTATGTTTCTGTTTGTGTATAGAAAGAAAAAGCAAAGCTTTTTACAAAGCTGTTTGTGTATATTTCTCTTCTCTGTTTCGTGAGGATTGCACAGCATTTATACAACTAAGGTAAACTTGCATGCTTGTTTGGTTGTTATCGCATTGCATAGCATGCTACCTCTAGGTTAGAAAAAAAAAAAAAAAAAAGATTCTTCCATCCATTGTGCTGATTTTAGTATAAATGGATGAAAGAATTTGTTTAATAGATTACACATGCAGCTACTAGTTTCATAGATTATAGAATATTTCCTTGTTGACTACAAATCTGTGAGGATGAAAACAGAATTTATACAAGACCTTTTGTAATAGAATAGTAAGAATTTAATTTTTCAAGTTTACATTTGAATAAATTACAACTACGATAGTTTCTCTACTTTGAAATTTGAAGTTTGTGGTATTTCTAATCGGTAAACTTGCTTGTTTGGTTGCTATTGCATTGCATAGCATGCTACCTCTAAGTTAGAAAAAAAAAACATAAAAACCATCCATTGTGCTAATTTTAGTGTAAATGGATGGAAGAATCTGTTTGATAGATTACACATGCAGCTGCTAGTTTCATAGATTATAGAATATTAACTTGTTGACTACCAATTGTCAGTGCATGTAAACCATAAAATCCTCATGTTTTTCGTTATCCTTATAATGCAATGAAGGATGGCTGCACCATTTGATGAGAATCATTTCTTCACCATCCTCTTACAAAGTGGTGGACACGAGGAAGGCAGCACCCCGTTCAATAGCATAGATGATAATGTTCTGGTCCAAACTTCACATTCACGCTTAGGTGAAAGAATGGCACCCTCTAAAAAAACTCTTAGAGGTGTATCTTTCACTGTGGAGGAGGACACCCTCCTCGTTTCAGCTTAGCTAAACATTACTATTGATGCTATAAGCGGGACTGACCAAAAACATACTCAAATGTGGGAGAGAATAGGTCAATATTATAATCAATATAAAAAACCAAACTGCCAATTTCGTTCTGATGGCTCATTGACCAATCGATGGCAATGTATCTAAAAATGCACAAATAAATGTTGTGCTATTGTTGCCCAAATAGAGTCACTACATCCTAGTGGTGCCATAGAGCAGGACAAGATAATAATTTAGTTTCTCCATTGTGGTTTTTTAGTGCTGGATATTAATTTTTTTCTAACATAATCACTTGGCTCATTTAAGCTTGAGAATGCGAAAATATTGTATAAGGAGAATGAGAAGGCAAAGTTCACCATGGAACATTGTTGGTGTCTATTAAGACACCAACCAAAATGGCAACAATATGTGTCGATGATGAACACGAGGAGGAAACCACTTGGGAGACGTCCAACCAGTAATGCCTCAACCCCACTAGGAAATGACACTCCCGATGACAACGTCGAGATTATTGATGAGAGACCGCTAGGTAAGAAGAGTGAGAAAGAGAGGGAGAGAAAGAGGAAGTCTAGAGAAGATGAAGATGCTGACTTTAATAAAGCTTTAAGTCGCATGACTGAGGATAGAACCGTGTGTATGGTGGAGAGGAGAGAAGCGGTCACGAAGGCCGAGAGCAATCAGATGTCATTACTTGCACTTAAGAAGAAGAAGGTTGATATAGAGATTAGAAATTAGATCTAGATGGTATGAATGCAATGCAACATGACTACTTTCAAACACTTCAAAAGGAAGTTTATGAAGAAATGAAGAATAGATCTACATCCACACCTTTTGGAGGAAAGTAACTCATGTTGTTGGTGTCTTTTTTTTTTTTTTTTTTTTTGTGCTGATTTTAGTGCTGTAAATGTAGAACAAGGTAGTGATTTTAGTGGCTGCCTAGTCACATATGCTGAAAATATGTAACTGGGCAGCCACTATGTGACTAGGCAGCCACATAGTTGATGACTCTTTTGTGCTCCTTTTGTGGATGATTGACATAGATGTATTTTGTGAAAATACGGTAGTCCTACCAATGTATTTTGTGGATTAGACCAGAATGTATTTTGTGGGAATGTGTATAAGACTTGAATTTATTTTGTGGGAATGTAGTTAAGATCTGAATATATTTTGTGTTTTGTGGATTAGACCAGATTGTATTTTGTGGGAATGTAGTTAAGATCTGAATGTATTTTGTGCTTTGTGGATTAGACCAGAATGTATTTTGTGGGAATGTGTATAAGACTTGAGATTATTTTGTGGGAATGTAGTTGAGATCTGAATGTATTTTGTGCTTTGTGGATTGACCAGAATGTATTTTGTGGGAATTTGTATAAGACTTGACTTTATTTTGTGGGAATGTAGTTAAGATCTGAATGTATTTTGTGCTTTGTAGATTAGACCAGAATGTATTTTGTGGGAATGTGTATAAGACTTGAATTTATTTTGTGCGAATGTGTATAAGACTTGAATTTATTTTGTGGGAATGTAGTTAAGATCTGAATGTATTTTGTGCTTTGTGGATTAGACCAGAATGTATTTTGTGGGAATGTGTATAAGACTTGAGTTTATTTTGTGGGAATGTAGTTAAGATCTGAATGTATTTTGTGCTTTGTGGATTAGACCAGAATTTATTTTGTGGGAATTTGTATAAGACTTGACTTTATTTTGTGGGAATGTAGTTAGGATCTGAATGTATTTTGTGTTTTGTGGATAAGACCTGAATGTATTTTGTGGAAATACAAAGCTATATTTTGTGTATTTTGTGGATGAAGCTGTATTTAATATTTGAAGTTGTACAGATAGAGAGATCTTATAACTTTGCTTGAAATGAAGCTGTACAAACTTGAAAAGAAAAAAAAAAACAAAAGAAGCTCTACAAACCTAAAAAGAAAAAAAAATAAAAATAAAAACCATTATTTCTTTTCTACAAACCTGAAAATTAAAAATAAAGCAGATAATAAAGCAGCTTCATCTGCTACCTACATAATAAAGCACATACCATAAATACATCTAATAAAACATGCAAACTCCGATAGCACTTTTAAGTTTTACAAATAACCAAAAAGAAATACAAAGCAAATGAGATTAGACTAAAGGAAAAAAAAAAACCACAAAGCAGCCTTCACTTGAAGTAGAACGCTTAGTTTTAGCCATGCAAACTCCAGATATGCTCAATAAGGTCATTTTGGAGCTGAGAATGAGTTTATATATCTCTAAGACGATGATGTTGTTGAATGAACTCTATAAATTCAGGTATATGATCTCTTGAAATTGGTTCATGAGAAGTACCATCCATTTGTTCGTAAACGAATTGGTCTGCACCAAGGTATAGATGGCATTCATCTTCAACGATCATATTGTGCAGGATAATGCATGCATACATAATTTCCTTTAGTACTTCTCGGTCAAAGTAGGTAGCAGGTCCACGCACAATAGCAAATCTACCTTGAAGTACTCCAAATACACGTTCACATATGTCCTTACTGATTCTTGGGCGGCTGCAAAAAATTGTTTATTTCTTCCTTAAGGTGCTGGAATTGTTTTGACTAATGTTGTCCATGAAGGATATATACCATCAACAAGATAATATCTCATTGTATAATCATGACCAGTGATTGAGTAATTGCATGGAGGAGCACGACCTTCGGCAAGGGGAGCAAACACAGAAGATCGGCCTAGTACGCTGATGTCATTATGAGACCCAGGTAAACCAAAAAAAGCATGCCATATCCAAAGATCGTAAGAAGCAACAGCTTCCAAAATAATTGTTGGTTCATGTACATGACCAGAGTACATACCTTTCCAAGCACTGGGACAATTTTTCCATTTCCAGTGCATGCAATCAATGATATCCAACATTCCTGGAAATCCACGCTTTTCTCCAACATCTAGTAACCTTACTATGTCACTACTATTTGGAGACCTCAAGTACTCATCAGAAAAAATCGCAACAATCGCCTTAACAAATTTTTTCAAACTCAATCGTGCGGTGGTTTCTCCGATCCTCAAATATTCGTCCATTAAATCTGCTGTTACCCCATATGCGAGCATTCGAATTGCTACAGTCATTTTTTGAAGGGAAGACAATCCAAGCCTTCCACTGGCATCTCTTTTTTGGACAAAATAATTATCATAAGCTTCTACTGCAGAATGAATGCGTAAAAATAGATCACGACTCATTCGGAACCTTCTCCTAAAAATATTGGGCGGATATATTGGTGGCTAAGCAAAGTAATCATTCCAAAGGCGTTGATGGCCTTCCAATGGATCACGTCTGATGAACATACGCCGTCAATGGGAAGCAGATGCTCCTTGGGTAGCCCTACGATCTCGATGTTGTGTCATTGCTTGCATCATTTGAAGTTCTTGATCAGAATAATCATCATATATAATATGATCATCACTCCAAAAGGGATCCATAGAAAATTGAGTGGTGTGTTGTAGAAAGATTGGAAGAAGGAAGATTGGAAACCTCAATAGGATTTGTTGATGAGTGGGAAGTACTAGGAGTTGGTCTATTTATAGGATTGCTCCAAGACTATTAGTTACAACAAAATTTTCATGCAAACGAATATAGTTGTGCTGATTTTAGTTGATGATACTGTTGTTGAATGGAGGAAAATTTGGCAAGGGAAGATAGTTGGAAGGAAAATAAAGTACATATAGTTGTTGGATAGAAGAAAGCTTGGCAAAAAAATATTGTTGAATGGAAAATAGAGTAGATATGGTTGTTTGATAGAAGAAAGTTTGATAAAAAAAGATGGTTGGATGAAAAAATTAGTACATATGATTATTAGATAGAAGAAAGTTTGGTAAAAAAAACTATATGGTAGAAGAAAATTTGGTAAAAAAAAAAATATAGTTGGACAGGAAATATTGGATTGGTTTGTAAATTAAGACATTTATATAGAATTTTAGATAAGTTTAATTAGACGTTTGTGGTTATAGCATTAAATGACAATTGAAAAAATATAATTTTTTTAATCCATAATTTAATTAGAAATGGATTAATTTATAATATTATGAATAGTAAAATATGATAAAATAAAATATTTTCATAATTAAAAATATTAAAATATTTTTGAAATTATTAATTACTCATGAATAAATGGATAATCCAATGTAGAGATTTAATGTGAATAGCCAAAGTCAAATTTATCTTTTATTATTTTATTATCATATAATGAAAAAATAGCTATTCTAATGTGGAGACTTATGTGAATGGAATAGCTAAAAGTTAAATTCATCTTACATTCATAAAAATGTACTTTAATTTTAGCTAATCCAATGAGAGTGCTCTTAGAAATCATTTATGTATTTTCTCAATCAAATAGTAAAAGAATAAAATTCGTATAGAAACAGTTTTAACTGATTTTATTTTATTTTTATAATTTTTTAAAATTTTTACACAAAATATAATAAATTATTTAACTTTTTAAAATCTCAAAACAATAATAATATTAAAAAATAATATTTTATTTAACTTTCAACTTTTATCTAAAATCATCTCATCTACACCACTATTTAAACGGAGCCTAACTCTATTACATCTACACCACACATCATCCACATAGTATAATTTAATTTATAAAATAAATTTTAAATTTTATAAATTAAATTATGTCATGTGAATTGTATGTAATGTAGAGCCCTTAAAATAGCATTTCTCTACAGTAAATTTATTAATTTTATGATATCATGTGTAGCTTAGCTTTGGGATGTGTGGACTACTTCGAATTAGTCCATGAATGTGTTTATGTCTATGTATCTTGTAATTTTCTACTTATCACTTATGATTACGTGAATATTGAGCAATATCAATTATTGCAAATTTCATTTAATCCGTTTTGCGAAAAATTCTACTTAGCAGCCTTATATTACATATCAACTGAGAGAGAAAAAAAGATAAAAAATAAAAACTCATATCAACAGGTGAAATGATTTATTACCGAAGACCATCATATTTTTCACGGTGAAATAATTTTTTTCTCACAACTAATCTTACGGGACAATGTAGGCATTTCTCACAAGTTGGACTTGTCGTAGAGAAAAATACTTTATCTCATCATTTTTATTTCACAAGCTCCCCACAATTAAAATTCGTGGAAAAATAGTTTTTCCCACGAAATTGAGGCTTGTTGCCACCGTAATCTCATTTGTTGTAGTGGCTCCCGAGTAGAAGAACTCTTCGAGATATAATTGGTGGCGAAAGATATTCCTTTTAACTGCAACAAATTAGAAAGTGAAGCTCACCAATTAATTCTCCAAGGATAATCTACAAAAATATATGCCATTTCTTTAAAGAAATATTTAGTCTACACACAAAGGTGGTTTACTTAGGGCCATCCATTAATGTATAAGATTTGTGTACAAACTTGATTGTATAAGATTTGTGTGGAGATCAAACAATACGGTCCATCCTAAAGTCAAATCAAAATAGATAATAATTGTTTGATCTCAATATTATAATAATATCAATCGTTCTCGTTACTATTATTTTTTTGACATTTTATGATCCATTAAAGAAATTTGAGGCCGAAGCATTCATACTTCTTTTGTGGATTTTAATACATATCATTAAACAAGAATTTGAAGGTAATTTCATGGGGAAAATGCAATGTCTAACCCTTATTCCTATTGAAAAATTCTATTATCAACTCGGTCTGATGAGCACACATAGTAAAATGCTTGTATATATTTAAAATATAAATTTTATAATTTGAATCTTACAAATCAAATATTTTTATTTAAATTACAAAAAGTCTGTCTTTGAATTTTGTTCTTTGTTTAGCAAAGTGCTTGATCTATTGCCTTGATCGAGTGTGTTTTTTTAATTTTTCTTCTCAAATTGAATATCGTATTTGCTCATGTTTGAAAACTACGTACAGCTCTAGAAATAGAAATTTTCTTGTATGAATTTAAAATTCATGTCAACTCATCTCATCTAATCATTACAATTTTTTTAAATTTTTATATTAAAAATAATAATCAATTCAACCATTTCTAATTCTAAAACAAAAATTATATTCTAATAATATTTTATTTAACTTTCAACTCTCATCTCATCTCATCTTTAACTATTTGCATGTGAGCAAATATATTTGGATCAAAACAAATTGACTTGAATAGACATAATTAATAAAATTATGGCCGGATAACATGAAACCCGCATTTAAATTATATAACTTGAATAAATAAATAAAAAAGGGTTTTTAAAAAAATTGTAGGAGTTCCTATATTTATTACAATCAATTATACATATTCCTTAGGCACTCCGCTGTTGTGACGGAATTCAGCAACTATTTTCTATTAAAAAAAAATGATGTAACCAATCACATCGACTTATACGCAAAAGAGTATGCAAAAGCGGCTGTGCACTAAAATGGACTTAAAAAAAGCTTTGAACTTTACATCCTCGTACAATTATTCTGGATATTAAGATGAATAAAAAATAGATGGCATGGACGAAAAGTATCAAACTTCAGGGCAGTTCCATTGAATTAGCTTGCACTTTCCCTGTGTAGGCTCACCAAGAACAGGCTCTCTCTTTTTTCTCTTCCCCTTTCGTTGTTGCAAACTCATGTCAAAAGCGATAAGAAATTTATTCTGATTGCATCTTCACGAATTCGGCCCCCATTGACCAGCGCTCGATGATCAGAAATGTCATGGCCTCTTCATTTTCATTTTCTATTCCAAAGAATGTATCATATTCAACAAACGGGAAAAGAAAAGAGCGAAAAATGGTCAATTATATTACATTTTGGCCTTAAATACCATCAATGACCAGAAGGATGCAGTTTTACATACAAAACCGCCACATACAAAATACAAATTGATGCATCCTTCCAGGCAAAAATTACACGATAAAGAAAAAAAAAATTACAAAGAAAAGAATTAGAAAATTACACTACTTTAAATGATGCCAAAACCCCATTTCATGCAATATTTTACCCTACCATGCTGCTGTTTGATTCCGGTGGGGGCTTAACATACTTCCCTATCACTTTTTGGTGTGTTCGCCTCCGAATTCTATCGATTTTTTCCTTGCTCCTTTGCTTCCTAGTTTCTTTTTGCCGGTGGCGTAAAGTCCGTTCTCGCTCATACACACCTTGCCAGAACACCTCACCAGTTGATGGCCACAACCACCGCCTAGTAGGGTGCAAAGTGTCTACTTCCTCCGCCAGATCCTCATCCATGCTCTTTAGTGTCGCATATGAAAACCATCTAATCCACATTTTACCTTTACGGCTGTCAAATCTATGATGTTCCTGCATCTCACCCGTCTCAGGGTTTACATACACCATCCGCCTCGCACTGTGATACGCCCAAACATTTATAAGTAGCTCAAGAAGCCGTGAGTAGCAATGTTTATCCTGAAGATTGTAAAACTACTCATTAAATAGGCAAAAAATATAAATCCAACCATATAATCTGGAAGAAAAACTTAAGAATATCTGCTGATTCTGAGCCCCCTCTTCTGCCCCTTTAACCTTTAGGGCACTTTGAGTAGGGCATCCAGAAATCAAGAAATGAGACCATTTCAATATTCTGACAAATGCACATACATGCATAATGGTGCCTCCAAACTAATATCTTGAATCTCCAACCATGATTCAAATATGACACTTGGCTTATTCAATTCCCTAGCTGTTTTTGCTATTATCAATGAATTTGGTGATGCTTTCATTAACTATTTTACAAGGCAAACTGTTTGTATCCAAAATTTAAATGAACTGATAGAATCATCCCATTTAGACATGGTTCCTAAGTTCCCTATTGAAGTCCAAACAAAAATTGACTCAATAACCAATGACCTATTAATCAAGTAGCTGACTAAACTTGACTTGCATTTGAATACATAAGGCCATTTTTTCATGGTCCTTGGATGACCTTTGTTGAAATAATAGGCCCCTTTTTGTGTAAGGAATCAAACTTGATGGAAACAAAAAAATGTCTTCAGAGACAAACAGCCTGTTGTGTAAGTAAGACATCAATGAAGAAAGAAAGTTACTTTGAACAAACTCAGATAACAGCGTCCACTTGAATGGTGCTCGTCATACATATGCACATCCAAGGCATCCACAAACATTCTGCACATGAAATCATATCGACAGATTAAAAAGTGAATCAATTCTTAGTAGATAACTTTCCCCCAAGTCATTCAATCTCTCCTACCTAGAAAACATCACGAACTCAAGGAAGGATCTAGTTGGCAAAGCCCAGCTGTGCATGACAGACCATGTGCCACCATCTATAGGCATGGATGGTAAAGAATCCAAATTGTGCTTTATGCCATACATTCTCTTAAGAGCCTCAGAAAATGCGAACCTATGGTTGGCAGTGTTGTGGTGAAAATTAGGTCAAAAAGTTAAATTACAGAGAGTGGATATAGATACCAGGTTTTATACAAGACAGAAAAATTTCTGTGACAGTTTTTTTAGTGATCTTACTTGCAATTTCCAGCATTTATAGCATCACAGAATGACCAAAAGTCCAGCTGCAAAGAATTTCGTGGATCCGAATCCAAGCGCACCCAAAAGTAGAGGGCATCCCCGTGCCTCCGTGCTTGGATAGAATCTACCAGTGCATTTTCAGCCATTCTGGACAAAGTTACCTGTTTAAACCTCCACATCAGATATAGAGCAGGATTTAGAAGCATGATAAAAAACAACTTCATTGCTTTGCTTTTTTTTTTTTGACATCCAACAACCCCAATAATATTGCACGAAATTGAAGTCCTTACCCATCAAGAAAATAAAGCAAACTCAAAAAGTTGGGTGCTGAATAGACCTGATGTAATTCATTTTCTTGACCCAAAATATTCTATCTGTAGCAATTTAATTGTTTCCACTTTTCTTTCCTTTTCTAAAAAATTTAACCAAAATTCACATTTGATAGTTATTTCAAGGTAATTAAAAGGGAAATAATATGCCCCACCAAAATACAAAGGAGTTTTAGGTTTTATCAATATGGCAGGTATTTATCAATATAGTTTTAATGAGACAAAGTGATCCATGTTTTCGTCTTTTTAAGACCGAGCCCTTCTACTCATCATCCCCACACCACACTTGATTTTTTATTTTTTGTTTTATTATTGCTAAACTATAGGAATTCTTCTACTCATCATCCATACACCACATATTTGGTAAGGGACAAAATAAAAAATAAAAATAAAAATAAAAAAATCCTGTGTGGTGTAGTGAGTAGAATTTTTTTTTTTTTTGACATATAGGGTTCAATGATTGGAAGGCACGTGGCAGCCTTCTTTTTATATGTCCCACAACATCATTACACTTGAAATGGCCACCAGTTGGTACTCAAAAAATTTTTAGAATCGTTCACTTGAAGAGGAAACATTTTAGAAAAGAAGTACTCCAAAGCAGATCCAAGTAACAAAAACCTTGGATAAAGCAATATGGAGAGCAATGACATACCTTCCTCGCTGTTGCTCTCCAAGAATGGAACCCTATCCAAGCATTCTTATGTACACGGTCAATCCGATTTGCAATTGCAAAATAGGCTCCAAATTCACCAAGTATATCTCGATAGTACGTATTACTAAGAAGTGGTAGACGAGAAGGTGCATCAACATCTTCTGCCCTAGGTCTCCGGCCTTTAGACTGCAAGTACCCAGTCCATGTATCCTTATGAGATTGAATACAATATAACTCATCTCATCCAAATTCCAACTTTAGAGAAACAAGTACGATAACTATTAGATAAGTATTAAGGCACGCTCATGCATGGCACAAAGGTGCCCAGGAAAACACAAGCACCAACCAGAATACCAAAACAAGTGAAGACACCCACAATGAACCAATCTTGAAAGCAAATGCAAATACTACAAAAGGTTATCTAGCAAGAATTGCAGAAGCATATATAAGATGAACAGAAGCAATGAAACCAACCAATCTCCATCATAAAGGCATAGCATACTCCTGTCCTTTATATACCTCACAGCATAAAAAATCAACAGAAAACACAAATGAAGTTTAATTGATTCCAATTGCTAGTAAGTAGTCACTTCTATCAACCTTTCTGAGGTACACTTTAAAAGAAACATAAAGAAATGACATTTTGAAATAGTCAACAGAAAATAAGACCCCACACTAGAATTTGTTATACTGCTAAACAAATATATATATATATATAGTATCAAGAACAGTAAATGGGACTATTAGGAAAAAAAGTAGTGCTTGATTGTGTACAGGAATGAACATACAGTTTCCCAAGCATACCATTTCTAAGACTGACATACTTCTGGAGAAAAAGAATATTGCAATTGTATATGTACAAAAGTATGATCTACAGCTGTCTACATTATAAAAGCAAAGGAGAAAAAACTGTTTGCTAACTCACCAGCCCAATCCCACGATAAAGTGACGACACATGTAGGAAAGGCCATGTACCCTCTCCGAAGTAAGGTTCATAAATGCATAATGGTTGACCAGTCCTTTCAAGCTCGCCTTCGTCCCTTTCATGCAAATCGTGCTTAAATCTATCCGCCTTTTTAGCACTTCGATATACGTCCTCCCAGGTCCCATGAGCTTGATCAGTTCTATCCTTTAGCTGTATCAAAGTCCAAATAAGGTGAGTTTTTACACAAAAACCAATACTGAGTCAACACAAGAAAAATATTTGAACCTACATCTTATACATATAATTTTGTCCTGTACATAACTTACCTCTTCTTCCTCTCTTCGTTTTCTGGCATTAACCATCTCAATGCTTTTCTCATCCTCCCATATGCTATACAAAAACAACTCATTAGCAGCATTTATAGCACTAGATCTTTCCCTTTGAGTATGGTTCCACTGCTGCTCAAACTTGTCTAAAAATGTGTAACTTCTTGAAGTGATGTCCATATATGTTGAATTTGATACTGCTTCAAATAGATTCCATTGCCATTTTTCCTTCAATTTTGGAGGGATTTCTGCAACATCCTTGGGAGATGCAACTTCTGATGGGAGCTTGAGGACATTTACAAGGAGTGAAGCATATCCCTCAACGGCTTCTGAAACCATCAGGTTTCTTGCAGTGCTTCTTCCTAGTGAGGCACTATTGCGAGCTAGTGGTGATACTTTTCCTTTAAAGAACACTTGCTTTATGACTTGTGTCAGAGCCCTACTATTCTCCTTCGGGAAAAGAAAGCCATTCACCCTGTCATCAACCTAGCCATTAATGTCAATGCAGTTAGTAGTTTGATAGAAAAAAGTTTGCACCAAATGAGAATTCAAAATCATGAAACCATAAGATTCCCAGTTGTTTGAAATTAGTAAATTAAACCCACACCTTTAGTTCCTCCCTCTTACATTACTTATGTAAAAAAATTTCTACTTTGCTAGATAGAAGAAAAGATAAGGTCCTAGAACTCAATGGCCTAAAAGGATCTCCATGCCAGGCAAGTATTGGAAATGGAAATTTTATAACCTGAATGGAAACTGTGAATGCATTTTCCCTCCCAAGACTTCTTTGTTTATTAAATACTTTTAGTTACTCAGGAACATGTGTGTTGGTCACAGTTGTCTGAACAGAGGAGAACAGAATTCAGAAGCATACATATTTTCTTATCATGGAGATATCTGGGGCAATGATTGGTTTCCCGTAGCACATGGCTTTTATCAAGATGTTTGGAAAAGCCTGCTCTTCAAGGAAGGATCCATATATTACAAGATCAGCCATGCCTAAAATATCGTCTGCATCCACATCAAGAGCTTTATGCTTCACAATGCCGCTTGGATATTTCAATTTAAGAGCAATTGCCTAAGAATAATTACTTTATTAGTTAAAATAATATATCCACAAATATATAGAACCAAATTTCTGCAGATATGTACCTCAATAACCACACCATAGTCACTTGTTGAATTCCCACTTAGAACAATAATTTTGAGCTCAGAATTGGAACTATTATCTAATGGAAAGTTCAGAACAACTGGTAATAAAGCCTGTAAAACAATCGCATGCTCCAGCCACAAACCCCTGTACAAAAATTGGCTTCCCACAATTGCCACAACAGTATCATCAGGATCATAACCCATCTTGACACGCATATTATCATTTTGTAATGCTATTGTTGTGTCTACTTCCCATGCTTCAGCAGGCGAACCCGGGATAACAAAAAAGTTCCCAACATCAAATGTGGAGTAAATCATCTGTTAAAAGCACAGAAAGAAATCATACCACTATAAATAACTGACTGCTTCAGCAGCTATTTTAAAGCTTGATAAATTAGACAATGAGCAAGTTAATAAGCTCAAAATAACTATACAGGATATTTTCTCAATGTAATATTGAGCTTCACTGGATTATGGTTTAATCCGCTCATTACTTATATCTCCTGAATCAGATCTACTCATCACCAATTGATAAAGAAACTAACATATAGGGAATATAAATGCCAAGAATGGTGTGATGTTACACAGAGGAGCTTTCAGCTGTGGATGCAATGAAGCACCCCTTTCCATGTGTACTAATTGCGATGAATGGTAAGTATAAGATACTGAAGAGTGTCTACAAGAAAAAAA
The DNA here is from genome assembly GCF_001411555.2 of Juglans regia. Taxonomy (NCBI): domain Eukaryota; kingdom Viridiplantae; phylum Streptophyta; class Magnoliopsida; order Fagales; family Juglandaceae; genus Juglans; species Juglans regia. The sequence goes on along the minus strand of NC_049912.1, from coordinate 5,754,933 downwards.
CTTTCTGTTAAATATTACCGGAAGGACATAGTTTGGGAAGACAACAACAGTGGATCGGTTGAAGACCCTTTTCCAATCATTTAAGATGTCAATCTGCCCACTTGAAATATATTTTCTTGAACGAATTGCTAGCGATCTTTCATGGATGGTCCATATAAGAGGTAATGACTTGAAAGGTTCCTGCTCAAAACTGTAACAAGTAAAACCATTCATTTTAATTCAGCACAATGCTGATGATAGGAATTCCTTAACATCATTGGCAACAAATTCAGAAAACTCTGTAAATAAAGAAACTTAAAAACATAGATCATAGATGTATAGAACTAAGACAGAATGTAACCACGGGGATTGCATTTTGTAAAATGGGTTTAAGATCTTTCATTATGCACATATTTCAATAAAAGAAGCTTCCATAATTACTTTGTGATGATCAAATAAAGAAATACTCATACCAGGAAGCACATGCACCTCCAAAGGGCAAAAAAAGTAGTGTAAGACATATCAAACATGGATGCCCATGCCACTACATCTTACACATCACCAACTGGAACTAATCCTGATTTGGCCAACTTGATCATCAATGAAATAAAATACGTTCAATGGCCAAAATTTCTTTTGCTAGTAAATTTGGCCCCCACTTAACATAAGTTTTGCACCACTACTAGGCATTATACACATGCTTCAAGACTTATAGGCTTCCTAAACTTCCAGGCCAACATCTTGAAAAATGTTTTCTAAGAAGGATCCCAAATGAAAAGTGCCTCACGCACGCTAGCACCATGGTTCATGACCATGTCATGTAATTCCTCGTTATGGACATTTGTGCTGACAACCAAGAGACATTAAGCAACAAAAACTTAGCACCCAGCCTATGTTAGAAACCTCTGGTATTCATGTGGTAAAGTCCTTGGGCTTGGGGTATGCTCCTCCCAAGTCTAAGGTTCAAATCCCCTTGGGTGCAAACAATCTCCACAGGCCATCAGACTGGGGGATTTTTCCCTTGAATTACCCGAGTTGCACTTGCAGGAAACTTCTTACCGAGGGCCTGTGCACCCTTGAGATTAGTCAGGTCGTTATTCCTGAACACCCTGTGCCAATAAAAAAAAATCTCTCCCAACTCAACTCACAACCCATGCCTCATACCAAGATTACAAAATTGTGCCAGAAGCAGAGAAGTACTAGTCAATCTATAAATTTAAAACACAAGTCACGACTCCATTTGAAAGTGTCGGTCACCAGAATAGGTTAATAAAAAGTACTAGAAGCTGTTGTGAGATCATTTGCATCGAAGACATGAGTGAATTTGAAAGCGTTGGTGACCAGGTTGGGTTATAAAAATGTACTAGAAGCTGTTGTGAAATCATCTGAATGAACTTTCACTCTTTAATCCTTTATGCTTTTTAGGATGTCATTGTAATAAAACAGTGCTTCAGAAACAAGTGTTTCACAAACTAATTCCTGTACCAAAGAAAATTTAGAGAGAAGACAGCAACCTATTCATGTGACAATAATAGCTTCTTGCTAAGTAAGAAAAAAATCTTTAAATAGCAAAAAAAGGGTGTCAACCCAAAACACAGGATATATCCACCTAACTAGATTGTAAAAATAATATTAATAATAATTAACACCAATGCAAAGATTGCATGAACAGAATAGGGTAACCTAGATAGAAATCAAAATTTTAAGAGTTGCAACCATCTGACCATCACATTTTTCTTAAACAAAACTCATAAATCCAATTTTGTTTTTTATAAGAAGAATTTATTAATCCACATAATTAGGCAAAGCCCAAGTACACAGTAAGTATACAAGAGAAAACCCTAATTACAAGCCAAGAACTGTGAAAAACAGAATAAAAGTCAATAAAACTAGTCCCATTCAATACAATAGCCAAAGCCCAAAGTAACAATGAATGGAAGAAAAAATCTCTAAACCCTCCTCAATCCAATAAAACTCCTAAATCTCTAAACCCTCCTAAAACAAAATAACAATGTGTGAAAAACAGCATAAAAGTCAATAAAACTCCTAAATCCAAATTTAAAACTTACAATCACCAACAAAGTCTGAGAAATCACCAATAAAACTGTAATGCAACAGCAATAACATGGAAGTTTTTATCGCACGAAAATCGTAAATAAATAGTTAATCTTACCATGAAAAGACACCTTTGGATTGAAAAGAGCTCACAATTACGCCATCATAGCTGCAAAACACATAAATTTTTGTTATAGACATCCAAAATTTAACAAATCCAATAAAACGACATGGGAGCAACAACTCGATAATTGCTTCTAATTATATAGTCACTGGGATAACATTTTCCTAAGCATTTAATTTAATCTTATGTATAACACTCAATCATAATGGATGTATTATCAATTCTATTTCCACTAGAATTGTGGCACAAGATCAAGTAATTATTGGGTTATCACCAACTCGGAAACATCAAATCAGAAGGTTACCACAGATTTTTTCCTAACACAGCCAATCAAATGGCAAATGCCATGGAAACATCTTTGACAGCATGCCAACATGTCAAGCATCTAGTAAGTTAGAATAGGGAGATGGTTTCCCCTTCTTTTTCTTTTCTCTTTTGAATAAATTAAATTTTATGAACAGACTGATCTTTTTTGTGCTAGAACAAGAGGATCTTAAGTTTTGATTGAATCCAAAAAATCCCCTCAATAAAATATTCTCATCCAATCTCAATGTATGTTACATACATTAACCAATCTACACCAATCTCTGTCTTGTCACATGTTTGAATAATGGTGACTGGAACTCCAATTTTTCTCCAAATCTCACGCACAGGACCATTTTCGAGTGAGAAAACCTGAAAATTATAAGATCAGATGTTATATTTATATTAAATACCACTGTAGAATTTTATTGGAAACAGAGAACTCAAGGTAAATGCTTTTAGCTAACAGACGACTCAGGTAGTTCAGGAGATGGGCAAGCCTCTAGCAACAAGTCAACAACAAAAGATAAAAGGACTTTTAGTCCTTTGTCCTGCGCTACAGATATCATTCTTAAATGAATATGTAAATTCCACCAAATGCCTTCCACCATTTTTCTTTTCTGCAAAGAAGTGAGGGACTTTGGGTACAAATCAACGGGGAGACGAACGACTAAATATATAATAGCACCTATTTCATCTAATAGTCTCCAATTTTATTCATGATACCTAATACATATATTTGAGTCCTCATGCCCAAAGTTCCTTTCCAAAATCATTCCAACCTTTCAAGTTGTCACGACTAGCAGTCATCTACTTCAATGTCAAATTTACATCAAATTATGTCATTCATTTGATTTTCACATTTATAAATCTTGAAGGTCATTTTCTTCAACCCCAACTGTGTACTATAGCGTTTATACCATTCTGTCTCTCCTCAAAATTGGTAAAACTTTATTCATAGCACACACAACTTCCATGGGTAAGGATATGTGGATAAGTGTAAGGGGAAGAACAGGATAGTGAAACAGTAATACTTGCACTTTCTAATCTCAGTATCATTAAGAAAAAATGAAAAATACTCGACTCCCTTAGCATAGAATTTTGGAAATCATAATGGATTTGATAGGTCTAAAGGTAAAACCCCAATATTGGTCTAATTCATTTTGGTAATCCATAATTCTAAGCACACAATAACAGAAAACTGGGTGGTAAAGCAAACATCAAGCAATAATTTATGATAAAAAAATAAATTAAATTTCAAGCCCGCATGTCATCTGTAACATTTAGTACAAAAAAGTTTTATCTCACGCCTCCTCACTGCCCCCCTATGACAGTTTGTAGCCTAAGGGTGCCGCAGTCATCCCATAAATAAAAAGAAAAAGAAAAGAAGCCATATAACTAGAAATGTTTTTTTTTTTATAGTTTCTTCAACCATACTCGGCATATTAGAATTACAAACTAAACCAAAAAAAGGATGCACAGTACCTGTACTTCGTAGCCAATCTCCTGCAAAGCAACTGCAACTGTCACCATCAGTAATTGTTGTGAATCAACCAACAGATCTGCAAAAGCCTTCAAGTAGAAAATGAAATCAAACAGACAATCAAAGAAAAGGCTATCCACCAACTAAAATCAACTACGAAAGATAATAAACTAGAAAGCATGCCATATGATAAAAATGGATAACCCACAAGCATTCGTTGTAGTAGTCGAATACTGACCAATGCAAGCCGGGGCTTTCTGCACCCAAAACGCTGTAGTGTCCTGTTGAAAGCAGAAGAATGCAGATTTGCCGCCCTAGATTCTTTCTGAAACTTCTCCAAAAGCTTAGTAGGCTCAAATCGAACATCCTCCCCAAATTCAAACACACCCATCTCCTTCAAAATGTTCAAATCCCCGTAACTCACTTCCATTTCATTTTCGAATGAAGCCCCTGACTTTTCAACCATAGAACCAGGCAGAAACATCTGGAAGAGCACCACAAAGAATAGGAACACGACCATCGTACAAATCCATAGGAGGTAATCTAGCTTCTTGAAAAGCAAAAACCTTGAGAACCTCGATCTGGGTCTCTGTAAAAATGGGTTTCTCTCGGTTCTACCAGATGAGTTAGAGCGGAAAAGGTTGTCTCTCTTCAATGGAATCCCGGTTTCCAGAGACCCCATTCAGTGTCCCATCCAAAATTACCACAAAAGCTTCAAATTTGACGCAAGCACATTTAACGCTACAGACTTAAAACGGTGCTTTCAGTGCAGAGTGAGGACGAATGTCTGCGAGCTTTGAGTATACAGAGAAGTGAAAGGTCAGAGAGAGGCCGAGGTCACGAGGATGATGATAGCGTGTACTGTGGTCGTAGTCATAAATTGTCGACTTGAAGGTAAACCAATCATAAAATGGGTTTTCTGTGACATTTGAATGTGAAAAAACACTTTGCGAGCTAAAAACTCGGAGACAATCTAATGGCGGATTTACTGTTTGATGTCCGAAAGTTTAATGTTTTTTCATGCGAATAACACGTTGACAGGTTAAGTATTTATAGTTTTATTATCACACGTCAAGTACATACATTCTGATTCTTCTCAGTATATTATGATTATAATTTAAGATTTCATCAATTAAATTACAAGTAAATCCTTAAAAAATATCGAGTTGATTTTATTTTTTTCCTTTTTTCAGATAGAAAACCAAATACACCTCAGCGTGAATTAGATGAACAGTAACAAGATCTACTTCTTTCTTCTATATATTTCCATACAATAATACAAAAAGGGAAGATCTTGGAGAGTATGAAACGCAAAAATAATTTACATTTTTTTTAAAGTAGAAGCAGTAGTTTGCATGATAGTGGAACAAAAGCGAAATAGTTATATTTCAATAATAATAATAAAAAAAGCGGTAAAAAAGAAATAGACTATTCCAGTAAATGGACAACTGGACAGATGTGTTGCTGTCAAACACGAGGATTGGGACCTTTCAATTTTCTTTTTAAATAATTGATAATGGTATATCAAAATTATTTGTTCTTACTTTATGTACGTGCACATGTATCGCGTAATTATTGGGTTACACAGTATTTTGTGGATAATCTTGCCTGTGTAAAGTTTCAAACTGTTGCCTGTGCAAATTGGGCCTGAACCCACGATCCAATCTAAAATTCAGATTGGTCCACCTCTGTTTAAAAATAAAAATAATTAAAAAATTAAAAATATTATAAAAAAAAAGTTAAAAAGTTAATTCATGTGTATCATCGCAGGAAGATGTTGAACCCGTTAGACATGAGAAGCTACCACTTTCGGTTGAAAATTGATCGTTGTTGTTGTAATAGTTATATAAATCATCAATATCACATTTAAGCGATCTAATAAATTGATCAGCATCCTTATCGTCGAGGATGTTTCTAATCCAATCTTCTACAATCGCCAACTTATATATGGGGTCAAAGATTGTAACCACAAATAATAATCTATTTATCTTCTTCACATCCCTCAATATTTATTATATTTGTATTTCATCCTCATAGTCATTGCATTCAACAAACTCACACTATCAACACAACTCTATTGCAAGTGGTCATAAAGCCCCGATAGCTCCTCGAAATACATATTCGTAATAGGATATTTTGTCCCAAATATCTGCATTGTTATGTTATAAAATACCTGACATTGGCCCAATCAACTGTATCTGGTATATCGAGACCCCTTTCTCCCCAACTAACTTTAGAAAAGCATACATCATGCCCCCATCCTCGACCTTCATCCTCTCGAACGTTGTTTGGTACTTATGCATTACATCCAGCATCATGTATGTCTAGTTCCATCGAGTTGGAACATTCAGTTGAAACATACTGGAAGATGAGATCTCAAGTTGTTCGGTTATTGCCTTAAATTGGCGAAGCCGTTGGGGAAAAACCCTCACATATCTCATAAGGTTTTTGACTTTAATAATGGAATCATCAACCTCCTTGAACCCCTCAGAAACTGAGGTTGATGATATGAGTACAACATCGAACATGAATAAATTGGTTCTCACAAATAATATCCTCTGTTACCGTCGTATTCAGCCTAAACCAATCAATGGTAGTGTCATTCACACTGGCATTGTCATCCGTGATACAAAGCACTTTTCTGATCATCCAATCTTTTATACAGTCACACATTTCCTTACCAATGGATAAACCTTTGTAATTAACAATCTCTTTAAAGTCAATAATCAGCTTATGCAATATCCACTCACTATCAATAAAGTGGGTTGTGGTATACATGTAGCCCATATTCTGTATAGAGGTCCATGTATCAGTCATAAATGACATTATCTGGCCAGTGGCAACAAACATTTCATTCATTATTGTCTTCTCCTTTGCAAGCCTTTTCAAACAATCGCGTATCACAGTATTCTGTGAAGGCATGGGAAATCGTGGCCCTAAAGTGTGCACAAATTTGCAAAAAATTGCCTTATCAATAGTGGTAAAAGGCATCTCATCAGTAATGATCATCTCCGCAAGAACATCCCTCAACATCTTCTCATTGTATTGAGGGATTGATAGCTTCTTAATTTACGTGTCATTAGTGGCTGTAAAAGTCTCGTAACTTAGTTTCGTCTGATCAATTGCTACCAGTCATTTGTGTATCATATACCGCTGACAGCCCATAAGATGTGCTATTAATACTGACATGCATTACTTCTTCGAATAACAACCACATAGTTGGCCACAATAGTGGCATTGAGTTTACGGATTCTCACGATCACCGGGAACTTTAGTGAAATGTTCACATGTCCACGACCATTTTTTACTAGGTTGTCCTGGTGGATCGGCCTCAATATTCATCAACTTCTCCTCCTCATTAAGCATATCAACGTTTTCTAGATTTATTGGGACTCGACTACTTGCACAAGAGGCAGCTACTCTAGATGGAGGTCTACAGCCTGAAATACCTGTCGGTGATGCCAACAGTTGTGCGTCATCCTCTTGTGGAGAATCGCGGCGAGATGGTGTAGCATCTATAATTTGAGTAAATACTCCGAAATAATTAATAAACAACTGTCAGTTAATATGTTATGAAAATTATCTACAAATTAGAAATACATTGAAAAGGAAAAACATATGTGTTTAGTTGTGTTTGTGATTTTATAAATAAATAAAACACAAAAAAATGAATGCCTGCTCCACACTCAAGCGAAAGCTCAATCAAACAATCTGTGTGACGTGAGCGAACGTCACCTGAAACAAAAATACCCAATTTTTTCAAAATCTAAATCCCTCAATTCTTAAATTTAACATTCTAAAAATTGAAATCATTGAAATGCAAACCACAAATAATTGAAATGAACAACAAATCATACATATTTTACAAATGGAGGAGGATGATTGTTCGATCTTTGACATTTCACAAATCATATTTCACATTCTTACAATTTGTGATGAACTCCGGAAGGTGGCTCGCGGCGGCCTCAGGTGACAGCAGACGGTGGGGGAGGTGAACTCTTGTGGAGACAAATAGATCTGGACTGTTGTGCGAAAGTGAGGGGGAAGAAGGGGGTCCTACGTTTTGGACCCCCTTATTCACGAAACGATATTGTTCTACTCGACGTCATTTAGTTACCTGACCGCAGCGAGATGGTGTAGCATCTATAATTTGAGCAAATAATCTGAAATAATTAATAAACAGCAGTCATTTAATATGTTATGAAAATTATCTACAAATTAGAAATACATTGAAAAGGAAAAACATATGTGCTTAGTTGTGTTTGTGATTTTAAAAATAAATAAAATACAAAAAAATGAACGTCCGCTCGAGCGACACTCGAGTGAATGATTGAGCGAACAATCTGTGTGAGCTTTGCTCGAGCCACACTCGAGCGAAGGCTCAATCGAACAATCTATGTGACGTGAGCGAAAGTCACCTATAACAAAAATACCCGATTTTTTCAAAACCTAAATCCCTCAATTCTTAAATTTAACAGCCTAAAAATCGAAATCATTGAAATGCAAACCACGAATCATTGAAATGAATAACAAATCATACATATTTCACAAAGGGAGGAAGATGATTGTTCAATCTTTGACATTTCACAAATCACATTTTACATTCTTACAATTTGAAGAGGAACAACAAATTTATTGGAGTAGGAACAACAAAACATTCTTACAATTTGTGATGAACTCCGAAAGGTGGCTCGCGGCGGCCTCAGGTGACGGTAGACAATGGGGGAGGTGAACTCTTTTGGAGACAAATGAGTATGGACTGTTGTGCGAAAGTCAGGGGGGAAGAAGGGGGTCCTACGTTTTGGACCCTTTCTTCATGAAACGAATTCGTTTAGTTTCCTGACCAGTGACCAAAACGTCTCCTGTTTAAGCAAAACGACGTCATTCCTCTTGAAGTGGAACAACGTTGTTTTGATCATGTGTTTAAAAAAATATATATATCGAAGTTCGGAGTCGTTGTTCAGAGCCCACATGGGCTCTAACTTCGACTCTGAATTCCCTCATCTTCGACTCTGTCAGAGTCAGAGCCTTATCGGAATTCGGTCGGAGTCGAAATCTCGAAAATTTTGCCCACCTGTACTGTGGATTCAATCAATTCAAGTTGAATCGTAAGAAATTGAATCAATTTTAGTGAATATATTTTTGAATCATTTATTTAACCGCTTTGTCGATTTTAGATCGACTCCAACGAATTCAAAATTGTATTTATTTTTATGTTGTCTAATAGCTAAGGTTTTTTCTTTTAACTTTTGGTACGAAAATACAATAGAACTAAATATATATTGACTTTTTCATCATTGCATTCGATAAGAATTTTAAAAAAATTTAAAAATAAAATATGCAGTTCTTGATTTTTTTTTAGTTGAACAAAATTTTAAGAAGATGAATGAGTATTTTATATTAAATTTATGATTGTGCATAAAATACTACATTTTCCATGTGTTTATAATGTAATGATCTTTATATTTTTCATATATAAGACAAAAAAATATCGACTATTGAGGTTAAATATATAAATATGTTTTTATTGAAATAATCTAGATTCATATCATATTTTTATTTAAACTAGTAAATAAATTTATATTTTATACTTTTTTATACATGATATTAATTGCTTAAATTGCATCAAACATGATTTTCAATACATTTTATCAATATTAAAATATTCAATTCAAAATTATCATAAATCGCTGGATTTATTGAATCAATCCTCACCCGATTTCCTTTTTTTGAGCATTGCTTTAATCAGGTCTCGTTCCGTGCTACTTTCCACCTTTAGATCTCTAATTCCACCCAAAAATAAATAAAAAATATCTAATACGAATGAAATGGGATTTTTTTAGAGTATTTCTGAATTCACATTTTTATTTTTTGAATATTGACCCTAATCTCTACTTTTAAATAAAATAAAATTAAAGATTTTTAAAAAATAAAATAGGTATGATGTGTAATGTGAGGTGACGAGTAATATACAATTTTCTAAAAGAGTGATGTTACAGCTTCTGCTGGGATGTAGTATTATTTTGTATGTATTTTATTTAAATAATTTTTTATATAGATCTTTTAATATTTTAAAATATTTTTAAAAATAAAATAAATTTAAAACATCATTAAGAAAATATTTTCTTAATTAGAAAGTAAAAAAATGTATATATTAAAAAATACTTTCTTAATCACGAAGTAAAATAAAAAATTATAAAAATTTTTTTTTTATAATTTTTTATTTTACTTTGTGATTAAGAAAATATTTTTTAATAATATTATGATTTTTTTTAAATATTTAAAATGTCATGCTACGGCCCTGCTGGGGCTCTCATTGGGTTTAGCATGTACTTTTCTATGTGTATTTTTTTAATTTATTTTTTATATAGATTTTTTTAAAATATTTTTTAAAAATAAAATAAATTTAAAATATCATTAAAAAATATTTCCTTAATCAGAAAGTAAAAAAAATTATTAAAAAATATTTTCTTAATCATGAAGCAAAATAAAATATTTAAAATTATTCTACTTCGTAATTAAGAAAATATTTTTTAATAATATTATAATTTTTATTTTATTTTTTAAAATATTTAAAATTATTAAAAATATCTATATAAGAAACCCAAGTTGAGTTTTGGTAGTGTTTGTTTTTTGTTTTAAACATTCGCAACTATTTCTTGTAAAGCAGCCGACACTCTTTTTCTTTTATTCAATTCTATTATTCTCAGTGATTTACAAACAATAGCGTTTGTAGTCCAACGGTTAGGATAATTGCCTTCCAAGCCCGGGTTCGACTCCCGGCAGACGCATTTTTGTTTTTGTATTTTTTTTTTTAAAGAAGTTCTTCCTCTCCTATTGCTGGCTTGGCAGTTGGCAGTACTGAGTTGGTGTGTTATGTGTTTTGTCCATTTCCAGAGGTTTGGTTTTCACAACTTCTTCTGAGGTTGGTGCAGATTTTACATCAGTACGAGTATGTCTGGTGTTAGATAATTCTGAACACTTTTAAGGCAATTTACAAAAGAAGCCATACATTTTGCACACTACTTAAAAATATGTAATTTTACTCTTTTACTCTCGTATGAACGTCTAGAATTTTTCTTTACAAAAACAGTGAACAAACTAGCATTCCCGGAAAGAGAACAGGATCTATGGCAGATATACCAATTATTTTCATTTTGGTGTTTGTATAAGTACACGAAAACATCACATAAGAACTCGAGGAAAATGACTGATTTGCAAAAATGGTCAGATGTATAATGAGTAATAAATTGTTCACAAATTTTGAATTTACGCAGAAAAAATGAATTTTTTCAAAATCTAACTGGTACAACTAACTAATTGAGATCTACTTTCTGCTAGCCAAGACACCAAAGCAGCAGTGGGAAATTTTTGACCCAAGAATGGTTGATAGTTCTTTATAATCCTTAAAAGGACCCATCAGAACATAAAAAAAAGTTGGCTGCTCATGCAAGGTTTCCTCTCACAGATTTCACGGGAGTAGTCACTGAGCAAGAAGGCCAAGGTCAACCAGCTAGAAGCATTTTGCAATCACCAAGGGTCTGCTTGGTTGTACAGGGAGATACACGGTTTTCAATTTATCATAGTCTGCCTAGAGGGGACTCGAGGGCATGATCATCAACCAACCAGAGGCCAAAGTCACGGAAGCGCTTTATCTTCTTCTCAAAACCTGAGATATAATTATTGTGAATTATAACATGCTTTCCCTTGGTTTCCTGCACCCACGTCTGGTTCTTGAAGTATAATCCTCCAGTTGGAAATGCTGCCTGGGGAAGCAAATAGAGATCCACCTGCGGAAAAACTTTAAACATCAATTTGTCTAAATAATCTAAACAATGCAATTTATGAATACATTTTAAAAAATTTAAGATGTAAAATCCACTAATGCTCACTGTAGGCTGCATAGTTTCAGACCCATAATACTGACACGTCTTTTACAGGAGTCTTGGAACCAAGGCCTTAAAAAAGTTCTGGTTTTTGAACACGTAGAATATAATGTGTACAGTTAAATAAACCTCCAACATAAGCAGAAAATTCTTAAAAGACCTTTTCAGATTAATTTGTAATGGAATTTTAAAATGAGAGATCTTCCCTAAAATATATATTCAGGGAAATCTGAGCTACAAAACAACTGGAAAGGAAATAATGATAATGCAAAGATAACAAACCGCTCCAACAGTTTTGTTCAATGCCCAATTAAAAGCAGGCTGATCATTTGCCTTCTTTGCTTTGGACCATGGCTGCTCTTGAAGTTCCTCGATCCACTTCTTCATAACCAGTTTTGCTCCAGGAGTTGATCGAAGGAAAATCAAACAGCTACATATGTAAGTGCGCCCTTTTTTCCCCGGTGGTGGCAGATCATGAGAGTGTTGCAGAGGTTTTACCTGGTCATCCAGGAAGAAAAATTATTGATGATCTTAACAAGTTGCTTCTGCAGTCATGGTTCATAATGCAAGTTCAAGAAAAAGATTACATTCAAGGATTTTCAGAGCCAGGCTGACTTGACCCTTTTATGCTTGTTTCTGTTTGGACACAAGGCATGTGCTGGAATGCAAATGAAATTGATTGCCAGAGTTCTCAGCTCTTCTAGAGTCATACCGACTCATCTGAAATCCTTCCAGAGAAATTGGCGTGCGCTCATCTAGATGGATTTTGGCTTTCAAGGTTGACTTGTCTTTTTTACTTTCTTTGCATTACTTTTCGGCTAGTTTGAGCCAATGGCTAGGTAAAGAACACGCAAAAACAGCCACTCAGCTGTTATCTGCAGGGTATTTGAAAAATCTCGGCAACAAGAAATCAACAGTTGCTCCAGCAGAATGGAATTTGGGTGTGTTAATAGATGTGATGTTTTGATGTTGCAAGACAACGGAATCTATTCCAAACATACATGCTATGGTCCATGAATCAAACATATAGTTAAAAAAGAGATTTCAAATGGTATCCAAGATGACCACCACTTACACACTAAATCTCCAAAAAAAAACTAGGGCCACCGAAGGATAGACAAGTTTAGTCCCTTAAAGAAAATGTCCTCCATATTTTAGATTTATGATCTATTTGAGTTCATTTGGAATGAGTTGGTTCTATAAGCACATATACTGCATATCTCAAACAAAGTGCACTCTATTGTCCATAAATGGCAGATAGCAAAATCAAGTGGCAAAATTGGTGTACTTACTGCTGCCATATCATCTGTAAAGTACACATCGTGATTTCCTTGCAAATAGAAGAACGGATCAGCCAACCAGACCATATCAACGTCATTGTACATAACATTATATCCAAGCTCCAAAATGTGTAGTAGGTGGCGTGGTCTTCGGGATGTAAAATTGAAGAATCCCTTTACAGTGAAACCAATACGATAAGAATTGTTAGATAACGAATCAATAACGTCTTTTTTTGCCAATGTGTGGCATCAAAGTCTAAGTACCAAAACAAACGAATCAAACCCAGTAGTTAAGAACCAAAGTAACACCTGAGAACCAAACTTGTGGGCAGTTTGTGCATCGGGGGCAGGAGGCACGAGGACGGCGTGGCCAGGCCACCGCTCGTTCACCTTATAGAGCGTGGCGTAGTCCTCGGCAATCACGAGGACCTTATCTTGATGCTTTTGCCTGGAGATGCTAATCAACCAGTTGTTAAGAAAGGGCAAGTAAGGCTGGCTGACGGCGCAAACGATCACGGTGCCATTCTTGGCCACAAAAGAAGCAGCTTGTGCCAGCGAGTAGTGGCGCCACTTGGTAACGGAAGGTGATCTGGTGGTCGAGAAGATGAAGACGGGCATGCCCGCCCAGGGTAAAAAGACCCAGAGGACAACCAGGAGAGACAAGAGAATGAGAAGGGCGGTGGGGTTGAAAATCGAAATGGGTCTTTGGGAAGTCGAGTTAGAGTGAGGGGACAATAGGTACTGATTCGAAAACGGGTTGTGGATGGGTCTTTGGTGCAAAAACGTCGACATCATTATAAATATGGTCTGGGTGTATTTTCGATTCGGGAGAGGAGGGGAGATTTTTGGGAGGGAAATTTGGGATTTTATTTTTATCCGGAAGAGAAGGGAACAGAGATCATATGATTTGGAAGTGCTTTGTATCGACTACAAAGTTGTCGGTGGTGTGTTTGTTTATGAAATCAGTGAAGATCGGATCTGAGGCCTGCCTGGGATGGGACTTAAAAGAGCAACACTGCAATGCTCATGCGCTTCTGGGATGGGACTTCAAAGAGCAACACTGCTATGCGCTTCTATCGTTTGGCAGCGGATCAATTATTAATGCTGCATGTAGTTGTAATTTTATTTATATTTTTACAAATTTTAATACATCTTATTAATTTTTTTTTTAATTTTTAATTTTTAATTTCATAATCTTTAGCATGACACGTGGATAATTAAGTTTTTTGTAAATTTTTATTAAGTACATTAGCATTTCTCTTAATAAATATTTATAGATTTATTTATTGACACACCAAACCCACTTGTTCGTTTGGTGAGAAAAAACCACTCAAGCTGACAAGGAAAAAAATGTGGCCCCAAGGGCATGCGGCGGAAAGAGGCGGATTTAAGGCTGTAAATAAACATAACAGCTCGTGAACAGTTCAAACTCGGCTTATATATACTCGATTTGAATTCAGCTCATTTAATAAATGAAATGTTCGTAAACATTGATATTGTCTCAAATATTAAACGAGTAAAACTCGTATAAACTCGGCTCGATTTCGTTTAGCTACTAGAACAAAATTTGTATAAACTCAACTTAACTCATTTAGGTTGTATTTGGATGTTGAAGTGAGTTGAGTTGAGTTGAGTTAAGATGATAAAATATTGTTAGAATATTATTTTTTAATATTATTATTATTTTGAGATTTGAAAAAGTTGAATTGTTTATTATATTTTGTATTGAGATTTGAAAAAGTTGTAATGATGAATTGAGATGAGTTGAGATGAGTTTGGTTACCCTAAACTTGTTTTGAAGCTTGTGATATGTATTGTATATGTATGAGTTATGTTATTATTTTCTTCGCAAAAGAGTAGGTGAGCACAACCTGCATAACAACTTTTTTCTGGGCGTGACTATATGAGTCTCTCCCTACTATGAAATGTCCAATTCGAGCCATAGTTATTGCCCCAAGGGCGAGTCTGTCACCACAACACTTCCAAAGTATCAAGATGGTCTAAAGCACATCTCATGGCCAAAGGTCAGACTTTACTACCACAAGTGGTTTCAACTTATGTCCTCTCAAACTCCTGACCTCGAATCCATAAAATATCAACTTGTACTAACTGAGCTACTACCCTGCTAGTATGTATGTGTTATATTTATTATATGTTAGTTATATTTTATATACTAAATTATATATTATTAATATATATAATTTACCTTATTTAATATATTTATTATGTTCCCAAAGTGTGTTTAGGATAATTATGTACTGCGTAATATAACATTAATGTTGTATATTAATTTTCTAATTGTTACATAGATTATAGCCTACTGATATAGTAATAAATTAATGAGAGAATACACATTTACTAATATTTGTGAATTTACTTTTGTGTAATAAGTTTATAGCTAAAATATTTCTCTTACCAAATGAACTATACTTGATTAACTATAATTTGTATAATATTACATATTATTTATAGTTGCATGCTATTATATTTTTATAGTGTAATATTTATACACGAACTTATATGTTATAATTATATACTTATATCATATGCTTGTAATACACCAATAAATATAATATTTAATAATGTAGGCTATAGTATATTCATAACTTATTTTTAATAATAATATATTATACAATTAGAACATTTGATTTATTACGTTATCTATAAATTAAATGGTTTAGTTTAATACATTTATCTTATGTATTATTATTTTTAATTTATAACTATTAAGTTAATTTATTTTATAAAAAGTTATATCATAAGATTTTTTTTAATAAAAAAATTTGGTTGAATAGTTAAATGGTTAAAATTTATTGTAAAATTTAAAAGTATTATATATTAATTAAAAGATAAGAATTAGAATATTAAAAATAAATCGAGTGTAGCTCGAGTTCAAATAGTTTGTTTATTTTTAGTCGAGTTTGAGCCGAATTCGAACAAGAATATCATTGAGTCTTATTAGAGTTCAAGCCGAGTAAACATGTTAATCAAGTTGGAGTATCCTTATTCGAATTCGGCTTGACTTGGTTCATTTGCAAGGCTAGGCGGATTGGATTGCAAGGCTGACCTTGTCGTTCGATGGATTACAGCCTACAGGACCCAAATCTAGTTGAAGCAACTCTTAAGAATAGCAACCACCACCATCAATCGGCATTATAGAAATAAATGGTTTTCACAGTAACTTTAGTACTACATTCTTGCATATACAATATGAACAGTGAAAATGATAGACATTGGCATCAATTAGCATACTCTGGACAAAAGAAGTATTTATGACATCCTAGAGATCAGGGCTTATACTCCAGTGAGCAGATCCTGACCATCTTCACCGTGCAAATTTGCACATTATTAGAAAGCTAAAATGAAAGGGTTGGAGTAGAGTAAAATTTGATTTCAAGCAATTGCTGAACTAATTAATGGCCAAGAAAACAGCTCATCATCAAGCATAGAAGAGATTTCCTGGCAACTCGACCCAAGGTTTGCGGGGTGGCATCTTTGATTTGTTCTGAAGATTCACGCAACAGAACCGGCCTTCATCTTTGATGTTTTCTGTTTGACGAAGAAGGATGATAGTACGCTTTTGCTCCGAACAGGGACACGCACAATTGCACGTCGGTTTTGGTTTTCAAATGACCTGTATGTTGTCAATGCTTTGGAACTCTCCATTGCATCCTACAAAAATAGACCTCTGTCAGCTTTCTAATTTGACCAACACAGGTCAGATACTAGATAACAAGAAATAGAATGCAGTGCAACAAGGAAAAAAATATTCACGTCAACATATAATTGTGCTAACAAGAGGCCCAGTGATAATATTTCTCAATCAAATGTCAAATTTTAGTTGAATGCAACACATTTCAAGAGAACTACACCAACTGAATAATCTATTAATCTAATGAACCTGATGTTTACAATACAAGCATTCTAGATCATACATACAATAAGGTGAGGCTCGTGCCTAATTTATAACAAGACTAGCCAAATGTGGAACTTATTAACTTCACATTGATTAATCCCCCATAAGTGGAAAACCTCCATTATGATATATGATCTGAAAAAGGGGAAAAAGAAAAATCATAGGCCGTAACAACGAAAGAAAAGGCCAAGTAAGATCATGACTTGTACTCCAAAAGGACTAGTCAAGGTTATAATTGGAGCACATTGGAATTCCCATAAAGGGCAATAACTTTTCCTTGCAGACTATGTAGGATCCCATTTATCCTCCTCTTATATTCAATCTGAGATATTGCAATCTCTCCTTTGAAGCATTGGCATCCTAGTTAGGCCGGCCCATTAGAATTATGATATACACTATACCATCATCCTACTCTCATCTTATTATATTGATGTGACACTATCCATCAACCATTGGATCAATTTTTATTTTTATTTTTTTATAAGTAAATAAGAGCTTTATTAAAAATAGGCACAACCAAGTACACGGGACATATACAACCCATGCAAGCAACACCTATGCATGAGTAACCATTGGATCAATTCTTATTTAATAATTATAATAATAATCAAGGGTTAATGGGTAGTGGCACCTCGGCATAGTAGGATGAGAATGGAATGAGTGTATAGTTTTTAACATTTCTCATTCCATTATAGGTGACATGAATCAAGTTCAACACTTGGCTAGGATTGGCTTTGATACAATTTGTAAACAACTCAAGTAAAGCCAAGAATCACTATTAGAGGCAAGAACTTCTCTCCGTCTCAGACTATATGGGATTCCCTTCACCATCCTCCTATACTCAACCAAGAGTATTACACAGGATTAATAACGGGTCATCACCCTACTAAATAGTACACATACGAAAGTTTTTAAGAAGCTTTCATGAAAGATATCGTGTAAAATTAATACATAATCATGATATATGAGCCTTCCATATAAACACATTTTACTTATAAAAAAAAGAAAAGAAAGATCCAACACATTTTAAACCAATTCGAGCAAATAATATTGACAACAGAAAAGTTCCAACCATTCGCATTTTTTATTATCAGGCATGCATTTGGAAGCATATTGAACATATTTGTGTTCTTTTCAATTTTGACATTACCCTTACAGTGGCACCCGATGTCTGCACAATTGCACCAGAAGCAGGGCCACCACTTGGTAACTGTAGATGAGCTGCTGAGGATTTGGTCCTCGAAGTCTCCTCAACATCTACAAGCATATGAGCTTAAAGCATGAGCATTTTTTTTATAAGTAGCTTAAAGTATGAGCATTATCACATGTATATCCATCTACAGCTCAAATGAAAGGGACAAGGAAGTAGGACAAGGCTTGATTAGAATTCCACATACCTATAAGATGGAAAACCTCTGAAGTCTTTCCAGAGGTTCTTGCATCTTCAGTGCTGTACCAAAGGAAAATGTCAAAAACCCAAAAGTAATTAAAACAACTTTATGCTCTCTTAAAGATAGCAAGGGAAAAAAGCCGCGCAAAAAGAAAAGGAGATAAGTGTGTGTATTCACCATTGAGACTTTATGCAAGAACCCTTTTTAGTTACCTGGTTGAAGCATGTGGAATCCCTTTCAAGGTGGATTTCGTTTCTGAGGCTAAATGCCATGAAAGAGTTTTTGATGCTGGGATACCTACTTAGAACACAGCAACATGAGCAAAGCAGAATTCACTTAATGCCAGGTGAGAAGTAACTCCAAAACCAATGTGGATAACTAGAAAATAAGATATCCCTACTGAAAACTTACAAAGTAGATACCTGAGGGCCGAAGACGAGCTCTAGCTTGAAAACTGTTTTTCGCAGCATCAGTCTGTATGTGTGGGCTAAAATGTACCCGCTTATTGACAGAATCTAGGTTGGAGGTAAAACCAGAAATTTATTTATTTTCCATAAAGAAGAAAAAAGAAGCGAGAAAAGCCATCATACTAATTATAAATACCAATTAAGCTGACCGTATTAGTCTTACTTGGCAAAATGTAGTGCTTATGATGTCTGGGAATGAATGCCAACAACTGCTGCTGCCTGAGACCTTCTCTACTCATGTATGTTTGACATGTCAGAAGTTGCTGATATTAAGAAATCATGTTGGTTCAGCTATATCCATTCAATATTGAATATTCTCTTGATGATAGCACATCCAGTCAGAGTAAACTTAGAAATTGACCTGATTTACGCAAGAAATATTCAGCTCGATAGTTGAGACTTCTGATGTTTGCTGCTCAAGAAGGTCAGTTAATTTGTATGCAACTGTCCCAAGGTGATCAACAGCATTTACCAGGGCTCGAACGGCATAATCTTTCAAGTTGTCCAGCACCCTGTGCAAATATATAAAAATATTTTTCTGCCATGAGCAGTGATAGAAGGCATATGATCCAAACCCCGTCAAACAGATATAATGCATGTTCTTGCTTAAGTTTTTTATTAGTAGCTCAAAACACAAGGACAAATGGTTAAAAATAGTCATGGTACGTTCATCCCAAAAAAATATGCCATCTTTTCATTTTAGTGACATCTCTAAATGAGGATATAATGGGTTCTCTCTCAAAATACTCAACAAAGCCTTACATCCCATGTCCTAATGCTTGGGGCTGGCTACACAAGGCTCCAACTCTATCTAGGAAAATGATATACCACCATGGCTATGTTTATTGGTAATAAATGAAAGGTCAGGAACAATGCAGTATAAGCCCATCCGCCTTCCTAAGATCGCGCCCTCTCTGATTTGTAAAAATTTTCGAAATGATTTAAGATTTTATGTTTGTTAGATGAAATTAAATCAACGGGTATAAAAGTCAGTCCTAAATTCTATTTACTGTATTGTTTCTTAAAGTGGAATTCACATATTTTCGATCCCACTTTGTAATAAAATATTAAAATGGGTGCTCTTACATCTGTTTCTGCTCACTATGAAGAAATGATTTTTCACAATATTCTGCAGCAGAATATAGTTGAGGTCTCAAGTTCTTCAGTTCCTGAAATAGAACCAAAACAAAAACCAAATTAGGATCAAAGCAACAATCTGCTTCAAAAAACATAACCACATTAGCAGTCCCCTAAAAAGCTGTTCATAAGAATACTATATCAAAGAGTTTGACAAGCATAAGCACAAAAATAAAATAAAAATGCATCACGAACCTAATTAAAAAAAAAAAAAAAGGTATCAAGTTTGTCATTAAGGACTCATGTAGTTAGATAGTTGGATGATACCTGCCAGGTGTAAACTTATTCTAGGAAAATTGTGCCACATGAAGCATCAAAATGTAATAACATATCTAACAATCTTCCTATGGCGGAAGCACTAACAGCATATCAACAATCAAAGCCCTTGTGACACCAAGTTTTTAAAAAAAGCCAAGAATCATATAAGGATCACCTTTTTAGGATCCATAGAATGTTGTCCTCTCTGTGCACACGTGTTTCTAAGCTACTTTTATTCTAGAAAAGTACCATCTGATATAATCCTGCTAGTGTATTTAAACCTTCTCTTGTAATATGTTTTGGTCACATCATGAGGCATTTTTTCTTTTACATCTCAGCACATGAAGAGATTGAAGGTTCAAATTTTGATATAATAGAACAATGCCAGAAAAGTCATCCAAAGCATTGGTGAGATTTGGTGGATTTGGGCATTTGACTCTATTAGTCTTGCAATTCCAAAACTAATGCTACTTGTCGATCTTGAATCTTGAACCATGCTAGTGTTTTGGCGAACATTTTGGCTCCATGCATTTTGTACCAGAAAGCATGTCTAATCTCCAAGACTCTTTGAAGATCACATCGAGTTCACCACACTATAGAAGCACATTTTGCTTCACTAATTGCACTAGTAACATCTGCTAAGACAAAAAAAAAAAAGAGTTGTACCAATATTGAAAATTTCTCCTCCCCCACACCTGTCATTGCTAGCTAATTGAAATGGTAGCTTTTCCCTCACTATCCAATATGTCATCTGCCTCCCAGTATACCATACTCGCATGCAATATGTCATCTGTCATCTTACTACTAACTTAGCTACAACCATGTTTAGTGACCAAGAAATGTGTGGTTAAAAAGCATGGGTAAATTAAGTTTTACCACTCCAAGCTACCATTGAATCTTAAACACACTTTCAAACTTTGAATCGCCACAACTCTTCTTCCAAATAAATGTTTCGATTTCATTTTACCCTCTTCCGTCAAATTCAGCAATTAAATTATACGGGAAAGCTTGTAAATTGATGGAAATGTCCCTTGATAGGTAATCATAGAAATTTGATTCATTAACTGTTGATCTAATGAAAAACATAAAACACTAGTGATGCGTTTGACTCCACCCTCCTTTTGAGTTTTCTCAGGGGACCAGTGAGTTCTTTTGTCTTTTTAGGATAGATACAAAACGGTCCTTCCATAATGGGGGCAATTTGGCAGCATCACAAGTGTTTCCTCTGTCTAAACAGATGAATTTGATTGGAAGTGTGAAATGAAACCGAAACTTTCATCACACGGAACTCCAAGCAAAGATTAATCAATGAAACAGCAAGAATCCAGATCCAGTCAACAAAATCATACATACAAATTAAGGGGAAAGAATTATTGAACCTGCAAAGCTTTGACGAAGCTCTTGCTGCGCTCCATGGAGACCTCGTCGAAGGTCATGACCGGATTGAGCGGCCTCGATTGCTCCACTTCGATCATGGTACAAACCACCAACACTATGAATGCCACCGCTCAAGGAACAAGGAATTAAGGAATATGATAAGGATTAGATTTGCGGTTGGGTTTTGGTGGGAGAGCTAACAAGCGAGTGGTTAGAGAGAGAGAGAGAGTGAGGTCGAAGCAATATCAGCAAGTGCGTTTTTGGATGGAGTTGAGACGAAGCGAAAACGAGAGAGAGAGAGAGAATCAGATGCGTGCGGTGCTTGAGTGAGGCGGTGGCTTTCGAATTAGAAAAATGCTGAATGCAACCGACCCCCACAATCGGTGTGTAATCGCCTCATCATTATAATAAAACGGTGTGTTTCATTTAAATGAGAGATGAAAATTGAGAGACCAAATGGAGAGGAGGGATTGAGTAAAACGGTGTGTTTCAATTAGTTTTTCAAAACATACCGTTTTGAGTGAAATCGAGAGGCTTCTCCCTTCTCCCTTCTCCATGCGTCCCCTTGTCCCTAACCTTAATACCATCAACGTTCCTCTTCTTTCCTGAAGCCAGCGACCTTTGTTCATTCACCATGCCCCAATCTTATTCTCACAAATCAAAACAAAACGTAAGGCAGCTCACACACCAAAACAAAATGGAAAGAAGCGATTTCGATTTCAAACGCGCAACAACATTCTCGTATAGCTTCCATTCCCACTTACTTCAGTCTTCAGCTACCTCCTTGACCTCCATTTTTTTTTCAAACCTCCATTAGCTTTGTTTTATTCTTGTTGTATTGAGATTTGCTCAGGATTAAAAAAAAAAAATCGATGATTAATCTCCACTTATATGATTGTTCCTAATCCATTTTTTAAGTCCGTGTAGCAATATTTGATACCCCCACCACCGGCATTCAACCCCTTTCATCTTCCAACTTATTCAAATCTCTCTCAAGCCCATCGATATTTTTTATAAATGGCACTCCATTTGCCATCATTTTGGGCAAGAGTGTTCCAGCAATTAAAAAAATTCTCCTCCAAAAATTAAAATGCTTTGCAGTCAGTTGGTACCTCCCGTTCTTCAGTCGAAATGCTCTGCAATCGAGCATCGGTTTGGGTCTTTTTCAGTCACTTGAAATCCTCTGCAGAAATAGGTTTGGGCATTTTTCAGCCACTCCAAATGCTTTGTAGAAATGAGTTAGTCCTTCCTTCTTTCTTACACTCTAGGTTTCAGTCCAGTCCTTTCTTCTTTCTTCAGTCGCTGGTTTAGATGCTGGTTCTTCTTCAGTTGAACCCTTGTTTTCGTTTCGTTTCATTTTTTTTAATTACTATTAGAAGCTGACGTGGCAACTCGGTTACACGGCGCTTCCGCATGGCCGGTTGTATGTAGAACAACTAAGACAGCTCACGTCTATTCTCTCTCTCTCTCTCTCCACAAATTAGTCAACGATGTATCCCACTTTCAAGTTGTGAACGAGTATAAAGAAGTCCACTCGGTAAGTTAACGAGTTATTCTCAAGGAAAGAATAATCTTACTATTCCGCTTTATTTTGATTATTTGTGTATTTAATTTTTTTTTTTATATTTTTTTACTTATTAATTAAAAAATTAATTATTAATATATTAATATATTTTTATATTTTTTAAAAATAATAAAAAATTGTGAATAAAAAAAATTAAAAGATAAAATTTTACCTAGAGACATGTCTCGCGGTCACTGCTGGACGGCACCCTAACAACACTCTTAAAGAAAATACACTATATTGCTTAACCAAGTATTAAAAAAAAAATTAAAACATGTTAATAACACTATGTGTGTTGCTTAAATTCTTATTAATATAATTATTGACATATGAATATATAAACCAATGTTTTGAATACCGTACCGGATGGCGTACTGGTCAAGACACTGGAACGAAATATTTCGGTACCGGTACCGTTTCGTGTACTGTTTCGGGATAGTCGATATATGAATAAATTATATATATAAATATATATAACAATTATATTCTAAAATAATAGTTTATATATGAATAAATTATATATAAATACATACATACATATAAATTATAAATAGTCTAATCTAAATTGGGGGTCAAAAAATAAACTTGTAGTTTGAAAAAATGAAAAAAAAAAAAAAAACACAAGCCGAAATATCGGCCGGTACCGGCCGAAATATAGGCCGGTACAGGCCGAAATTTAGGCCGAAACGGCCGGTACGGCTGGTATTTTGGCCGGTACGGTATATATCTAGTACCTGTACCGGCCGGACGGCCGAAACGAAAAATTTTAGCCGTACCGGTCGGTACGGTACGAAATTAAAAACATTGATATAAACTATATAAAGATATTTAGTATTTATAAAAGTCAAAATTTTTTCTCGAGATTGGTAGACAAATTCACGATATAAAATGTTAGTACTTTATTTTTTCAAAATTAAGTAATTGGTGTACAAGTTCAAACTCGCTCGAATTATAAACGATCTGTTCGTGAACATAAAATGAACTTGTTTGTGTTCAAATAAAAATTAAATAAATCAAGTCAAACCAACCCCTACTCGCTCCAATTTGACCCGTTTACACTCATACAATACTTTCACTCTATATCTTATCAAAAGGAAATTTTCACAAATGTTCCTAAATTTGTATTATCCTTAGTTACACTTATTGATATTTAATTGCAAAAAATGTCATATCAACAAGTATAATTAGAAAAAAATATATATATAATGAATAATAATATGAGCCATGTTACAACTATCGAAAAAGTGATCTGAATAAATTTATTGAATAATTCATTTTACTTTTTTATTTTTTTATGTATTTTTTTAATCATTATAATTATTTAAAAAAAAAATAAAAAATTCACAATATTATTAAAAAATATTTTCTTAATCATTAAATAAAAAAAATAAAAAAATAAAACTCGATATTATTTGCGGGATCCAAAACATTTCTATAATAATAGTGTTAAAAAAATATTCTTGTAGCAGTCTAATTGAAAATTTTTTGTTTAGTGTTTAAAATTTCTTTAAACATCGTGTACCGAAAATTACTTGTCATTGAATAAAGAGCATATCTTCACGCGGCAGCTCCGTTTTTCTCCAAACAATAGCCTCCAATGATGAGGTGCCACGTAGACCTCACACCCAAACTGCTGTGCTATGCGGTTCGGAGGAAAAAAATTTCCTCTTCCCCCACCCGAGTCCTTGCTTCCCCAGTTCCACCCTCTCTCGCCATTTTCGCACATAGCTGCTCCTTAACTTTTATCTCTTCCACCACGCCCAGGATCTCTCATTCTTAACCCCAACTAAGAAAGAATAATGCTTCTCAGAAGCGCTTCCTCACATGTCTTAAAATCATCTAGTACTAGTAGTGGTATTTTCCAACCGTTTTTGGAATCGGATGAGGTTCTAAAGATCTCAACTTCTCGATCCCAGTCCATGTCTCTCTCGCCCAGTTCTTCATCTTCTCCAATCGACAACAACCAGGCAATGAAGATATCTAGAACGATGTCGGACAGCAATCTAAGGCCCCGGAGCCTTTCTCTAGCGAAGAAGACAAAGATTAACCTCTGTGCGGGACTTTGTTCGGGAACGACGTTGTCGAGGAGTTCGGTTGGGTTGGATAAAGGGTGTCTTTTTGGTTGTGGTGGTACTGTTGGGCTGGCAGTAGTGGAGATGGCAACGAAGGTAATGGAAATGGGTAATGACAAATGATACCCTTGTGGTTACTCCATTACTGAACGCCATCCTCTCCCTCCCTTCTATTTTGTTTCAGTTGATGTTACATAATGTCAGTCATGTCCCTCCCACTCGTACCGCTGGCTGTATAGCGGATTTTTTTTTATATATTTTTAATATATTTAAAATTTTTAAAAAATAAAAAAATATATATTGATATACTTAAAATCATTTCCTTAATTATTAAGTAAAAAAAAAAAAAATTGACTAGCGGTCAAGTGGAGCGACAGAATAATTTTTTCCCACTGTTTTTCTCCTTCGCTCCATCGCGAACCACTCAAACAATTTCTCTCTTTCGCAAGATTGCGACGGCTTTTCTCTTCTACTCCTCTTCCGCCGTGGAAACAACGTTCTCCTTCGCTCCCTCCATCGCAAACCAACCAAGTAGATACCCAGAGCCCGACTCCTCTCTCGTCGTGGGAACAACATCGTCCTCCGCTCCATTACGAACCAAACAGGCCAAACAATACCCCAAGTTGAGCCTCCTTTCAAACTTGACATTTCCGACACAAAGTTAAGTTGTTGTGACATTAAGTGTACCGTTGTAAAATATAGTTTGCAGCAAATTAGGTGTATTTGTGACCCTTACATTTGGACGCTAATATTTATTATTCCTATCATTTAGTTTTTTTTTTGGTGTCGTAGGGAAGAAATTTTGCGGCGCTCGATTTCGCTGGAAAGAGAATCACTTTTGCATGCACAATCTCTTGCGCCGTGTAAAACTTTTTGAGACGAATCTTTATTGACCATTTATTCGCTGCACCACTATCGCTGGTAAAATATTCGTTGCAACAATTCCATATTAGTGTCCATGATGATTTTCGCCACAAGTTTTACAAATTTTCAAACTTAACATTTCCGGCACAGAGTTAAGTTGTTGTGACGTTAAGTGTACCATTGTAAAATATAGTTTGCAGCGAATTATGTATATTTGTGACCCTTACATTTGGATGCTAATATTTATTATTCTTATCATTTAGTTTTTTTTTTGGTGTCGTAGGAAAGAAATTTTGCAGTGCTCGATTTCGCTGGAAAGAGAAGCACTTTTGCGTGCAAAATCTCTTGCGCCGTGTAAAACTTTTTGAGACGAATCTTTATCGACCATTTAGCAGCGAAATCAGTTGGATGTTAAAAACAATTTGCGTCTACAATTTATGTTATTGCAACGATTTTTTTGGACGGAAAAAGGGGTATACGTTGTAGAGACAGTTGTGAACAATCTATGCATGATGGCACAAAACATAAACTAAAATCAATTTAGCACTTTACCCAAAACTTAAACTATGATGTTCTGGGTCAAAAGGTTTAGGGCCTACATATTTAGTTGGTTAAAAAAAAAAACAATGAAAACAAAGTTGCTATAAGCATGTTGCTATACACGTAACTCACTATGTACATATAGGGTAGGATGCACATACCTTTCGAACACCAAGAGCTTCTTGGACACCTGTATCATTTGCCCAGTTGGAGTAAAGCATATGGTTATAAGGTTTTACCTATGTCCGTTGACTTTCTCAAAATAGGTTATAAGGTCGTGGAGTTTACCCATCACTTTACATAGAGGCATTACCTTGTTCATGGAGTTTGCCCTTCACTTTACATATTGTGTGCTTTATGTCAATAAGCTGTTAATCTAAAGTTGGTTATACATTACTATCTTGGTTAGGCAATTGGTTAAAAGTATGAATAACGTGATTTTTGCCTGTACGCTTATCAATTGTTCTTATAGTACTTGAAACTCTTTCTTGTGTTTATAGTGCTACCCTCTACACTCCTCCCATGTAACTCACCATTGCCTGGTGCATGTATGGCCTATGTTATTGTAATTTATTTTGATTTTAAGTTTAATGAATAGTTTAACTTATCCCCTTAAACTACTTGATGCAATGTGCTTATATATTATTGTAATGCATCTGGGCATTGTAACTAAGTTGTGTGCATATATGACACACTATTTAGCCTGCATATATATATATATATATATATATTGTGTGGGTTCTTTAGCTAATCTATATGGATGATCCGGAAAACACAATACTCGATCATGAGTTGTGGGGGGATGGATTGGAGGACATTTTCGTGGACATGTTTTATGCAGATGCCCTTAGTGGTGCACTAAGGACAAGGAAGATTACCTCTAGAGACCATACACGGTATGCTAAACGCTTTACGATGGTGGGTATAAGGGTGTTTGATGTGCGACAAATAAAGGGCAAACTATAGAGTTTAAAAAAATGGAAGCTCCTTTTTATTAACCTTATGAGCCAAATTGGTATGAGATGGGATCCGAACACCAAAATGACTATAGACAGTGAAGAACATTGGAAAAATGTGCTAAAGATAATGATTTTCTCCTTATTAAAAAAATGCCCTCTACCATCTTATTAATGCTTGGAAATATTTATTACAGTAATCTAACATTCTGTTTATGTTAGGTGAAACTTGAATGAAGGATGTTCTGAACCTTAGGCTACCCCAACTATGGCATGATGTGCACCATCTTCGGCTCGTCTGTTGTCATTGGTGCACTAGCTCATGCGTCAACCCAACTACCCCTAGATAGTGATGAGGAGTAGCAGCTTGATGTAGAGATACGACACCGGGGCTTTGCATTGGGCAATCGATTGGGATTGAGCATTGATATTGATGGGGATGGGGATGGGGAAACCTTTAGCCGATACTTCGACACGTTCATAACATTGCCATTCGAAGGGGGAAACTCAAGGCAGGTGGATGAAGACATATCAAACTGAGTCGCTGAGGTGGCTTGCACGATGGTAGCGCGAAAGAGGCACTATGAGGATAGAGTTGATATGTCCTTGGGATAGCGTAGCAAAGGCTTGAGTCCCCTAGTTAGCGATGGGGGTTACGATCCGCTCAGTCGTTGTATCACTTTGCTGCAAGAGATTTCCCCTCCACTACCCTCAGACGTATTCCATCGTGCAATCAAACTATTACTTGATGTTTCTATGCAGCGAGTCTTCTTGGCAATGGATGAAGTGCACCGGCAAAACTGGGCCTGATATTGTTTAGCCAAAGTTGAGGCCCCTATTTTTGTTAGTTGCTAATAGTTTATTTCATTGCTAATTTCTTAATTTTATCTAAAGATTATCTATGACTGTCTAAGCATTTACGGGGCTTATTGGGTGCTAAACTTTTTCTGGAACATGTACCTTAATTTATACTAAACATTAAAATAATATTTTTTCTTGAAAAGTATATGTTATTTGGATGTCATCCCTTATGCAAAATTTTATTTATTTTTTGTGTTGAGATATATAATGTTGGAATTGTATCTAACATTTTTTCGACACTAGTACCAAAGAATGTGCTAGAGAATGGATGATGATAATTGGTCAGTGGGAAGTTTGTTAATGGACGTGAACACCGATGGCAAAGAGACATTCTCTGACGACGGTACGAGTTCTAGTGGTGATGAGTTTGAGCATGACGCGATTGAGCTCGTCATGCTTATTAGGATCATAACTTCTCGATCGGGATTTCATCTTAGAATGCCGCAACACAAAATTGGCGTATGGGGATATCAATATATTCTGGCACTTTTGAATTGAGATCCGTAGAATTGTAAGAATCTATTTCAAATAGAGGTTGACACATTCTGCGTGTTATGCTCGTTGTTATGGAACGATCACTTTATGAGGGATTCTAGACGAGGGGTGACCGTTGAGGAACAAGTAACCATCTTTTCTCTTCTAGTGGCACATGGACAAGGACAACACAATGTGGGTGAGCGGTTTCAACATTCGAGTGAAACCGTTAATCGACATGTAAGGAGAGTGATGCGGGCCCTATGCGCTCTTGACACATTTTATTGCCCCAACACACACTACTGGGGTGCATCCTTACATCTTAGGTAATTGTCGAAATTATCCATGATTTGCAGTAAGATTTTCACCGTACTCTCGTAAAGTAGTAACTTGATATAAGTACTTTGGATAGAATTATTTAATTTTCATTAACTTGCATTAATTATGTAATTACCTGCTTATTCGTCTACACAACGATGTCTTGGTGCAATGGATGATACCATGATGGATGTTGTTGTACTTGCTGATGTACGTGAGTCATTTCGCAACCGGCATGGGCGAGTTGCCCAAAATGTGTTGTGTGTATGTGACTTCAATATGAAGTTCACATTTGTCCACACTGGGTGGGAAGGAATATCGCATGATACTCGCGTATTCCTCTATGCATTTACTCAAGGGGAAAGCCAATTTCCATGGTTACCTGATGGTAAATTTCTAATATTATTTAATTATTTATAAGCAATTATATTTTTATATATTTTTTAAAATGGGTTGGTAAATAACCGAGTTTTTGGTTTAAATGAGTTAATAGGTAATTATTATATGTTGGATTTGGTGTTTCCATATAATTTGAGATTTATGCCCCCATGTCCTAGAAAAAAGTATCATAAGATTGATCGTCATAGTCAGCGGTCATTTACGGGGTATAATGATTATTTTAATTATTGGCATTCATCAATTTGTAATATAATTGAACGAACATTTGACATTTTGAAAGAACATTTTAAGATTTAATGCCTGGATATTCAGTTGGGCGGTAAGGGCTCATCGTGACAGCCTATTGTACGTTGCATAATTTTATTAGAACGGTAACTCCGAACGATTGATTGTTCGAGCGATGATCTAGGTTGATGCTCGATCCAAATTGTCCCGCAGTTGGTGACACTGCAGAATCATCACGTCATTCTTACATGAGTACCGAATCAACCCAAGGTATGGCAATCAAATGAGGGATGTGATTGCCATACCTATGTGGGTAGATAGGGATGACCATTGAATATTATTTTCCCAACTAGGCATGTATGTAATTTTATTTTCAGTGTAAGGATGTACTTTTATTATTGAAATTTGTAAATGTCTGCCAAATATATTTCAAATTTCTCAGCTTTGAATCTTGGTATTAGTTAAACGAATTAAATGAGTTTAGAATAAGCTAACGTCGAGAATTTTAACATCCAATATTCCAAATCATAATGGTAATGCTGTATATACACGGAGCTTGGACATGTATGCAATTTTTCTGCTAGAAACGGGAGATAAATTTTTGTTGATGTAATGTGAATAAATTATTAATGACTTTGGTTTTTTCCCAGACCCACCCATAATTGTTAATATTGACCCAGCTAAAATAAAGGGTTCGGACTGCAATAACCAACGACATTAAATAATTCCTAATTCATAACTAATATATATTATAATAAAAATTTCAATTTTTGAGAATTATTGATTAATCAAAAGTAGGAAAATGATTTGTTATTAATTACGTGATTTTCTTGTTGATTTGGTTATGTAATTTATTAATTGCTATTAGTTAATATAATATATTTGTAAATAATACTAAATCACTATAAATACTATGTAATTATTGGTGGGATTCACAACTATCAAATCATTTAAAAAATTAAAACCATCTCATCTCACTTTTAAATTCAAACATACAAATTTTTGGAAACTATTTCAATTCAACAATTTCACTACTATTCATAAAGTATCTCAACTCACTATTCAAACGATTCTTAAACCTCGGAAAGACAAATTTGTGTCCCTCAACGTAATTTTGCTTTGAGTTTAGTTTCGAATCTAGAGTAGATTTGGAAGGTGAGATGATAATTTTGTATTTTGTTTTATGTTTAAAATATTATGTTTTAGTATTATTATTGTATTGAGATTTGAAAAAGTTGAATTGTTTATTATATTTTGTATGAATATTTGAAAAATATGTAATAATGAGATGAGATGAGATGAGAATTTTGTGTTTCATCCCACCTCCCAAACCTGCATTAGTCTTTGTTATTTTTACAAATTAAATATCCTTGTTATTAGGGTGGAAAGCGGCTCTCCCCTTGGCCCAGTTGGGCTAACGGATTTTTATGAAAAAAATTAATTTTTTAATAATAGATTTTAATTTTTTTTTATTTTTGAAAGAAACATCTTTATTCATCAATAAAGATCCCAATAATGATGCAATACAAGATGAGACATCTTCTAGATCAACGAGGATATCAACAACATTGAGTGCATCTTTAGCTAGGCCATGTGCCGAATTGTTGCAACTTTTAGGAATAAAATTAACAGTAGCAGAATCAAATCTGTTCATCACTTGTTGAATATCATGAACAAGTAATCCAGCTTGGCCCTAGCTTTCTTTGTTGCTCTTAATAATAGACTCTATTTTTTTTTAAAAGAAGTACACGATACTTGTATAACCTATAACTCTATCTAACATATTTACTCATTTTATTTTAAAATAAATGTATAGCGTTTGTATACTTTATAATTACAAATATCAGTTTGCATGTTGGGTATCCACCCTCCTGGATTTTCACTGCTCATCTACAACTATGTATACATGTAGGGGTGTAAACTCAAACCGAAAAACCAGAAAACCGGATCAGACCGGACCGAACCGGTTTTTAAAATGTAAAAACCGGCCGGTTCCGGTTTCGGAATTTTTTGGACCGGACCGGACCGGTTGATTAAAAAAATAAAAAATAATATTTTTATATATAAGTTTTATACAAAATATTTTATATATATTAAATATTAATATATATATATATAAAAGTTTTATATATAATGTATAATTATAAATTTTTATGTAAAATTTTATATATAACATATATATTCATATATGAAATAATTTCTTATTGTAATTTATAAATTATTACATAAAATGTTAATACTAAATCACTAAAAGTTTATAACTAAAACTAATATATAACTTATAACTATACCAATAGTCTAATATTAATACTATTATATAGTCTAATATATTAATAAAAGTATAAAACAATTTTTTTTAAATCATTTTTTTTATAAACAAATTTTTAATGACAAATTGTGAAATTTACATTTTAAAAAAATCGAAAAACCGGACCGGACTGGACCGAAAACCCATAAAACCGGAAGTACCTGTTTAGGAGGGTAACCGGTGTGTAATCGATTTTGAAAAATACAAAACCGGTACATACCGATTCGATCCTAAATTTTATCCAAAACCATACCGAACCGGACCCGTTACACCCCTATATACATGTTAAGAAATTCCTACCTTTCATTCATTCCCAAGCCTCTCCAACTGATTCTTCTTCCTTTCTTTCTCCTACCTGTCAGCCCCCAAGCTATCTTGTCTCTTACAAATTGTATCAAAATAACTAAAATTGATATGAATTGGGAAATAACAGTCTACGTTTAACTATATATATTACTGTGAACACAACGACTAATAAACAATATGACATAATCTTGACCATCAAGTTTTAATGAAATACGCTATTTGACAATTGCCTTTAGTTAAAGAATACTATAAACTAATTGTTATAATATTAAAGAGTAAAATTATTGTTCAGGTCCATGTAGTTTAGACTAATTTTAAATTAATTATTATAATGTCAAGGATAAAATATTGTTCTAAATCCTTGGGGTTTGGACCTTTTACATAGTAGTATATGTTGCTAAAACAAATTTTGAATTTATCGTTTGGTTACACAAATGATATGAAATGAAAATTGAATAAAATATTATTAAAATATAATTTTTTCATATAATTTTTATTTTGTGATTTGAAAAAATTAAATTATTTTTTATATTATATGTGAAAATTTGATAAAATTATAATGATTAGATAAAATAAGATGATTTGTAAAAACAAACTAGCCCTTAGGGTGATATCTCAAACTGATCTCTTCTTTCAGGGGTGCTATCTGCATGATACGGGGCAGGGAGACCCTTCCCCGCACCTCACCCCCCGTCCCAATGTCGGGGGGTGGGGTAAAAAATGACATCTGCCTTGCCCCATGCCTACGCCAATCCATTGGATCTAAAAAATTATTTTTGGATAAAAAAAAAATTATAATATAGTTAAAATTATAAATTAAAATTTATAAATATAAAAATAATTTAAATTCATCAGAGTTATATTTTGGATTGTTTTGGCCTCTTAGACCAATGTTTATATAGGAGATCAAAGTAATTCAATAACTTGAATACATTTTCAAGTATTTAATAAATTGTCTATATCTATATACAATAAAAAAATATTTTTTATATATGTGGAGTGAAGCGGGGGGTGGGATCCCATTAGGGTCATCCTGCCCCCACCCCCGCCCTCGCATGGGCGTAACGGGATAGCCCGCCCGCCCATGCAGGAGTGAGGTAGCAGGGTACAGGCCCTGCTGCCCACCCCTATATTCATCAGTTTAGTGACAACAAGAGTAATGCTACTCATTATCTCAACTTCCATCACACTCCCATCATCCTATGATGTGGCATTAAATGATTAGAAATTATTTATTATATTTTACTTGTGAACCTATCATTTAATGCCACATCATGAGATGATGAGAGAATGATAGAAGTTGAGATGATGAATAAATTTTTTCGTGACAACAAATACTCATATGGCACGTAACTGTCTCGTCATAACAAATAGAAAAAAGACACTTGTTATGTTATATAAAATACACTTAAGAAATATTTACATCACACGTAGTGGATCATGCCTTAGGCGCTGATGACGTGGAAATTAATGAAAAATGTTAATAGAATCCCTCAAATTTATTGTTTAATTTTATCGCTTATATATTTTAATTTTTTAATTTATCTATTTTTATTTATTAATTAAGAAAATAATTATTAATGAAATTATATATTTTTTTTATTTTTTTCTTAGATTTTGTTTATTTTTACATATGATATGAGAAGAGATAAGTTGAAAATTAAATAAAATATTGTTAGAATATATATTTTAATAATATTATTATTTTAAGATTTGAAAAAATTAAATTATTTATTTTATTTTATGTATAAATTTAAAAAAATTATAATAATTAAATAAAATGAGATCGGATGAGATAAAAATAAATATAAAAATAAATGAGTCATAATTAAGAATGTTAAAAAAATAGTTAAAAGAAAAATATCAAAAGAAAAAACAAAAGAATTTATAGCGAACAGCATGATCCTTCTAAAAAAGACAGACATATTTCAACCGCCAATCACAATTTTTGTTTCTATTATTAATTACTCAATTATCCCAATTATCCGAAAACATAAGCTCATTCATTATCCAAACGGATTTCCTTTTCCTCATCATTTTTTCGCGATCCAAGTAAGCTCAATCAGAGATTCAGAAAGTTTCCCGTTCACTTTCCCCGGAAAATGGAATTATTTTCTCGCCTGATATTCCTCTAGTCTCCTCTTTCCCAAACCTTAAGCTTTCTCTTTCGGAAGTTTGGACTCTACGATGGCTCTTCTCATCCATTCCACTGAAATTTCAACTCTCCCGAGGTTCATCTGTAACCCTAACCCTATCCATAAGTATCCCAAAGGCTTCATTAGATTGAGGAACAATGGGAAGGCTTGGTCTGGGGCTACGGTTCGGGTTTCGGGGCTGGCTGAGGGTGTGTGTTTGTACGGACAATTCTCTGCTCCGGCGAAACGAGGTTCGAAGCCGAGCAAAGAGGAGGAAGAGAAGCAGAATTACTACGTGAATATGGGCTATGCGATACGGACTCTCAGAGAGGAATTTCCCGTGCTTTTTCATAGGGAGCTCAGCTTCGATATCTATAGGTTTGAATCTAGGAAAATATATACGTTTGCTGTTGCATATTTGTTTTTGTTTTGAATTGAATGTAACGTCAATCAATTTAGCGAAAGAGTTGTTTACTTCTTATTTTTGTGTAATGGCAAAAAGTAAGGAAAATAAAATTCTGAATTTGATCATGTTAGAACTATATTCGGTTACTAAGAATTTATATGGAAGTATTCCCCCCTTTTTTGTTGTTTAAATTGAAAATCACATGAAAGGCTAACATTAATTTCTATATGATAGTACAGCCTAGTCATCATTATGATTCTGTAGCTTTCTCCGTTGTTGTATCAAGTAAGTCTATTTGATGGCTTTCAATCTATCCGTTGTCTGTTATTTTGACTGTTTTCGTTGTTATCATAAAAAATAAATTGGGAACGATGATCTTTGTAACTACTTTCTTATTCAGATTGTGATCTTAAAAGTTAGTCATTTTATTTTATCACCCTGGTTAAGCAATTCCCTATCTCAACAATTTGTTGAGGGTGTTATCATCCATTTCCTAAAATTAGAAAAGCAATCATACCACTTGAAAATAAAGAAGGTATTGAAAAAGGGAAAACACTTTAGAACATCTGATGAGACAGAGCTGGGTATCAGCTGGCCTGAAAGCTTTACAGACATCTCTACATGGAAGTTTAAATGAAAGAAACTTTCAGATTGTATCCCATTAGATTAAGAGTGCATGAATAGCAAGCATGGAAAAGACGTATCCACATTCTTGACTTATAAAAAATAGATGTATCTGCATTCTATGTCTGTGGCTCGTATTCTTCATTCACCTTTTGATAGATTAATAGGGTTGCATGTCAACAACAATACCAAGGATATTAACATCATTATTGTGCACTGTTGAAACATTACTTCTAGGTGATAGTAGTGAAACAGGGAGGCTAGATAAGTCTCATCTCTAATAATTGAATAATATGCAAACTCCCTTAATTTCTAATGGTCCAAGTTACATCATCATATGCAAATGACATGGCCTATTTTGATATGATAACAACTAAACAACGTAAGTAGATAGAGATGCCAACAGCTAAGTAGATAGAACTGGAAATAGCAAATCAAGCGCTAAATGAAGTAAATAATTTGGTTTCCTTACAAAGCTCAGCTTCTTTGACAGTTGGTAGTAGTTGATAGTTGTTGACGCCATCAAAGAGATACATTAAATCTACTTGCATGTCTCGATGTAGTTGCAGATAGGTTCACATGTTCAAATTTATAATCACCTACCATACACTTCCATCCATGCCAAAGAAAGTTTGTTGGGAAGTGAACATGTAATTGGTGGCTCTTTTTCCAGTTCTCTCAGTTTTGTGTTATAGATGCAGAATATCTGTGCTATATATTTTCACACGTGTTGATGCATTTTTCCGGCATGACTGGAGCCCAACAATACTGCCTAATGGCCCAAAATGGATGGCTTGGGCATTGATACAGTGCTCGGATGCTCATTCACGAAATAAATAATGAATAAAGCGTAGAAAGTGCAAATAAAGAGAGAGACATAGATTTACATGATTTGGCATAGAAGCGTATTTCCACGGGTTGTTTGGGGGCCACTTTGTTTGATGATTGTATAGTCTCTCATGACCTCACATAACTCTTAGAAGAAAATAGTGTTGAAGGGATGTTGAAGAAGATGCTTTCCTTTTAGAGAGAGTGAGAGAGAGTGAGAGTCCCACGAGTTCTAGGAAAGTAGTAGAGCGTCTACATTTGAGAGATCTCCTCCTTTTATAGAGGTATCTCTCATTCTTTG
This sequence comes from Juglans regia, assembly GCF_001411555.2. NCBI lineage: Eukaryota > Viridiplantae > Streptophyta > Magnoliopsida > Fagales > Juglandaceae > Juglans > Juglans regia. The sequence continues at coordinate 5,718,096 of NC_049912.1, read as the reverse complement.
GAGTAGCTGAGTCATACTTGCTTTATGTCACTTTCACATTTTTGTATACCAGTCAAACCACTTTTAGCTTTATCTCTTATTTGTCTTATCTCTTCATTTTATTCTTGGCAATGGGCTTCCAATGGGCTGGACCTAGTTCATTTTATATCCAACAATATGTGTATATGAATGCCATATGTTTTTGACTTTTGAACTAGGATGACCAAGAAAGATGTTGAAAGAACATATATATATCTTAATTTTTAGAGTTTAAAATGATTGGGGTACTCTTTGTTGTATGTCAATTTTTTGGAATTATGTCAAAACCATTGTTGTTGAAGATTATGGAGGAATGAATTTTCAGTATCAGGCCTATACATGCCAACAAAACGAAGGAGGTTTCAGGAAATTCTGTATGGAAGTTTTTTTATCTCTTTCATTCGATTATATTTCAGTAATAATGCTTACAGTTTTCTTCTTAAAGAAAAGTTCCCTTTATTGAGAAAACAACTCACTTTTTTGGGTGGAGGGAAACCACTATGTACAACAACTGAAACCTTTAGAAGCAAACTATGCCATTTACAGGTATGATAAGAACTTGAAAGAAAACAAAAAGCTAGTTTCTAAGGCTAGGGGAGCCTGCTCTATGCAAAGTGTAGATTCCAATAAGATTCTTTGGCAGTTCATAGCTAGATGTGAGAAGAAGGTCCTGCCTAGCAGTACCCTGGTTAGTTCGCCCATTTGCAAATTTGTACCCTTCCTGAAAGACATGCTGTACCTCCAAGTTAAAGAAGGACAAAAGGTGTGAGATGTCTTCCCACAGTCTGTGGTATTGCCAAGGGGGGGAGGGAGCCCTCTTTATGCCATTTAACAAGTGGAAGAATGTCCGTGCTTACAGTTTGAAAGTAAAGTGTGCCCATATATAGATCTATAGTTATGGCGAGAATGTTGTATTTGATCTTCTTCTCACATGCTTGATAGCCTAGATGAGACTTGTATGCATTTTTCTGTTCACGAGTCTGATAAAAACTCTGCCTACCATATATAATTTTGTTAATAGTTTTCTTTCTACTTTGGACAGGGATGACCTCATATTCAAAGATCCGCTCAATACTTTTAGCGGCATTGAGAACTACAAATCAATCTTCTGGGCACTACGATTCCATGGCAGGATATTTTTTAGGGCTTTGTGGGTTGACGTCATTAGTGTGTGGCAGCCCACAGAGAACGTAATTATGGTTCGATGGACTGTCCACGGCATTCCACGAGTCCCATGGGAGAGCCGTGGTCGATTTGATGCCACCTCAGTATACAAATTTGATAAGAAAGGAAAGATATTCGAGCACCGAGTTGACAACATTGCTTTCAACTCACCTTCAAAGTTCCGTGTGCTGGCTGTGGAGGAATTAATCCAAACTCTTGGTTGCCCCTCAACCCCTAGACCTACTTATTTTGAAATTCTTTCTCCACCTTTGTTGAAGAGAAGTTATCATTACTAAAGTGCGTTCAAAAGTTTTGGTGCATGTCAAGCTATGTTAAGTAAATATCTAGCTAGAGCTTCCCATCCTTTCCTATGTGAATCACACTACTGTAAGAATCTGGTTTAGACTGCACAATGTCCATAAAGTTGGTAATTGACTTATATTGTTTTTTGGGTTGATCTAATTGTTAGAACTAGCAATATGAACTATAGTGGCGTGTTGTAATTACTCAAACTTGAGCTTCGGACTTTGTCATGTATTTGTTTAAACATTGTATAGTGCAAGAATAAATGCAAGCTAGCTCCTTCATTCCTTAATTGGTTCAGTGTGTACTTTGATGTTCTATGATACTTGTATTTCTGTGTATTTTTGGACACTTCATAAGGGATTGAAACTGTGAATTACTTTATCCCCATGTTTATAGGGGTGAAAGAGAGAGACCATTTGGCAAGAAAAAGGGCGTTAATTGGCATTATCAGTGCCATTTCACTCAAGCTTTTGTCAATTAGTTCACAGTGACATCAATTTATATACTCTTTCCCCCAAGACGGATTTCATGTCCATTGTAGTAAACATCTTTTTTCACAGTTTGGTTTGCATTCCAATTTTATAACGTATAAGTAAAATTATCTACCCATAGATGACATATAAATTCATTGAGAGTAGATTCTTCACTAACTGTTACAATAATTGGAAAGGGTAGATTTCTATGTTCGTCATCTGAATTTGAAGTTGGTAATTGGTCTAGGATAACAACTAAAAATACAAAAAGAGATTATCTATGTTGAGATGAAGTACTCAAATTTAATGAAATTTCAAGGATCAGTGAAAGAATTTATCTATATTCTAAAATGAGTTATTCTATTATTAAATCAGTATGTAGAACACACAATCTATTAAATTAAATAATAAGATTTGATTTGTAAGATTCAAATTTTAAAATTTATTTTTCAAAATCAAATTATGTTATTTAAGCATTTTATTAACTGTATTCTACACATTATCTCGAGAATAGAATAATTGAATAGAACGGTGCTATAGAAATAGGGTGCAAATTTGGTCTAGAAATTAGAGCAGGAATTTATGTATTTTGTAATTTCCTTTGGTCAAAAAATCTATTTTTTAAAGAAAAACCCATAAAACCTGGGCTGACCATGAACATCACTCTTAAGTTTTTGGGTCTCGTTTGGCAACACAACATATCTTAAGTATTTTCAGACATTCTAGATATTACGCGGCCCGATGACGAGGCGTCCACTCTTCCCCTTGACCCCAAGGGCTTGCCTCAGGATCCCTAGTTTTGGACCTTAGCGAGGACAAGGTCTCCATACCTTCCTCGCTCAAATTGGAGATCGCATCATTGGCGGTCCCAGAGAAGCCCGTATTGCCAACTACCCATGCGAGTGGCACGAAAGTCATTGGTGATTAACCAATTGGTGGGGGTGCTGTGAAGACCCCGGTTGCATCGGTGTTTGCCTTTGCAACTTGGAGGCTTGAGACGGGCCTTTCAGGAAGGAGGTCGTGAGGCCTCAATATCCAGTTCAAGTAGTGATAGAGCTCAGGTTGAGGCTGTCAATCGGGAGGCCGACAAGCTTAAAAAGTTCTTGTCCTTGGTAAGTTTTCTTTCTACTAACCCTCGATCTTTTCTTTTACCGATCCTTTGTTTACCGAACTTCATTGGATTGCTAGGGAGGGGCGAGCTAGAGAATGAGGTATGTTGGACGCAATCTTTCATTATCCAAGCTTGTTAAGAAGTCCTCAAGGAGCGAAGGGAGAGGGACTAGTTGGAGACTTCCTTTGACATGGAGGTGGCAGATCTCCAAGGTGACTTGACAAGATCTTAGGAGGAGATAGCCCACTACCATCTTGAATTGTAATTTCTAGAGGAGGGTTGGGACACTGGGCTGGATCGGTTGGCCCGCCAGGAGGTGGCACTGGAGGAAAGGGTTGTTGTGGCAAAGTGGGACGAGAAGTCTTGCCAAGATCTCAAGGTCGAGAGGGATAAGCTAGTCAAACAACATGAGTCGAAACGGAGGGCATACAACTTCTTGGAGAAGAAGTATTTGAACCTTAGCCCCACTTGGATGCAAAAGCGTGATGAGATTAAATCCCAGGGGTAACAGATTACAACTCTAGAATTCGAGTTGGACTATGCTAGGGAAGAATTGGCTTCTTGGGACCTACATATGGGATTTTTGGAGTTCAAATTGATTTCTTCCAAGGAGAATTGAGTTCGATTTTCCTCTCAGATGTCGGCGGCCAAGGTGGTACGCAGCAGGGCTTGGGGCTATGGGTATAAGAAGGGCTTGGAAAGGTTAAAGGACCATTGGATGGAGAATCTCGGACCAAGCTGAATACTCTTAAACTAATGACCCTCAAGCCCGATGGCCAAGCCCTTCAGTTCCTTAATTCCATGGGTAAATACTTGATGCCCGATGCCTTCCCGATACAACTCCAAGTTCTTGACTTTGCGTAACACATGTATAGATTTTTGGGTATGTGTTGAGCAATTAGTTAATTGTATATATACTTTGGGCTCTCATTGTTTTGAGTGATATGCGTCTTTTTTTTTATTATTTAGAATCTTGTTGGTGTCTACAAATATGTGCACTTTTTGATTTATTCCTCTTATTTTTTTTTATTTTCTTTCCCTTTTCTTCTTTTTTTGCTTCCACTTGTTGTGATGGCTGATGTCCCTATTTTGTATGCTTGGGGGTCATGCCCTTTGATTTGAGCGTAAAGGCTATTGACCATTGTCTGGGCACGAAGATACTTATGCTTAAAGGACCAGGCGGAAGATGAACTCGATCGCACAGGGTGGTGACGAGAGACAGGACACTTAGGAGAGATGTTCCCTCCTTTTTTCGCTAGGTACGAGCACGGAGTAACAGCTTAGAGGACCAGATGAGAGATGGACTCGACTGCACTAGGTGGCGAGGAGAGATAGGACACTTAGGAAATGTGTTTCCTCCTTTGTTTGCCCGATGCAAGCGCGAAGCATTGGCTTAGAGGACCAAACGGGAGATGAACTTGATCGTGCTGGGTGACGAGGACAGATGGGACACTTATGAGAAGTGTTCTCTCTTTTGTTCGCCAGGTGCGAGGGCAGAGCATCGACTTAGAGGACCAGGCGAAAGATGGACTTGACAGCCCTGGGTGGCGAGGAGATATTGGACACTTAGGAGAGTTGTTCCCTCATTTGTTCGTTGGGTTCGAGCGTGGAGCATTGACTTAGTAACCAGATGGGAGATGGACTCAACCATATTAGGTGGCGAGGAAAGATGGGACACTTAGGAGAGGTGTTCCATTCTTTGTTCGTTAGGTGCGAGCGCGGATCATCGTCTTAGATAACTAGGCGGGAGATGGACTCAACCACACTGGGTGGCGATGAGGGATAAGACACTTAGGAGATGTGTTCCCTCCTTTGTTTGCAGGGTGCGAGTTCAGAGCATCAGCTTAGATAACCAGGCAAGAGATGGGCTCAACTATGCTGGGTGGCAAGGAGAGCTGTGACACTTAGGAGATATGTTCCCTCCTTTGTTCGCCGGGTGCGAATGCAGAGCATTGGCTTAGACAAGCAATGAAACATAGGGGGAATGTGTCGAAAGGATGTTGCAATTCCTTTCCTTAGGCATCTTTTAGCCAATAAGCTTCAAAACTGTGGCAAGCCATAAACTCGTACGGTCCTTCCCATTTTGGTCTGAGCTTCCCTTCCTCCTAAGAAGTTATCCCGATTTCTTTCAAGACCATGTTTCCTACCTTAAACACCATGTGCTTTACTCTTTTGTTGAAGTTTTGTTCCGTTTTCCTCTTGGCAATTGCCGCCCTCACCTCAGCTCTGTCTCTCAGTTCTTCCACCAAGTTTTTTTCGTTTTCCTCTTGAAGTTTTGTTTCGTTTTCCTCTTCATTCAGTTTCCAATTAAAATGTTAGACCCTGTAGCTTGGTATCCTTATCTCTATTGGGAATACGACCTCACTTCCATATGTTAGTACGAAAGGGGTCTTCCCTGTTGGGGTTTTTGTGGTAGTTCGATAGGCCCATAGAACTCTTGACAACTCTTCTACCCAAGTTCCTTTCTTACTCGTGAGTTTCTTCTTCAGTATTCCCACAAGGGTTTTGGTAGTCGGCTTGACTTGCCCGTTGGCTTGAGTGTGTCCTAGATAGGAGTACTTGACTATGTCGGTGGCCGTTATTGTTGCCAGGGGCTCTATCTATACCCATTTTGTAAAGTAATCTACAATCACTATAATGAATTTCATGCCTCCCTTGTTCGGGGGCATGGAGCCCACTGTGTCTACCCCCCATTACTCGAAAAGCCACGAGGATGTGATCAATGTCATCTCTTCTGGTGGGTTATTCAAAATTGGTGCATATTCTAGACACTTTGTGCATTTCTTAGTGAATTGTTCTGCATCCCTGAGGGAGTGAGGCTAGTAGTAGCCCGCTCTCAAGACCTTTCTCGCCAAGGTTCTTCAGTCTGAGTGGTTTCCACACAGTCGTTCATAGATTTCTACCATTACTTATTGAGCTTTGTCTTGTGATATGCACCTTAAAAAGGGCGGGGAAAGACCTCGTTTGCACAAGGTCCCACCAAGGAGGGTGGACCCGACCATTTATTCCTTATTTTCCTCACCTCCTCTTTCTCAATTGGTAGTTCTCTGATGGTTAGGAACTTGATTATTGCTCGTGGTGACTCAATTATTCCCATTCCCACTTCCTAGACTTCTAGCCTAATGTCGAGGGTTTCTACCACTTTGCTGATCACTGCCGACGGTAGTGTTGCCTCATCCATTCCTAAAGCTGTTCGAGCGAACTTATCTGCCTTCCAATTTTCTTTCGAGGGATTTGTCTGATAGCAAATTTCTGGAAAAAGTCACGCTCCTCCCACACTTGCTGTAGATAGAGTTGCTCACTTTTTGCAATGTATTCTCCTCTTACTTGATTTAATACCACTTGAGAATCCATCTTTACTTCCACTTCCACTGCTCCAAGCATTCTGGCTATGGCGAGCCCTACCAGTAGGGTTTCGTATTCGGCTTCCCTATTGGTAGTTTTGAATTCGAGCCTTCTCAAGTGATTGATTTCTTCACTGGAGTTTGACACTATGTACTCTTCTACTCCCCCTCCAGAATGACAGGACGAGCCATTAATATAGACTTGTGAGGGATGGTCGGACGGTTGATCGGGTACCTCCACGGGGGTGTGGAGGGGGGGCTAACCATCTCTGCTATGAAGTCTACCAGTACTGGTCCCTTGATGGTAGTTCATGGGACATAGTCGAATTCACTGAGCTCGATCGACCAATTTACCAGTTGTCCAGACGTGTCTGGTCGTTGCAGTGCTTTCTTGAGGGGAGTTTCGGTCAGCACTTTTATAAGGTATGCTTGAAAGTAGGGTCTCAAGAGGTGGGTAGCTACTACTAATGCAAACCCTAGCAATTCCATAGGTGGGAACCTATTTTTCGCCCTTCTAAATGCTCGGTTTGTGTAGTAGACTAGTCTTTGAGTTCCGTTCTCCTCTCATACCAATGCTGTCGAGACAACCTCCGGTGTGACAGACAAATACAGGGTAGAGAGTTTCTCCCTGCACAGTCTGGCTCAGGAGAGGGGATTAGAGAGATATTCTATAGTCGAGTGAATACTGCTTGTTCCAATTGTGCACCTTGCGTAGCACCCAAAAAAAAACTTGTCTATTGATCAGGAAACAACCCTGTTAAGCGCAACGATTCCGCCTGTCAGCTTCTGAACCTTATTGAGTTTTTTGGGGGGCTTCATGTTGATGATGGACTGTATCTTCTTCGGGTTAGCCTAATTCCCCTTTCCGAAACCATGAAGTCGAGGAACTTGCTTGACTCCATTCCAAAGGAGCATTTCATGGTGTTAAGTTTCATCTTGTATTTTCACAGCACCGACTCCTTGCCTTTTCTGAGTAAGTCATCCGCGTAGACTTCTATGTTCCATTCGATTTTTTCTTTAAGCATATGATTTACCAGCCTCTGATAGGTTACTTCGGCATTCTTCAATCCAAAGGGCATGCAGCAGTATATTCTTCGGTCTGTTATAAATGAGATTTTTTCTTCATCGCCCAGGCTTATCCAGATTTGGTTATACTCGGAGTAGGCGTCCATGAAGTTCAACATTATATATCTGGCAATTGAGTCCACGACAAAGTCGATTTGCGGTAAGGGGAAGCTGTCCTTAGGGCACACCTTGTTCAGGTCAGTGAAGTCGACGCACTTCATCCATTTGTCATTCAATTTCTTGACCAAAATCATATTAGAAAGCCACTCTAGGTAGTGGGTCTCCCTAATAAATCCTGCAGCGAGTAGGCGGTTAAACTCCTCTACTATGGCCATGTACTTCTCGGTGTTGAAGCTTCTACGCTTCTGTCAGACTTTCTTGGCATCCGTATTCATGCTCGACTGGTTCTCAATCATGCCCCTTTTAATCCTGGAGATGTCCTCGTGACACCAGGAAAAGCCGTCTCTATGCTCGATCAACAACCACTTTAACTGAGAGCTCACCTCAAGCTTCATCTTGGTTACTATTCTCGTCTTCCTTTCAAGGTGAGTTTCATTTAATGTAATCAGCTCCAAGAGCTTGTCGGCCTCTCCATATTTCAACTGTCGCTCGTCCCTAGTGTCCACTGCTCATTCGATGAGCTCAGGAGGTGGTGGAGTAGCTTGCTCATCCATTTCTGCACACCCCCTTTTCTTTGTTAGAGATGGCTTCTTAATTGCTGTCGCCTGGGACTGTGTCGCGACCAGCATATGAAAGACATGTTGGATTTACCAAAAGTAGATCCCACTAGCAGCGCCAACTGTTAACTAGCAGCGCCAACTGTTAAGGACGTGTTTCACAGCTACCTACTTTCGACGGTCACCTGAGACAAGGAAGCTTGATGACCCAGAGTGCCATAAAATACCTTCGATGCCTAAGATAGTTTTTAGCTCCAGGGAGAGAGAGAGAGAGGGAGGAGGAGATGACTTTCGAATTATACTTATGCCAGGACTTTTATACTTCCCTCTTTTGATGGGGACACTATTCTTCCTGTACTCGTTGTGTCTGCCCCTACCTTGAGTGGTATGTTATCACATTTAATGTGGCAGCATCTATTGGGGATAAGATTTCTCGTCGAAATCTTCTACCAAGGCCCAAAGCTCCTTATCGACGCATTTAATGTAGTGTAATTTCCCATGAGTATCCGATTAGTGGTGTGCCTGTGTAAACATTGTCCCCTCTCCCAACCTTGGCTTGAGCCCCCTGCTTCTATATCAGTTGGTGGGTTTACAACATCTGGTTTGTGGGCCTCAATAGAGAAGGACTAGGTTTAATCAGACAATGGATGAATACGTCCCTCCAAATAGTATTTAAAAAAGAAACATGAGTTGTAACTAAGTAAAGCTTTAGCCACACACACCCTAGCACGAGAACAAGATGCTAAACATAATTTTGGGGCCACCATTGAAATAATAAAGGCATTTGGAGGTGATCTCCTTATTTGAACTTGAACATAGCAACACCTTACTAATTGTAGACAAGACAAAAATATCTTAGACGATGTAAAGTTGACAGCGCTCCCTTAAGTCGAGTTTGAGTTATAGCCCAAAATCTAGTCCAATTAAAGACAATAATTCATTGAGTGACTAATACTAACAGTAACAGTTTAAATAAATATCCAAACCTAATACTTACCCAACCATGGAAAAGTAACTAAAAAACCATTAAGCCACCCCAAGTGGAGGTGAAAAGACAACTACTTGAATACAACTTTACTACCACCAAGGTGGTAGCTCAATTGGTACGACCTGGTATTCCATAGCCTTGAGGTTAGGAGTTCATGTCCGCCGTAAGTCGAAACCGCTTACGGGAGTAGTGCCTAACCAAGAGTCTATGAGATGGGTGTTGGATTGGCTGCCATCTTGGTGGTGCTATGGTGACGGGCTCGCCCATTAGACAATAACTATGGCTCAAACTGGATATTCTATAGAGGGGAGAGGCTCCTATGGTTATGCCCAAGAATGGTAGCTACGCTGGTCTCCCCCACTACCCTTTTGCAAAAAAAAAAAAAAAAACCGGCTTTACTACTTACATTTTCTAATCGTGATACTCCTTTATTAGTTGTGATGTAGACATTGTAATCTAATCAGTAATGGGTCCACCAACTTAAGATCTGACATAAAATCATTCTTACAATTCATGAACAGTAAACTCATTTTTGGCCTATTCAGTGTTTCTATTTGTGATTTTATCTAGGGCTGTGAAAAAAATTGAAAAATCAGTTGAACTCGACTAGACAGGATTAAACTCACCAGTTCGAATTGGTTTGTAAGTGATCCGGTTCTTAAGAATCAAAATTGATTCTAAACCCGTGCGTTACCCATTTTTATATTTTGAAAACTAGTTTAAACCAAACTGAACCGGTATATATATTTATAATTTTTTATGTTATATATTTTATATATTAAATTACTAATTAATATAATATGAAAATCTAATCTTATTATTCAAATCTATTATTCTTATAATATAAAAATAATAACATAAAATTCTAATCTTAAACATAAATATTAATATTAAAGTATTAATATAAACTTACTTTTGATATATATAATGTATTTATACTATAATATAAATATGCTAATAGTTTAGTATATGTAAATATCATATTATTACTAATATAGATAATCCGCAAAACTGGAAAAATCGGATCGGACTGGACCGAAATCCCAAAAACTGGAAGTTCCAGTTTCGATAGTGAATTAGCTTGGTATCAGTTCTTAAATTTTTAAAACCAGTATATACCGGTTCGATTATAAAAAATGTACAAAATTGGATCAAATCGGACCGATTACATTCCTACTTTTATCCGTGCATGATCAACCGTTTTCCTTAATATGTAATGCTTCCAATTGGAGGAGTAGGGAGTATGGAGCTACTAACTAAGGGCATGCATGGGAAACTATACTTATTTTATCTCAAGATTTCTTATAATTTTCTTCACAAACATAATTTAAATATAAAACACTTTTTAATCTAATCGTTACTTAATCGTTACAACTTTTCCAAACTTCTAAACAAAACACGAAAAATAATACTAATTTTTTAAATTTCAAAATAAAAATAATATTAAAAATTCGTTACTTAATCGTTACAACTTTTCCAAACTTCTAAACAAAACACGAAAAATAATACTAATTTTTTAAATTTCAAAATAAAAATAATATTAAAAATTTATATTCTAACAACATTTTAATTTTATAGTTTATATTTTTTAATTTTTCTCTTATTTTTTAAAACTTAATAAAATATCGTAATTCAAACCACTTCACTACTATTTATAAACTATTTTATTATTATTTATAAACCTTGAGTATTATGTCATCACATTTAATGCGGCAACATCCATTGGGGATAAGATCTCTCGCCGGGATCTTCTGCCAAGACCCAAAGCTCCCTATCAATGCATTTAATGCAGTGTAATTTCCTGGGAGTCATCCGGTTAGTGGTGTGCCTGTGTGAACACTGTCCCCTCTCCCTACCTTGGCCCAGGCCCCCTGCTTCTTTATCAGTTGGTGGGCTTGCAGCATTTGGGACGTGGGCCTCAGTAGAGAAGGCCAGGTTTAATCAGACAATACATCCCTCCAAATAGGATTTAAAAAAGAAACATGAGTTGTAACTAAGTAAAGCTTCAGCCACACACATCCTAGCACGAGAACATGATGCTAAACATCAATTTGGGGCCACCATTGAAATAATAAAGGCATTTGGAGGTGATCTCCTTATTTGAACTTGACCATAGCAACACCTTACTAATTGTAAACTAGACAAAAAGATCGTAGACGATGGGAAGTTGCTAGCGCTCCCTTCAGTCGAGTTTGAGTTATAGCCCATAATCTATTCCTATTAAAGACTATAAATCATTGTGTGGCTAATACTAATAGTAAAGTAAATCTATCTCTAAATTAAAATCCAGAACCCCTAATACTTACCAAACTATGCAAAAGTAACTCGAAAACTATTAAGCCACCCCAAGTGGAGGTGAAAAGACGACTACTTGAATACAACTTTACCACCCACCTTTTCTAATCTTCATACTCCTGTTATTAGTCTTGATGTGGACATTGTAATCCACTCAGTAATGGGTCCACCAGCTTAAGGTCTGACATAAAATCATGTTTACAGTTCATGAACAGTAAACTCATTTTTGGCCTATTTCGTGTTTCAGTTTGTGCTTTTATCTAGGGATGTAAAAAAATATATATATAGAAAACCGGTTCAACTGGACCGGACTGACTAAACCCATTAATTCGGTCCAGTTTGTAAGTGATACGGTATCGGTTCTTAAGAATCGAAATCGATTCCAAACCGGTGCGGTATTGATTTTCAAAGATGAAAACTGATTTAAATCGAACCAAACCAGTATATATATTTATAATTTGTTATATTATATATTTTATATAGTAAATTGCTAATTAATATAATATGAAATTCTAATCTTATTATTTAAGTCTATTATTCTTATAACATAAAATTAATATAACATGCCATATAACATAAAATTAATCTTATAATTTTTTAATATAACATTTATTATAACATCTGAATTTTAATCTTATAATATAATATTAATGTAACATAAGATTTTAATTTTAAACATAAATATTAATATTAAGTTATTAATATAAACTTACTTTTGATATATACATATAATGCAATTATAGTATAATATAACCAGACAGACTGTACCAAAACCAAAAAAACTGGAAGTTTCGGTTTCGGTAGTGAATCGATCTGGTACCGATTCTTAAATTTTCAAAACCAATATATACCGGTTCGGTTCTAAAAAATGTACAAAATCGAACCAAACCAGATCGGTTACATTCCTATTTTTATCTGTGCATGAGCATCAACCATTTTCCTTAATATGTAATGCTTTCAACTGGAGGAGTAGGGAGTTACTACCTAAGGGCATGTTTGGAAAACTATACTTATTTTATCTCAAGATTTCTCATAATTTTCTTTTCAAACATCACTCAAATATAAAATATTTTTTAATTTTAAATATTTAATTTTTTCATCTAATTGTTACTTAATCATTGCAACTTTTCCAAACTTCTAAATAAAACACGAAAAATAATACTAATTTTTTAAATTTTAAAAATAAAAATAATATTAAAAATTTATATTCTAACAACATTTTAATTTTATAATATATTTTTATAATTTTTTTTTCATTTTTTAAAACTTAATAAAACATCATAATTCAAACTACTTCACTACTATTTATAAACTATTTTATTTCTATCTGCAAACCGCTAAATCCGTGTGGTTTTTAAGCATGTTACAGAATGAACACCTCATGGCTCATATTGAAGATATATTTTTTAATCACTCGAGATGAGACAAGATTTACAGTAATGGACAATATATATTTAATATAACTAGCCCATCGGAAAAAGTCTAGTTTAACAGGACAGGTTGTTCATGCCAGAAGCCAAAAAAAAAAAAAAAAAGAAAAGGCAGAAGAGACAGAATTTTTATCAATAATTTAGCACATCAACAGAATGAATTAAAAACTCTAATCTACCATCTAAAATATTAGCATTCAGATGGTAATGACCTAAGGTACCAAGGTAGTGTTCTGTTTTCGAATAACTTCTGTTCTGTGTTCTTGAAGGTCCCAAAGGAACAGAGACACCTTTGAGAAAAAAAAAGGAAAAAGAAAAAGAAAAATCAATCTAGCTGGTTATTGTTATCTGGATAATGGCGGCTGCACTAGCATGACCTTTTGGGTTATTTTATGCTAAGCAGAAGATACAAAGAGGAAAGCAAAGAGAAAAGATAGGTAAAGATGAAGATGAGAAGTGGTGGCTGCACTAGCATTAGCTGTTACATCATCTGCTTTAAGCACAAGGCACGAAGGAAATGGTACTATCAGAGGATGAAATGGGACCATTTTGCCGTTCTACATCTGGAGAGAGAGAAAAACTATCTCTAGCTCACCTTTGGAATAACTTGAGGAGAGAATTGCAAGGGAGGAGTGCATTAAATAACCTTTTTCTTAATGGAAAGCATGGACCACACTGGACAATTTCAGCTCAAATACTGAATACTTTCACTACAGCTCTAATAACTCAAAAGAAAAGTCCAAACCAGATGTATACTCTAAACAGACCAGTCAAGCTATAATCAGAGCCCCCTTTGGAATCATTATTCAGGCCCATAAATTCTCCCTTCCAATGTGGGGTAATACAGCAGCAGCACAGTGAACACCCCTGGCATTTGTTAGGATATCTTTAACTTTTGGGAAGGCATCCAAGACTGAAGCGAGCAAGGCTGTTCTGGGATACCTTTCAGCAGTAGCTTCCAGCAATTGATCTGGCTTCACAACTACTCCCAGCCATCAAGCACAAACTAAATGCTTGGCATCGGACGAGTATTACTATGGTCAAATGACAAAATTCATTCCTCACCAGTCATTCTCACACATTTGATGCATTCTCCTAGTTAAATAGGACAAAGTTTGAAGGGGTTTTGATTTCTGCTATCTCCATTTTCTACATCCATTTACCTAACCTATTATTAAGTATAACTGAGATAAAATCAGCAATAATATAAGCATCCAATAGCCTGTAGCCTCAACAACATTTCAAAGGAGGTCATGCATGATGGGAGATAGCATCTTAAAATAAGCTTATTCAAGGGAAAATGCTCAAGATCAGCACCTTCCTTCTGTCGATATATAGAATTCCCAAAGAAGAATCTACACAGCTGGTAGGCAGAGGATACAACAATAATACCAAGAATATACATAAAAACCCAACAATATGAAGACATATCATGCATATTGTGGAAACGGCATTCAATATAGTTTTAAAAACTGAAGTACATCAAAACGAATCTGGATCTCAAATTGAAGCATGGTATGTGTTTGATATGATATCAATTCTGGAAACAACGATCATCCTAACGGCCCCAAGATGGCAAGGCATGGGATCTTATGAAATACCAAAACTTGAAAAAAAAAAAAAAAAAAAGGAATTCATGGTTTGTGGCGTCATCCATGAGTGTTAAGAGCCTCCCACACCAAGTTCTTTGGGACAGGGCTGGCCATGTCCCGAGCCTGAAGGGCAGCTGTCCTGAGGGTCCTGATGGTGGATAAGTTGGCCGCCCAGAAGGACAAGCTCCTGTAAGGCAAGTTGTGCTTTTTGCATAGATCCTGCACAATAGGAGAAACCTTCCTCAACTGGCATCGAGGTAATCGTGGGAACAAATGGTGCTCCAGCTGGAACTGCAATCCTCCATAGAACCAATCCATCCAAGACGAGCAAGCAATATCCAGAGTCCCACTAGTCTGTTTCTCAAACCAATCGTTCCCGCTAGGCGGTCCAACATAAACATTGGCCGAGAAATGGTTCAAACAGAACTGAATGTGTTGGATCGACGTTACAGCAAAACTGGCAATCACGAACATCACCCTCTCAGTCCAATTGGGTAGGAATGACACCAGGAGAGGAAACCAGGTCCAGAATACAAGAAGTCCTAAGATGTTCAATCCTCTTTGAGGAACCCTCCTCCCAGAGAACAATAACAAGAATGTCTGGATAAACAAGTTGATCCGCCCAACAATCATAACCGGATAAAATGTCAAATGCTGGTAACTGACTAGGAACCTAGCCAGAGGATCAAACTCCAACTTCCTCCCATAAAAACAGGACGTTATAGAATGAAACAGTTTTGAGGACACAGCAAAGACTGGGATATGTTGGAGATCGGGATCGTGATCAAGGCTGTTGCAGGCAATATGGTGTGCATTGTGAGTCCATTTCCACCAAGCAATGCTGATACCGGTCAAGCAATTCCCAGCAAGGATTTGAGCAACTCTGTTGAATCTGGGAGTTGACATTATTTGGTAATGCCCCGAATCATGACCCACATAAGCACTCTGAATCCAAAGGAAACCCAACAAAAGACCACAACACAAATGAACGAAAACGCTCTCAGACCTCAAAACACCATAAACCACAAGGGAAAGCATGAAAGCAACGGATAAAAGGGTGTACATAGTCCCGTGTCCTTTCTTTTCAAACAAACCCATTTTGGCAAACTCAGACGCAAGCTTTCTGTAATCCTTGGACACCTCCGAGACCTTGAAATCCTCCAGATGATACCCAGTAAAGAACTTGTCAAGATAGTTCCATGCGGTACCAGGATGGTAAGCCGTGAAAGCGTCGGTAACATCTTGGCCAGCCAAATTAAGGAGAGGAGCATCGCCACCGGGATGATCCTTACCCCAATCTGAGACATTGTAAACCTTACCCTGAATAGAGATCCACAAGTCCCCTGGCTTGTTGTGCTGATTGAGCTCCTCGGCGGTGATGTACTTCTTCTCCGCCTCCATTCTGGTAGAATATGCAAAAATGCGAATCGAATAACAAGGAAAAAAAAAAGTGTAACAGAAACGAACAAATCAAATCAAGATACCCCTTTAAGAGAAACGAAAAAAAATCTTTCCTTGTGACTTATGAGGTAGTTTTTGTATTTTTTACGATAAAAATCCCAACCCCATTGTCCGGGATAAGCCTGATTTGATTTGGAGTGTCTCTTCCAACTTCTCTCTCTCTCCTGGACATTTTTTAACCTCATGAAGTTTCAATATATAACGTACAACGAAGCAGTGGCTCACAACGAGGCACGCAGTTAAGCGCCCCACATATGGTGGTTTTATCAAAGACAGGTGCTACTCTGCCGCTCATAGTGATCGCTCACAGTCAGGTTAAATTCGTCTTATTATTATTTTATTTATATTTTTTATTATTTTAAAAAAATTTTAGAAAATAAAAAAAATTAATATATTAATCACTTTTTTAATAATTAAAAAAAAATAGATGAAGTGTGAGAATCAAGTTGAATAAATTAACATTTCTGTTTATTTAAATACAACGACAAATTGGAGAGAAGAATTAGGTGCATCGACGGGTCATGATTTCAGTCCATTCTTTCTTAAAAGACGGGTTTGACCGTAGATTGTCTGCGTGGGATTCCAAGGTGTTGGAGATGGATTTCCTTTTAACGGTCAAGATGAGGGGAAGCAATTATTTTAACATGGAAACGGTTATAGGAGAAATAAACTCATTCCTTCGTAACGTTTAAAAACTGCCAGCCAAACAAGGTTTTTGTTTTTTTGTGTTTTTTTTTAAGAGTATAATGGGAGACAACCTCGTAAATCATGGTTTTGCTTCAAGCAATAGCATGCTTGCTGAAAATAACGGGAAATAAAAGGAAATGTAAGTTACTCACAAATCAAAGGATTGTTGGTTATATTCTTAACATATCTGCATAGAGTGTGGATCGAAAAAACCGAAAAAGAGATAAAAGATATATTTGCGGTTTGGACAGTGAATTGAGATGAAATGAATATTATATTATTATTATTATTATTATAAGATTTAAAAAAGTTAAATTATTTATTATATTTTATATAAAAATTTAAAAAAATTATAATAATAAAATGAGATGAAATGAAATATTTTTTATATCTAAACAGGATCGTGCGGTACGTAAATTTTATGTTAATAGAAATATTTTTTTTTTATTTTAAAATTTGTAATTTTCAATTAGGTGCCAAATTTTGAATGACTTTATTAATCAATTTCTTAAATGGAAGATCGTTTGAAATCTGACAGACTAAAAAATTTAAGAAGAACAACAACATTTTTCTATTTATTGAGTATTGACAAAAAAGAAAGGTACCAATTTTCTCTAATTTTACCACGTGTTAGATCTTTACAAAAAAGGATAAATAATATAAAGTTGACACATTGAATTTATCTCCCTCAATTTGAGTTTCAACATAATTCTAAAGCAATCTCAACCTATAAAAGTAATGCCTATTCTCTAATTTTAACTTATATTTTTTTTACTAAATTATAGAGAAGTGTTAGATCTATAAAGATATTTTATAAAAGTAAATTTATAAATTAATTTAACTTGATGTGATATGTTGAATTATAAAATTTATTTGATTATAAATTAGACATGACATATTACAAAAAAATCACGTCAATTTATGAATTTATTTTGAAAAAATATTTATGTGAATTAAGTGTTTCTCTAAATTATTTGTTTGAGAGTTTGCTATGTTGTTATATACACACACACACGTGTATATAGAGTATTGGTACTACATCATCTAAATTATTAGACATGACACTATTAACGTACGTGGCACCAATTTATTAATATATATATTTAAAATAAAAAGACGTATGAAAATATAAAAATATGAAAACTGAAACCCTAGGTTCACTCTATCGCTTTTGCGTTTGTGTTTTTTTTTTTTATTTTTTTTTAATAAACAACGAGACACCACATCAAGAGAGGCATATGAACGATAAATTTTAGATGACCATGTAGCATTATTCACACACACACACATATATATATATATATATAAACACATCACTCTTTCTTTCTTTTGTACCTAATATTTTAATAAAAAGAAGTAAAAAATACATGAACAAAAATATAACGTCCCAATAGAAGGCCCAAACTACATGGTCTATACTCCAAAAAGACTAGTCAATGATACAATTGGAGTCCCATTAGAACCTTATAAAGAGCAAGAACTTCTCATTCCTAAACAATGTAGGATCCCATACACCACCTACCATTATCCTTATCATATGGGGTATCACAATCTCCCCCCCTTAAATTCCCGACGTCCTCGTCAGGCCTGTCCTTAGTAGGTGGCACGGCTCAAGTCCAACATTTCTGGTTGGAATAGGCTCTGATACCATTTGTAATGCCCCAATAGAAGACCCAAACCACATGGCCTATATTCCAAAATGACTAGTCAATGATACAATTGAAATCCCATTAGAACCTTATAAAGAGCAAGAACTTCTCCTTCCCAAACAATGTGGGACCCCATACACCACCTAACCTTATCCTTATCATATGGGGTATCACAAAAAAAATAGCATATGTTCTGTTTAGATAGATGATATATTAGAGAAAATGTAAATTGAATTAAGAATTGAAAAAATCTAACCGAATTCAACTTATAGGAATTTTGGATGGAGGTAATCTTTTAAGATTTCTGAGAATATTTAAAATTAAAATTTACCCCCATTTGGATGGAATTTAGGAAAGGGAATCTAGTTGCCCGTGGGAATTCGGATTCCTACCTCAACTCCTTTTTTGTGGAACTTTTATTTTATTTATTTTATATTTTATATTTTATTTTTATAAAATGATAAAATGAACCTTTTTAAATTTTTGTAATTACATAAACAATGCTATTTATATATAAATAAATATCAGTGTCATTAGTGAATTTGACAGAAGACCAACATTTCTCTATTTATTGAACGATGACAAAAAATTTAAAAGTACCAATTTTCTCTAATTTTACCTCGTTTTAGAACTTAGATCTAATTAATATAAACGATGATAAATAATATAAAGTTCTCATATTGAATTTATTTCTCAATTTTAAATTTTCAATTCAAATTTCAATTTTAACATGAATCTTAAAGAAGTCTTTAACCAATAAAGCGGTGCTCATTCTCTAATTTTAACTCCAAAATTTTTATGTGCAATTACTTTTTTCATATTTTTTGTGCATTTTGGTGATGTTGAATGCATTATTTCTTTTATATTGAATTCTTTTGATATAATATGCAATGAATATGTAAAAGTGATTGTATGTAATAGAACTTTTTTACCTCACATTCTTTATTATTTGAGAAATGATATTTACAATTTTAAAAAAATTAAGTAAATATAGAATCCACATGAAAAAATTAAATTTTTAATATTGGATATCACTTTTTTTAAAAGGAGTACACAATACTTATATAACTCATAATTATATCTAACATTACTCTTATTATTCTTTACTCACAAAAATAAACTCACAAAGAGATTATACAAAAGTAAACCTACAAACTGATGTGATTTGATGTTGTATGTTAGATTATAAAGTTACTTTTATTATAAAATATATCTAACGGATCGTAAAATTACATCAATTTATAAGTTTACTTTATATAATTTTTTTTATGTATATAACAATTCGCGTAAGAATATTGTTGTAAAGATTCTTTGAATATTATAATTTGAGTAATGTTATATTATTTACTCTTATTTTATTTTTATATAATAACATAAAAATATGATGATATTACGATGCATAGAATTTTCCTTATAATTTTCATGCCATCATTATTACTTTCCAGATTTCTACCAATATCATCACCGCCATTTACACTATATCCACTATATGTCCACACCATGGTCTTTGAGGTCGCAACATCATCACCATCTCCACCGCCATTACCATTACTGCCGCTAATTTTTTACCATCGTCATCACCATCACTATCTCCATAACATCATACCCTCAACATCATGAAACCTGGTTTGCCCCAGCTTTTATGATTATTATTGTAACTCACCCCATACATCAATTTATAAGTTTTATTTTTGTAAGATATTTTTTCAATGTCTCGTTTGATTATACAGATAAAATATAATGATATGAAAAATTTATAAATAATAATGAGATAGTTTATAAATAATAGTAAAGTAGATTGAGTTAAGATATTTTATAAGATTTTGAAAAATGAGAGATAAAAAAGTTAGATAAAAATATTATAAAATTAAAATATTGTTAGAATGTAATTTTTTAATATTATTTTTGTTTTAAAATTTGAAGATTTTGAATTATTTTTTGTATTTTGTTTAGAAGTTTGGAAAAAGTGTAATGATTAGATAAAAAAGTGAAAATTTTGAAATTGAAAAGTTTTTGTATTTGAATAGTATTTGGATGTTGAGATGAGATGAGATGTGTTAAGACTAGGGGTAGTAATATGTGACAATCCATTAACCCAACATGAACATGACACGATAAAATGGGGTTTGAATTTGACGTTAATGGATTCGGGTCAAAACAGATTGACCCGTTAAGACACGATTGCTTAATGGGTCAACCCATTATGACCCGTTAAGAAAGTTGAATTTACATTTATATCATATTTGAGATTGTAACATTAATATTTTACAATGTGTGTTTATCATATTTGGTATTATAAGTTTAATATTATTACGATGTATGTTTATCATATTTGTATAATTGTGTGTTTATCATATTTGATACTGTTGAGATTTTAATGTTGGTATTTTTATTATTTGGATTGTAATTTTAGATTTGTAGTTAATTTTTTTATTTTTTTATAGATATTTTTTATATTTTAATAATTATATAATATCAATCAAGTCAAACGGATTGAAACGGGGTCTGTTCAACCTATTAACGTAAATGGGTTGAAACGAGACGGCTCGGGTCGGGTTGTACCCTATCGTATCAATCTATTTCATATTCAGTATTAGGTCAAAATGGATTGTGTCGTGTCAACCCGTTATCTTAATGGATCGTGTTAGAATTTGAGATTTTGACACGAAATCCTTAAGGATTGACCTAGTAAGTATAATGTATATGTCTTGACATGACACGAACACGATCCATTAACATGATTTGATACCCCTAACTTCAGACTATATGTGAAATCAAACGGAGACTAAGGGCAGGTTTGGGGCACAAGACAAAATACAAAATTCTCATCTTATCTCATCTCATCATTACACATTTTTCAAATTTTCATACAAAATATAATAAACAATTTAACTTCAAATCCCAATACACATTTTTCAATTCTTAAAATAATAATAATATTAAAACATAATATTTTAAATACAAAATAAAACGTAAAATTCTCATCTCACCCCCCAAATCTGCCCTTTCTAGCATTTCTCTTTCCAAATATACCTCTATATCTAGCCAGTAAAAATGTATCAATTTTAGTCATTCTTTTCAAATTTCTAAATAGCTTTCACAAAAGCTTTTTTTTTTTTTTTTTTTAACCTATCAATATCAAAATAAGTACACCATATATCCTTCATTCACACGCGCGCACACACGCGCGCGCGCACACACACACATATATATATATATATATATATATATATATATATATATATATACACACGCACATATACGGTAGATCAAACATTAAACTCTTTCCATGAGAAAAACAACTAGACTCCAAGAACTTGTTCCTAATAAATATTGGAGTAGCATCATAGGTGATATTCCAAAGCTCGCAAGTATTGAAAAGGATATTTCTAAATTCTTATTTGAACTTAAAAGCCTCAAATTAAAAACAAATAGACATACGAAGTGAACGATGGAGATGCCAATTTCTCTCTTACTCAAAGCTCTAAAGTTCTTAATTATTTAGTGACCCTTCTCGATTGTCATCCGTAAATGCTCTTTCACCGATCAGGGGTTTCTCTACTGTGAACAACTAATCACTAGTTTGTTAATTAGGAATTTGGAAATGTGCTCAAAATGTAGGGTTGTCCTTGCACTTGGCAAAAAAGCCCACTTTCGAGTAGGACTGTTAATCCGAATCGGATTTTTTCAAATCTGGGCCGGAACTCAGTACCCAGTTTTTTTTTTTTTCCTTCATGATGCAGGATGTATTTGGAAAGCACAAAACGCATGAAGATTTTCAAAATAACTGTTCTTCTCAAATCAATCCATGCCGCTACAAATCACTGTATGTCTTCTTATTGTAGATATTACCCTCACTATCTTCGTATTCCTCTTCAAGATTCGGGCGCCACTTGTTCACTCCTTGCCGTTCTTGCATTTTCTTCCACAGATATTTCAACTTTCGCTTCCTGCATTAAAATGTTGGAACATACTGGTGAATTATCAAGAAAAAAAATAGAGAATATTATTAGCACTAAATAGAAAAAGACTTTTCACATGCTCTCATCAGTTCTTCGGATTATAAGCACATGTTCCTGATCTACCAATTTCATGATGTGAAATTAAAAAAAAAAACAATCCTGTTAAACCTAGATTCATCTGGGTTCCGGCCAGGGTTTGACCTAGATTAACCCGGTTCGGATTTGAAATCCAAGTTCCGGTCCGGGTATACTCAGGTTCCTGGGTCGGAACCAGGATGAATAGTCCTTCTCTCAAGTTGTCTATACAGTTTGGTATACCAATCCAACCAGTAAAGACATGTAGGGGAGGATTAGATAGTTATTTGAGTTAAGATGAGAGTTGAAAACTGAATAAAATATTATTAGAATATAATTTTTTAATATTATCATTGTTTTTAGATTTTTAATTTTTAATTGTTTATTATATTTTATTTAAAAATTTAAAAAAGTTGTAATAATTAAATGAGATGATATGAGATAAATTGAGATCAACTCATTATTCAAACAAGTCCTAAGGCTCCGTTTGGTTTTACACATGGTTTCAATATATCTCCTCTCATCTTAACATCTAAGAGTACTCATAATGGTTTCTTTATCATATCCTTTAAAAAATATCATTAAAATCCACTTTTTCTATTTTACATACTAACTTTTACAATACGTCATACATCAGGTTATTTATTTTTTCTTTATATCATTTAAATATTATACTTTTTAATCTTTTTTATTTATTTCAAATATTATATTTTCTACACATCATATATTTCATATATTTCTCTATACATCATATATTTTGATATTTGTAATATTTTTTTTTATGTATAATGTAATATTTTAAATTACTTAAAAAAATGCATGCCTTTATTATTAACAATATCAAAACTTTTGCATGCATAAAAGTCGAAGAGATTATAAACGGAGTGCTAGAGAGTAGATGAGAGATAAGAGAGTGTGACTATGCAAAAATGATAAAAAGGTTAAAATGAAAATAACATAAAAAAGAAAGATGATGAAATGAGAGAGAAACAATAAAAAATTATTTAGAGGAATGAACAGTTACCTCTAAATGTAGAGGATTTACTATAACTGAATATAAAATAGAAATAGAATAGATAATCTAATGAAAGGGACTTTTGACTATTTTTCTTTATATTTTAAAGAAAATTGTATTTTACAAGAGCCATTAGGAGTGCTCTAAATGTTATTCAAATACAAATATTTTTTAATTTCAAATTTTTAAAATTTTCATCTAATTATTACAACTTTATCAAATTTTCAAACAAAACACAAAAAATAATTCAAATTTCAAAACAAAAAAAAAATAATAAACTATATTCTAATAATATTTTAATTCAATTTTTTCTCTTTCATTTTTCAAAACTTCATAAAACATCCTAAGTCAAACCATTTCATTACTATTTATAAAATATCATACTATTATTCACATATTTTTCATGAAAAATGATATTTACAGTCATAGAATGTGCAAGCACTGTGCACTCCTTTTGAAAAAAGAGTAAATATAGGATGCACATGAAAAAAAATTAATTTTTTTTATAGTGAACCCTATTCTTTTTCAAAAAAATGTGCAGTACTTATACAATACATGACCGTATTTAATATTATTCATTTTTTATTTCATTTGTGTAACCAAATGTTTTGGAGAACCATCCCCCTTGCCCTCTCCACCATTGAGCCCCCGTGAAGCCTCTCCTCCTCGACGACAGGTTGTTTGCTAACCATTCATTGTACTTTATCTCTTCTCCTAGCTCTCTCATTATTTCTTTCATCTTTTGCTCCTAATCGTTGCATATTAGCATGGTTATTGTTGTGATTTGTAAAATTTCTTGATTAGTTTCTTGGTTATTCGCATGGTTATTTTTGTGATATGTGATTTGATGAAGATGGGCATGCTGAATTGGTTATTAGCATGCTGATTTTGTTTACCCCAGCACCAAAGGCCTTGATTGTGAAAAATGTCATTTTTTAAGGCTATCGGCTTGGGATTGTCTAGCTTAACAATGAGATTCTTTATGGTTGTTATTTTGGATGCTTCATGTGTTCTGAATAATGAGAAAAATTATTGCTATAGACACATTAAACAAAAATAACTTTATATTATCAGTCGACTGTTTGAGATAATTTTTTTTTATCTCACTATTTTGTTGTTAGTTTTTTATTTTCACATGGGTGTTACAGTGTGATACTATTAGAAATAGGGTGGTAGAAGGACCATTATCCAAGAACATACCAGAGTTATGAGTTTCTTTGTTTGTTTGTTTGTTTTTTTTTTTTTTTTAATCTTGGGAAGTTTCTTATTTTCTCATGAGTGTTACAATGTCTGGGATATTTCATTTTTATTGAGATCAGAAAAGAGTGATAGGATTATATTTGATCATGGAATTCATTTGAAGTCATTAAAAATGTAAAATTTTAAGAGAGGCTAGGGAGGTTGTCCTAAAGAAAGTTTGGGATTTTTGTTTTCATTTGCTTAAAGAAAGTTTGGGATGTTATTTATAGTGTTGGAGTCATACTGAGAAGCAGGGTGAGTAATGTGTTTTTATGTGTTTTAGGCCTTAGGAATGGGAAGTACCTAAGACAAGTCTAGGCAAATATGAAATCTGTCAACAAAGGCGATTCTAATCACTTAGTTGTAAGAGAATTCACAATTCTTAGGTGCATATGCACTATCTTGTGCTTTTTCCTCATAAAAAAAATAATGAGAACAATTGTTATAGATGCATTAACCTTTATAATTAATACAAAAGCTGCCCCACCACTTTACTATTTTATGGTTGCTGTTGTATGGGTTTGTGACTTGTTTCATGGTTGCTGTTGTATGAAGTTTAAGTGGGGTTTGTGACTTTGTACAATGTTATTTCATTGAAGGATGAACTCACAAATTTATGAAGATTCCTTTTTCACCACACTCTTGCAAAGTGGTGGAGAAGGTGTTAACAACCCCCTATAGCTAGTGTCTTGCATAATAATGTTGTGGTTGAAATCAAAGTGACACAAACCGAAGGGGAAGTAAGGGCACCAACTAAGAAATCTCAAAAGGGCTTGTCCTTCACTATAGAGGAAGAAAAACTCATTGTCTCTGGATGGCTCAACATTAGCATAGCCGCTATCAAGAGGATTGGCCAAAAGTCCATGCAAATGTGGATACGAATTCATGATTATTTCAATACCTTTAAAAAACCTAATTGGCATGAACGTTCTGTAGTCTTGTTAACTAATTGATGGTTAACCATCCAAAAATGTACAAACAAGTTTTGTGGTTACTTGACCCAAGTTGAATCAATGCATCCAATGATACCAATGAACAAGACAAGGTATGGTTCTAATTATTAAAATTTTCTTTGAACTACGTATTTATATATTTTTTATTGTTGTTTAGATTGAGAAAGCAAAAATAATGTACCGATTGACACAAAAAATCACCTTTAATTTGGACTATTTTTGGAACCTATTGAGGCACTAAACAAAATGGCAATTGCATATGGATAATTTGTCAATAAGGAGAAAGGGAGGCCGCTCTACCAATCTAGATGCAAATGTTGGGGATGACAACATTTGCGAGAGCTTGTTTGTCAATGCGGAGAGACCACTAGGCAAGAAAGCTGAAAAAGAAACACAAAGAATCTTCACCTATTGATTTGTTAAGTCACATGAAAAGTGATAGGAAGATAATGATGATTGAGTGACATGAAGTGATAAGCTGGGCTAAGAGGGACATGTCTGAACTAATACATCTTCATCATGAGTTTGGATGTCGATAACATGAAGGCAATGCATCAAGAATAATTTAGATCTCTTCAAATGGAAATCCTTAAGAAACAAAAGAATAGATTACTATCTCAATCTTAATTTATTTGTTGTTTGTTTTGTACATTGTAGTGGCTAAGATAACTTTTTGTTTTGATCCATATACACTTACAACTATTTTTTACAACTTTATACAACTGTGTATTAAATTGAGAGTATTTATGTAAAGTTATATTTCCTTTATAAGTTGTTTTACAAAATTATCCTCCATTTAACACATGGTTGTATAAAAATTGTAAAAAAGAGTGTTATTGTATTATTTTCCTATTTTGTTTTGCTGTTTTGATGAACTTTTGATGAAATTTTGATGGTTGGATAGATTATGTAGTGGCAAGACAAATATATGAACTTTTGATTGACAGCTTATGTAGGGGTTGGACAAATGTATGTACTTTTGATTGACAACTTATGTAGTGGCTGGACAAATGTATGAACTTTTGATGTACAGATTATGTAGTGACTTGACAAATGTATGAACTTTCGATGGCTGGACAAACACTTGTCTAGCCATCTCATCCATTATGTCTGGTTTGGATAGAGAAATGCTTCCATCTCATCTCATTTCAATATATAAACACCCTAAATACAAATATTTTTTAATTTCAAATCTTTAACTTTTCATCTAATCATTATTTAATTATTACAACTTTTTCAAACTTCCAAATAGAATACAAAATTCTCAAAACAAAAATAATATTATAATATTATTATAATTTTATAATATTTTTATTCAACTTTTTCTCTTTCATTTCCCAAAATCCCATAAAACATTTTAACTCAAATAATTTCTAAATCATCTTATCTCAACTCAAATACCTTACTACTATTTACAAATCATCTCAATTCATCTCATTTCAACTCACTATCCAAACCAAGCTCTTGGGATGCTTGAAGAATGAGATGAGATCTAAAATTTGTGAATAGTCGTAAAATAGTATGAATTAAGTATTTATTGAGTTTTGAAAAATGAGAGAGAAAAAATTGAATACAAAATATTATAAAGTTAAAATTTTATTTTAGAATTTGTAAAAATTGAATTATTTTTTATTTAAAAATTTAGAAAAGTTGTATTCAATAGTTTTACACAATGCTCACATTAGCGTCAAGACCTTTTAATCGAGCCTACAAGTTACTTCTCCCATGATTCTAACGCATGAAATAGTTCTTATTTTGATAGCACTTGTTAAATACTTAACGATTGATCCAAAAACCCTCATATTGATAGATATTGATTTTTGGTTAAACTTTAACCCTTAGGTTCATGACTCTTACCTTGCATTTCTTTTACTTCCCAACAAACAAAAAGAAAGATGGTTTCCTTTGTTTCATTGGAAATAAGAGGGTGATTAATTAACTCGGTATTTCCTTGTGAAATATATATATATATATATATATATATATATATATCTATATATATATATATATATATATATATATCTATATACACATTTTTCTTTCAAGTAATTGGGTGGAAAGTAAAAAGCAAGACATAACCTTGTGTTTATGAAGTTAAAAGAAGTTTATTGGTGCTGAATACATAAAGAAAAATTTTATTCATAAGCCTCATACATCATACACCACTATTTTTGTTATTTTTTTAGTTTTTTTCTCTTACCAAATGTGTGGTATATAGATGATGAGTAGAATAATTCAATTATTTTAAGAAGAATAAAATAAAAAAAAATAAAAAAATAAAAAAATTAAAGAAATTGTGGTGTGTGGTGTGTGGTGTGTGGTGTGTGAGTCTTATGAATAGCAAAGCTCATACATAAATGGATGTTTTACATGCTTGGTAATTATAAGAAACTCATCTAGTTCATACCATTTTATGACATCTTATAGAATTTCCATCACAAACATAAAAATATGTGTATGGCATAAAAACCCTCCAAGATTTCTAGAAGAAAAACTTTACGTGTAGTCACTTTTGTGTACTTTTTGTGCACTCCATCAATGTAATTAGTTGCATCACTTTTTTTAAATATAAAATAACTGTTTTTGTCAATTACATCAATAAAATGCACAAAGAGTACACAATATCCATCTTCTCTAATCAAGTTAATTCCAACCATTCCAGATAAGCAGTTAGATTTAGCAATTCAGTCAAAAAGTCGTTTAATGTAAATATTAAAATTTCTTCTTTTGGGT
Organism: Juglans regia; assembly: GCF_001411555.2. Taxonomy (NCBI): domain Eukaryota; kingdom Viridiplantae; phylum Streptophyta; class Magnoliopsida; order Fagales; family Juglandaceae; genus Juglans; species Juglans regia. The sequence goes on along the minus strand of NC_049912.1, from coordinate 5,689,859 downwards.
AGTTTTCTCTTCAACTCTTTTTGAATTTTTGAATCTGGACGGCTGATAATTTTAGATAATTTGAGTTGATCTGTAAATAATACTAAATTAAGATGTTTGAGGGGATTTTGTTGATCCATTGAGATGTGTATATATGTTTTAACTTTTTATAGAAAGTTAAAAAAGTAATAAATTTCATGAATAATTGATTTGAGTTAAACTGAGATGAGCTCAACAACCAAACATACCTTGATAAAAATGTAAAGTTGAGCCAGACTGAAATGAGCTCTTCGCCTCCAAATCAAAATGTAAAGTTGGTAGTGGTGAGATGCATACACCTTGGGTATCCCATCATCTGAATCGATCTCTAATTTGTTTTTGTTATTATGTTTTTCAATAAATAATAACAAACTTCTCATAAACAATAATTTGTTTATAATTTTCTTAAAATGTCGGGAAAAAAGAAAGAAAAAACCGCATCATACACCATCAACTACGAGTAGAAGCCCAGTTTTACCAACTGTTTTGTTAGAATTTTGAAAAGAGTTCTGCAGCAGAGCGGTCCGGCTATTAAGATGAGAAAAACAGCCCTCCATTTACACGGTGACACGTAGACAAAAACACAATAAACCCTTTACACCTCACCACACTGAATCACAAAAAGACTTCAGCTGAGAGGAGAACTGCACTCGCACTTCTCTGCCAAACACCTCATCGCCGCTTCATCGAACCTCTCTGCCTCCAGACCAATTTTTAACCTCGATTTCGCTACTCAATTGTAACACGACAAAGCAGGCATGAATTTCAAAAACAAATAGACATCCACACTATAAAACTCAAACTAGATTTATTCCCGAATTGAGGAAGGAAAAGAAAATGGGAACTCAAGTAACTAGGATAATGCAATTAGGAGGTAGTGAAAGATCGAGGAAAATAATTAAACCTTAAGAGAGCAAGAACACGAGCGGAGAAAAGGAGGGATAAATTCAAACAAGTTTTCTTGACAGAAGTACAAACCAATCAAGCAGGTGCTTCGTTCTGAATTATTTTGGATTTTTTAAGAGAAAATTTTTCTTTCCTTTTTCTTTTCCTAGACGTTGCATCATGTTTTCATAGGAAGAAATAATGAGAAATGACAAATAGAAATATATGTTTTCACGGAGCAGGGGTGCAAAAGGGAAGGGCCTACGAACTGCGAGTTGGAGGGGGCTTTCAGCTGCGAAGGGGTTTTCGAAGGAGACAGGGAAGGAGCTGCAAGCTGCGAAGGGATGGGTTTTTCGAAAGGGTTCCGTCGTGATTCGAAGGGGCTGCAAAGGGGAGGGGGTTGTGTCTCTCGCGAAGGGGAAGGGGCAGATGAATTGCGATTCAAGTTATGTTTTGTTTTCTTTGAAGGGCTTTTGCGTTCTTGAAAAATTTTGCTTGGCTTTTGTCCAAAAATTGTAGAAGATGGAACCGGTTCCTTTGTTCCAGAGACTCTGCCATGAGCAAGGTGAGTCAAGTAAGTGGGTTCCTTTCTTTCTCTCTCTCTCGCACTCCCTCTCTATTCCTCTCGGCCTCAGCCCATCCTTTGGATCGTCTGGGTCACTGCCACTGTCTGGGTCGAGCTCCGCCACCGTTTGGATCGAGCGCCGTGCGGGATGGCAATGTTGAGATCTTGAGCCCGTCGGGGTTCCTCAAGAAGAAGTAGAAGGGGCAGCATACGAAATACGAGTGAGGAAGAATGTGTAATGGATTCAATGATCGGCTCCATGTAGATGTAAAATAAACACAATAAATCGTCTACGTGTCGCGCTGTGAATGGAAGGCTGCTATTCTTTACTTAACAGCCTGATCGTTTCCCATATTTTCTCTTTTGAAAATCAAAACTTTCACTGAATTTAGAAGGCGTTTTTTTTACAACTATTTTCAACTCATTTTATTTCATCTAATTATTATAATTTTTTTTAAAATTTTCAAATAAAATAAACAATTCAATTTTTTCAAATCCCAAAATAAAAGTAATATTAAAACAATATATTTTAACAATATTTCATTCAAATTTTAATTTTTATCTCAACTCATATCATCTCCTCTATGAAAACAAACGAGATATTAATTGTCTCAAATATGTGATCTTGGTGTGTTTTTTTCAAAGCAAATCTTTTATCTTTGCTGCAATTTAGAATATGAATAAATTTTGTGTAACGAGGACATGTTCGAACTCACTGGAATAATAAGCAGGTTTGGATTGAGAGATGAGTTTAGATCACTATTATTCACAAACTATTTCAACTTATTCATCTCATCTCTCAATCCAAACGGTGCTAAATGACAAGTTTTTTGCAAATATAAAACGTAATTTGATGATAACCTCAAGCTTGACTCTTGTTCAAATAATAGTTAAAAGAATAAACAATTCAAATTTTTGTATAGTGAAAGTAGTTTATCTTATCTTATCTCAACTCATCTTATTATTACAATTTTTTAAAATTTACACATAAAATATAATAAACAATTCAAATTTTTTAAATCCTAAAATAATAATAATATTAAAAAATAATATTTTAACAATATTTTATTCAACTTTCAACTTTCATCTAAAACTATCTCATCCCATCTCACTATCCAAATGGGCCTTAGGTATGGTTTGGATATTTAGATAAGATAAAAAATTTGTGAATAATAATAAAATTATTTGAGTTAATATGTTTTATAAGACTTTGAAAAAAGATAGAAAAAAAGATTGAATAAAAATATTATAAAATTAAAATATTGCTATAATATAATTTTTTAATATTAATTTTATTTTTTGATTTGTAAAAATTGAATTGTTTTGTTGTATTTTGTTTGGAAGTTTGAGAAAGTTGTAATGATTTAATAATAAGTAGATGAAAAGTTAAAAATTTGAAATTAAAAAGTATTTATATATATTTAAGTAATATTTAGATGTTGAGATATGATGAGATGATATGATATCAACGTTCAAACCAAATTTATTTGGTTTTGTTTGGCTGGAAAGAGGAAAATTAACATAATTTTTGAACGAGTAATATTACTCATCATTCTAATTTTTATTATCTTCTTATCATTTTATAATATAGTATTAAATGATTAAAAATTATTTATTATATTTTATTTATAAATTTATTATTTAATATTACATTATAAGATAATAAAAAGACGATTAGAGAAAAGAAATATGAATAAATTTTTTCTTCTTGAAACTGTATTTGGTGAGTGGGACACCATGCTGCCAGTCGTAGAGGTCCGATGTAGGACCACCCTGTTTGGAAAATCTTCGAGAGGCGGGAAACCTGTACACCCACCCAACTGAGCTGTATTTATTTATTTATTATTTTCACGAGAAAAGCCTAAAGAAAGATTCTTTCTATGCTTATTGGGTTAGAACAGCACCACAAAATAAAATAAATAAATGAACTGGACATATTAATAAATATTCCATTTCCAGGAGAAAGGATGCGATTTGTGCACGCGGCATGCTCAGGGCCAGGCTTCCCACGTTGCTGCTTTTAATTCCACCGCCCACGCGTTTCCCATTAATGATGCGACCGTCCAACTTTATGCCTTCTGACAGCACTCATTATATATTACAGACAATATATTGCGAAGATCATGTTCACGGACTCTTGTTGTGCGAAGTTTCCTGATGTTTCGCGAACACACTAAGGCTGTGTTTGGGTAACAGAGATACCTCAACACTTTTCAAGTATTCTCGTACTTTTAAAAATACTTCACATGTCAAACAATTTAAAATACTCTCAATGAGACCCACAAACCCACTTCAATCTCTACTCATAATTATTCACAAATATTCTATAATACTTATCACTATTATATATACATAAAAAATAAAATTACTATAATATTTATCACTATTAAATATAAATAAAATCATTATAATATATAAATAAAAAAAATCACTATAATATATAAATAAACAATAAAATCACTATAATATATAAATAAAAAATATTTATCACTATTATATATAAATAAAAAATAAAATCACTATAATATATAAATAAAAAATAAAATCACTATAATATATAAATAAAAAATAAAATAACTATAATATATAAATAAAAAATATTTATCACTATTATATATAAATAAAAAATAAAATCGCTATAATATATAAATAAAAAATAAAATCACTATAATATATAAATAATAAATAAAATCACTATAATATTTATCACTATTAAATATAAATAAAAATAAAATCATTATAATATATAAATAAAAAATAAAATCACTATAATATATAAATAAAAAATAAAATCACTATAATATATAAATAAAAAATATTTATCACTATTATATATAAATAAAAAATAAAATCGCTATAATATATAAATAAAAAATAAAATCACTATAATATATAATAAATAAAAAATAAAATTACTATAATATTTATCACTATTAAATATAAATAAAAAATAAAATCATTATAATATATAAATAAAAAATAAAATCATTATAATATATAAATAAAAAATAAAATCACTATAATATATAAATAAAAAATAAAATCATTATAATATTTATCTCTATTACATATAAATAAAAAATAAAAACACTAAAATATATAAATAAAAATAAAATCACTATTATATATAAATAAAAAATAAAATACTATAATATTTATCACTATTATATATAAATTAAAATTAAATCACTATAATATATAAATAAAAAATAACATTACTATAATATTTATTACTATTATATAAATTAAAAATAAAATCATTATAATATTTATCATTATTATATATAAATTAAAAATAAAATCATTATAATATTTATCATTATTATATATAAAAGTAAAATAAAATCACTACAATATTTATTAATATTAAAAAATCACTATAATAAAATCATTATAATATTTATTATTAAAAATCAAATCACAATAATATTTATGGGACCCACACGTTTTTCAACTACCTACTCAAAAGTCAACAACTTAACATACTTCACACATCCAAACAACTCAAAATACTCTCAATGGGACCCACAAACTCACTCCAATCTCTACTCATAACTATTCACAAACATTCTCAACACTTTTCAACACCCAAACGTACCCTAAGCTAAATGCTGGTCCGAATTACGTGCTTATTTCCTTCAGGACAAGCTCGTTAACATCAGGAGAAGCTTCTCGATCATGTCCACAAAAATTATGCCAGATATATCAAATACGATGTGAACACAGGCAGCATAGGATTAAACGAACAGAACATTATGGTACTCATGCATGGAGATACACCTAGCTAGCTAAGCTACCAAGGTCGCTATATATCTTGACGTGGTTAATTACTAATGCAATAGTATCACATGTCGTCGTTATATCGTGTTATATATGTAGACAGCAGCTATCCAAATATCACAAGTGAAATTGTGCTGCGTTTGGATATTATTGAGAAAATTTCAGATGATCTGAATTTGATTTATAAATAGTAATATTTTATAGATTTCATTGATATGTATTTAAATATAAGTATATTGAGATATGTATTTATATGTATAAAATAGGTTAAGATGAATTTAATTTTAAAAAAATTAAAAAAGTAGTAGAACTCATTAATAATTAATTTGAGATAAATTAAATTGATTTTAATAACCAAACACAATTAAGATGTGCAAGCCTTACTTCCTTTAAAAATAGTGGAGCCCATTATTTGAAAATGGAATATTTACGTATGGTACCCATATTTGCCCAATTTATTTAATGTAAGTGATTATTAATCATATTAAATTTGGTCTTTGCGTCAACTTGAATTGACCCGAACACGATTATAATTTATACCAACCTTAGCCCAATTATTACGTGTGTGATTTGTGGACCGTGTAAAAATCCATCGTCATAAGCAATTCATACTGTTAGGAACTACAATTTCTCTTTAGAAACTACTTTGAGTAGGCAAGAGTTTTCCATAATCTGGTGCCAAAGATGGGCTGAAAGACTACTGATCACACATGCAAGAAGATTGATATAACTTGTTTAGGATGTCTTTATCTTTTATTAATATTCCTCAGGTTCTCATTTAGCTCTTATATATTGCATTGGTGAGATTTTGCGCGGGATTGCAATAAACATTAATAGACAGAACTAAATGGGAAAATCATGTAGCTAGGATTCATGCGTCTGAAATCAAATCATGTCGTTTGTCACAACATGTTGATCAAGTGCATGCCAGCCTATGATGAACGCACACTACTGTTGGTGCCTCCCTCTATGGTCCACATAATTTCAAACAAAAAACCTATCTACAAGCCATTTAATTAGTGATATGCCTTATGCACCTGTGCCATAAGTTCCAGACACCACACACCATAATTTTGTTTTCTTGAAATAATTGAATTCTTCTACTCATTATCCATATACCACATATTTGATAAGAGAAAAAAATTAAAAAATAACAAAAAAGATGATATGTGGTGTATGAAACTTATGAATAGAATTTTTCGAATAAAAAAAAGTATTGGTACTATGAATTTGATTTTCTTTTAATAATTATAATATGTCGCACAATAAATGTTGTGTTACACACCAGCTGGTAATTAAGTAGTAGAACCTGGATCCAAAACGCATTGATCAGTTCAAATCACCTCCCTTGGAGTATTCCTAATGGCTAATTAATCAAAGCACACTTTATTTATTTTAGCTAATGCCTTTTGCATTAATGTACCATACAACATTAAGTACTGATCTATTTTGATTCGGAGTTCTAAACACTGCTTTTGATGGAAGAACTGTATCCAGTCTGATCGTCATAGTATTTTGACCACAACATCACACCTCCATACTTGGCAGAACGTTTAATGGCCGGAAGCACCTTAGAAGTTAAGTCAGCTACAGGAATGAAGCCACTTCCAGCTGCGTTAGGTGCTGCAGGAAGTCCTAGAAATATTTTGGTTGCAGGAATAGAGGTCCATTGATTCCATGCATTTACCAGATTGGCAGTATTACCTGAGGAATACTGGCACGGAGGATTGTTATAGAACTGTACCCACACATAATCAAATAGACCGGTCTTAAGAGCACCTCCCATCCAAGCATCAGGGAAAGGGCACTGAGGAGCTGCCGTTAAGTATACCTTCTTTCCTTGTTTGCTGTATCCGGAGAGATACCTTGCAAGCTCATCCCAGTGTTGGGTTGTTCCTCCTTCAATGTCGAAGTCAATCCCATCCAAAACAGCATCTCCAAGAGGGCGAGAAGAGGATTGTCCGCCCAAGAAGTTATTCCATAGATAGGTCGCAACTTGTTGGGCATCGTTTGTCGAAGTAAGGGAGTAGCTCCCTGCCCCTCCTCCTATAGAGAGCATCAACTTAATTCCTTTTGCTTGACACGACTTTATGTCAGAGCTCAATCTGGTGCAGCCATTACTGTTTGGATCACAGTGACCAGCAAGGTTGATGATTGGTTTTTGGCCATTGCCAAAGGTTGGGAGGAAAGCAATGTTTACGAATGCATACTTATTAGTGGCACAAGTTTGAGCCAAGGTACCTTCATTTCCATTCTGACCCCAGTAGATTGCGATTCCACCAGCATCAGTACTAACCACTTGCATTAGAATCACCGATAAGATCAGGAAAGCTAGTGAGAGTGTTGAATTTGATGCCATAGCGCAGAGAGTTTGTGATTGTTCAGGTCACAGTACACTAGTCACTGTTGGACTTGGTTTTCTCATGGTGCTCTTGGAATTCAGAGATGCATGCTTTTATAGGAGAGGAGAACAATGATCATGCTCTAATGCCTAACTTCTATGCTATTGAGTAATGTTTAGATCAAGTCAATTAGTCCCACCGATCGAGTTCGCTACATATGAATAATAATGGTTGTGGATCAAGACTAGTTAATGCCTCTTTTGAAATCGACAAGAAATATTAATTTCCACATGACCTGAATCCCAAGTCAAGAGAATAAAGACATCCATCTTAAAGTGAATCATTACAAGAAAGCGACAAACACGTCATCCTGGAACAAAAGTCTCATGTACAAGCTAATTAGCCATTTGCTTTTCATTTTCTTTCTTTGATTTTTTTAAACCTAAGTGCTGTTTGCCTATATGTAATGAGCACAAGTAGGTGACATGATTATCACCATTAATACTTGACCAAATCCATTTACTTCAAGACTAGGATACTCACAAGCTCTACATAAGTTAAAATAGGGGCAATAATGTTACGCCCGTCTTTGCATGGTTGAGACTTTGGAAAATAATTTTAGAAAAACAGACGAGAATTACTGAAATTTTTAAAAAGAATTTCTTCCCTTCCTAGGATATAAAACATGAGTCGTGCTATATACAATCCTCTAAACCAAAACATTTGCTATATGCAGACCCCTGCAATATATGAAAGGACCAAATTGTCCTCATTTTTAGGCTTGGATTGACTACATTTTCCCTCTTTCTTCTACATACTAAACCAGAACATTTGAAAATGGAATATGGTTTTGGCCTCTGCGTGCACCTGAGCAGATTTCCACTATTTTCCTCCAAGTTTCTACAACCTCCTTGGCCACCATTGACGCAAAGCACAGCTCCATTATTCCATTATTTTCCTCAAGTTATTATTATCATTCCCCTTTCATATTATTTTGATCACTTTTCTTCATTTTAAGTTGTCTTTTTCTTAGATAATCTCAAAAAATCAACCCTCCTGAACATGACCAATACAAGCAGTAATTATCATCCTAGCTAGCCTCGAGGGTATTGTTTTAAGATTTAAAGATATATAAAAAATTGATGTCATACTCACAGTATTTGTTCTGCATTTTCTTCTTAGTAATTTCCAGTTTTTGCTTCACGGTTTTCTTTTGGTCACAATAAACACTTTACATATGAAATTTCAGGAATAATGAACTTACTCGTGTCCTCCACTTCCTCCAAATAATCATTGTACTCTCTCAACGATAGAAGTTCATCTTCCCGTTTATTTTAACTATGAATTTGGAATATAGAGAATTATAGTTAGAGACGAAGATTACAAGGCAATGGAAAAATAAACCACCTTTAGAACCAAACTATTCCATACCTTAAAATTCATCGTACGTATTTCTAAGGAACCGAGCATCATTACTCTGGAGAATCAAATTAGGAATAGATAAAAGAATAAGAATAAGGATGAAGATTGATCGAAATGAGCAATCGACAAAGCCTTTTTCCAGAACCATGCACAGAGGCCTTACCACTACAATGAATTTGACTTTTAGGGATAAAATTATTTAGGGACGAACTAAATTTCACCCAAAAAATTGATAACTTTATAAAATTGTTCGATCGGTAAAAATATCCATTCAAACAGCATTTTCTGTGATGAATTAAATCGTCTCAAAAATTTTTTTCCATTCGAACGGACAAAAATCCATTCAAACAATAAAATCTTGGCAAGGAAGTAATTTATTATGCCAGAGAAAGTTCAAAACTGTTCAAAGGATAAATTTTGTTGTTGGAATGGAAAAGATTTGGTGGCAAAACCTGGCGAGAAGGTTTCTAAACTGTTTGAACGAAATATAATTAGTTTGAACATATTCAAACACCATATTTATACATTCAAACGTATAATATTAATCTCGGTATGTAACTCAAAATATAAAAATATATATATCATATATACATATTCATAAATTAATTTTATTTAATTAAATTAAAAATATTTTAATGATTTCTTTTATGTTAAATAAGATTTTTAGTTAAATAAATATTATCAGCCATACAACACATAATATAAATCAATAATTACTCTAGAAAAGATAAAATATTTAAATTATAACTAAAGAAAATTATCAAAACACCATATGTACAGTCCAAAACAATAACAAAAAAAATATAAATAAAAAATAGAAACTACTATGATGCGAGGTCTCTGCACACATTCTTGACTGCAGCTAATGGTCTTTCTACCTGTGTTAGTCGAGTACTGAGTGTGAGCTGAGTTGCATTACTGACATTAATCTCTGCACGTAATCAGAGATGCTAGCATTAATCTCTGTATGTAACTCAGAAATGCTAGCATTAATCTCTGTATATAACTCAAAGATGCTAGCAGTAATCTTTATACGCAACTGATGAGAATGCAAAGTGTCATATTTTTGTCCCTTAGTGTTTAGTATTTTATACTTATTTGGTGCCTAAATATACTCATTATTCTTATATTTTTATTTAGATGCAAATGGGGTTGTTAAATGCAAAGCGAAGTTAATTAGGCAGTTCTAGACAATTTTGACATTATTTTGTAATCTAGGAATAACTCTCTATCCAAACTCCGATTGAGATGATTCAAAATTATGTGGAACATCAAGACAAAGATCTACAATTTTCATGTTTTGAGTTTTGAAAGATACTGGGTACATTAAGGTCGAAATTGGGTTTTAATTTGATGCACCTGCACTACTGACGTTCTAGAACGTTTGGCCTTATCGTGCAATTTAAATATGCGTTTAAATTGCAAACGTTTTGGAGATCTAGTCACGAAAGTTACAGCTGAAAAACACCACTTTCCTAGTTATATTAGGACTCTATTTTATTTTTAATATTTCCCTTAATTAAGTCAGATTTTGATATGGTTATTTGAAAATAATGTTTAAAATATTTTAGGAGATTTGGTAGGATTCTAATAAGGGGCATGGAAGTGTAAAAGAGGGGGAAAATCATCATATTAAGGCATCTCTCTCCCCTTTTCTCTAACTTCTCCTTCCAGTTTTCATGATGGCCTTGTGTGGCTAAACTTTCATAATTGGTCGAAGGAAACGAAAGCCTCGTTATCAATAAAGCTGTGAGATCTAATTTGTTTTTAGTGTTCAATTTATGCTTTGAGTGTTAGATGTTCTTTTGTGCCTGTTTTCATAATTGTCTCGTTTAATTACTAGGATGCCTACTAGTTTATTATTCGTTGCAATCTACAGCTAGATTAGATATCAAATCCATAATTGTTTGGTCTTTCTAATTTGTGAAGCAACTAAGATTTGATGATATGTTGCGTCAGAAATGATTAGATCTTAGGAAGAACGTTTGACGAAATTAAATGCAACCACTTGTGCTTGTGTTGTTTAGCTTCGTCGATCCTTCTAATTCTTAAGGCTGCTACCAGATTAAACTTTTAGCGCTTGTCTTGGGTTGTTTTGTAGTTAAGGTTAATTAGACCGCTTGTTTTCTAATTAACTGCGACTAAGAAGAGATAGGAAAATAATTCAAATTGTGAATATTCAAAATATAAATTAATATATATTTGCATCGATGATCAGTTGTAAAATTTCGATGGTGGAAGTTGACTTAGACCAAGATTTGTTTTTTTGATTGATTTCGATATTTTAATTTGAATTGTTTCTTAGTTGTTCTTCTTAAAATTGTTTTCGTTATACTCAAACCCCCCATCCTTGTTCACGTAGCATAAAACTAAGTTAAATACTTTCCGTGAAAACGATCCTTACTTGCACTACTACATGTATTTTTAGGAGTATAGGTTTTATTTTTGGTTGCATGCGACAACACACCAGCAACTTAGACATGGTAGTACGCACTGCATCGATCATTGCTGATGTGTGTAGGCCGATCTCAACATGCAGTATGTCGGCCATATCCTCGCGAGCAGATGTGCGTGATGCCTCGGCCTGTGTAGATGCCTCACCAGCCGATACTCTAGGATCTTCTGACTGTGCATATCTCTGAATATCATTACTATTAGGAACAGGTCCACGAAAACAAAGTCTCGAGTGTCCCGTGCTCCGTGACAGGGTGGTGCTGAGTTTTCAAATGTAAAAAGCATTCAACTCATTTCACCACTGTAGATAGATGTAAGACATCGACTTTATAGGATTCCTGACATTACTCTGTGCATGCCTTTACTTTTTTCCATTTCCGTTATAACTCCTCTCTCTCTCTTTCCCGTTCATCTTCTTCTCCAACCCGTCTTCCTGAACATCCCAAAATTGTAGTTCCATTCAAAACCCTCTCTGCAGCTTACACAGAAAACTTCACTGTGCACCGAAGGGTTTTTTCCCAATCGCAATTGGCAGCTTCAAATTTTGAGGCAATCGAACCCCACAATCATCCCCCATAGTCTACGGGTTGGAGAATGAGATGTGTTCTGTTTCAACAGAAAAGGTTCCCACCATTAACTCCTCCAATGTCTGCAACCCTCTAGCTCCAACAGTGACTGAAGTTTGAAGGGCTTGTCCTTCCCGTCTGAACCGCTGCAGCCCTCTGGCTTACATCCTTTCAGCATGCTAAATAAACAACACGCATCTGAGTATTGTTGTTCCTTTCTACAATCTGATCTCTGCGTCTGCACTGAAGTTTCTTTCCAATCTCTCAACTCATAGGTGCTACTATAAACCTGAGTGAGCATCTCCTTTGTGCCCCTATTCCTTTCTTTGCGTATCCAATTTCCTATATAATTCATATGCCGAGATCACCCCAAACCACCACAATTTTACTACGGAAGCGAAGCTCCTCCACGGTCAAGCTTAACAACCGAAGGCTTATCTTCAAGAGATCAGCAATCACGGCTCCAAGGACACGCTCATACGGAGTAAGCAACGATCTCAACTTTTTATCTATTGTTTGATGTACATGCATTGATGGAGAATTTAATCAAACATGTGGAGTGAAATTTTAATTTACTTATGCATAGATTAGATATGCTATGTGAGACCTCTCCTGAAAAGTGGTTGTTGTCCAAAAACAAAGATTCTAGGGCTGTTAGATTCGAATTGGCAGGAAATAATTGGTGACTCAAATGATTTTTGGATAATCTAAGGTACTCTAAGGAGGAGCAACCCATTGTCTAATTCTCTGAAATTGTTCCAGAAAAATGATTTAAGTGGATAGTAGAACTAACCATCTCCTTTTTTCAATGTTTATTTAAAATTGAGTTAAAAACCTAACCCTGCAACCATACTTTCTACGCTCATCCGGCAGCTCCTCGTACAAAGTATTAAAACATTATCAATACAAATACATTCTAAATTTATCTTACTCGTATATAGGCCTCGATTCCTTGTATGATATATTACTTGCATTTAACTTATAATTTTATAAAGAACATTGATATGCATTTAATATAGTGAAATTTAAATGTTTTGGACTTAATGCATGTACCATGTCTATGATGCATAGCAATACGTAATAATATGGATTTAAATGCAGTGTCTATTGTTTGCATTATCTATTTTTGGTATTGTCATTATCGGCCATTAGCAGCATAGCATGGATGATGTAGAGGTTCTACGTGATTGTGAGCTGTGGGCTGGTGGGTTGGAGAAGATGCTGGTTGACATGTTGTACCAAAAAACATTGGAGGGTAAATTGGTGGGATCCAAAATTACAAACCGTGACACAATCCGACTAGCCACGCGCCTTAATCAACTTGGTGTTATGCCAGTTGATTCATCATAAGTGAAGGGGAAAATCACCCGTCTTAAGAAGACACAACACGAGTTTACAGATTTAATGGGCCAAATGGGCATGGGTTGGAACCCCATCATAAAACTGTTATTGGGCAAACGCGATCCGGGTAACCTTCCTCTTCTTTTGATTTAACCTTCCTGCTCCATGTGAATTCCTTTTATTCCTATTATTACAAATACATATGTAATGTTTAATGTTTGCGTGAACATTATATTTAAAAGTGCAGCATGGAAAATGATAGCTGGTGGAATGATGGGGTAAACACCGCAGAGAACGAGGTGAGCAAGGAGGGCTCTAGTAGTAATGCGTCAAGTACATTTGACGAAAATAGATGGGCGGAATGGGACGCATGGAGAAGCCTCAACGATGGTATGTACGAAGAGTTTAGTGTTCTGAACATGATGATGGAGGAGCAACCATCCTGTGCCCAACCTCGTATGCCCAGCCACAACATAACATTGGCTTGCATTTTCAGTACATCATCACAGTCTTAAATGGACATCTTGACAATTGTTATGAGATGTTCCGAGTGTAGGTATATTTATTTTGGACCTTATGCAGTCGTTTACGTAAAGATGTTAGCTTGTGTGATTTGTCACGAGAGGTCATGGTTGAGGAAGCCTTGAATGTTTTGCTACACTGCCGAACATGGTGTCATTCAACAAAATGCAACTAACATATTTCAACATTTGGTTGAAATCGTAAATCGACATGTGTACAATGTAATGCGTGCATTATGTCGCCTATCGCGCCATGTGATTAAACCAAGCCAGACGATGGGGGTGATGCCTTATATTGAAGGAAATCTCATACATTATCCATGGTTCGAGGTAAATTTTTCTTACATGATCTACTTTTGTGGCTTAAATTTATTGTACAAATGTCATCTCCTTCACAATACGAGATTTTGGAATTTATGAGAATTTAAAAAAAAAAAAATGCAGAAATGTCATGGTGCAATGGATGGGGTCATGATCGACACAACTGTGTTAGCTTCTGTAACAAATGCATATATAAATCGGTATCATCAGGTTATCTAGAATGTCTTGTGTGTCTGTGATTTCTATATGAAATTCACATTTGTATATGCCGAGTGGGAGGGTACAGCCCATGATGCTCGTGTTTTAATCGATGCATTAAGGCGTTTGGGAACCATTTTCCATGGCCTGAAGACGGTAATTTTTACACATTATTTAATTTGTACCTTCACAGTTTGCGATAATTTGGATCTTCAATGTTTATCAATAATTAATGTTGTAGTAATTTTTCAGGTTATTATTATTTAGTAGATTCGACATTTCCCGATACCGAAAGACTTATGCCGTTGTATCTAAGGGTAAGGTATCACAGATCTAAATGTTATGACAATTGTACCTTCTAAGGAAATAAAGATCTATTTAATTATCGGCATTCATCTTTTGGGAATGTCATTGAATGAACTTTCAGTGTGTTGAAGAGGCATTTTTGACTTTTAAATTTAATGCCCCATACCTTCGAACTCAGCAACGATATCTTATTATTGCATGTTACACGATGCATAACTTCATCGGCAATATTACACCTAATGATTAGAGATTTGGAGAATATAATGATCCGATAATTATTCATCTAAAAATGATGATCATATCACCAGTTAACAATCTCATATTCCTGACATGTCGACTACATCAACACAGGCAATAGCTGCAACCAGGAATGTTATTGCATTACCTATGTGGGCGCATAGTAGTAGACAACAAGGCCACACCTAATTTTCAACATGTGGGTGCAATTTTTTTGTTAATGTCAGGATCAAACAATAGTTCGTAAATTTTAGACAGTTTAGTTATATATATATATATATCGATATTTAATAATAGAGATATTATTTTTTATTGGAAATGCACTTGTTGTTGCATCGTAATGAAATTTGAAGTACAAAATAAAATATTGCCTTGATTGAAATTACTCGTACGAGTGCGTATGCTATTTATCATTAATTCATATTAAAAACATTGGGCAAACTAGTCATGGCCTGAATCAAATATGCCAATATCGGCAAAATTTACACATGATCGATCGTTGATGTCTACATGAAGATCGTGGGTATATTTTTCTATAGTTGAGTGGCCAATACTTTTACGAGTAATTAAATAATTTGTAAAAAAATAATTAAAACAAAATGTGGGCATGATAATGTTGTATTTTATTGATAATTATTTTATTCAGTTTTTATAAATTCAGAGTAAGAAAATATTTGCCAAAAAAAAAATAATGTTTTTTATTTTATTTTTTGTTTTATGTTATTTTGTTACAACCTGGTTGATGTGGGTAATATTATTAGTAAAATAAATAACAAACTCACACAACTGGTTTGAGATGGGTTGAGATGATTTGTGAATAGTAAAATAAAAATTAAATTATTTATTATATTTTATGAGAAAATTTGTAATGATGAGATGAGATGAGTTGAAGTAAATTTTAAATGCAAACGAAACTGAGCAATGCTACACAACCTCTCCAACCTCCACACACCACTTTTTTTTTTAATTTTTTAATTTTTTTTTAATTTTTTTTTGAGTTTATTCTTTTTAAAATAATTTTATTTTTCTATTCATTATTCATATATTAAAAATTTGATGAAAGAAAAAAATAATAAAATTTAAAAAATATGTGGTGTGTGGAGGATGAGAGGTTGTGTAGTTTTTTTCAACGAAACTAGCAATGTGCGAATAGTGGAATAATTGTTGGCCGAGGGGAGAAAACACTGACATGTGAACAGTATATTTATGGTAGGACTTAATTATTTCACAACTTCTTATAAATATATTTAAACTCATCTTAATATCTAGACACATAAACTCATCTTGAGTGGACTATACAACCCATTCAACTATTTCAACTCACTACTATTCATAAAGAACTGAATTCAGGTAACCTCAACTCAACATCCAAACGCAGCTTTAATGTAAATATTAATATTTCTTCCTTTGGATAGTTTTGTCTTCAACTCTTCTTGAAATCTTGAATTCGAATGGCTGTATTTGGGTATTGAAGTGATTTTAGATGATCTGAATTAATATGTGAATGATATCGAATTAAGATGTTTGAGTGGATTTTATGGATCTATTGAGATGTATATATATACTTATGGATAAATTTTTTCTTCTTGAAATTGTATTTGGTGAGTGGGACACCATGCTGGCAGTCGTAGAGGTCCGATGTAGGACCAATTCCCACCCTGTACACCCAACTGAGCTGTATTTATTTATTATTTTCACGAGAAAAGCCTAAAGAAAGATTCTTTCTATGCTTATCGGGTTAGAACAGAACCACAAATAAAATAAATAAATGAACTGGACATATTAATAAATATTCCATTTCCAGGAGAAAGGATGCGATTTGTGCACGCGGCATGCTCAGGGCCAGGCTTCCCACGTTGCTGCTTTTAATTCCACCGCCCACGCTTTGCCCATTAATGTTGCGACGGTCCAACTTAATGCCCTTTTGACAGCACTCATTTCATCTTCCTAAGGCTTTTGATTCGATTTGGGTGTTCTTATCGTTCATTTATGTTTGAATAATACTGAAATAAGTTTATATATATTTTATTTTATTTTTATAAAAAGTTAAAAAAAAAAATAATTTCCCATCTGATTTGAGATTTTACATTCAAACATATCCTTTAGCCATGGACAGACATTCTCTGTTAATTAATTATTGCGAAGATGTATTTGGTGCGTAAATTAATAAGAAGCGTGGCGAATAAGGCCTAAGGGGGTAATGCTTGCTTAGCCAGCAAGCATACATTATATATTACAGACAATATATTGCGAAGATCATGTTCACGGACTCTTGTTGTGCGAAGTTTCCTAACGTTTAGCGCACACGCTAAGTTAAATGCTGGTCCGAATTACGTGCTTATTTCCTTCAGGACAAAGCTCGTTAACATCAGGAGAAGCTTCTCATTTCGACAAAAATTATGGCAGATATATCAAATACGATATGAACACAGGCAGCATAGGACTAAACGAACAGAACATTATGGTACTGGATAAACACCTAGTTAAGCTACCAAGGTCGTTATCTTGACGTGGTTAATTACTAATGCAATAATATGATCACAAGTCGTCGTTATATGCTGTTATCTATATGGACAGCAACAATGTTGAGATATGTTGAGAATGTATGTAATAAGTTGAGATGAGTTTAATTTTTTTTGTGAAAAATTGAAAAAGTTGTAAGTTCTATCAATGATTAGTTTGAAATGAATTGAGTTGATTTCAACAACCAAACACAGCTTCAAGATGTGCAAGCCTTACTTTCTTTGAAAATAGTGGGGCCCATTATTTCAAAATGGAATATTTGCTAATGGTACCTATTAAGGACGTGTTTCTCACCACCAATCGTACGTATGACACTTGCAGTGATGAAGAGACGGCGTTGGTTGCTCTGTGTAAACTCCGATACTTAAGTCAGTAATAATATGAAAATGAGTATATAAAAAGAAAGATAAAAATGTTGTTACCTCTATCAAGTTATTTATAGAAGGATGCGGCGTGATGACGGTTAACTCTAACCACCAGTCCTGTGTACTTATCCTTTGTGATCCCTTATTTAACAGGAGATGATATCTCCTATTTTGTAGAAGTTATCTAACGCAGGATATTCGTACCCAATCTTGGACCTCATTCCCAGTTCTTCAAGATTATCTAACCCGTAATCATGGTTACGAGTCTTCTATCTATAAGGCGCTTCGCCTTAAGCCATCCACAAGTCTTCCTGGGCATGTGGATGGGCTTGGCCTTATATGGGCTCAAAGTCCAGGAGTCTAAACGTCCCCTCCAGTACCTATCTTTGCCCACTTTGTTTTAATGAAAATGCACATGAAAGTTTACACGATTATTAATCATGTTAAATTTGGTTTTTGCGTCAACTTGAATTGACCCGAACACGATTATACCCAACCTTAACCCTATTATTAACGTGTGTGATTTGTGGACCGTGTAAAAAATTGACAGATCTAGTCATAAGCAATTCATACTGAGGATCTACTATTCTTTTTAGGAACTACTTTGAGTAGGCAAGAATTTTCTATAATCTGGTGCCAAAGATGGGCTGAAAGACTACTGACATGCAAGAAGATTGATATAGCTTGTTTAGCACGTATTTATAATATTTTATTCCGCATGTATAGGTTCTCATTTAGCTCTTATATATTGCATTGGTGAGCTTTTGAGCGGGATTGCAATAAACATTAATAGACAGAACTAAATGGGAAAATCATGTAGCTAGGATTCATGCGTCTGAAATCAAATCATGTCGTTTGTCACAACATGTTGATCAAGTGCATGCCAGCCTATGATGAACGCACAGTACTGTTGGTGCCTCCCTGTATGGTCCACATAATTTCAAACAAAAAACCTATTTACAAGCCATTTAATTAGTGATATGCCTAACGCACTCATGATGTTAACTAAGTATATATAATAAAAATAACTTTACTACTCATATGCTCCAGACGCCACACACGATAATTTTTTAATTTTAATTTTTTTGATTTTATTATTTTTAAAATAATTAAATTCTTCTACTCATTATCTGTATACCACATATTTGGTACAAAAAAATAATAATAAAAATGGTAATATGTGATGTGTGAAGCTTATGAAAAGAATTTTTCATATAAAAAAAAAGTATTGGTACTATGAACTTGATTTTCTTTTAATAATTATAATATGTCGCACATGCAATAAATGTGTTACACACCAGCTGGTAATTAAGTAGTAGAACCTGGATCCAAAACGCATTGATCAGTTCAAATCACCTCCCTTGGAGCATTCCTAATGGCTCATTAATTAATCAAAGCACAGTACTTTATTTATTTTAGCTAATGCCTTTTGCATTAATGTACCATACAACATTAACTGATCCATTTTGATTCGGAGTTCTAAACACTGCTTTTGATGGAAGAACTGTATCCAGTCCGATCGTCATAGTATTTTGACCACAACATCACACCTCCATACTTGGCAGAACGTTTAATGACCGGAAGCACCTTAGAAGTTAAGTCAGCTACAGGAATGAAGCCACTTCCAGCTGCGTTGGGTGCTGCAGGAAGTCCTAGAAATATTTTGGTTGCAGGAATAGAGGTCCATTGATTCCATGCCTTTACTAGATTGGCAGTATTACCTGAGGAATACTGGCACGGAGGATTGTTATAGAACTGTACCCATACATAATCAAATAGACCGGTCTTAAGAGCACCTCCCATCCAAGCATCAGGGAAAGGGCACTGAGGAGCTGCCGTTAAGTATACCTTCTTTCCTTGTTTGCTGTATCCGGAGAGATACCTTGCAAGCTCATCCCAGTGTTGGGTTGTTCCTCCTTCAATGTCGAAGTCAATCCCATCCAAAACAGCATCTCCAAGAGGGCGAGAAGAGGATTGTCCGCCCAAGAAGTTATTCCATAGATAGGTCGCAACTTGTTGGGCATCGTTTGTCGAAGTAAGGGAGTAGCTCCCTGCCCCTCCTCCTATAGAGAGCATCAACTTAATTCCTTTTGCTTGACACGACTTTATGTCAGAGCTCAATCTGGTGCAGCCATTACTGTTTGGATCACAGTGACCAGCAAGGTTGATGATTGGTTTTTGGCCATTGCCAAAGGTTGGGAGGAAAGCAATGTTTACGAATGCATACTTATTAGTGGCACAAGTTTGAGCCAAGGTACCTTCATTTCCATTCTGACCCCAGTAGATTGCGATTCCACCAGCATCAGTACTAACCACTTGCATTAGAATCACCGATAAGATCAGGAAAGCTAGTGAGAGTGTTGAATTTGATGCCATAGCGCAGAGAGTTTGTGATTGTTCAGGTCACAGTACACTAGTCACTGTTAGACTTGGTTTTCTCATGGTGTTCTTGGAATTCAGAGATGCATGATTTTATAGGAGAACAATGATCATGCTCTAAGGCCTAACTTCTATGCTATTGAGTAATGTTTAGAAGTCCGATCCCCACCGATCGAGTTCGCTACATATGAATAATAATGGTTGTGGATCAAGTCTAGTTAATGCCTCTTTTGAAATCGACAAGAAATATTAATTTCCACATAACCTGAATCCAAAGTCAAGAGAATAAGACATCCATCTTAAAGTGAATCATTACAAGAAAGCGACAAACACATCATCCTTGAACAAAAGTCTCATCTAGAAGCTAATTAGCCTTTTTTTTCTTCATTTTCTTTCTTTGTAATTTTTTTTCAAACCTGGGTACTGTTTGCCTATATGTAATGAGCACAAGTAGGTGACATGATTATCACCATTAATACTTGACCAAATCCATTTACTTCAAGACTAGGATACTCACAAATTCTACAGAAGTTAAAATAGGAGCAGCAATGTAACACCCATCCTTATAGTGTGAGACTTTAGAAAATGATTTTAGAAAAACGAGACGAGAATTATTGTACTTTTTAAAACTTTTTTCTTCCATTCTCAAAATATAAAAGATTTGACAGTTAGAATTTAAAATTTACATTTACAAATCTAAGAGAGTTTTGTAGCGAAAATCATTATGACATCCACC
Organism: Juglans regia; assembly: GCF_001411555.2. Taxonomy (NCBI): domain Eukaryota; kingdom Viridiplantae; phylum Streptophyta; class Magnoliopsida; order Fagales; family Juglandaceae; genus Juglans; species Juglans regia. The sequence goes on along the minus strand of NC_049912.1, from coordinate 5,668,900 downwards.
AATTAGTATACTAACTAGTGGATTTTCACTTATTGATTAGATGCTCATCGATCCACAAATTCATGAGTTATTATATTATTATATCTCAATTAAGTGCGCATGCTCCCTCTTGATAAGTTAAAAAAATATAGAAGTGGCTTTATGGCATTTACAAACTAATGAGTAGACGTACGTACTGATCATTAGTGGATTTCCATAGATAGCTGATCAATGCTAATGATCCTCTAAAGGATCAATGACATTGAAAGTGCGCAGAACAAATAGTCATTTTAAGCTATGTTATTTGTTGATATTTTTTAAAAATAGTTATTAGGATTTATGAGATTTATTGCTTTAACGGTTTTAAACTTGCTTTTATTCTCTTGATTTGCCAGTAGCGGAAACCTTATATATTGCCAGACTACAACCGCTTGGCCTTTGTTACTTCCTATCGCTTCAACGCCCTTCAACACTCAACGCCTGTACACCTGGGCCTACCTAGCAAAATGCTATTCGCTCACGTCTCAAGCCTTTAAATACCCCTTTCGTCTAACAATAATTTTACATATATATATATATATATATATATATATATTTGGGTGGTCTTACGGTGTGTACATGTGTGGAATATTTGACAAAAAGTGTGATAAACAAAAATATACTTAGTGAGTATATATTTTTGAAAGATTTTCCAGATAAAAGAAATGTGTTCGTTGAGAGGAGCTTTGGGCTCAACCACTTGTGCAGAGTAGCTAGGCTTGAGTCATACGACGATCAGTTGGTCTGTTGTATCTTGGAGGAGTCAAGTCAAGAAGATTTCTACTGTACCGGTTAATTTGAGACTCCTTAAAAAGAGCGATATTTCCGTGCCTCAGTCCAAACTGGCTTCGTCTTATTTTTTATTTTAATTGTAATTTTTTATTATATTATTGTGTATTTCACCAACAATTTTAAGGAGATTCAATCATGGAGCCTACGACTGAAAAATCCACGGAAAGCATTGGAGATCTTAACAAGCCCTTCCGGTTCAAAGGAGCTTCTTTCAAGAGATGGAAGTGCAAGATGCTCTTCTATCTAAGCCTTCTCAACGTTTCCTATGTTCTCACTGCAAAGAATCCTAGCAAGATTACTACCGAGAACATGACTGAAGCACAAGTGAAAGTTCATGAAGAAAAGATTGAGAAATATACCAAAAATGAGTATAAATGTCGATGTTATCTTTTAAATTGTCTTGCTGATCAATTTTATGATTATTACAATACTACTTACACATCTGCGAAAAAAATTTGAAAAGCTTTACAGAGTAAATACGATACGGAAGAAGCCGGAGCGAAGAAATATGCAGCAAGTCGCTTCTTTCGATATCAAATGGTAGATGGAAAATCCGTTGTGGAGCAAGCACAAGATTTTCAAATGGTTGTAGCTGAAGTTCGATCCGAAGGTATCAAGATTGGAGATAATCTAATTGTTTGTGACATCATCGACAAATTACTACCTTCGTGGAGAGAGTTTCAAAAGTCGATGCGCCATAAACAAAAGGAGACCTCTTTGAAGACATTAATCACACGTATTCGTGTAGAGGAGGAAGTAAGAGGCCAAGATGATTTGGTATTTCAAAATGGTAATGAGGATACCATGACAAAGGTAAATTTAATTTCTGAAAATGGTAGCTTGCCCAAAGGTCAAAATTCAAGAAATAGTTTTTTGAAGCCGCAAGAAAAGATTTTAAAAAATTTAGGAGACCTCACAAAAAAAGGTTTTCAAAACCAAAATGATAAGAACCAAGGACCCCCTTCACAAAATCAAGCATGATTTGTCTGTGGCAAATTTGGGCACTTTGCTCGAATTTGTAAGTTTCGAAAGCGAGATAATAATTCTCAAGTTAATGTAACTGAGGAGCCATTTGTAGCAATGATCATAGACATTAACATGGTTCAATTTGTTGAAGGGTGGTGGGCAGATTCTGGTGCCAATAGGCATGTCTGTTATGATAAAGATTGGTTCAAAAAATTTACTCCCTTTGAAGAAGAAAAGACTATAATGCTTGGTGATTCAAGTAAAACTGAAGTTCTTGGGAGTGGTGAGTTTGAGTTGAAATTCACCTCTGGACGTATATTGATGCTAAAAGATGTTCTCTATACACCGTCTACGAGGAAGAATTTGATGTCGAGTTTTTTACTCAACAAAGCGGGCTTCAAACAAACTATAGAATCTGATCAGTATGTTATTACAAAAAATGGAGTTTTTGTGGGCAAGGGCTATGCTTGTGATGAGATGTTTAAATTGAATATTGAGAATAAAGCATAGTATGTTTCTTTTATGTGCATTTTTTTTTTTTTGACACACTTGCTTATGTACTTCTCAGATTTGGAATAAAAAATAGCAGTTTATTTTTCTTCATTTTGGATTAAAGTGATTTTTGAGTAAGATGTATTCTTTTATGAAAAGAAAATTTATTTTTAAAATCCAAAATTAGTGGGGGTTAAGTTTTTAGAAAATAATATTTGTTTTCAAAAGATTTTGCCCCAACGTTTTCTTCAGTTTTTTTTTTTTTTTTTTACTGAGCTTATGGGAGTAAAGCCAAATATTTTTAACTTTTTTATATTAAATGTACGTTCATGTTTGTTCAGTGCTTTTAAGTTGAGCGGAATTTTTTTTTTTCAAGTGATTTTATATTTACGTCGGCTGCCACTATTATTCGTTGCCGTTAGCTTTCTTTAAAACGTATATGGTATTAATCTTGGATTTAATGCCATAACCAAAAGTTTTTAACGTTCAGATTCTAATATCAAGCCGTTTTAAAATTTAAGTGCTTTATTACATGTTTTGGCGCTGTTGTATTTTTGTTAAGTCAACTATGGAGTTGAATTGCTTTGGCTTCAAGGAGGAAGCAATTTTGTTGAGAGATTTATTTCCTTGTGAAAAAATCAATTAATTTATTGTGATAGTACTACTATAATTGATAGAATACAAAACCGTTATTATAATGGTAAATCCAGATCATTTAGAAGAAAAATACAGTACTATGAGATTTTTTCTTATTGATGGTGTTATTAATGTGGATTCACTATACAAATTTTAGACAAGAGAAATGATCTAGAATACATCGAGGGGAATGAGATTAAAACCCATAATTCAAGAGCCATGTATGAGGATACCCAACCCGGAGACCAGAGATCTTGATAACTGGGTTCAATGGGAAAAACGAATCATATGATGGTCGTAAGAAATGCACTATTATTTTTATTTCTCATTCCTATGATGGGAGTGCATTTATCCTGTAATGCTGTGGAGGATGAGTTTTTGAAAGAAACTCTTAATGAAATTCTGTAGCTCTTATGAGTAGGGTGTAAGAATTACAGGAACACCCTTGACAGATTTCATCTATGTGAGTGTGAGAGTGGGGCCGCTCTCTATGAGATTTGGGTTTACTCTCAAATACACTCATGAAACCGGGATGAGCACAAGGTCGTAATGTGCTGGCTAATAAAGCTTATGTCAACACCTGGATTTTTATGTGTGAGTAATAATTCTTTATTTCCCCTAAACAGTCATAGTTCAAGTCTGAGACCACTACTGACTCTGGAGTAAAGGTTGTTATTTCACTAAGTGAGGGTTCAATGCAGAGCACACCTTCATGATACATAATAATCCTTCTTTATCTGGAAGTATCTCTCTCGTATTATTATTCATATTATTTTAAAAAATAGTGGGGGAATGTTGATATTTTTTAAAATTAGTTATTAGGATTTATGAGATTTATTGCTTTAACGGTTTTAAACTTGCTTTTATTCTCTTGATTTGCCAGTAGCGGAACGGAGAGAGTTAAGTGATCATACCGTTTTGGTTTTCAAGAAGCTTTATTGCTTTAACGGTTTCTTCAATGTTTCTTAACGGGCTTGTAGCTGTTAATATTGGCTTATTTAGTAAATGTTATTTCCGTTTACGTCCTTTAAGTTTTGGGTCACTTTTTTGTCTAATACACTTTATATATATATATATATATATATATATATATATATTTGGGTGGTCTTACGGTGTGTACATGTGTGGAATATTTGACAGAAAATGTGATAAACAAAAATATACTTAGTGAGTATATATTTTTAAGAGATTTTCCAGATAAAAGAAAGGTGTTCTTTGAGAGGAGCTTTGGGCTCAACCACTTGTGTAGAGTAGGCTTGAGTCATACGACGATCAGTTGAGCTGTTGTATCTTGAAGGAGTCAAGTCAAGAAGATTTCTGCTGCACCGGTTAATTTGAGACTTTGTACACCGTAGAGGGCTTGAATCTCCTTAAAGAGAGCGATATTTCCGTGTCTCAATCCAAACTAGCTTCGTCTTATTTTTTATTTTAATTGTAATTTTTTATTATATTATTGTGTATTTCACCAACATTATTTTTGTGCTATAAAAATGTCTAGATCAGGCCATTTGTTTAGTTGTCTCTCAAGAATGGTATTACAGCAAGCATGCAGGCTGCCGCGGGCTGGGGTGCTTAATCATGCTTGAAGGTATAACCAAATCCAGTTTGAATTAATCTGGTGCCCAAGTACAGCATACAGCTTTTCATTTAGCTCTTTCTGAATTGGTCGTGATGAGCTGTTGAGACAGCAATTCGTCGAGGCAACTAATATTTGGTAAGGTTTACCACTGAGAGAGAGGCCCCTAGAGAGAGAGAGATTGTTTATATGACCATTTTCAGATGTTTTATTTAAGGCAAGTTTGCCGGTACATATATCCATCACTCGTAGGAGGGATAACAATATAACAAGACAACCGGGATGTCCGAATATAAACTTTTGAGATAAGTAGTGATTTCACATGGTATCAAAGAAGATGTTCTAAGTTTAAACCCTAACTTTATACTCTATCCAATTTAATTAAATATTCTATGTGTTGAGCTCATTCGTTGAGTAGGAGTTTGGCCCATACTTGAGAGTGAGTATTAAGAATATAATACAAATAATTAAATTCATATCTTTCCATCAACTTAGTTAACTTTTAAGACAAGTGGTGATTTCACATCAAAGGGATACCAAAATTACCACCCCCGGCGCTGGCTGCAGGCTGGTTGCTGGGAGTGCAGGAAGCTAAGGCTCCATGTTTGGCACCTCTGGTAATGGATTGCAATAAATGATAGAAAAGTCTAAATGGGCAATGGGCCATGCAGGATTCATATGTTTGAAATCAATTAATCTCAGTTACCACAGCATGTTGATGAAGTGCCAACCTAAGGTGCATGAACCCAAATTGTTGGTGCCTGCATGCCTGTACGTATTCATAATCATTCTGCCGACAATGATGTCGAAGCATTCCAATAAATCACACCACACAAAAAATATCCGTCCATTAATACCCAACGAGTTCAATTTTAACTGGTATTGGACCTAAACGAACTCCTTTCACCTTTTCTCATTGTTTTTCCCCATTTATCTCATGTGCTAGCTAGCTGTTGGAACAATTGGTAGTTGATTTTGATTTCCTTTCGATCGATCTAAGTGTTATAAAGGGATTTTTCGGAATTCTAGAATATTATTTTATCAAAAAAAAAAAATCCTAACTTTTTTAATTGGTGCATTTATGAAAAATATTTCCGTCCCTAAACTTTCGTCAACCTTTGAGTTTTTCTTTAAAAAATAAAATAAAAAATGATCCAAAGGTATTAAAAGTGTCACATTTTACATAATGAGATGAAACTGAGATGCAAACGCGCGCGGTACATAGCGTTACTAATTTATACAAGTACAATTCTGCGATCCATATCATAGAGTATAAGCTAATTGCCAAGTTTTTGTCATTTCCACTTCCATATTGATAAACGTGCAGACAATATTGATAGCAGAAAAACAAACAAATTAGAAAAGAAATAAAGAGATCAGGAGGAGGAGGAGGCAAACATGGATCATATTGATGGATGGATAGATATTTTTATGGAGGCCATCTTATAGAGCATACAGACTACAGAGCATAGGTATGCTTGGAAGATGTCATGGGGACTCCTACAAAGAGATCATTCATTATTAATGCATTTATTATAGGGTGATTCTCAGAGATCCTCTTTTGATTTGGAGTTCTAGACACTGCCTTTGATGGAAGAACTGTATTTAGTTCGATCATCATAGTATTTTGACCACAGCATCACACCTCCATACTTGGCAGAACTTTTAATGGCCGGAAGTACCTTAGAAGTTAAATCAGCAACAGGAATGAAGCCACTTCCAGCTGCATTAGGTGCTGCAGGAAGTCCTAAAAATATTTTGGTTGCAGGAATAGAAGTCCATTGGTTCCATGCCTTTATTAGATTGGCAGTACTACCTGAGGCATACTCGCATTGAGGATTGTTATAGAACTGTACCCATACATAATCAAATAGGCCGGTCTTAAGAGCACGACCCATCCAAGCATCAGGGAATGGACATTGAGGAGCTGCCGTTAAGTATACCTTCTTTCCTTGTTTGCTGTATCCGGAGACATACCTCGCAAGTTTATCCCAGTGTCGGGTTGATCCTCCCTCAATGTCGAAGTCAATCCCATCCAAAACAGCATCTCCAAGAGGGCGAGAAGAGGATCGTCCCCCCAAGAAGTTATTCCAAAGATAGGTTGCAACTTGTCGAGCATCTTTAGCCGAAGCAAGGGTGTAGCTCCCTGCCCCACCTCCGATGGAGAGCATCACCTTAATTCCTTTTGCCTGACACGATTTAATTTCAGAACTTAATTTGGAGCAGCCATTACTGTTTGGATCGCAATGTCCAGCCAGGTTGATGACTGGTTTTTGACCGTCGCCAAAGGTCGGAAGGAAAGCAATATTTACATAGGCATAGTTTCCCGTAGCACATGTTTGATTCAAGGTACCCTCATTTCCATTCTGACCCCAATAGATTGCGATTCCACCAGCATCAGTACTAAGCGCCAGCATTAGAAATATGAATGAGAGGAAAGGTAGTGAGATAGTAGGATTTAATGCCATAATGCACAAGGTTTTGCGATTGTTAAGACTTGGTTTTTCTATTGGTGCTCGTTGTGTTTAGAGAAGCATGTCTTTTATAGGAGGAAAATGATCATGCTCTGCTTCTTAACTTCTATGCCAATGAGTGCTATTTAGAAGTGAGTCAATCCCACCAAGTTCGGTTCACATGAATGGTTGAACACGACAAGAAATATTTCCACACAGTTAAATCCCTAGTCAAGAGAATTAAGACATAGTATGATCCATCATTTCCCCACAACATTCCATCCATTAGCAAGATATAGTCTTTAGAAGGTTTTTCTTCCCGTAAAAAGCTTAGTGTGTGCTATATGTCAAGATCTTGGATGTCATTTTCATGAAGTTTTTGAGGTTCATTTAGTAGAAAAATGCAGACGAGTTAGTGTTGGAACTAAGGTAAAGTTCATAAGCTCATGTTATCATGAAGACTAGACGGATTAACTCTGGGTAAGTTAAAATTGGACTTCCACTTTTACATCTACCAATGAGTAGACTAACTAGTGGATTTTTCATTCGTTGCTTAAATGATCATCCTCAAAATGGTATCTCAAGAACTGTTCAATTGTCCAATTGAGTTCACTAAAGAAAATAAGGAGACTAGGAGGTAGTTGATTTCCAAGGATTTGTCATATTTTCATCCCCTACACCCATACGCTTTCGCCTTAGCAATGGCTTGGATATGTCCAAATTCACTCTGATTCTCATGTATTCACCCCACGCCATTTCTCCCACATCCAAATCCACTTCCAATACCTCTCCCAGCGTATCACCAACTAGTTTACCAACATTTGCATTTTGAGCCATTAGAGGTAAATCATGTATACAGACCCAAAATGGTACATGAACTAACTCCAGATTACCCATATGCAACTTTCCATCAAAATCCTTCATAAGAATCAGATGTTTATCAAAAGTCCAAGGACCCTCTTGCATCACTTTGGCCTTATCCCGAGCATCTTCAAATTCAACCATGATGAACACAGAGGTTAAGTCACGAAACTTGACTCCCTTAACTGGTCTCCATACCTTTCGCATTGTCTGTTTGAAAGCATCATGATTATAATGCTTCCTGGTTAGCAGTTTTATGATGAAACAATTTTCACCCCTCTCGAGTACTTCCTCTATTGGAGTAGCATGCATCACCAACTTCCACTACCTTGGAGCTGCAGGATCAGAATAATCCCCTCACTCGTGGTAACAACACTGCACCAGATTTGCTACAACATGCATCACATTCAGCACCAACAAGTGAAGATTTCTTTGTAAATAAATTACTAGAAAGTCCCTCAAATGGATGAGGTGTCATGTACTTTTCTGTATTTACAATATTAGTCAGTAAATTGTACAAATATTCTTATTTTTAGTCTGTTAGATTACTTGCTATATATACATAGCAGTACCTTGTAAAGAGCACACGGCATGAATGAAAGATAGTAGCATTTTTCATCAACTTTTCACTCTTGGCAATCATTCATTCTCTTCTTCTTCTTCTTCTTTTTTTTTGGTTTTCTTTTTATTCTTACATGGTACCAGAGCCATAAGAGTGAATTTTTTTCCTATGGCTGAAGACTCAAACACCTTATTTACAGACTTCACCAATATCATCAACCCTTACAGATTTGACATGGGGACAACCCCTCTATTCCTCTAGTTCCTGACCACCTCACCACAGAAAACTACACCACCTGGTCCAGAGCTATATGCAGAGCTCTTCGAGCCAAAAATAAACTTGGTTTTATCAATGGCACTTTGTTAAAACAACAAGATCTCACTGACCCTCTACATGATGCATGGGAGCATTGTAATGCCTTTGTTGTTTCTTGGCTTCAAAATTCAATCAGCTCCTCTTTGAAATCTAGCATTGCACTTGTTGATGATGCTAGACAGATTTGGGTTGAGCTCAAGGATAGATTTACTCAACAAAATGGTCATTGTATTTTTCAATTGAAAAAGGCCTTGACAGGTTTGAACCAAGAAAATGATTCTGTGAGTATTTATTTTGGCAAATTTAAGACATTATGGGATGAACTCCACATATATGATCCTTTGCCTAATTGCACTTGTGGAAAGCTCACTGTTCTCCTTGATAGATATCAAAGAGATTGTGTCATACAATTCCTCATGGGTCTTAATGAGTCTTTTCATGCCACTCGTGACCAAATCATGTTGTTAGACCCTTTGCCTCCCATCAACAAAATTTTCTCCATGATTCAGTAACAAGAAATGCAGGATGCAAGTGCTTCTAAATTACAAAAGAAAACCCCAACTTTATTACAGGAATAAAGTCAAAAACTCCTCTCTCAACTTTGGAACTTGGTCAGAAAGATTACATTAAAATCATAAACCTCTTAACAAAAGGGAAAAACATTTATGAACAAGACATGACAAGGGAAAAAGCTCCTTAATAGATAGAAGAGGTATATGTAGCTCTAAGTAACCAAGGATTTTGGATCCAAAGGGATATTGGTATATGGAAAATCTATTATTGGTCTAGCAAGGGAGTAATATGCAAGTATATGAGCTGGATGCTTAACTAGAACAATCTTCTCAAGTTGATCGGTGACAACAACTCGTCTAGAAGGAATTAACTCAATATTCCAAAATGGGCAAGTCATTGCCAAAAGGTCACAACCCGTTATAGAGCAACAAATACACTCAACCCAGTCCCAAAAATACACCATAAGCATAAAATATTATCATTACTACAGAGTAAACCGTTGTTTGAAGGGGAGAGAGAATCTTAGTCAGAGAGAATATTTTAGTGAGAGAGAGCGGGGGGAGAAAATGAAATCGACGGTGGGGTGAGTAGGAAGAGAGAGATCGAGAAGGGAACATATTTTGATCCGATTTTTCTTTTTTTTTTTGAGGGGGGAGGGGGTGACAATGGGTGTGTGGGGACAACAGAGTGAAGATCAGGTTTTGGGTGTATAGGGGAGAGAGGGACGACAGATTCACTGCATGTAGTACCATGTTTAATTTTGGTATAGTTCCTATGTGTCTTATTATTATTAGTTGGTATAAAATGAAGTTTCACACCCATTCAACTCCTAGCCACACCCTTCTAGAGAAGGTCCAAAAATCTTACCTTCTCTGTCTAGAGGGTGGCTCCTCTCGTTTTTATAATCTAGATATTGTTTACCGTCGCACCATAAGACTTGCTAGCCTCCGATCCTTCGGATGGTAGAAGAAAACCATTGAAAATAGTGGCATGTGCATCTCACGTGCGGCCCAAACCGCTTGTGGATCTCATGTGCCGCCACACCAGGGCAAGTCTGTCGCCACCACACGAGGCATTTTTGGGGTCAGCGGCCTCAGATCTTTTAGATTTGACCAACCTCAACTCTCTTAGTGTGGCACGTGGTCCTCATGTGCCACCACAATTCATGGCGGTCGCCCATCGACGATTCGATGCTTCTCCCGCTTGCTATCTTTCTATGTTATCGCTCTTCTTAATCAAGGATTGTGGGGAAAAGGTAGTGAAAGTCTCATTCAATCAGTCTAGACCAGCGACATGCAACATAGATCCACTCACGACGACTTCTGGTCGTAGTATTATAGTCCATTTATCATACTATATCAAAACCGCTCCAAGCAGCTTCCCCTTGTTGGAAATGGGTGAGGTCAAGTCTTTAGCCCCATATCCCTCTTTTTTCTTCTTTTTCCTTTGTTGTACTAGGTAGTTTGGGATGAATGTTGAGGCCTCCCACCCTGTTATCTCTTATATTTTGTAACTATTTTATATATCTATAATTAGGGGTGTAAACTCAAACCGGAAAATCGGAAAATCGGACCGGACCGGACCAAGCCGGACCGGTTTTTAAAACGTAAAAACTGGCCGGTTTCGGTCCGGTTCTGGTTCCAGAATTTTTTGGACTGGACCGGACCGGTTGATTAAAAAAATAAAAAATAATATTTTTATATATAAGTTTTATACAAAATATTTTATATATATTAAATATTAATATATATAAGTTTTATATATAATGTATAATTATAAATTTTTATGTGAAATTTTATATATAACATATATATTCATTTATGAAATAATTTCTTATTATAATTTATAAATTATTACATAAAATGTTAATACTAAATCACTAAAATTTTATAACTAATACTAATATATAACTTATAACTATACTAATAGTCTAATATTAATACTATTATATAGTCTAATATATTAATAAAAGTATAAAACAGTTTTTTTTAAATCAATTTTTTTTTTTTATAAACAAATTTTTAATGACAAATTGTGAAATTTATATTTTAAAAAAACCGGACCGGAAACCGGTAAAACCGGAAGTACCGGTTTAGGAGGGTAACCGGTGCGTAATTGATTTTGAAAAATACAAAACCGGTACATACCGGTTTAGTCCTAAATTTTATCCAAAACCGGACCGGACCGGACCGGACCGGTTACACCCCTATCTATAATATGCTTGATTAGGGAAAACAAAAACAAAAGACCAACGAGAAAAACCTAATAAAAGTAATGATCACACATACCTTGGCAACAAACTAAATATTGGATTGGCCGGGCTTTAACATAGGACAGACTAAATAAAAATTGGGCCAACACAAAAATCCAACAAAAATAAAGGCCTACATGGGCAAACATCAGCTGTGGGCCCTATTTTTCTAGTAACTATATGAAATATAGTTTAGGCGTTGAGTCATTTGAACACCTACTTAAAACAACATGTAAATTGAAAACAAAGCATAAAGAAAATATTGGTGTTCGACAATTGATAGTAATTGTCATATTAACCAAAAAATTGATAATAATTCAAAGATAGGGATGCTATCAAATCTATTTGGGAGAGAATGATTTGAATATAGTCAAGTCATTATTGCTAGATGAAAGAGATAGTACTAAGTACTATGATTTGAACATTTTTAAATCTTGTACTCTATTCGTTTGTCAATTTTGATAGATTTAGGTGTATTAAATTATAAACCAGATTTTAGTTAAAATTGAAAAATTAATTTTTCCTTATCACCAAACTAAAGATGCTTTTGAGCAGCATCATATCCTATTTGATTACAAGTCATCAACTTTCTGCAAAGAAAATATGTCGGCAGCTCACCATGCATGTCAAAGACTCATGATTTTTATAGTACACACACACATTTATATATATATAGTATATAAATGATATCGATACACAAATGAAGATTACATGTGGAAGACAAATAAGGCTATGAGCCTGTGACTATAGATCAACTCCACCACACACAACCTTGATAGAGTACTAATTGTTTCAGACATGGCTCTTGATGGAAGAACTATATCCACTTTGATCATCATAATACTTTGACCACAACATCACACCTCCATACTTAGCAGAACCTTTAATGGATGGAAGAATTTTAGAGGTAAGATCAGGTACAGGAATATAGCCACTTCCAGCAGCCTCAGGAGATGCAGGTAGCCCTAGGAAAATCTTTGTGGCTGGGATATCCGATACCCATATCTTCCATGCATCTTCGAGATTGGCAACATCACCACTGGTGTACTGGCATGGAGGATTGTTGTAGAATTGAACCCAAACAAAATCAAACAGACCTGTCTTTAGGGCATTACCTATCCAAGCATCAGGAAATGGGCACTGAGGAGCTGCAGATAAGTAAACCTTCTTGCCTTTGTTGCTGTATCCTGAGAGGTACCTCGCAAGATCATCATAATGTTGGTCTGTCCCTCCTTCGATATCAAAGTCAATTCCATCCAAAACAGCCGGCCCGAGTGGACGAGAAGATGATTGTCCACCCAAGAAGTTATTCCAAAGGTAAGTGGCCACTTGCCTAGCATCCTCAGAGGATGAAAGTGAGTAACTCCCAGCCCCCCCTCCAAGGGAAAGCAGGACTTTGATGCCTTTGTCTTGACATGACTTGATGTCGGAGCTCAAGCCGGTGCAGCCATTGCTGTAAGGATCACAATGACCAGCAAGGTTTAACATGGGAGTCCGACCATTGCCAAAAGTTGGAAGGAAGGCAAGGATGACATATTCATAGTTTCCAGCGGCACAAGTCTCTTTCAAGGTGCCCTCATTTCCATTCTGACCCCAATAAATGGCAATTCCACTAGCATTTGCACCTCTTAATGCTAGTAGCATTAGCATCACCAAGGTGGAAAGGAATGACATTGAGGCTGCAGAAATGGAAGCCATTAATGCTGTTACTTCGTATAAGCTTTGTGTCTGCAGTAAAGCTATGTATGCTATTCTTGTGCTGTAACTATGTCAGGAGGATCATCAGTTTTATAGTTGGAGGATGCCTATATTTTTAACAAAAAACCAATTAACCTTGTCATTATGCTGCAAACTGCGTACGTGCCTTAGTGGTTACTCTGTCTTATGAATGGTATTGGCTGTACGCAGACGGGGGTGTCTGAAGGTATAAAAAAAAAGAGAACAATTTGAAACTTCCCCTTGTCTCTTAGCTTTGGCCATATGGAACGCTTACAAATGTTTGATCCTCAATAGAAAATTTGCAAATGACTTGTATCTGCGTATATGATTAAATTCTTCTTTGTCAAAATATTAAATAAATTAAATCTAATTTAATATTTAAGGATTTAAAACAATATTTCATTGACTGTCTGCACTTCTTCTTCTTCCTTCTCTCTCAGCATTGTTTCATTCATCTTTTACTTTTGGGTTATTGTAATGGAGCAATTGAATAGTTCTTGAACACTGTTTTCCCGCTATTTAACGTGTCAATGGGTTATTCAGAATTTTAAGAACGTTAATTTTTGAAAAAAAATATCCTAAAATGTTTTTATTGGTGATCAATGAAAATAAATGTCTTTTTTTTATTATATATATAAATATAATATATATATATATATATATATATATTTATATCAAGTGTTCTCATACGCATGACCTTGTTATCAGATTGAGATAAAAGAAGGTATGATCTTAGAATTTTTGCTCATACTCTTTTGATCAGCTTAAAAAACTGTGATATGCCCATTCATTAAAAAAAGAAATGTTCTCTTATACTTACAAATGTTTAAAGGGTGAGGCTACTATGCCGCCCAACCTTTATCGATGGGCGTACCGCTCAGGAATTTTTTTTTTCTTTTCATATTTATTTAATACATTTAAATATTTTTAAAAAATAAAAAATATATCAATACACTTAAAAATTACTTCCTTAATCATTAAGTACAAAATAAATAAAAAATTTGACCAGCGGTCAAATAGGTCGGTTAAACAAAGTGGGCAAATTAGTGTTTTCCATTTTTAAATGGGTTGAAACTTGAAACGTACGTAACATTCAACTGAATTCATTGATTGCTAAATTCTCAATAATATAGGGCCCGTTTGGATAGTTAATGAGTTGAGATAATTTGTGAATAATAATAAGATTATTAGTTAAAATTAGATTAGATTAAATGAGATAAGATGAGATGAAATAGTTTCATTTAATCACCTCTGTATCCAAAGTCCCCGTACAGAGCATAATTAAATTGAAGTTTTCCAACTTTCCCTTCTTTTTCTTAGAAAATTACACAATATAATCTAGGAAAAATATTACATTATTTTCATGAGTTTTCTTAAAAGAGATATATGAATTAATTGCATTTATTATACGGTGATTTGGAGAATCATATTAAAAAGGATACTCTCCATTTTAAGTGAAACAGAGATAATCTTATTTCCATTATTCGGGAGTTTCAGACACTGCATGCTAATTATAACCTGTTCATGTGGATTTAGGCATATGTCTGTTTTGAATTAGACAACAAATATTTCCAATTATCCTTAAATGTTTTGTCAAGAGAATCAAGACATAGTATGGATCGATCTATCTAAAAGTGACTCACCATGGCAAAAATGACAAACACTTCATCCATGGACAATCTTATAAATTTGGAGTTTGTTTTTCTTTTGTCCTTGTGTTTTAAACCTAGCTTTTTGCCCATGTCATGAAGATCTTGGACCTTGTCTTTCATGAGAAATTTTCTTTTGATGGAAGCAAGTTGCAACTGGCCGGAGGGAAAGTAGTGGATGGGGCTTTTTGAGGTACTTCAATAATACATTAATATTTTCATTTTGTTAATTTATTCATGTATGTATTCAACGTCGTATCTCTGCATATATAATCATTAATTATTCGATAAGAGAACTTACTTGCCTTCCAAGCACACTGATCCTCTACATGCAATCATATTAATCATATTCAAAAAGAGAATTACTACAATCACAAAGAGGTTTTATAAAAGTAAACTTACAAATTGACGTGATTTCATGTGATACATTAGATCTATACGTATAACTTAATTTATAATAAAAATATTTTTACAATTAATTTGACGTATCGAATCAAATCGCGTTAGTTTGTGAGTAATTTACTTTTTGTGAAATCTTTTTGTAGTTAAAACATTTCTCATTAAAACATCTTTGGCATGGAGCAGCTGGTAATATTGCTTTAGGTCCATTTGTCTTATAAATTACGTATGAGACGATTTTTTTTTTTTTTCTTGTTTGTTATTCTTCTGGCAAAGAAGACAAGGCTACAATATTAATCTAAGCATGCATGCATCATGCACTTGACATGACTTTTAATGAGCAGTTGCTTACTTTATTAACACATCATGTACACGTACGAGTCTTTCTAAATTGAATTACTGCATATTAATGTCCACTAGCATTAAGGATGATCCCCTCAAGTTCTTAAATTAAAGTTTATCAATTAAACTATCTTGACCCTTTATTTGAAAGTAAAAGGTCGTGATATTCCCCATGCATCATTCCATTATCGCGCACATTAATTGTTTTATTTCTAAATACATAATTTTCTTTTTCTCTTTAAATTTTCTTTTTATTTTATACATGGCGACGATACATAAGATCCCAAAGGATTTCTCATACATCTATAAGTAATACCACTATGCCATCGCCTCTCTCTCTCTCTCTCTCTCTCTCTCTCTCTCTCTCTCTCTCTCTCTCTCTCTCTCTCTCTGCGCCTTTCCCCTCCTCCCCTCTCCATCGCCGGCGCTGTCTACCCTCCTTGGGGTGGTTCTCGACCACCCCAACCAACAAACGGCAGCTGTTTTCCATGCAAGCTGTGACCACCCCGGCCAACTGACGGTGGCCGTCGACCACGACACAGTGCATGAAACGTGCACTGCAAGCTCATGGCACTACCGAGAGCTCCATGTCCCTGCTAGCGGTGTTGTTCGGACCATCAGCGGCTTCTGCCCACCCTGAGGTGGTCCCCGACCACCATGGCCGGAACGAGGAGGGGGGAGAAAGAAAAGAAGAAGAAGAAGAAGAAGAAGATGGGGGAGATGTGGCACACTGCCAAGATGGGGGAGACGTGGCACACTGGCAGTGTGCCACATCAATGTGTGAGATCCCTTTGTGGGATTCATTTCTGTCTATAGTATTTTTCATATTTAAATGAAGGGTCAAGATTGGTTTAACTCAATGCATGCTTTCAAGTTATCCTATAACTTTAAGGAATTTGGATGTGTTAGTGTCACTACAACAAAATTTGATTTTTGTGACAGACGAAACCGTCACAAAAAATACGCAAACCATCACAAAAACTTTTTTGTGACAGTTTAAGATCGTTAGCACAACCGTCACCTAAAAGGCATCATAGAATATTTTCTGTGACGGTTTACTATTCAACCGTCACAAAAAGCTTTTTTAGTGATGGTTGGAAGTCTTCCGTGAGATGTAACGTTTGAATGTGATAATTTCTTGTGACAGTTAAAAACCGTCACATAAAGTAACGTTCGCACGTATAAATCGACGTTCGAACGTTAACCTGAGTGATTAACATTTGCATGTAAAAAAATTGACATTTGTTGGTTTTGTTTCTCACGAATGATATTTATGTTCGAACGTAACAACGTTCAAACGTTAACTCGGATACGTTTAAATGTAGCATTCGGATATTAAAGGAGAAGAGTTCGAAAGTAAAATTTTTAACGTTCAGATGTTAGTTTGTCGCTTGCACTTATCAATTCTAATCATTCGAACGTTTAGATTATTTGTGCGTTAAAACGTGCAAACGTAGTGTTTTACATTCGAATGTTTTGTTCAAATACACTAGTATTTTGTTCGAACGTTGATTCGAACGTGAAGCAATGTCTGAATGTTTGTTGTTTACATACGAAAGTTCTAATAAGTAGTAATTTCATAAAATTAAAAAGCATAAAAATTGTTTCATATTATTACACTATAAATGTAACAACTAATAATATCTTATAGAGTTATGAAAATAGACAATAAAAGTTTCTAATAATGATAATGATATATTGATAATTTCTTCTTTTTTCCTCACCCACTACGATTATGTTGAATTGACATAACACGTACCATCTGGACCATTATCTCCCTCTGTATTTGTTCTTGGACTTCAATGCGTATTCTCTCATCGATGTCTCTTTATTGCTCTTGCAAACGCATCTCTAAGTCAGACTGTCGTGATAAGAGAGACTTCAACTCCTGTTGTCTCGACTTCATCTGCTCAATTTATTGGCGTGTTGCATCTAAATCTTTAGTAAAATTGTCAACTTCCAAAGTCGAGGTCTTAGAGGATGAATCGACACGCTTGAAAGAACGCCTCAAACCTTTTACCAAACCAGATTTGGTCCAAAGCACTTGCGTGAATATGTATGTGTCACAAGGAGATGATTCTTCAGAGACTGATTGAATCTCAATCATTTTTTCTTACAATTACAGAAAAAAGACACAATAAGTAATATATTAAAAGAAATGAGAAATCAAACATAATATGACTCACATGTTGCATAATTTATTGACAGAAAATAATGTCACTTACATAATTATCTTTAGCAACAGGATCAATCCACTTACTGTGCTCATCAGTGTGAGTAGCAACATAAACATGAATGAAGGAGATATCGACTACAGAAAATGCTCAGCCTATGGATGGATCCCCTAGTAGATGCAGATGTAGGCACTTCTGCATCATCTACTGATTCAATTGATCGGTCGGAGGCTGGAGATACTGATGAGAAGGATGGCAACCGAGATGAGGATTTCTACATCCTCACAGGGACTAATCGAGACCGGATCGATAGGAAGAACTCTTTCAAACAAGTACAACTCGTTCTTTTTATTGCATGTTGCATGTTATTGTTACAACAAATGTGGATCCTGTGGGACATAAGGCCACATTTAGTCGGAAATGTGCACAGTTCAAGTGGCACGTGGAGACTCCATCGAGTTGTCACTTCGTATTTTTTAGATGATCCGTTACGAGGTGAGCATTGTCTCCACGGACAACCTCCCATATGGAGTCCACATTACCAAACTATTACTGGCCCAAAGTGTGCAACCCATGGTGGAGGAGTGGAGGAAAAACCAGATGAGCCACATCGACATTATCACACACCGTTGGAGCATTGGATAAGGGAAGGGACATGCTCGACGTCATCTTGGCCCTGTACCAAATATTGTTCTTCCAACCCAGTCTGAGCTTGGTGTTGGAAGTACTAGTCAACTGCCGACAAGTACATCTATGAGAGATGCGCGGTCTGTTTGGGTTGATGCAATGATCTTAGATATTACTGCGCACATCGACTGAAAGATCGAGTCAGTAAATTTTGTCGACTTAGATATTACTGCGCACATCGACTGAAAGATTGACTGTTGGAGATTTTGTCGCCGATATTCTCCATCGGATAGATATCCTAAACACAAAGATTAACGAGAGAGATAGTTTGTCGAAACCATCACTAAAGGCAGCTGAGAAATTGCATTGCGTTCGAACGTATACATATTTACGTTAGAATGTTCCCTGGACATTCGAACATGGGGTCTATTTACATGCTTAATTTTTTGTTGTAGTGTGTGCTTAATTTTTGTTGTAGTGTGTGCTTAATTTGTCCTAATTCTAAATTAGCTTAAAACGAGAGAGATATAAATATCCAAAATGGGCACTATAGTAATATTTATTTGACATTCAATATTGCTGAAATTAAGATTTAAATGGACATTAATCTTGTGCCCGCAGTGATCGACTTTATGTGTCTCTCTTTTTCTCACTCTTGATCTAAATTAGTTCAAGCGGATCGATCGCGATCCTCCCGATCCCATTAGACCATAGTAAGACTCACAAAAACCTGGTTTTATGTGATCGAGTACACCATAATGTTCTACGTACTTCCATGTCTTTATATCATCAGCAAATTCAGAATTTATTACCCTTTCATATTCCAAATACATGGAAATAATACACAATATTGCAAGGAGCAGTACGTAGTAGTACTTAGTCTTGTAATTCCTATATATATTATATGGTGATGATCACAAGATATATATTGCAGAAGAAGCTGTTTAGCATGATAATTAATTAAAGCATTAATTGTAAAGTATCATTAATTAAATTAATGATCACCATGCATGCTTGCTTTCTAGATGATCATGATCACCATCCAAAAAATTAAATTAAAGTTGCTTAATTCTAGAACGCCATCTATCTAAAAATAATGTTTGAATGACTTCTAGAACGTCCACGCAAAAGGCTTTTAATTATTTAAAGCTCTTCCAGAACACTACTATATATAAAATTCAATTATTCCTTTTAATAATATTACATACATATATATATAATTCAGACGGCAAAGGTCAATTACTATAGTTTCTTGTTTGGTATTCTATACGATGGAACAAGTTAGGATATATCAATATCAAATATTAATTTAGTACCTAATTCTGACGTAAGTACTCGCGGTACTAATTAATTAATTAAACTGTTTGTATATGTTAATTAATGTAAAATCAGTACTTAGATTTTCACCTTTTTACAAATCGAGACGTAGGTTTTAAACTTTTATATAATTAGTACTTGAATTTCGAAAAATTCGCAATTAAATACTTTTATTAACTTTTCTTTACAAGCTGGTAACATGCCATGCATGCATCAGTCTAATTTAATTAGCTAATATTACATACCGATGCCACAGCCAATAAAAAACTGACGTATGGCATTAATATGCCATGCACATATATAGCAATGCTCCATTGAATTTAATTTTAGAGAAATACTTTAGTCATAAAGAGATTACACAAATTAAAGTAAATCCACAATTAATTGACGTGGTTTGATGTAGTGCGTCAAATTGTAAAGTTACTTTTATTGTAAAGTATATATAACCGATCATGTAAAGCCACACCATACAGTTTGTGAGTTTACTTTTATGTAATCTTTTTGTATTTATAGCAGTTCTCTTAATTTCAACAGGAGGTTGGCGAATATTGTACCTAATAGTGAGTTGTTTGAAGTTGAAGTATAACTTTTGTGAAAGTTGAGAATTTAAGCCTGCATTTGTAAAACCGTAACAACTTAGATATTGATTTTGCAATTAACTCAAGCTGTTTTATATACTCGTTTGTTTTATTTTTGGAAAAATAAGATGTAATTAAATATTAAAAAACATATATAAATAGCAGTAAGTGGTTGTATATAATGTTTTTGTGAAGTATAACCGAGTTAAGCTAGCAAAATTCAATAATATTTGTCACTATATAAATACTTAATATACGTGTCATCTTATTTGCAAGCGAAGAACACACTTTAAATAGCGTTGACAAGATAAAATTTGATTTATAAGTGAAGTTACTTGCAAAACATTAAGTCAGACAACTTAGAAATATAGCTTTTTTTTAATAATAATATTCAGTATGGTTTGTTTTTCTATTCTTGTTTCACATGTCTGTTTCTTGGAATTGGTACTGTAGACAATATACGCATTTGTGGTCACCATGCATGATCATCGGGAGATCACTATTATCATGATTGAGATTAAACGAAAAAGTTGAATTATTTATTATATTTTAAATGAGAATTTAAAAAAATTATAATAATTATGAGATGAGATAAGATGAGATGGATTGAAAGTATTTCTGAATCCAAACGAGACCTTAAAATAGGAATCATATCGTGAATCATGTGAGTTCTCGCTCTCTACAAGTATATTAGGTTTTGGTCTTCCTTTTATCCTCAACAGCATTTTGCATTATTAGACAATAACCATGGAAACCTCACAGCCTGATCTAGCCACTGAGAGTTTTTCATACAGTTGGTTAACAAATGCAGAAGTACTCCCTGATCGTCTGGATGATCATTTTGGCTGCATCCCATTTAGAGCACCAAATTTTGAAAGTACTTCTCATGATGAGACCACCTCAAAATGCTCGTTTTCCAAGGAAAACTCAAAGAGATACTCGGAATTAGAAACCCAGAACTTTGATTTCAATGTTCCCATATCCCAGTCTTCTTCTTCTTCTGATCTTGTTCATGCTGATGAGCTTTTCTCCAACGGCATCATTAAACCAGTGTTTAAAAATCCACAAAGGATACGGTACTACTCCTCCAGTATTGTCTCAAACAGCGATAATAATCCCCTCATACCTTTCTCTTCTGCATCATCTTCTTCCAGACCTCTTGTTCCAACTGTTCAAGTTAACTGTCATTTTCTCCGGAGATGGAAAAGAACATTGGCGACCGGGAGAATCTTGCGGGAGTGTTTTGGATATCTCTGTCGGCCTTTATGCCGCAGAGTACAACGGGGATCAAGAAAATGTAATAGAGTTGATGACATCGACAGGAGATCACTGGAAGTTAAGAGCTGGAGCAGTTCCCCACAAGCATCTCCGGAACAAAGGTTTCCTGATATGGAGAGCTCAATTCGTGAGGCTGTTCTTCATTGCAAGAGATCATGTCAATAGGTTTGCTGATGCTATATATCTCTTCTTTTTCTTTTTGGCTCCCTCAAACAGATAATTGTTAGTAATTTAACGTGCCTGACGGTGATCATATCAGTTTGTATATTTTCCAACAAGTGAGCAGATTGATATATTCTGGTGCATGCTTAGCATGTTTGACTGTAGTTCTTACATGATTTTCTGCTCTTGTTTTCAGAAAAAATGATTACTTTCCATAGAAAGGAGGAGGGAGAAGGGAAACAGAGGTTGGGAGCTGTGATGAGCTTCTAGAAGTCATGCACAACTTGTTCTGTGTCGTATTTCACTGTGTCTCTTTGTTCTTCCAGGCAACTCATGTGAATTTTTGTCTTTGTAAGAGAAGATAAGCTTCATATCATACACAGCTGTGATGCCAAACCCATGTAAAAAAAATCAGATATTGTTTGTCGTCTTCATCTTGTGAGGACAAGTTTAAAATTTTCATATTATTTGTCGTTCTTTGTTAACTAAGATTACTTCAATTAACTCTATCCTATTTGTATCATCATGTGTCTATGCATGGCCAATATATGAAACGAAGGAGAGAGAAAGAGCTTGGCAACCATGATAGGAAGATGAGGAAATCATGTACTTTCTCTTCTGTCTTTATTTTTGTGTAATTTTTTTGTGTCTAAAATATTTTTTTAACGATAAATACATATAAAGTGTCTCGAGTCAGAGATGGAAAAATAGATAAAGTGAATTCTACAATATTTGTTATTTTGTTTTTCATGTCAATCATTTGTTTCGTCTTTATATTAATTCTTTGTGTGATATTTATGCCTTAGTTCTCTAAAGGACTTCTATCTCTTTATTTCCTAAGAAAATAAAGTTAATTAATTTATATATAAAAGCTTGCCGTACACTAGATATAATAGCAAACTCATAAACGAAATGGGAATTTAATTTACCGGAGGAATGGGAGTATATAACTATATATATGCAAGAGATCACCAGATAGAGATCTTCTTTGTGTCAGATCATGAACAACGAATTGATTGGTTGAGAAATCAACATTATGAAATATTGAAATTGCCGACAAGCGCGAATATAGCAACATTAATATATATATATATATATATATATATATATATATATGTCGCTTTTCTGTTGCATGATTTTGCGGGAGAATGAATTTTCAGACTGTATTTGGATGTTGATCTGAATTCAATTCAGTTAAATTTTTTATTAATAGTAATGATCAGTTGAGTAGTAGAGTAAGTTATGTAAGGCTCATTTAAACTGAATTTAAAGTATGCTTTGATGTTAAGATAAATTTAATACTTTTTATAAAAAATTAAAAAATGTTATGGGTCTTACATATAAAGATGTTTTAAGTTAAAAAAAGGTTGTGGGTTCTACATATAAGAAGGTTTTGAATTACAATGAGTTTAATAATTTGAGAGTTTGGTGTTTTGAAAGTCAGAATTAATTTAAAATTAGACTGAATTCAACTGAATTTCAAAACCAAATGCAATCTAAAATGCCAAAAGGCCGGCCAATGTTATCATATCATATCATACATAAAAATATTTTTATTATATTATATATTTAATTAAGTTATCATATTAAATCACGTTAATTTATAAAATAATTTATTAAAATTTATTTATAAACAAAGATTTTTTTTTTTTTTTTTTTAAGGAGATAGATTATATAGGTATGAAAATTGATGGAGAGAGCTAAGGGGATTGGTTCCCTAAAATATTTTTAATATGAAAATAAAAGAAGACAAGGAGGGGACATGGAGAAATCAATGCTAGGAGAAAAGGCCACAATTGGCACTATCACCTTTTATGTTTACATTAAATTAGGTGGAGGAATAATACTGTGGAGGAATAATATTATTTGTTTTTCTTCTGTAGCTACAAATTTTAGCATCAATATAAGAGGGGACCAACCTTTCCAATTTCCTTCTTGTCTTCGCAACAATTCATCCCGTCTCTCTCAAAAACAACGAGGCTCCGATCACGACATGATTTTCTTCTCTTTTTTTTTTTTAATTAATAAAAAAGAAGTACTATGTATAGAGTTTTGTTATATACAGTCATTATTGCGTATTATTTGTACACTCCACTAATGTGATTGAACAAAATAATTATTTTATATTAAAAAAATGCGACGCAGTCAATCATATTAATAAAATATAAAATGAATACGTAAAAATGACTGTATATAATAGATCAATTATATATATATATTCATGCACTACAAGAAAAACATGCTTTTATGACCAATTTATTATAATTAAAAGATTATTTATAATCAATTTTAGTTATAAATAGTCATTTCATTGAAATTAACTGGTCTCAAATAAATAATTTTGACGTACGAGTATATATACGAAACCCAGGAATCTGTTAGCTGTTCGAACATATATACTCAGAAAATTAGGAGCAAATTAAGTTTCAGGGAATCTGATATATTTAAAAAGAACACTCCCCAGACAACATATATGCAAGAAAGTGTAAGCAAATTGGCTGCATGCATGGTGCCATAGACATTTGCATGCCCGCCCTCGCCCTCATGACATGTTGCATGTTGGAATTAATTGATCATGTCGGCCATACGTTAATAGAATTATTATATCGATATGTTATAACTTTTTTAAAGATCGATTATCAAATAATTTAGTCTATGCAGAAATCTAATTACTAAATAATAATAATAATAATAATAATTACTTAATGCAGTAAATTAATAAAAATTAAAAATAAATAAACCAGACAAAAACTTGCCATGCATGCATGTTGGAGCTGGAAGCTGCTTTAAATGACCCCCGGCCCCCTCCAATTTGGCAACCTTCTCCCGATATTTATCTCATGTTCATGCTCTCTTTTTGTTTTTCTTGATGAAGAACTTAATTCTATCATTCGAATAATCCGGCCGGGCTTATTAAATTATAAAGTATCATTTAAAAGATACATGATTTTGAGAAAACAGATTATTTATATGGTATCTTATAATTTAATTTATGTACAGACTTTGGCAAATAATATTTGAGTTTTTGTAAATATCTTTATAATATTGTTTATATATAAATTTAACAATAGATATCTTTATTATAAGGATTCAAGTAACATATATAAGTAGTATTAAGAACATAATTTCCCCTTACCTCTTTATATATTACTACTCAAGATATTCTTATTATAAAGTTAAAATTAATTTTTTAAAAATAATAAATACGAGTTATTCGGGTGTACATAAGAGTCGAATCGAACCGAGCAGGCTACGTTTGGAGGGTCAGATACTCTCAACACTTCTTAGATGACTTTGTACATATGATAAGTGTTGAACATCCAAATGCCGATCGCACACTTCTGCCCAGAGACTTCTCCCTCCCTCCCTCTCTCTTCGTATGGCGGACAGACTTCTCTCTCCCTCCCTCTCTCTTCGCACCCTGCTCTCTCCCTCTCTCTCTTCGCACCCTTCTCTCCCTCTCTCCCTCTCTCTTCGCATCCTTCGCACGCATTCTTCCCCAAAAGCAACCAAAGGTGGTTGACGGAGAGGGAGAGGGAAAGGGTAGTTTGCGTGTATGCGACGGAGAGGGAGATGGAGGTTTGTGGTGGCTGGGTCTGTGAGAGGTGGCCGCAGGTGTGAGGTGGTGGAAGTGTAGTGGCCTGGGTGGCTGCGTACGGCGACGCAAGTGGAGAGAAATGAGTTTCATCCATTTCGGTTGGGTTACCGCAGGAGACGTAACGTTGCGCGTGGGGGAGATTGGTGGTGGCTGGTGGAGTCGCCTGCATGAAGGGGTGGCGCATTGCGGCGCCGGGCTGGGCTCAAAACCCATTTTAGACGTGGGTGAATCGGGCCAGAGGAGAGAGAGAAAGTGAGGAAAGGAAAAAAAATTCACTATAATATTTATCACTATTATATATATAAAAATAAAATTACTATAATATTTATCACTATTATATATAAATTAAAAATAAAATCATTAAAATATTTATCATTATTATATATAAAAATAAAATAAAATCACTATAATATTTATTACTAAAAATAAAATCACTATAATATTTATGGGACTCACATATTTTTTAACTATCTATCCAAAAATCAACAACTCAATATACTTCATATATCCAAATAACACAAAATACTCTTAATAGGACCTATAAACTCACTCCAATCTCTACTCATAACTATTCACAAACATTCTCAACACTTCTCAGATATTCTCACTACCTAAACGTACCCGAAACTATTTAGTTTCACAAGCAATCATGATTTTGTGTTGACGAACGATAATTTAATAAAATAATCGAGTTTGACTTGATCAATTTTGAATGGCTTGTCCATGAGTTAGCTTATAAGTTGTAATCTGCCTCTCATTTCCTTACTATTTTCTCAATTTATAATTGGAGTCCTTATTTGTTACATTGTAATGGTTTTTGTTTCTCAACAATGATAATATTCATTTGGGGTGAAAACCGACCATATCGGTGCAGTTTCGGTCCGACATGTTTTTTAGGGGGTGATACAAATCGAAACCAGCAAATGAAGGGGATAAAATCGGCCGGAGTAGTTTCGGTCGATTACCCTTGGTTTATCGGTGTCCTCGTCGATTTCACTCCCATCAAAGAAATTTTACAAATCTGAGATCTCACAACAAATATTAGCAAATCTCACAACAAATAATCAAATATCACAATAAAAAATAGAAAAATGAATAGGAGAGGGAGGTAGCCCTTCATCGGTCTTCTCTGTGTGTGTCGTCCTATTAGAGCTGAGAGGGAGATGAGAAAGCTGAGAGGGTGATTGCATCGGGGAGAGAAAGGGAGAGGAGATGAGAGATCTGAGAGCCTGAGAGGGAGATTGCATTAGAGAGAGAGAGAGAGAGAGAGAGAGATCTGAGAGGAAGATAAGAGATCTGAGAGGGAGAGAGAGAGCTGAGAGGGAAATGGCAGTGAAAATGATAGAGGGGAAGGGGCAGTCGGGACTTAAGGTTGAAGCCCTAACCCAAAACAGCGTCGTTTGGTATATTAAACCAAACGACGTCGTTTCATATATTTTTTTTTTTCAAAACCTGGGTTTAAAACGACGGTGTTTCACTTACTTAAGTGAAACGACATTATTTTACACACGTATAATATAAATATATATATACATATATATATATAATCGACCGGTTCGCTGGTTTGAACCAGGTTCAAACTGGAACTGAACCGGCCGACGTCGGTTGCAGCCTATTTCTACCATCGGCCGACCGATTCTCTACCAGTTTCGGCTGATTTAGTACTCCGACGGCCAGTCTGCATCGATCCCAGCCAGTTTTAATGGTTTTTGTACACCCCTAATATTCATACATCGATTTTGCAACCAACTAATGTTATGGTTTCACTATATCAAATACACCAATCTCTATATGAAAATCTTAAAGTTTATATAAGGACCACATTTAAAATATAATTATAAAAATGAACATATCTATGGTTACTCTTTCTGGCTTTATGAGTCATACGATCTGCAGCATTATAGATAAGGTTTGGCTCTGATCCATGAATATGTAACTCTAAGCTTGACTCTAATGAGAGTCGAAGTCTTTTAAAGGCTCTGACTCTGATTTCGAGAAGGGCTCAACTCCGACTGGTTTGGATTGAGAGAAGCTCTCAACTCAATCTCATTTTATCAGTGTAACTTTCATAATTTTTTACATAAAATATAATAAACAATTCAACTTTTTCAAATCTTAAAAGAATAATAATATTAAAAAATATTATTTTAATAATATTTTATTTAACTTTTAACTATCATCTCATCTCAACTCATCATCCAAACCTAAACTTAGAATCATAACCTCAAGCTCCAACTTGTATTAGAGTCAAAGTCATTTCTCAACTCAAAAATTTCTCATCAGCAATAAGGAAAGAACGAAAGTCAATAAAATTGATCAAATAGATATACCACACCTCAAAAGAAAATGCTATAAATGCTTATTGAGACCCTTAAGAGAAAAATTGGGGCTAATCAAGACTAAGGATACATTTGGTAAATGAGATAAGATAACAAAAAAAAATCAAATATGTAATACTATAGTGTAATGGCTGTTGTGAAATACTATGCAAAATACACACACCAACGATGACAAATAAAGTAAAAGAAATCACAATCAAGCACACGACGCACAATATACGTGGTTCGGCAAATTGCCTACGTCCATAGAGCTGTAAAAATCTTATTAACCAGAGAAAATTATTCTCTAAGGCTTTTTTGCTTTCTCACTCAATATACACTCACTCAACAATTGTTCTCTCTCAAAATAGGCTGAAAAGTCATCCAACACAAGTCAAATATGACAAATATATAGCAAACGGCACTGGAAACCCTAATTGGCAAAATCTACGATCTTTGCTCGAGCGGCGTGTCGAGTGCGCCTTGAGCAAACAACCAAATCAACATTGGCTCAAGGGAGGTGTCGAGCGGGATTCAAGCAAACACTAGGGTTTAGGTCTCGCTCGAGCTCACTGTCGAGTAGGACTCAAGCGAACTCACAGGTTGAGCTTAACTCGAGCGCATGTCGAGCGCGTGTCGAGCGCACATCCAACAAACACATTTTTCAGCTCCAAATCCAGTTTTCACATATACCGCAACAATCTCCCACTTGGAGACTGGGTCTCCACATGCCAGCCGCTGTTTCCAGCCAAGCCCTATCATCTCTAAGCTCACATCCCGTCTTCAAGTCAGAAGATGCATTGAAATCAAGTCCGACTTCAGTCATCCACGTACATCGCCCTTAGTCAGTACATCCACATGGCGACTCATAACTCCTACTGCACCAGGAGTATCCGGTCTTGAATCGATATTGGTAACCTTAGCCAACTTTCCCAGGCTTTCATGAGGAACGGCAAAGTTGACTCTCTTTGGCTTCCTCACTTGTTTTATGGGATCAAGCCTGCCTTTTTGCACTCTTGTATTTCCCTGCACATCACTGGACCCTGATGTTAAATATAACAATTTAGATCTCTTACCATGAGCTAAGACCAGCGCACCCTTAGTGATCTTCCAAGCTCCTCCAGAGAACGCTACTGCATAACTGCTTGCATCAAGCTGTCCCACAGAGATCAGGTCTTTCTTTAGATCTAGAACATGTCTGACTTGCTGTAAAGTCCACACACCCCTGTTTGTAAGTGTGATGTGCACATCACCCACTCACATTACATCCAGTGCCTCTCCATCAGCCACATACATCTTCCCAAAATCACCAACAATATAATTCTACATGATTTCTCGATGTGAGGTGCTATGGAACGAAGCCCCTGAATCCAACAACCAATTATCAATCAGACTATGCACTGCAAGAAGTAAGGCATCATAAATTTCTTCTGCCACTACATTTACCGCATCATCTGTAAGGCCCAGTTTCTTCATCAGTGGCCCGGTCCGTGCGTGAAAATGGCCCAGCCATTTTCGTGTTTAGTAAGAACGGCATCGTTTAGGTAAGTTTTGTTTTCCTTTCTGTTTTCCCGCCCGTTTCTTTCTCCCTCTTTCTCTCTTTCAGTTTCTGATTTTATTTTTTCTTTCTCACGTCCAGACCTCTCCTTCTCTCCCACGTCTCCTTATTTTCTCTCGGTTTCTTCTTCATTTCCATTTGTTGGCATTGATTTGAGGTTCCGAATATTTCCTCATTGTTGCGGTTTCTCTCTTGCGCTGCATATTATTCCAGTGAGTTGCCGTCTGCTACACTCTGTTTTCTCTCCATTTTCACGTTTCAATTCTTCCTCTGCAAGTCAGTGAGCTGTACCTCTCATCCCTCCATTTTTTCGACTGGTAAGTGTTTCCTTCTCATCCCTTTAGGTTTCGGTTTCATCTACTAAAACTGTGCAGTTTCTGATCCTTAGTTTTTGGTTTGAGTTATCCTCTGTTTCTGCAGTTTCTGTTTTGGCCGTGAGGTTTGGGTTGCGTTTTTGTGTCTGGGTGTTGTGCGTGGTGAGTCTTCAGGTAAATCTCTCTCTTTGCTCTCAGGTCGATACCTTCCCTGTACTTTATTATCTGGTTTTATGCAATTTCGACATTTGAATTGTTCCAGGCGGTGCCGTTGTTTTCTTCCCCACTCCGAAACCCCACGTTGACGCTCTTTCTCTTACAAGCCACTTTGTTTCACTTTTGTCCGCTTTGTGTTTAATCTCCTTGCTGTGGCTTGGCTTTGAACTCTGTTGATCGGGTAAGGAGGCCGTGAACCATACTCTTCATGGTGTAAATTTATGTCTTTAATTGTTGGAGCGTGGGAAGGATTTCTGTTGTTTTTGATTAGATGAGGTTATGCCTTTTGTCTTTTAATACTCGGGTTGACTAGGTACTGTGTTTCTTTGTGCTGTTGGTTAGTATTTTCGACCATTGGTAAGATTGTTACTCTGTTTAATAGTTGGCATTGGTCTAGGAGAATGTTTAGGATAAAAGCAAAGACTAGTACATGGTTCTTGAGTGGGAATGCGGGCTGTTCAATATTATTAAGTAGTTGACTTAGTGTGTTAAATTGTGGGTTTTAATTATTTAGATGGAGGTTGTGTTATTATCTTTTAATACTTAGTTTTTATGTTTTTGTTTTATGAATAGGTGACGAGACTAATAGAGGTCATTTTCGAGGCTTAGATAATACGCTACAAGAGTCAGGTAAGCGGGGTTCCTATGCTGGGTTTTTATACAAGTTAATAAGACTGTGGTTGATTTTATGAAAACTTGCATAATTTGTGTTGTGTTGGGAACTTGTGAAAACAAAGATCAACCTCGGTCTCTTATCTACATTATTCATGAAATCTGTGTGAAAAAGGAAAATATATTCTGACATGCATTGTGTAGACATGAGCTAAATTCTGTCATGTGATTTCTGAAATCTGGAAAAGAGCGATATTGAGAATATGAAAAGTTGTGCATTTATTTGTTCTGACTTTTGTGTTCAGCGTGTGCAAACTGTTCTGATTCTATTTTGGTACTCTGTATTATTTTGATATAACATCTGAAAACCTTTGGCATGGTGTACTGGTTTTCGTATCTGACTCTGTCTCTGCTTTGCTCTGCTCTGCTCTGTTATGCTCTGCTCTGTTTTGGTTGGTACCAACTTCTCTGTCTCTGAGTGCACCCACTTTGGAAACAAAGTGGTTTTATTGTGGTCTTTCCTGTGTGCACACTCGGGGCTCCGAGAAGAATAAAGGAAAGATTGCACCTCTGTCTCTGCCTGGTTTGGCCACCGGGGTTAGCACAACCCTACCACGGGGGTGAAACATGGTCTCTGCTCTGTTTGATGCTCTGTTTTGATCTGATGATGATACTCAGTTTATGTTATGCCAAAGTACCATGGGTTTTACTTGTTTTAAAACCATCGCTCTGTTATTTTGAAAATATGTTCTGTTCTGCATGATAACTCTGGAAAATATTTTATTCTGCATACTCTACTTTATAAATGCTCATGTTTGCACGCTAGCATATGATTTCTGCTTACTGAGTTGTGATAACTCACCCCCTATCATGATAATATTTTTCAGATGATGTGGAGAGTCTAAATGAGGACCTGGATTAGATTGGTGAACATGGTTAAGCTGAGGAGATGTAGTTGGAATAAGGACTCTTGATGTTCTTAGTTTTTATTGCCTTTGAGTTTTAATTATATGTTTGGGTTTAGTAGGACCTATGGTGTTTTCAGTTTGGTATGTTACTATTACCGGGAGGTTATGGACCCCTTTGATTTATTATTATTGCATTAAAGTTTGTGTGGAGTTTGTAATGAGATTATTGAGAAGATTTTAGATTGATTTCATTTATAAAGTTTTTGGAGAATTTTTCTTTGGATGTGTTGGGAGACATGTTTATGAGTGACAAGTAGTAATTCTCCAAGCCACCCGGGTTTGGGGCGTTACATCATCCTTAGCACTTTCTTGATTCTTGCATTTTTTCTTAATGTGGCCCGGCTTGCCACAACTCTAGCATGTGATTTGCTACCCAGATCTCGTCTTGTTCTCCCCCTGTTCTTAGAGCTTAACTTGTCATGTCCTCTACCTCTATTTTCAACATTCAGGGTAGATCTTGAACCCGAGAACTCAACCGAGTCTCTCTTACGTACCTTTTTAGCAAGGACCATGTCACGTATGTCGTTGTGGTTCAGTTTCATCTTGTTGGCTGAACTACTCACAACCATTCTCATGGCCTCCCAACTATTTGGTAGCCATGCCAACAAAATCAATACTCTGATCTCATCATCAAACTCAATCTCGACATAAGACAGTTGATTTGTGATTGTATTGAATTCATTCAAATGTTAGGCTACAGACATACCTTCTGACATCTTGAAATTGAACAATTTCTTCATCAAGTGCACATTATTGTTTGTTGATGGATTTTCATACATACCTGACAAAATTGTCATGAGATCCATCATGGTTCTCTCCTTACTGACATTGTGTGCCATTGTTCTGGACAAAACCAGCCGAACAAGCCCTAGAATCTGTCGATCTAACAGGGTCCACTAAGCATCATTCATGTGCTCCAGCTTTTTTCCCAACAGTGGAAGGTGGAGCCTCTTCCCATAGAGATAGTCCTCGATTTACATCTTCCAGTACCCAAAATCAGTGTCGTTGAACTTCTTGATCCCGGGTGTGATCACTTTATCTCCAGCCATTATTCTTCTTTAGATCTTGGCTCTTGATACCAATTGTTGTGAAATGTTGTGCAAAACACACACACCAACGATGAAAAATAAAGTAAAAGCAATTACAATCAAGCAAATGATGCACAATATATGTGGTTCGGCAAATTTCCTACATCCACAGAGCTACAGAAATCTTATTAACCAGAGGAGATTACAATCACTAAATCTCAACTCACACTCTCTAGGGTTTTTTTGCTCTCTCGATCAAATATGCACTCACTTGACAATTTTTCTCTCCTTAAATCGATTTTTAAGTCATCCAACATAAGTCAAATATGACAAATATATAGCAAATGGTGCTGAAAACCCTAATTGACAAAATTTGTGGTCTTCACTCAAGCGGCATGTCGAGTGCACCTTGAGCGAACAACCATATCAACATTGGCTTGAGCAGGGTGTCGAGCAGGACTCGAGCGAACACTAGGATTTGTGTCTCGCTCGAGCTCACTATCGAGCAGGACTCGAGCGGACTCATGGGTTGAGCTTCGCTCGAGCTCAAGTCAAGCGCGTGTCGAGCGCACATCCAGCTAATACGTTTTTCAGCTCCAAAACCAATCTCCACATGCACCTCAACAATAATATGTAATTAAACACTACAGTATAATTCTCATATAAAGCCCACAAAAATATGAAACTTGAAACTTGAAACTTGAAAGCCCACAAAAATATGAAACCCGAAATGGGAAAAATGTGAAGCCCAAAAAAAGTCCAAATTTAACTCTACTTCAATAAGCTAGTCGAAGTCGAGTCTGAAACTATGGAAGTTGGAGTTAAAATCAACTCTGACAAAGTTGGAGTCGAAGTCGGTTTTAGGGGATACCGACTTCGATTCAGTTGGTGCTCACACTTACTCAAAACGTTTGGTCCTAAGGGTACGCTTGAAGACTTGGGAGAAATTTTGAAAATTTCTCATCTCACTTACCAAATGTACCCGGGTTTCCTTAGGGTTTTCTCGCTTGACCCAAATCCAGTAAACAAGCTTGACTATTATCTTGTTTCTATTAAATTAGAGAAAATCTTCAGGCAAGTAGTGATGTTAAGAGCCAAATCACACTCTCTAATGGGGGGTGCCACGTCAGCAACCTATTTTTCTAAGAATGGGATCGTCCAACACAAGATCATGAGGCTTATAACTTCACAGTTCACAAAAGGGAACCATCGCGTAGACTAGGTCGTGACCCTCAAAGCCGTGAAGATCGCCATTGTCGTGACCCATTTCCATCGACCCTCAAAGTTGTGACCCTCGAAAATTATGAGATCTCAGTCGTCGTGACCCATTGCCATATATGACGAATGCCCTAAAGCATCTTCAACACTACTACAATTTGTGAGCTCTTCCTAATCCCTCAAAGCAGTAGAGCATTGTTGAGAACATTTGGTATGTTTGGTGAAAATTGCCATTTTCCTTTATTGCAATTACACTTACCTTCCATCATATGAGCTTCTTCCTAATCCCCCGAAGGGTAAAAATTATTTACTTTTCCCTTGATTTTATTGCACATTCAAGGTGTTACAGAAAATTGGGGAGGTTGCCTATCGTTTGGACTTGCAGAAGGGTTTCAAGCTCCACCCCACCTTTCACGTGTCATGCCTCAAGAAGAAGATTCGAGCCCAAACTCAGCCCTTAGCCACTCTGCCTCCAGTTGATACACACGACAAGATCCAACTTGAGCCTGAATCTGTTGTTGATCACCACATGAAACACCATGGGGATTGTGCTATTACGAAAGTTTAAGTGAAGTGGGTGGGGGCATCTGAAGAGAATAATACTTGTGAGAAGCTATGGGAGTTGCAGCACCTTTACCCGCACCTTGTGGGCAAGGTGCTGTGAAGAGGAGGGTAGTTGTTAGGATCCCTAAGAGAATTGAAGAGAAGAAGTCGAAGGAATGAGTTCTGAAGTGGTAGAAGTGTTGAGTTGAAGTGTTGGGTTGAAGTCTACTAGGAACGGCGTCGTTGGAATGAAGGAGTCTGGAATAAATGAAGCCCCAAAGCCCACCGTTTCATGGGGAGGAAGCTATTGTCGTTTTAATGTTTTATTTTGAGTATTGTCGTTTAGAGTAAGAATAGGAAACGCATCATTTGGGGAGTGTCTTAAATGGTGCACTTTATTACTGTCATTTCTATTTCTGTTTTGAGATGTAAGTTTATTAAAGGGAAGAAGTTTGTTACAGGAGGCAATATAGCAGGGAAAGGAGGGTGAGTGGTCCGCGTCCAGAATCTTTTGTAGTTGGAAATATTGGAGGAATGGAGACCTTGAATGCTCCTTCTAGTGTGACAATACAGTGCTTGCCTTTAAGGAATTTCAACAAACATCATTCCTGCGTTCATTTTCTTTATCATGTTCATCGCATATCCGTTTCATCCATCCATTCTGCATTACAACCTGCATCCATTCTGTTTATCACATTCATCACAATATTGTTATATCCATATTATCTACATAACATCCGAGAGTCCTTAAGCATTACAAGAATAAGCTTAACAGTTTTTCTTGTGATTTGAGCAACATAGTTTACTCTTATGTTTCTTTTTCCTTCAAAATTCACTGCGTAGGAGCTGCAAAAGCAAAGTGAACTCTTATTTATTCCTCTCTTCATATCACATTTTAACACTCACAATCAAGAAATACACAATCACAGACTAGAAAAAAATACACAAAGACAGACTCCAATCACTTGTCACAAACCTAAAAAACATTGTAGAAACACTTTAAAGAAGATTCTTTGGACGAAAAAATATCGTACCATGGCGCAGATCTGGACCTCCAGACGGGTTCTCTTTCGCAAATCTGGACGCAGTGAACTCGAACAATATTCCGTCTTTGCCTTGGAATCGCAGAGAAACAAAGAGATGGAGTAAAAAGGGAGAGAGAGAGAGAGAGAGAGAGAGAGAGAGAGAGAGGAGCACACTACACTAAAATCATAGAGCGACGAGAGAGAGTAAAAAAGAGGCCTCGAGCAAGAGAGAATTAAAATACAAGCAGAGGAGAGGAAGATTTTAGGGAGATTCAATAAGAGGAGACGAAGGATTTTGGGGGCAATCGTCTTAGTGCATAATTGTTTCACAGAGAAGAGGGGTGAAGGGAGGCTTCGCGAGAGCAAGGTCGGCTCAATGGTAAGACAATTTAGATCATTGCCTATGGTCCCACTCTATGCAAGGCCCCAAAAATAAAAGTGAGTTGTTTTTTTTTATAAATAAAAACTATTTTATTAAATAAAATTTTAAATAATTTTTATATTTTTCAATGTGTGCAAGGCCCCATAATACTAAATTTAATCTTTAATATAATGAATTATTTATATTTTCAAATAATTTTTTTAAGATCTTCCTAAATTGAGGCACAAAATTTGCATTGAATCCTTATTTTAAATTGTTGTATTAAACATAAATTTGAAAAAAATTTATTTAAATATTTTAAATAAAAACTCAATTTATTGAAAATTTTGAAAATATTCTATATAATAATTTAGATTTTATTATATTATAATTAGAAATGACTCACTTAAATTTTATTTTAAACCTCAATTTATATTGAGTCGCCCCTATGCGAGAGATAAGTTGTTTAGGGTAGAATTGGTTCACTTCTTAATTAACCCGGTTTTCCATAAAGGATGTGGGGTGTAAGATAAATTAATCAGCTGATGAGAAGATTTATATTTGGTTTGGTTTCATAGATGAAATTATCTCATCTCATCTTATAAAATAATTTTATCAAATTCACACATAAAATATAATAAATAATTTTAATTTTTAAAATTAAAAAAAATAATATTTTAATAATATTTTATTTAACTTTTATTTCATCTCACATATATAATCAAACAATGTGTTACTCTATTTTATTTGAAGAGGTTACTAAAAAAAATATAAAAAAATACGTGGCATTGCATCAGTAAAGTTTAACTCAAAATTTTTTTTTCCATTTTACACTTTTACCCCGCGCCCCTTCCCCACTCCCCCTCCCCTTTCCAAAGCGTCCGAGACCCGAGCCCGCCCGACCCCCCCCCCCATCAATCGGGTGCAGCCCAGCGCCGCCACTTCTTCCCCGTTGACACCGACGTCTCCGCACCACCAGGTATCTCTCTCTCTCTCTCTCTCTCTCTCTCGCCACAATCAATCGCCGCACCGGCGCTACTTCCCTTTGATACCCACATGAGCGGCATCAATGGTCTAAGTACGGATTTACTGGGTTGTGGATTTATTTATTTTTATTTCATGTCTAGTTGTCTGCGTCCCACGCAGGGAGGAGTTTAGTGTTGAAATTAGAAGAAAAAAAATCCATTTTACATGAAGAACTGGGGCAAATTGATTGGAGAAGGGCGTCTGAGTTTGGAGGACCGTTGCCATTTTTATGATGAGCAGTGGATAGAAAAATATCTGGTGCTTTCGAACACGCCGGGGACTGGAAAACCACCAGAGATTAAAAAAAAATAGCAGGCTGATAACTTAGCAGGGGGGATGGCAATAGAAAAACAACAAACAAAAAAGGAAAAAAATACCTTAGCAGCCGACGAACGGGGACGGGAATGCAGGGAGACGGCGCGCCCGCCGGGGGGGGCTTACACGGAGGAATCAGAACATAGAAAAAATAAATAGAAAAGAAAAACTTAACTGACGTGGGATCCCTTTGTCTCTAGTAGTTTTCTTATCCAAAACTCTCCTCTTCCATTTTTTATTTCCAGATTTTCGGCATAACTTTGTTGAGCTTTTGAAAAATCTGTGAATCATTCTGGCTCCGACTGTTTGCCTAGAAATTCGGTGGAAAATGAAAGATATTAACTATCTTCAACGCTTCATGTGGACTTTGAATGGGAACCACTTCAAACATTTGAATCGGAAGTGGAAATCCAAAGAAATAATTGGTTTGGCTTTAGTAGGTTGGTCTGAAAGCTCACTTCAGCCATGCAGTTCCATTATTAGTTGTTGTATTTATCAAGGGTGAGAAACTATCTAGGTTTTGGAGCATGTCATCTTTCTCGCCAAGTGCTTGTCTTTATTACCGAAAGAGTAGTTTGAGTTCAATTGGCTAAGAACAAATTCTTACATAGTCCAAAACATTATTTGCATCAATAAATGCAACTTCTGAACTTTCTTTTATGCAATTGGCATGCGGTGAACTTTGGACAATTTAAGACTTTTGCATTTGTATTATATTGCTACTATGTCTGCTCTGAATTAGCACATATTCCTTGTATGGTTTCAAGTTCTGGAATTAGAAAAATATGAACCTGTTACCCTCTTACCTGAAAATTTATTATTAGAGAAAAGAAAATGATGGTTTCAATGTACTATATGTTCTGTTGTTATTAGAGAAAAGCAATTGAATGGAAAAGGTATCACGTTAGATTCTGTTGGTGTCTTTCTACCAAGTACTATATGTTCTGTTGTTAACTCTTACTATGTGTAGTGTGTATGCAACTACCATGAGAAAAAAACCTAAGGGAAGAATGGAACAAATATTTAAATGGAATAGATATAGATTTTGAGAGTTTTTTATTTGGAGCTTTTGAAAAGTGGCTAGCTAAAGTGGGAAAAAAGTGAATTTTCTAGTCAAATTGTAGCCAAAGAGTTGTAGTTCTAATGCTCTTACACCTTCTCGTTGTTTTCTTCATTGCCAAACAAAGCAATAGAGTTTCAACAATATAATTGCCTTGTAGTTTTCCAGCAATTTTTAACCCTATCTCATGTTTTTTTAATTCATTGCTCCATGCAAACTTTTTCCATGTTTCAAATGCCACATATTTGTTTTTGGCCCCAATTTTATTCATTATGTTTTATTTGAATCTCACTACCGAGCAATGCAATCACTGATCATAGTGTAATTGCTAGAGCTGAATGTATCGTCTTCATTTGATTATTTTGGTCAATTCTCATATATACATAATATATAGACAAACATATTGTTTCCAGCAATGAATTTGGTTCCATTCCAATCCACTGTACCACCGCCGCTATGGTTTCCGATGTTACCTCCCAACCTGCCAATGTCCTGTGCCTTTTGGGAGACTAAAAATGTGGAGGACCGGGTTAAAGAGCTGCAAGATACTCTCGATCTTGCAAAAGCAATGTATGTCCCAATACGAATGCAAATTTTGTACTTTACTTCCAATATCTTAATGTCAAATTTGATAGCAAATGGTGTTTTTCTTTTTTCTTTTTTTTCTTTTTTTTTTATCATATCCCACATTGCACCTTACGGAGATTATTTTTCATGATTGAATCATTATTCTTAATAGGGAGAAAGAGCTAGAGATGTTGGCAATGATCAAAGACAGTAATGAGAGTGAGAAAAGTGAGGACTATGGGTCAAGTGGCATTTCTGTTCATAGGTTCAAAAAAATATTAGAAGATAAGGGGTTTAGTTTGGAATCCCAAGAGTCACTTTCTGTGGAAGCTGCGAATACATTGATGTCAAAATTAAGAGCTCAGCTTGAACCATTCAAGGTGATCATGGATGTAAGGACTCCGTGGGAGGAAAAGTCAGCAGCAGTTAGATTGTCCGACAAAATACGGAAGTATAAACGAAATAAACTTTGGAGGAAAAGGAAGAGGAAGCGCATTGCGGAAATGTTGACGAAGGTGGCTTTGTTCGTAACCTAGTTTGGGTATTGAGGTATTCTCAAGTATTCTGAGAATACCTCACTACTATTTATTATTTTATTATTAATTTTCACATATTTTTTACTACTATTCACTACTATTCGATATTCTATCATTACTTTTTTACTACTATTGCGCAAGCTGGCCCGGACACCCACGGTTATTAAAAAAAAAAAAAACTTTTTCACTACTATTCACAGAATACTTTAGAATACCTCAGTCCTTCTTGCCTCTCTTTTTCTCAGATTATGTTAGAGAAATTCTTATTTTGTGTGTATGCTTTTATTGCTTTATATTTAGGAGCGTGAACGATTTGAACAAGCTGATCAAGAAGCTGATGAATGGAGGGCTAGGGAGATTGCCAAGGATATTGCAAAGGGCAAGGTACGACAATACTTGCATGTTCAGCTGCACTTTTTGACCAGAAAAATGTTAAATGTACTTAAGAAAAACTTATAAAAAACTTACTTCTCCACATGTCAGTTATTGATACGTTGAAAATCATAAATTTTGAAATTCAATTTCAAAAGAAAACTAACAAAATGGGTCTTGTAAATAAAAGTGTAAGTAAAACTGTAAGTACATATAGCACTACTCTTTTGACTAGTATTTCCTCTGCCAGTCATCCACTAGGTGCTAAGAACCTGGAATGTCCGTTATATGGTATAGATATTATTATCAATTCAGAGTAGCAGCTGACATGAAACTCTTTCTGGAGTCTTTAGTTTGATTCTTGTGGTGTTGTTTTTGTCTTGTCATTTAATGAGGAATTGAAACAATTCATCACTTTGCTGGAAGCAAATTAAGGTTTTTTTACATGAGCGGATCCAGTGAGGAGCCAATGAGTGGAGTAAAGTAACTGCTTGTTATGATGTGCAAATTGAGCGGCTTTATAAAACATCAGAAAAGCAAGTAATGAGACATACAGTCGTACTTAACAGAAGGCATTGTCTCTAAATTCCAGGAGACTAGATCAGTGATAATGTTTATGTAGCTTAACTCAAATGTTGGCATGAGCCCCTGTGAATGGTGGATTTGTTAGCAAGTCAGCACTCTCTTGAACTCCCTCTTTCTTTATAAAATTTATCTGTGCTTTTCTTCAGTAAACAGATCCATTCAGTTAGAATTTCAAACTATGCACATTGTATAACCCTTCTAGCATTTTCAAGCAAATTAGAATTTGCATGGATACATTTTAATAATCAAATAGTGGAGCAGATAAAAAGGTTAAGCCAAAGAAATTTTGGCGATGCACGCCAACAATCATCTTGAAGACAGGGAAGGCTCATTGGATGAACTTAGACATTTCTTCTTTGATACTAATGTCATGGGCAATTGCTATAGATCTAAACGGACTTAGTTTTTATGATTTTTTTTTATCTATTTCTATTTCTTGGCTAGGTGTTTTTATTTGTATACGTCATGTGTACTTGGGCTATGCATATTTTCATATCTATTAATAAATTTTTTTACATAAAAAAAATATATATATATATCTCCACATCTTGTTCTGCTTTTTACATGTATGTCTATCTCTTTCTTTTTTCTTTTTCTTAGCTGCGATGATAAAGTATTTGCTCCACTAGGATGTATAGTCCTCTAGCTTGAACCCTGGAATGCTGACATAATCATAAGTGCTTTCATATTCTTAACTTTCATCCAACCCTAAGAGGTGTCGTAGTTGTCCTGGGGTGAGCGGTATAAACCGGGCATACTAGGTTTGAAACTCTGCATTCACATTCTTGGAGCCATCAGACTGGGGAAATTTCTCTTTGAATTACCCGAAGTGCACTTATGGGAAATTCCTTGCTGAGGACCTGTGTACCCCCAAGATTGGTCGGGACTTTGTCCTAGACACCCCAGTGCCAATAAAAAAAGTATTATTAACTTTCATTCATTTTGCTACTTATCAAAAAAAAACTTTCATTCATTTTGCTGATATATTTTGGAGTTTGCATCAAGTGCAAGCTTAATTGTTTTACTTACTAACTGGGGAATTTGATTGGCAGGTAGATAAGATGAAGGAAGTTGCGAAACTTAAAACAAAAGAGGAGAGAAAGAGACTAGAATCTGAGGTGAGCATTGGTAGTTTATTCTGAAGAAAAAATAAATTAATAAAAGCTTTATAAACTGAGAACGTTATGATACTTCTACTCTTATTCAATACTAATCATCTAGTGTATGTGAACCATATTAAAACTTACCATATGATGTGCCTAAAATGGGTATATATACGCCATGTGCCTAAATCCTTTTTCTGCATTTTGCTTTCCGAGGTCCAGGCCTGTGGATCATATGATTCTGTGTCTTGACTAGCATTCTCATTGGTTTTCCTTCTTACCACCTTCATACACATACTGTAATTAGTATCTGTTGCACTCAACTATACTCTTTTAATATACAATGTTCAGATATTTCTTTGTTTTTTTTTTTTTACTCTTTCTGCTCTATCCGGGATAGGAGTTGCTTCCATGTTTATTAACTTCTGTTTTATTGAGTGATAGACTCATCTATCTAAATTTGCTTCTACTTCCTATTTGTTTTCTTACAAAATCTCTCTCCAATTGGTTGCTCATGTTTGGCTGTGAGGTGATCTCATATTAGTCAGAGATATTTTTCAGTTTAGGATCAACTTACTACCAAACGTATAAACAAAAACTATCTTACTCGGATTTTCATAAATATCAAAAATTCAAAAATAATTTCTAAAAAAGTAAAAAAAAATGCAGCCACCAGCCACCAGTGGTCAGCCTGGCCACCAGTAGCTGTCCGATTTGGGCTGCCCCGTCGCAGCCAGATGGTGGCAGCCGTGTGCCACCATTGAGGCTCCCGAATCTCTCTCTTTTTTTCTTTTCTTTTATTAAGTAATTGAAAATTTACTTGATAAAACATGTAAAACAAAGCAGATGGAGAAACCTTTCATGAGACTATAAATCTGTATTGTTCTCCTGTCACAATACCGAGGTGAGTTTGCTGATAGTGAGATTTACTGTTTTGCATATGCTATACTAATGCCACTATCGTGTCTCTGAGGAAAGAAGATATGCCTTCTACAGAACATTTTTCATGTAAAAGACCTCACTTGGATAGCAATGATCCGATGTACCTTATAAAGGGACTAGGATTTATTGGGCTGTCTAGTGAAAAGTCTTTGATGTTCTTGCTGCTGATCTCTCTCTCTCTCTCCTGACATTATGTGTCATTTTTCAGCTTGAACAGATATTGATTGTGGAGAAGTTGCAAGAGTTACGCTCCATGAGGATCCAAAAATTGAAGAAACAAGGTCTGTTTCTTGATCTTCTTATTCTTTTTCCTGCTTGTCTCTGATGTTATTTGCTTCAACTGTGAATCTGGTGTGTTTTATATCAGGTTCCCTGTAATGGAAGAATGCATTTCACTTTTATTTTAACAAGTTAATACAAATAAATTTTGGCCATTATATTGTGCCATATCATAACATCAAGTCACATTTCATTACAATATTAAGTTGCCGCTAAAATTTGACGTGTACATGCAAACCTTACATTTTTTTCCATCTTGGTATCATAGCTGACTGTGATGCCTTTTCTTTTTTTTTCTTCTTTTTTGATGAATATGAAAGGCCCTTAGTTTAATTAATATTGTTCATTTTGTGGAACAGATGGACTTCTTCATGTTTGTCATTTTCTAGAAAAAATGTTTTGTACCTGCAATTTGTATTACATGGTGTCTATGTACCTGAGATTTAAATAGCAGTGTACTATCAATTTATTTGATTCTATAATTAAGGTGGGGTTTGGATAGTGAGATGATATGAAATTGTTTTAGATAAAAGTTGAATAAAATATTGTTAGAATTTTTATTTTAATATTATTATTGTCTTGGGATTTGAAAAGGTTGAATTGTTTATTGTATTTTATGTGGAAATTTGTGAAAATTGTAATAATGAGATGAGATGAGATGGGTTGAGATGGTTTTGGTATCCAAACTGAGCCTAAATGAATGTAATGTTGGTTGCATAATCATGCAGGTCATTTTTTCCCCGAGGAAGATGACAAGTTTCTCGAGAGAGTTCGAGCTGCTGTTGAAGAAGAGGAACGCCAAGCAGTTGCTGCAGCTGACACAGATGCTGCCAAGGATGCCATTGCAACTGCTGAAGAATCTAGGAAAACCCTCCAGGGTCATGGGCTCGACAATACAAGCAGTGAGAAAGGCAGTAAAGACAGCATAGACTTAGTAATTGAGACTGAACATAACAAAAGCACCATTGTCACTGTCAATGAGTCTGGACCACAAAGATTGGAGGGACGAGTTGGTGGAGCTTATGATTTGGTGGCAAATCTGCCATTGGAGTTCTATCATTATTATCATGGCAGCAACGCCGACATGGGCACCCTTATTGAGGTGATTTTAACTAGTCTCTCTTAAAGTTTCTACCTTTCCATGTGCCATCTACTTTATGCAATTTAATTAATTTCCTAATTTTGAGGAGCATTCTTCCATTATATGTGCACATGGCTGCTAGTTTAATTAACTGCTGTGGATGGTGGTGTAATAGATAGCCCCTGCACATTCCTGCATCTGTTTTGTTTAGATTTAAATCATAATTGCCATTGCATGCAGGTGAGGAGAACATGGGATGCATATATAAGACCTGGAGGAAGGTAAGGATGCCAGTCCCTTTCGTTAGTTGCCATTCGCTCTTATGTAATGATAGGCACCATGTAGCATGCATTCAGTAAAGCGTTTGGTGAGAAAATTTCTTGGTTATGGAAACCATTCTATTTCTATATTTTGGTTTGAAAATTGTCACTATTGCCTTCATGGACCATCTGCTGGGTGCTACCTCCGTTGCTCCACTAGTGGTGATGATACCACAAATTCCAGCATCAATGCCACAATGACCAACATACCCCCTACTAGCATTGCTGCTGCTACAATCACCATTAATGCCTACTCTATTCATGCTGCATTATGATTTTACTGCCATTGTCATAACTCATCTTTGCTGTTAAATTTGGTGCCAGCCGTATTCCAGGGCATTGGGTTCAACCACCTCCGCCAGCAGATGAGATATGGGCATCCTACCTGGTGAGGCCTAAATGACACGATGACTGCAGAGTTTGTGGCAGTTTTTGCTCAAAGTATGGTACGTGCATGGCTCCTATTGATCATTTGTAAACTCGAACTTGTTTTCTCTGATATGCATCTAATTAATTTGACCTATTCTTCAATTTTTTTATGTTTTGAAATTTAAGGTTTCTTCCATACTCTTGACTCCGGTTGCCGCCCAGCAGATTGTCATATAATTAAAGCAGAAAGAAATAAGAATGACAAAACATCTGTGCAAGCCCTTAGCATGTTAGAGTCAGAATAGATTTAACTCTGAACTCTGAAGCTATGAATTGGGAAACAAGGTGATTGATGCTCAAGACATTCACGGAAAGCATTTACAGAGGTTTTCATGTGGGATCGAGGATCATATCAATTATCGAAGGTATGTATGTATGTATGACGGAAAAAGATCTCCCGAGTAAGTTCGAGCAAGAACTTGAGGGGACGTTAATCAAAAGATACAACTCTATAAACTGTTATCTGTTTTGCCATTACCGAATGGTTGGTTTTGTTCAGTAAATGATAAAAAAATACTCTCTTGTAAGATAGTTACAGAGATCAGCTTGTTGAAATCTCAATCTCTTGTGTTTGCATGTCCATACTATCCAAATTAAGCACGATGCCAGTTCTTTTTTCTTTTAAATCCTGCCAGGTTTCTCTTAAAGGAACAGATACCAAAGTTCCCAGCAAGTAGATTCAATAGCTTCAGTCTGGCATTTGCCTGTAATCAAGCCAAGCGG
This sequence comes from Juglans regia, assembly GCF_001411555.2. Classification (NCBI taxonomy): domain Eukaryota; kingdom Viridiplantae; phylum Streptophyta; class Magnoliopsida; order Fagales; family Juglandaceae; genus Juglans; species Juglans regia. The sequence goes on along the minus strand of NC_049912.1, from coordinate 5,624,123 downwards.
GGAAAGTTCAAATTGTCTCTTTTATTTTTTATTCCAAGAAGTCTTGGGGCATGTTTGGATACTATGAAAATTTTTAAAATTCTCAAAATCTTAATTTCATTTCTAAACATCACTTTTTAATTTCAAATTTATAACTTCTTTATCTCATCATAACGAAATCATTATTTAAACATAAAAATTAATATAACATTTACTAACGTCAAAATAAAATATACAAATCAATATAATTTTTTTATTAACTTCAAATAAAAATTATATTTCAAATAATGTTTAACCTTATAATATTTTTATTCAAATTTTTTTCAAAAAATATAATAATTAATTTACTACTATTTACAAAATTTTAAAATACATTCGAGTGTCCAATGCATCAAGCATGCTCTTAGTTATGCTCATTTATTTTTTGAACAAGTTGAAGTTTGTTTACAAATTGCTTGATTAATCCGTTATTTTCTTGAATTAATAAACATTATCATTGAACTTCCATATTTTTTAGTTAGCTGAGCAAAATTATTTATAGAAATACATATGAAATTATAGAAATTAAAATGACAATTTTGTATCAGTAAAATAAATTATGACTCTCAAGTGTAGCATTTCTAAATATGATTTTTTACATCTTTCATTTTGTCATTGAGTTTAAATTTCTGTAAGTTTAACATATGAAACGACTTGAAATTACGATGGTTGATGATTAGATTTAAGAAGAGCAACAATCCCTCTTGTATTTATTACATTTTATAACTTTCATCTTAAAAACCTTCATAAATCCATTGACTTTATAATAATATTTTTCTTATATATATTACATCATACATATCAATACTAAAATGATATCTATAGTACAACTCATACAAAGTTAGCTCCGTTTAAACAAACATAAGCTTGAAGTACGGAATTCGACTCGAGTTTATGTCAGTCCAAAAACCAACATTATTTCATATAACAATGTTTTAAGATGTTTGGTATTGTTTCATCTTATCCTAATTAGATTTCAAATTTTAAAATTATATTTTAATAATATTTAAACTTTATAATATTTTTAATCAAATTTTTCTTTTTATTTTTTAAAATTTCGTAAAATATCATAACTCAAACTATTTTACTGTTATTCATAAATCATTTTATTAGTATTTCATATTTATCATCTCATCTTATTCCCCAAACATTCATTATCTTCCACCTTTAATTGTATAGTGGCTTAGGACTAAAAAACAATTTCATCTTATGTTATATCATTTTTAAATATCATTCAAATATAAATATTTTTAAACTAAATATTATAATTTTTTTAATTTTTAAATAAAAATAAAAAATAATAACATTTTTAAATCTCTAAATAAAAATAATATTTTAATTTCATAATATTTTTTATTTAATTTTCTCTCTTCTATTTCAAAATAATATAAAATATTAAGAATCAAACAACTTTATAGCCAAGAATAACCCGTTATACTTATGAGACGTTTGGATTCGCAAGTCATCTCAGCTCATCTCAACTCATCTCACTACTATTCATTACTATTCAGCAACTTTAACTTACAAATCTCACTACTATTCACAACTCATCTCATTATTTTTCTATTTATATTTTTTTAATATATATATACTAATATACTTTAAATTACTTTCTTATTCATTTAATTAATTTTTTTTTAGCGGTCACATTTAATGAACAAACTAAATTTTTTTAAATATTAATTCAAATTATTTTCCTACTGCTCTCAAACTATTTTACTAAAACTTATAAAATTCTATTCCATCTCAGTGATCTCACTCCAAACTTGTCCTTAAAGTGGCTGAGGGATGGATCAAGAATCCAAACGCTCCATTTTATAAAAAGATTATGAGACAGAACTGAGAAGTATCGTGTTTTGCAGGAGAATACATATTATGTGTGTACGAAAGATTAGATCTAGACAGAGACCGAGCAAATAACCCAAAAATAAATGGCTCGGTGATCTACTTTCGATACTGATTTTCGAAGGCAAACTTAGATCAGAAGCGCACCGATCTGAACAGCACTTCCTCTATAGGACCCTTCGGTTATTTCAAAAACATATAAATAAAAGTTTAGAACAAAGATGAAATGGATTGGAGATGAAGATGCTCAGTGAATACGAACCATATTGGATTATTCATCTTGCTCGATGATTTTCTTTGAAAAACAACGAGCAATAGATTTCTGGAACTCTTCATCGCATCTTACCCCTGTTTGAAGAGGAATTACAAAAACAAACCAAAGCAAACTAAATCAGAGAGGGGGAGAGAGAGAGAGAGAGAGAGAGAGAGAGAGAGAGGGGGGGGGGGCGCCTGAACCCTAGGGTTCCATCCTTTGCCCTACCATATATGCTTGTGTGAAGGTTGCGTCCATGCGGCGTATTATATAGGGGAAGAGAGGAGTCACCTAGACCGTACGATGATCTTACCTTTTTCGATAATCTAATGGACGGCCACTGAGGGATGCGAGTATCATGTGCGGGTCAGACATTAGGCGTACATTTTCTTTCCAATGTTTTGAATACCGTACCGGACGCTGTATCAGTCAAGACATTGAAATGAAATATTTTAATACCAGAATCGTTTCAGAATAATATTTTGAAATAACATTTCGAAATAATCGATATATAAATAAATTATATTTTAAAATTATATTCTAAAATAATAATCTATATATAAATAAATTATATATAAATACATATATATATAAATTATAAATAGTCTAATCTGAATTAGGAGTCAAAAAATAAGCTTATAGTTTAAAAAAATTAAAAAAAAAACGAAAACTGAAATATCAACCTGTACAGGCCGAAACGGCCAGTACGGTCGGTATTTTAACCGGTACGAAATACAGGTAGTACATGTATCAGCCCAGTGGCCGATACAGCAAATACCGGTACGGCCGGTACGAAACGGTGCTTCTTTCCAAAATGCTTACTTGACCATGCTTTTGAGTTTTGTCCCTTTATTTGGATTGATTATTTTATTTCTATCTTTTTATTTAATAATGAAGGAAATAATTATTAATATATTTGTGTATTTTTTTAAATGTTTAAAATATTATAAAATTAAAATATTATTAAAATATAATTTTTTAATATAATTTTTAAATTAAAATTCCGAAAAATTAATTTTTTTTTGTTTTTTTAAATTCGAGAAATTTATAATAATTAAATAATGATTAGATAAAAAAAAATTAAATATTTGAAATTGAAAAGTTTGTATTTGAGTGGTAGTTAGATTTTGAAAAGAGATGAAATGATAAATTTATGAATAATAGTTAGATTGTTTGTGAATAATAGTAAAATATATTTAAGTTAAGATTTTTATTAAATCTGAGGAAATGAGGAAAAAAATTGAATATAACTATTATAAATTTAAAATATTTTTAAAATATTATTTTTAATATTATTTTTGTATTAAGATTTGAAAAAATTGAATTTTTTAGTAAAGTTGAAATAATTAGGAATAATTAGATGAAAAAGTATGAAAGAGAAATTAAAAAATATTTGTATTTAAGAAGTGTTTGAATGTTGAGATGAGACCAACTCCTCTCATCTCAACTCATCATTATAACTTTTTTAAATTTCAACATAAAATATAATAAATAATTTAATTTTTTCAAATCTCAAAATAATAATAATAATAATATACAATAATATTCTAACAATATTTTATCATTTCAACTCAACTCAACTCAACATCTAAACGCACGTTAAAAATCCTACCGAGGGAGGACTTGAGAGTCCAGACTCCATGTACCTGTATTTTTTATGAAGCTCACGAGTCACAAGGAAATATCTCTCGCTTATTAATGACAAATAGCATGAAAATCCCTTGGATCATAATTCGCTGGAAAACCCCCATCTTACAAACATCATGAAAATAAGAACAGATCATCACATTTACAAATATAGATAAATGCACTTTAAAGGAGTAAATACCCTATGGGCAATGATCCAGACGTGATTGTTGAAACATCACAACTGCAAGAGTCACCAGGGATGCATAAACTGAATTGGGTAACTTCTGTACCACCTTCCCAACTCCCGGGACACCCGCGGTAGCGTTCTTGGTAGCCAATGCAATCGTCGGTGCCACGACCAGAGTGAGGATCAGTCCCTGACTAACAGCAATGAGTGTATCAGTTGTCAGCTGCTGAATAAATCTCACAAATTCCTCACGATCAATTTCTCCATCGAGGTTGAAATCGCAGTCCTACAGATAAGAAGAAAACGACAACTTCAAGTAAGCGAGAATACAGAATGCTATTTTCTCTTTTTAAGAAACAGAATGGTACTCCTAATTTTATTAAAACTTTCACTAATAACGGAAGAATACTGTAATTACAAACCTTGGGGATACAAAGCTCGAGAAAACCTAATCCAAAATCTCAATTTGCAAATAACTTGATTTTCTCTTGAAATAAGAAAGCCACACAAAATAGATAGCACAGCTCCTATGAAGGTCAACAAGGTAGGAGGTTGTGCCTAGGACAGAAATAACAGTCCTTAAACTGTCTTCCAAACCACATTCTTTCACCCTTTACGACAATGAATAATAGAGGTTCACACATGTGGTGACTTAGAACCAGGGATATGTGGTTCATGAAAGAGTAAAAGTCATCACTCATCAAGCTTTAGAAGCCGGGACAATTTTTTATTTTCGTTTTAGTAAGCAAGAAGGCACCTCAAATAATCTGTGAAGTTCTTCCCGTGCTTAATAAGCCACAGAAATGGAACAGGTACCAAGAACAAATAACAATTTTTTCATGACAATATTACATAAAAAGTCCAATCTCACTATAGCTATGGCAAATACAAATTGAATCAGATACACTGTTCTATATAGAACCTGCTATAATTTTCTAGGGCTATATGCCAAAAATAGGAGTCAGTCTATAGATCTCTGAAAACACTCGTTCAAGTAAAGTTCATGTAAAAGTACTAAAAGATAACCTGTTTTCCCTTTTTGGCTATCAAAATATTGCTTCAGATTAGAGGTCGTGAAATCAACTATTGCCATTCAAATGCCATTGAGAAGAAAATGGCCACTATATTTGTCTAACCCATGTATTGTTCACAGTAACCTAATCATTGGTCTCATCTGGTTGGAGAAAGGAACATAAAGTTGTGGTTGGGAATAGTGCCACAGACGTTGCACTTTACTGGGTCAGTGGGTCTATTTAAGCCGAAAGAAAACACTCCAGGCCAAGGAGCTAGCGACCATCAAAAAGCCCCTTTTTTTTACTCTTTTCTTAAAGCTTGTAAAATCTAGCAAAAGCAGTCCAGATAGAAATGGTCGAAAACAGTGAACGAAAACCTAAATAATATGCACTTTTACCAAACAGGGTCGTATAAAATTTTAAGCATAATCACCGAAGAAACTGATTAGAATACGAGTGAGTGCACCTCAATCATAACTCTGACTTGCTCTTTGGAGGGTGGATCGAAATGGGGCCCCGGCAAAGTCTTATTTATATCACTACAAAGTACAGAAAACATAATACAGTGCTTCATAGAGAGAGAGAGAGAGAGAGAGAGTATTAAGCAATATAAGCCAAAAGCCTCTGCTATTACTTGTACACGAGCAGAACGGCGATGTATAAATCTTCTAATGTCAGATTAGCCCTTCCCGATTGATTTTGGAAACGATCGAAAACCCTATCGGTTATTTTCCTCACTTGCTCTCGCCTCCACTGCTTCCCTGCGCTCAAGGTTTCATCGAAAATTTCATTTATTGGATTAAGAAAAGGAGGGAGAGAAGGATGTATTGGATTTGAGAAAGAGTGGAGAGTACCTTGAAGCCTGCCTAAGACTTGTCCCATGGCGTTCTAGGTATACCAGCGGATTAGATCGGCCTCGGTACGCTGAAGTCTCTTCCACTCGATGTATCGCGGAAGACTATCCGAGTATATATCTCATAGTTTCGATCGTGACGGTACAACTGGAGAAAACCAACGCAGAACAAATAACAAAATTGAGAAATATCAAATAATAAAAAATTTTAATATCAGTCGGTAATCGCCCTAAATTATCAATTTTTAATTCTTAACCATTATTCCTAAATTATTAAACAAATAAATTCCCTCCATCAAAAATATATTCTTTTAAAGATTTTAAGTGAAAATAGAATAGATTTTAATTTTATAGTAATCTCGATTAATTTTTATGTAAATGGAATACATATTTTTTATTAGTTTGATAGTTATAAAAAGTTTCGGATATGCATTTAATAAATGTTGTTATAAGAGCACTCTCGATAACTTTTGTATTATACAAAAAATATAAATTATTTGAAAAATTACTTTAAAAATGAGTTACATCCGATTATGGTGTTATTAGAGCACTCTCAATTAGCTACAGTAACCCGCGACTGTTCATCTTGTAAAATTTTTTTCATTATTGATATTTCATTTATTCGCTTATTTTCTTTTACTTTAATTTTTATCATGTAAGCAAATTATTTTTATTGTTCATCATTTAAAACATATATATTTCATTTTCTTTTAAAGAATATATTGGAAATATTTTTAAACTAATTTTTTCATATTTTAATTTTTATTTGGCTTATATATTTTTGTTTTACGTGTATAGGACTGAATTATTTTATATTGTATATAAAAATAAATTGCAAATATTAAAAAATATATGGTTATTGTAAATTTATTGGTAGAAATGAAATATTTAAAAAGAATATTTAAATGGTATAGAGAAAAATAGATAAATTGATAGATGACATTGTAAAAGTCAGTATATAAAATAAAAAAATTTAGTTTTGATAATGTATTTTAAATGATAGAATAAAAAGTCTATTGGGAGTGTTCTTAATATTTATATAGATCTTTAAATAAGGATATTCTAACGATCCGGTCTAATATTTCTAAGGTCAATATAAAGATAGTTTTATTGGGCCTAAATTATGTTTGATAGGTTATTTTGAAAAATCCAACTGAAATTTATTGGATAATTTTAAATAGACCATGGACCCAAAATTTATTTTGATGAATTGTCGAATTTTTATTGAGATTTGATAATTCGGTTGAAGTCCATTTAATATTTATAAACCATGTGGGCCTCCGCTTAATTGATATTGAGCCCAAGAATTATTTTCAAAGTTTACAAATATTTATTAGACGAATTGGGTTCATTTTAGAATTTTAATCATAGTATTTGGGATATTTTTGTGGCCTAGCTCATAAAATTATAGGCAATTCCTAAATGAAGTTGGACCCTTAAAATGGCACAACCCAAGACCCAAAACCATTGAAAAGACGAAACTCAGTTGCAAAAAAAAGGACTACTATATAAACCCACACCGTGATCCCATGCAACCTTGCTAGAACGTGCGTCTTCATCTCAAAATTAGGTTTTGCTGCAAAGTCCTAATTTCTTCCCCAACCAAGTACCCCTCTCATGCACGTTGTCATCTTCCCCATGAACCTAGGGTTGCCGCACAACATATACTCTTTACTTTACCAAGCTGCTCAGCCTTCTATTGTTAAGCTACTGATTATTTCACTAAAGGAAATAGTAATACAGATATGTAATAATAAATTTCTACTTGTATTCATAAGAATCAAAACACCATGAGAGCTATTCGAGGTAGCCTCTGCCTCCAATACATTCCAAACTCAAGAATTTTTCAAATGAAAACCTCTATGATTTTCCTCCCCCTATATAACATAAAGATGCTCACGACCCCATAACAGAAAGCATACAAATCTTAATTAACAGCTACAATTGAAAATAAGGCTCACAGCCATCAAAACTAACCGTTTAACACTACTGATTGATTAACTCAAAACGAACGTTTAAGACAAGACCTCCAAATGCAGCGTTCCATTTATTTCAAAACAAAGATTAAACCGACATCGCTTTGGCTTCCAGAATGCACTCCACTAACTCACAACGACAAACCCCCTTAACTTCATGAACTCCCCCAGTTCCCTTCATCCCTTCAAGCCCTTCATCCTCTTCACGTCTTTGAACCCTAGGGTTCCTAACATCTATTAGGTTTCAGCTGCTGCACCCCGTGGAATAACCCCACTGCTACAGCCCTGCCAAGGCCACGCCAAAAAGGATCAGCGTTGTACCACCGAAGCTTCAAGTTGCCAACCCATTCACATCTGACACCCAATGCGCAAGCACAACAGTGCTTTAGTTGGTAACCACTAGCAAGCTCTTCACGGCGCAGCCCAACATTGGCATGTCATCTCAACGACAACGTGTCCACACTCATTCACCAACAACCGTCGAAGTTAGCAAGATTGAGCCACGAACCACCATGCACTGCCTAGCCCATAGACACCAGTGTTGTCCAAAGTCACTGCAAGGGACGCCCAACATACAACTAGTCTGCAACAACTGTGGTGATCAATCCGAGCCGTCGCACATGCAACTGCAAAAAGCATGGAAAACCACCTCCTCGTGAGCCACCCTGCTATAGCCACCACGCAGGAGGCACCACCAACAACCAATTGAGTCCTCACTACATCGTCACCACCCTTCGTTGGAAAAGCCTAAAAGTAAGCCCAAAACCCCCTCCATGCGCCACTACCTTGCACAAACACTATCCACTCAGTTAAGACCCTGTTTTCCAACCACAAAATAAAGCAAATATTCTTGCTCAGCCCTCCAACGTGCACTGCTACAGCACCCCTATCAGAAGGATCCCATGTTGACATGCGTTTCATGGAGACACAAAGACAAACCAAGCCGCAACATGTTCATGTGAGTGCAACCACATTTGCTGGTCATGCTTATCCCTCTATCTCCACGTAACTCTCTCTCTCACCACATTATATTTGCCCTCTAAGGTCCCGTTTGGAACTTGGACTGAACTGAGTTGAAGTTGAGTCTAACATCTAAACACCCAACTCTCAAATCACTAAACTCATATTAACTCAAAACCTCTTTACACGTAGGACTCACAACCTTTTTCAACTCAATACTTCTTTACACGCGAGACCCATAACTTTTTTTAACTTTTTATAAATACATGTAAACTCATTTTAGCATTCAAATACATCTAAACTCATTTTATGTAGGCTCCACAAAACTCACTTCACCATCTCAACTCACTAAATTTTATAAAGAACTCAACTCATCTCAATTCAATTAAACATCCAAATAAAGTCTAAATCTAGACTTGTCGTCCTCTCTCTATCCCTCCCCATCATCCTTAAGATAGCTAAATTACAAAAATACCCATGCCTGGTTAATGTTGACCATAAGGTTTATTATTGGAATACTTTTAGGATTAAAATGAGAATTCCATATTTTTAGGAAATATAAATTATTTTAGTATTCAGATTTTTTTTATATAAATAGTATTCAGGTTTTAATTATAAAGTATATGTTTAATTAAAAATTTATGCAAACTATGTGCATATGTTATAGGTGATCGATTACGTGTCAAAAATATTTTATTAGCATTGTGAGGTAAATATCATGATCATAAAATTAAGATTCATACACGTTAACTAATTAGATATATTATTATTAAAGTCAATTTTTTAGAAACCAATATTTATGTACCACGCATGTCATGTAGCATATCATTCATCATAATATATAATCATGTTTAACTTCACATATTATAATTATGTATGTATTATGAATGTCATGCATTTCACATTATATAAAACATGTAACCTTTTATAAGATCAAGTATAAGATACAGATCAAATTAAATAAGATGGTCATTCAGGTATATGGTACCAATGCGATTCATGAGTGGGTGTAATCCACATACTTAAGCGTGATCTACCATAGTATGCCAGAATACTATCAGCAGCTTCCATTTTGACCAATATGTGAGATTCCAAAACAAAAATAATATTAAAAAATATATTGTAAAAATATTTTATTTAACTTTTTAATTTTAATATCAACTTATCTCATTTCTGAAAACAACCGAAACATTAGTTTTCATTTTGCAAATTGAGCATTCTTTAAATTGAATTCTAGTTCACTATACAAAAAAGTTTTGAAGCAATTTTATATAAATAAAGTTTATCCTTTGAATCGACAATTGTTCGATTACTTGATGTAAGGTCAAAAACCCTTTTTGCCCTTATAAATATGGTAAAGAAATTATTGGTTCTAAATTATCATATTTGAGAGCTATTGGTGCTTTTATGTTTATTGCAAATTGCATATGATCAAATATAGCCCGTTGAAAGATAAGAAAAGTGGCCAAAATTTATTCTAAAAACCAAAAGACAAAACATTCGCAAACTAAAAACACGAAGGTTTTCACAAAACAGCAATATCGTAGATACTAATTATGTAATCAACCCAAGAAAATGAGCATGACATATTCAACATAGAAAAACAAACTAATTACCATCGACTAGTGTTATGCGTACGTACAATTTTATGCAAAATAATATATAATAACCGTATTTTATCAATATTTTCTTCTTTAATTTAAACTTCAAATTTTAAGATTTTTATCCTTTCCAATAGTGTTACCACAGTATTCATGCCCATTTAAAATAATATTAATAAACATTTTAGAATGATGGGAGATTCCCTCTACCCATCTACAATGAGGCCACATCCTCATCAAAAGGAACTCGAGGAAAATCCTCCAGATTCCTTTCACTTTGACACATCGAAACAAAATAATCTTTTAAAAATCATTACATCCATGAACTCCTGAAGTAGCATATACTTAACAATTGCAATAATTTACTTGCTCATACCTGGTACAACCGATTCCCATCTTTCAAGGCTGAGTGCATCGAGATCATGCTTGCATTCAGAAACCAATAAGAGTCCATGACTAATCGCAAAGGCACAAGTTCTTCTGAAGTGAATCCAGTGCACAAGCACGGATTGAGATCCACTAAGCTAACAAAGTTTATCACAAAATCACCCGTAGACACCTAAATCTTGCAACCAAAGTTAACATGCCAAATCCACCAAATTGAACACCAAAAATACTAAAAACAATTGTGTGTAGAAGCAAGGGAAAGGCTCTAGCAAAAATAAATGAGCGAGCACATTCACGGCTGACAAAGCCCATTGCTAGCTGGGTGTTCAACATCATTAGAACATCTTGGCTTCTCTAAGCCAATTTTCCTTTCAATGAGCCTTTTCGAATCTTGCTCAAGACCTTGGCATCAAACACTGCATACTGCTTTTTAATCTCAATCATCGCCTTCTCTGCAAATGGATCAACCTTGTCCTCATACTTCTCGTACAGAACAGGAACAGTGTGCAGCAAAACAAAAGCTGTTTCCAAAAAGATATTATCAAAATTCAGAATATTAAGTTTGTATTCGATAGCATATATAAACATAAGTTTTGTGGTAATTACATATGTAGAATAAGGTCAAGAAATTGCACCAACTTCCCACAATTGAAAGAACCCAAAAGCCAGCAATGACCTGACATCCAAAACATAATCTTATTAGAAATCAGATAACAGAATAAACTTCCACACTGAATTGCCAGTCAGGATCATGTGAAGGATGCAATATTTCTTAGCGCAACCCATATTCTGATACTAGCAATATATGACATGAATGATAATGTTGTGTACATTCGGAAGTATGAAACAGAATCTCAAATATAGCAGCAGCGACCTTTATGAAAGGATAGAGTATTTACTCATCAAACCAACATGGGCACCAAGTTAATAGACTGGGATGGCTAAGCCAATAAAGAATTTAAGATGCTGCATTAAAATAGAATGTAAAGATTCTTCAAAGAAACATAAAATACGTACAATGAGAAACTTCTTCAAATCTCTCCCAGTCATAATATCACGCAAGACTACAAAACCTCGGTTAATTTCAATTCTCAGTGCAGCAGCAACTTGCAAGAATGGCTCCTCGGGAAGATGAACTTCTGGGATGCGGGGTGGAGTCCTACAAATATACATCATAGGCAATAAATTAAATAAAACTAGAAATGAAAACACAGCCTAGGTACCTAACAACTGAGTTTTATATAAATTAATAATTGGGCATGATAATGTGAAAACCCACAAGGCTTACTTGTTGATAAAGGTATGAGCATTGGACCACAGGAACAGTATTGCAAGAGCTAGAATCAGTACATGACATACAAGAGTAAGCAGGTGATATTCAAGCAATTCAAAAAAGACCCAGATTGCAGTAGCTCCACCGAGGACACTGGCTGAAATCTTCTTGTTCCTCCATAAGAATACATCAGCAGCTGCACCAAATCGTCGCAGAAATTGAGAAGAAAAGAAAAACACAATGTAAACAGAAAACGAACACTTACATTGCGTTGCAATACCTTAGGGGGAGGAAAAGGATGAATTGTTTCATTTTCAGAATTGCACTCTTAAGTAAAAGAAAAAAAGCACTAACCAGTGAAGTAGAGATGACCCATAAGAGTGATTCACCAGTGAATTTTCAGTTTACTTTCCCTACCCTATAGATTCTCTGGAACCACAGTTCAAAGCCTGATTTTTCATATTATTCTCTACATTCTATGAACAACCAAACAGAATCTATAAGCTTTAAACAAATATTTTTAAAAACACAACGCGCCAACAAACTTCACTAACATTATCGATCGCTAAAAAATCTGTCAAAAAAACGTAGACACAGCTTATACTCGCAAACATCACAACACACCATTTTCCGCTTATTTCGCAGCCATTCCCACCACTTTCTAAAAGCAAGAAGCTGAAATCAGATCAGGCATTGCTTTGGCAAGCATATCGAGTCACTCAAGCAAAGCAATGCATATCGAATCACTCGTTGCTTCCAAAGATCAAATCCCCATTTTTTTCAAATACATAAAAAAGGAATTCGAAAATGGGAAAACATGGCCAAACAATGCATATTCAATCAAATAACAGATCTCATATCAATATGTAATCTCAAGGAGAGAGACTGTAACCATACGTTTTCCTCCGCCGAGAACCATGTGAACCGGTTTCTCCCTCCCAAAAATCCGGTAAATCTTGGCTTTCACTGACAATGGTGAGACCGATTGGTCGTCATCAGAATCCGATGACGAGGAATCGTGCTCGTGGATCTTCTCGCTTATCTTCTCTATCATTGACTCCACAGCCGAACCTGCACTCTCGGAATGCTCCGCCATTTTTCGTACACCAAAGCTTCAACCCTACACCGAAAATATGAAAAGAATAGGAAATGAAAAAACCTCACTGAGTTACCCATATAAAGCGAGCAATGAGGCGATCGTGACCGTTGGGTGGCGATCAGTCCGAGCCTGAGGTTTGAAAAACCGAACCTAGGGATTCGGAGTACTGAGACTACAAAATTGACGGCGTTAAGTTTGATGAGTTGGAGGCGAAACGACGTTAGATTCGACGGAGTATTTCGTGCTTTCTGTACGTGCCGTGGGGAATGGCATAGACAGACGGTCGGTCGGTGTTGCAGAAAGTCACCGCCCTGGTGAAGTGAGGAACACGTGGCCGAAGATGAGTGGAGTGGAGTGGAGAGGAGCGGAAAATGGACGGCTTGTCCTTTTTGGTTGGTCGATATGGGGTTAATGGGTACCACGTTTAGGGGCTGATGCGCTTCATGGTTACGGGCCATATATTCCCAACTCAAACAAAAATAATACACTATACATATACATACTTAAAATCAAATTACCTCTAATTTTGGAATATTCATAATCAAATAGAATTCCAATCGGATCATTTGAAGAATGTTGTATCTTGATTGGGCGGAACGGCTCCTCCATGAGATGGTCACAAACTATTTTAGAAAACCATCTTGTCCACGTGGTAGCTGCGAGCCACCACATGGAACTCCCGCTCCACCTAGTGAGATGACCCACAATTATATTATGTGGGGGATGGATCTCCTTCCTAAGGTTGGTATGCAAGAGCACGTGAATTAGACTAGTCAGATACTTATAAAATAAAAAATATGACTCATTTGTTTTTTAAATCAGTTGTATTAAACTAGCCAAATGCCTATTAAGGACGTATTTCTCACTACCAATTACACGGATAACACTTGCTGCAATGAAGGGAAGGCGCTGGTCGCCCTGTGTAAACTTCGATGTTTAAGTTAGTAACAAAATGAGAATAAGTATATAAAAGATAAGGATAAAAATTATGTTACCTCTAACGAGTTATTTAGAGCATAATGTGATGTGATGTCGATCAACTCTAATCACTAGTTCTTTGTGCTTATCTTTTGTGATTCCTTATTTAAATGGAGAGGATATCTCCTATTTTGTAGGAGTTATCTCACGTAGGATATTCATACTCAATCCTTGGCCTCATCCACAATTTCTCGGGGTTATCTCTCCCGTCATTATAGTTATGAGTCCTCTATCTGTATGGCTTTTAGCCTTAAGCCATCTACAAGTCTCACTGGGCTTGCTTTTTGTCTTACTTTTTGTTGTCATTTTATTTGTTGAAGTGCTCTTCATTATCTTTTTTGTCACCCTTCTTACATCATCTTTTAATGTGGCAATAAATAATTGGATCACTCATTGAATGCTACATAAGCAAATGGTAAAAGGATGGTGATTAAGAGAGTGGTATAATTTTTCTACTTCTTGTTCTTATTGTAGCTACCATGAGAACCAGATAGGATGCAGGTTGGGCCCTTTTCATAGGCTGATATGTGATATGGACTATGAGTCTAGTGAAATGTGATATGGGTAGTGAACATTTTGAAAATGTGTAGATAATTGGATGGAAGTTCCATGGGCTCTTTTTGTGGTCTTGGCCCAATTGACAGCCTCCATTTGTCAAATAGATTAATTTTTGTACCTCAATGTTTAGCCTCCCACCCACAAGTGTGACCTGAAAGTGGTGACACATATTATACGTTTTTCCCCCCTTCCCTTGTTAAGGAGGCTTACAAGAAGACCAGGTGAGATGGTTAGGTTTGATCAAAGAGAGTGGGGGCCGAGTGTGCATTAGGTGGAATACTTGAAATGAGAGTTTTCAACAATATCGTAACAAGCAACCCAACCTGTGAGGTTGTACTGTTATATGACTAGGTTGTTCTATGCTCTTTGTATATTCTGTTGACTTGATTGACCCAGTTCTAAGACGTTGGGTGTTATTTACTCAAGTTGGATGCAAGCAAACACAAAGAAAACATTTCAAATAAAAGAGCCATTACATCACTTACTAATTCAGTATACGGTATTACAATTGTACCACCTATACCGCCTACCCTTATCATCCAATGATAAAGGTAACGTCCTAAGGAAGGTCTAAGTTACATCTAGACCTATAATCCAAAATTAATGGTCAATGATATAATTGAGACTCAATTGAACACATTATAAAGAGCAATAATTTATCATTCCCAAAGAATGTATGATCCTATATACTATCTATCATTACCACTCGGTATGGAATATCACAAGAATGAAGACACTTGAGAAATGCTCCTGACTTCATAAAAAAAAAAAAAAATACTAGGAACACAAAAGGATCCCACGAATTGACGTGGTACAGTACTAATGTGCCATGTGTCCCTATTTTTTTTTTCCTTTCCTTCACTTCCCCCAACCCCCGTCCCCATTGCCCCACCCGTTCCTTGAGCCTAGAGAGAGAGAGAGAGAGAGAGGTGTACTTGCCGGTGAGTGACGACGATAACGACATCCCTACCTTGTCAAAGAGAGAGAAGCGTATCTGCCGACGAGGGATGTGGCGCCCCCGACTCCCATGTACAAAAACACGAGAATTGAGACACCCGGATGGTGACAACACGGTCACACATCCCAACGATAGTGCCAAGTGTGTGTATATGCAACAGTATACAAAAACAACGCAGCGGATAATTTAAGTCAACTAAGTACTAGAATTATTAACACAATTTAAACATCAGTAAAAGTGGTTTAAAAGAGTTATACAGTCATCCAAAATAAATATAATACAAGTTCCAAAATAAAATGAGTGATCCCAAATCACTCCTCTGGCGGAGCCGAATCCCCAAGCTCGCCCTCAACATCATCTACATCGAAATCTGAGTTACCATAAATGGTACCGCAGGTAAGTATAATCCAAACAACCACAAGATAAAAAGTGCATTAATGCCACCAACAATAATGCATGCATATGATGAAATATGCATTATGCCCAAAATATCATTTTCCCTAAAAATGAATATTTTCCAACACACGCCAAAATCCCATTTTGGCCCAAACATATCCGTAAAACATTTTCCCAAAAAATGATGCACACAAAATCCATATCCAACACACGCTATTTTCTTAGAAAATAGTCCGTTAATCCATTATTACCATATGCACCATGATCTCCCCTAGAAACCATCCGCACATCCTAGCTTCGTAGCGATGCCCAGTTCTGCGCCCAACGCATTCATGGCCAAGCACCCTCTACGTAACGAGCGATGCCTAGTTCCACGCCCAGCGCGTTCGTGGCCAAGCATCCTCTAGCCCCCGCCAGCAGAGAGGCCACGGAGTCGGCATGAGACTATCTCATCCGATCCCATTGTCGCCCAGTGACAATCTAAGGGACGTCACTCAGTATATTCTGCTCCCGAGTGACCAGAGGAGCTCAACCGAGATAATGCCCCATCTCGGCTTGGGGTCGTGATACACACGCACCCAAAAATCATTTCACATAAAAACTCAGTTTTCAATAAACACATGAATATGAATTCAATTACACGAAAACTCAGTTTCCTTTACAAACATGATTATGCGTGTAAATATGCCATGTACATGAAACATCTCAATAACCAACATCCAACAACACTCAACACTGCCCAAACATACAAACAACTTCATCCACCAATCCATCCGACCCCTTTACTCCTCGGACTCAGTCCGGCAAAACCAACCAGATCACAGTGAAATGAGTTAGTGTAAAAATACATTTAAATCATAAAAGTTCTTTGAGAAAATACTTACAGTGCTATATAATAATTTCCAAATGATCACGGAGCTGCAAGAAGTGGCAACATAGCAACAAAACAGTGTCAAATGCACTGTGGCCGTGGGTCTCAAAAACTCATTTTTGAATGGGTACAAACGAAGACCCAAGATTGATAAGGAAGGACTTAGGGATGTCGGTGAAACTAGTGGTGGTGGTGGTCGGCCGTGAGAGGCGGCGTGGGCGGAGGTCGAAGACCAAAAGAGTCTAAAATGAAAATGGAGTTGGGTGTACTTCATCGGTGGCGGATCGGAGCTGGGGTTGGGTGCATTGGGTTCCTAGGAGGTCAATGATGAAGTGGTGAAGAAATTATGGTCGAAGGTGGCGTGACGGCGGTGCGCGAACACAAGAGGTGAAATGGCTTCGCGTGAGTGTGGGGACAAACGGCGGCGCGAGAGAGGCTAAGATTGAAGGGTGGTGGTTGCCGGAGGGTGGGGAAGGAGGTGGGCTGGGCAATGAGACACACGGCGGCGCGCAACGGTGGCTGGTAGGGGTGTAAACTCAAACTGAAAAACCGGACCGGACCGGACCGAATCGGACCGATTTTACTGGTTTTGAACCGGTCCGGTCCGAAACCGGTTTTTAAAATGTAAAAAGCGGCCGGTTCCGGTTCCGGGATTTTTTGGACCGGACCGGACCGGTTGATTAAAAAAAATAAAAAATAATATTTTTATATATAAGTTTTATACAAAATATTTTATATATATTAAATATTAATATATATAAGTTTTATATATAATGTATAATTATAAATTTTTATGTGAAATTTTATATATAACATATATATTCATATATGAAATAATTTCTTATTATAATTTATAAATTATTACATAAAATGTTAATACTAAATCACTAAAAGTTTATAACTAATACTAATATATAACTTATAACTATACCAATAGTCTAATATTAATACTATTATATAGTCTAATATATTAATAAAAGTATAAAACAATTTTTTTTAAATCAATTTTTTTTTTATAAACAAATTTTTAATGACAAATTGTAAAATTTACATTTTAAAAAAACCAGAAAACCGGAGTGGACCAGAAACCAGTAAAACCAAAAGTACCGGTTTAGGAGGGTAACCGGTGCGTAATCGGTTTTAAAAAATACAAAACCGGTACATACCGGTTCGGTCCTAAATTTTATCCAAAACCGGACCGAACTGGACCGGTTACACCCCTAGTGGCTGGGTGGAGGAGAAGCAATGCACGGGGAGAGAGGGAGAGAGGGCCTTCACGTGCGGGAAGAGCAGGGGAGAAATAAGGAGAAAAATAAAAAGAATGAAAAGAAAAAGAGGAGAAAAAGAAAAAGGGAAAAAGAAAAAAGTGAGGTCCAGAAATGAGGTCCATCTTGGGTCATAAAAATGATCCAACGAAAAAGATTTCAAAACAACAAGTAAAATAAAATAATTCAAACGTAGTGATTAAATGAAAATAAAATAATTAAACCCAACAATAAACTAATTTAAAATAAAGAGAAATTTAAATGCATAACAATAATTAATACTAAGAAAGCACATCAAAATAGTTTTCACAAAATTAAAATCATAAAAATAAAACCAACTAAATATCCAACAACTTTAAAACAAGAGAATAAATTTTGAATAAATAAAAATAATCTTTCAATAAAAATACCTTAAAATACCGGGTGTTACAAGGGACTAGGGGTGTACATTATTCTGTCTAAATCGAAAAATCTAACTGGATTGAGTGGTTTGGTCTTGACCAAACCGGATCGGACCGTTAAGTATATCAGTTCGGTCCATATATACCTTAGAATTTTGATTTTCGATCTAGTCCAGGTGTGTGGTTTTTTTGGACTGGACTGGCTGAAATATATATAATTTTTTAAAATAATTTGTATATAGTACTTATATAAATTAATTATGTAATTTTTGTATAACCTAAATCACCATTTACCATATGTATTTGGAGTTTGGATGATATTGTATTTTTTAATTTCATTTTCTTTATTTTTATTTTTAACTTTTGTGATGATTGTTAATTCTCATGGATGAATAAGGATAATTTTGATAATTTTTTCAACTTTTTAAAGATTATTTTCAAGTACAAAATATATGAATAAAGATAAATAGTTGATATTCAAAAGTATAAACATTGTGGACTTTTTTGTACTGATGGGCTGAGAATAGTCAAAATACACATTAAAAGTGATTTTGGGCCTTTTGTATGGTAGGCCCATTTTACATTGGCCCAGATAGAATTGAAAAAAATGGACCGATTGGAAAGGTGGGGATGTCTATAGTGGTAATTGGTGTGGTCTCAATCTGGAAAAAAGGTGGACCAAAAATTTTTGGTTTGTAACCCCCTAACCGGATTGGACTAATTACACCCCTACGAAGGACGACGACATCAATGAAGAAGATGGTTGGGCTTCATGGATGGGAGTCTCGAGGGTTTGGAAAAGAGAGAAGGGAAGAGAGGTGGAATTGAAAACAAAAACCATTGTAGCACACTAATATGTGCCACATTTGTTTAAGGGATCCTTTTATGTCTCTAACAGTCTCCAAAATAAAACTATTTAGTTGTCTCAAGACTAGATATGATGATTCTCCTTTTAACTTCTCTTTAGTAGGAAGGATTGCTGCAATATTTTCCAATTCTAGAAGGCTCTCTCTCAAATCCGAAATGTTATAAATTTCTTGGAAATCTCATTTAGAATAGCAAAGCTTAGATAACAAGTTGCTTTTGACACATGCTTCAGAAAACACTTCAATAAGGAATTACTAGTCATATTGAAGAAAGACGTGCTTAGCTGACTATAACATTTACTAAATTTCGTTCACCGCATTTGTCTAAAGAATTGCTATTCCCTGTACAGTTTCGCTTCTAAGTGATCGGGCTGTTATTAGAAGGAAATCAGCCTTCCTTTCATCTGCTGCCACATTAGAAATCTGCAAAAAATCTCCACGACCAGAAATCTAATTGTCCTCCACTTTCCTCTGCTTCGCTTCTTCTCTATGCACTGCCGCCAGAAAACCTCCAAGACCAAAAAATCTCAAAGTCAGAAATCTCAAAGTTAGACGCCAGTCCAACGTCGACCGTCCGTTGCCTTCACGACTTTTGCACCACCATCTCCCCTTCACATCCCTCTCGCACGGTTGTCCCTTCTCACGACTTCAGCCCCGTCGTTCCCTCTCCTTCTCGCATAGCTTTGCATAAGTAGAACAAAAAAATGATAACAAAAATTATATAAACATCATTGAGATACAAAAGGAGTCGGACTGTTGAAACATAAAGGGCAACAGAGCCACAAAAATTGTCCACTTTCAGAAAATAATACCAGTTCCAAATAAACGTACCAATTTGTTCACCTTTCTGCAATAAATTTACAGTACAGAAAAATGAGTAGTACATAAAATGATATTTAGTACGAAAATGATAACTTTGCATAAGCAGTACCTAAAAATGATAACAAAAATTAAATAAATAGAAAGTCTTGCAAATTTTCACAAGATAAGTTTAAAGAAACCCATTATTTAGACTACTCAAATATAGCATGCCATCTTTATAGATGCAGGAAACTATCTCAAATAGCTTATACAATGTGAGTTGAAAGGAATTCATTTATGGGTCTCTTAATTAAGCATTATTATTACGAGAAAATCAATACAAGAGAGCATACCAGAGAGAGACGGAAATGGGTCACCAGATCAAGAGTTGAGAGGGACGGGAGAAGGGATGAAGCCTTGCGATAGGGATGGGAGAGGGGATGAAGCCGTATGAGAGGGGATGAAGGGGCTGAGATGGTGGCAGAGGAATTGACTCCACTTCTATGCGGCGGTGCAACTGTGCAATCGATTTCGACTGGGGGCAGATGAAAGGGATTGCTTCTAAGCTGAGAGTGTTTCTGGAGAAATCGATGTCGATGAACATTACTGAGTGGGGCTGCTGCAATGCACTCCATGATAGCTTTGATGGGAAGCCTAAGTGTCATTTTGCTATTGGAGGGCTATTAATTGGAGAAAAATGGATGGACCAGTTCTAAGGTGTTCTCTTCCCTATAATCTTGCAGTTACTTTAAAAGATAAGAACAATGTGCTTATAAATTCAATTCAAGCTAGGGCAGCCCGAATATTTGGCAATTACTATATAAAAGAGAGAAAAACATCCCCACAAGTTTGAACATAAAATTTCAGATCTTCAATGTGAGACCCATAACAGATAGTGTGAGTCATACGATGTTTATTGTTAATTTATGCGGATAGTAATTAATATTGTAGGACCTCCTTTATTTGTCTGTCTTTCTCCCACTTGAAACCTTTAAATTTGAACAACTTGAGAGTAATGGCTAACCATTGCCAAATCCAAATTTTGGTTAGAATTTCAAATTTTGGCTATTACATTAACCTTTGGCTAGTAATATGCATTGGACTAGTCATCTTAAAGTCAAAATAATAATATAACATTATATATTTTAATAATATTTTACAAAAAACATAATTTTGTAATATTTTGCAAATGCACTTCATATATTAATTAATAATTTAATTTGTACTTAAAAGAAGATAGAAAATATAATTATATATTAATTAATAATTTAATTTTAATTTCATAATTTAATTATTATTAATGAAATAAAATAAGATAGAAAATAACAGACTATTTATCAAAATTGAAATAGATAATATAATGGTTGTTGGAAATGATTAAAATATTACTTTAGTGAGTGAATAGTAGGGGTGTCAATATGTGACACGACCCGATAACCCAATACGAACACGACACGATAAAAGCGGGTTAGGGTTTAGTCTTAACGGGTTCGGGTCAAAACGGGTTGACCCGTTAAGACACGATAGCTTAACGGGTTACTAACGGGTCAACCCGTTATGAAAGTTAAAATTACCCTTATACCCTTTACCCTTATAACCTAAAAATTATAACTAAAAGTATAAAAACTAATTTAAAAAAAAAAACCCTAACTCATCACTCATCAGCCGCTTCACTTCCCAAAGTGAGAAACAAATTTAAAACCCTAACTCTATCACATCGGCCACAAGACTCTCGCTTTTTCTCGCTTTCACTATTGTCGCATCCTGCTTTCGTCTCACGTTTCCGAGTCATTCCTCCTCCCTACTTTCGCTCGTTTCGTCTCTTCTCTTGCTGTTGTTATTGCTCTCCCCTGTTGCTTTCGCTTTTTTTGGAGGTGTTGCTCTCGTTGCTCGTCGTTTCTCGCTGAACTTCCTGGCTTTCATGACGACGCCGCTTCTCCAGTTCGCCGCTTCCACTTCCATTTCACTTGTGGACGCTGCTATTTCGCGACTCGCTTCCACCTAAATAGGCGCCAGCTCTCACTCCTCACGCTCACTTGATCGCTCTTCCGAGCTACTTGCGACGCCGGTTCTTAAGACTTAGAACCACTTGATTAAGATTACTGTCATACTGGCTGCCATCACGCTCACGCTTCATCGCTTAAGTCTGCTGCCTATTTCACGCCAGGTGTAAGAAAAGTTGATTTTGGAGTTGTGAAATGTGTTGTGAAATCGTAATGTTCTGTATGCTTCTTCAAATTAAGCGCAAGGTTTAGTCTTCTGTATGACAGCATGTAATTGTATTTGGGATTAATGCGCAGGTCATGAATAATTAAGTGTAAAATTACTGCTGCTTTGTGGCTTTCACTTGAATAATTAAGCGCATTACAAATTGTGAATTAGCCTTTTTCTCTCATTTTTAATTATTTGGTTTGAAAAGTGTCGGTAAATGGGCATTACAAACTGGCCGGTTTAATTTGAAAGTGCCAAAATCTTGAAACAATTGTCCAAAAAAATCAAGTTATAAGCATAGAAAGTAAAAAAATTCTGAAATATCATGAGTTGGTCATGATGAGCAGTCAATATAAATTAGCTATTAATCCTATTTTGAACATCAAAGATTGATTGTATTAGCATCTTTTAGTTTTGTTGTGGTTTGTTGAGATGGCGGAGAATTCTCCCTAACAAGAATAAATTATTAAATTTGAATCGAAGAAGAGATGGCGGAGAAAATTTAATAAATTTGATTTGTATGTGACATATGTCATTCCAAAGTGGAGAAAAATAAAACAAGAAAAAAAAATTAAAATATTTGGGATTTTTGAAGGTAAGTCATGTTTTACTATTGTCATTAACTCAACTAAAACTCCAATAAATTCAATTAAAGAGTTAATTTATTTTATTTTATCCAAAGTCTCTTGAAATGTAATCTACACGATTGTATTACGAGTCTATCTTTTTCATACTCAATCGGGCATATTCTAGATGATCTTAATCAAGAATTCTAGGAGATATATATATATATCAATCTCGTAATAAATTTATAGTATTTTATTAAATAAATGACTGTAATTTTTCAATGATATAAAACTTTACTGATGTCTTTTTTTTAATAGAAATACATCTTCAACTTCTAGATTTGTTTAGATTTGTGTTTTTAATTTTTATTATATTTGGGATTGTAATATTAATATATTTACTATGTGTGTTTTGTTTATCATATTTGAGATGTAATTTTAATATATTGTTACAATGTGTGTGGATATTTGTTTGGATTGTAATTTTAGACTTGTAGTTTTTTTTTTAGATATTATTTATATTTAAAATTTATAATGGGATAAAACGGGTCGTGTCGAATCGTGTCAGTTCAATCCATTAATGTAAACGGGTTGAAACGGGTCGGATCGTGTCGTGTCAATTTATTTCCTAATGTGTCATAACGGGTCGTGTCGTGTCAACCCGTTATCAAACCGTGTCGTGTTTGTGTTTAGAATTTTGACACGAAACCCTTAACGGGTCGTGTTCGTGTTGACCCATTAACTGTAATGTATATACTCTGACACGACACGAATACGACCCGTTAACACGATTTGACACCCCTAGTGAATAGTATCTAGCCAAAGATGACTAGAGAAATTAATTTACTGTAGCTCATATGTTGAACTTTAGTGATTTGACTAATCTAATGTAAATGATTTTGCTCATGCCTAGCCAAAATATGAAGATCCATTAACATTTGACTATTACAATGCCAATGCTCACATGTGATCTTTTTTTTATATAACCTCAACATCAAGTGGAAAGAGAAATTGCTTTGTCAAGTTGTTGCCTCTTTCATGTGGGCTAGTGAGATAAGATGGGCTAGTGAGATGAGATGAGATTAGATGGTTTTAGATGAGTTGAATAAAATATTGTTAGAATATTATTTTTTAATATTATTATTATTTTAAAATTTGAAAAAGTTGAATTGTTTTTTATATTTTATGCAAGAATTTGAGAAAGTTGTAATAAGAGATAATATGAGATGAAATGAGATCGTTTCTCTATCCAAACAAGTCCTAAGGTGATATTTGAATAGTGAGTTGAGATAAAAGTTAAAAATTGAATTGTTTATTATATTTTGTGTGAAAATTTAAAAAAATTATAATAATTAGATGAAATGAGTTGAAATTATCTTTAAATCCAAACCCAGCTTAAAACTTAAAATGGAAAAAAAAAAAAAAGGTAGACCCATAACATCTATTAAATATTCAATAAATACTATAGACTCAACTTCATATCAATTTGTAGAATATAGTTAATATATTTTTTATTTTAATCCAACTCTAAAACCTAAAATGAAAAATAAAAATAAAAACAAAAACGATCCATAATATTTATTAAATATTCAATAAATACAATAAACTCGAATTCATAAAAAGCCATGGAATTTATGACCATAAATCCCTCTACAAAGGATCCAGCGTAGAAAATAAAAATTATATTAATTACATTCTGTAACATTTAATATTGCATATATATTTGATAATAACATTAATAACCAACTAATTGGAACAAAAGGAAAATAATAAACGATCATATTTTACATAATTTAGTCAAAAATATTTAACGAGAGCTTCTAAAAGAAAAGAAAATAAAAGTACTCTAAGTACCGGTGGAATAATCGACACTTGCAGAGACTGCGTGCCGCAAAGGCTACTTGATCGGAGGATAATCAGTTAAGCCAGACTGACCAATTCATCTTTTTTTTTTTTTTTTCCGCCATTTTTGGACTATTATTCGAGCTATTCCTTGACCAATTCAGTCAAGACTCCGGTATTTGTTTATTCGGAAAACAGCCTCTTTTTTTCTTTTTTCAATGCAATGTTATTGAACTGTAAGAAGTTGACAACACAAAAAACAAACAACTTGCCTTTGAACTCGAATCAAGCAGGTGAAGTACGGGAAATTGGATAAGAAAACAAGGAGATGTATACGTAGAAACCCATAATTTGGAAAATTGATTCAACCCCAGAACTCAATACCTGTGAAGCACTGGCAATCCATCTGTTTCATGAGATTGAAAGCACAAAATAAGAAAAAAAAATGATATTTTTTGCTCTAAATTCATCAAGCAAGAACAAAGATTGATTCGAGACCCTAAAAAAAAGCTCAACACCTACCTATCCAAAGATATATACATTCTCGCAATAAGGAACCCAAAAAGAAGAAAAGCGAAAAGCGAAAAGCGAAAAGCGAAACTCTAAACCATCCAAAAAGAAAGATTGGAAAAAGAAAAAAAAAAAGAAGAAAAAACCCAGAAATCTATCACCTCCGCCTCCGATCCGCGGCGTACTGCGAGAGCGGCACGACCTCTGATAGCGGCGTGGACAGCGGGGTCGGAAGCGGCGAGTTCCGGCAGACCGGGCACGACCCGTTCAGTTTCAACCAGTGGTCGATACAGTACAAATGGAAGTAGTGCCGACACTCGGGCATCATTCTGAGCATCTCCGAATCCTTGTACTCGCAGAGGCAGATCGAACATGTGGTGCTACTGGTACCCAGACCATCGTCATCCTTAACGTAGTACGGGAACTTGGGGTACGAGTTGATGACGCTCTGGTCGAGCCCGACGGCGACGTTACCATCCCGTGATTGGTCCTCGTCTTCGTCCTCGGCGACGAAGATTATGCGGGGGAGGATGATGCCGTCGTTGGGGTTGAGGTTGTTGTTGTTGGTGCTGCGGTTGTGGTGGTGGTGATTATCGTAAGACGGGTGGGAGCGGCAGCAGAGGTAGGAGGCGAGGAGGAGAGCGGATAGGAGAACGAGGAAACCGAGGGCGATGGCGATGGCGTAGCCGAGGCCAAGGTTAGTTAGGTAGTTGGTGCTGGTGGCTGGGGCGGGGGTGGACATTGGGAGAGGAGGGGAGGAGAAGGAGAAAGAAAAATAAGAAGAAAAGGTGGAGGAGAAAGAGGAGGAGAAGGAAGGGATTTAGCCATTTGTTTGGGGAGAGGGGAGGGAAAGGAAGGGTGGGTGATTCCAGCTGCTGCATTTAATTCTTTTAGGTTTGGTGAAGTGAGGGCTCTTTCAGCAGCATTAACTATTTTCTTTTGGGTGGAGAATGGGAGATAGGGATGGAGTTTATGGGCCTGGGCTATTGGTATTTTTGTCTTATTTTTTATTGTATATAAATATATATATATATATATATATATAGAAGAAAAATGATTAAGTTGTTATTAATTGAAAAAAAACGAAAGTATATATTTATCTAAAACTACACATAATATAATTTAACTTTTTTTTATATATAGTTATTTTTGTGTATTTTATTAATATAATTGATTGCATTATTTTTTTAATATAAAATAATTATTTTGACCAATCACATAAATAAAATCGTAAAGAGTGCATAAAGAATATGTAAAAATGACTGTATGTAATAGTACAATATAATTTATATTTGAAAGTTTTACTTTTTTTTCAATAAACAGAGTTTAGTAAAAGAATAGAAAATCAGAGAGGTAGTAGTGATTATCCAACACTAGGGGTGGAACCGCTACCCCGCTCCCATCCACCCCACTCCCACATAGATGGTTTCAACCTCATTTCCGGTATCAGGGAGGGGGGCAGGGTTGGAAACCCTCCCCCGCATGGTGCGAGACGATGTGCGGGGATGAGTCCACCCGTCCCACACCATGCAGGTAGCATTCCTATTTAACACTATTTTGAAAATTTTGTAAGAGAGGGAAAAAAGACTTAAATTGGGATGAAGGGAATATTGAGATGGTCCCATAATTGATAAATTATTGCTGTTATTATTTTTAATGGCAGGTTGGTCTGGTTGGAAAAGAGATTGCCAAATGGATGGCTTCATTAAAGCAGGGCCAATTATCTGGGTTCCACCGTTACATAATTAGATGAATTTAATTGATTCATCCCACACTATCTTAATGGTGTTATCAAGAAAAACCACATAGAGAAATAATAGAGATAGGAAACAAATCATCATTCTGTTTGCAATGATCAACGTTCTATTCTATTGACATGATAGAATTTAATTTATTAAAAAAAAAAGTGGTATATCAACTTATAAATATAATATTTTCAACGACAGAAGTTCGCAAAAGTCAAATTTTGAGTTGTAATAACACAATTTATTACCATAATATTGAAGGAAAATGATAAACGCGCAATATTTTCTATCATCTTTTATATAATTATATTTTAAATAAAAAAATATTTTGAAAAACTAATTTATAAAAATAATATTATTTTATAAAAGAGAAATTCTATTTACAATCTCTATTTGGAGATTATATGTACAGACCCTTTATTAAATGAGAAAAAATATCATTTTAAGAGGGATATTTTTGTAATATTAAAAAATTTTAAAGAAAAAATTGCTTAGACTTGCATTGCAGTCCTCAAAATAAAAACTGTACATAGCATTACTCTTTATGAAAATATCTTCATCTTAGAACGTAATTGTACAAAAATATTATTCAGAGAAAGATGCGAGCGAACATGGAGAGTTTATGTGTCAAAATCAAGGGCTACAGCCTCAAATGTTTTGTGAACAAGAAACACTTGGAACTTCCCATCCAAGTCAATGCCAACAACATCAAATATATAACATTCCAATTTGATTATAGAATCCTCATCCCCTCCTACCCACTTCTGATATTGGAAGGGACAGCCAGTTTTCTGTTTGCACAACTCAGTTTTTTTTTAGGGTTTAATTTGGCCTAAAGTCTTTCTGGGGACAACTCATGACTTTAAGTCAATGAATGACCTTATGCCTTTCTGTCTTGTCTTTTTTGTTTATTGCTTTTTTTTTTTTTTTTCTAGTAAATTGAGATAAAAATTAAAAATTAAATAAAATATTATTTTTTAATATTATTATTTTTTAATAATATTATTATTTTAAAATTAAAAAAATTATAATAATAAAATAATATAAAATGAAATACTTTCACTATCGTTTTCAAAGTCATTTTCCTTGGAATCAAAAGTCCACATGAATAATCCTCAATTTTATTTTATAAACTAACTAATAATAATATCGGAATGGGCAAATTTCCAGTATCCAATATAATAAACCCGGAAATTATCAAAAGTTATATGCCGCGTGTGAAAGCAAAGTTGGCCTAAAAATAAATTAATAATAATAATAATATGCTCACGCTACGTTTACGAAAGCAAGTCATCACACATCATCCTCCTATTCCTTGGGAGAGTTCTCCTTTTGTTTGTTTCTTGTTTCTTCAGCTGCATCTCGTGTAGGTTGGTCCGGTCCAAGATGATGGATCAAAACTTTTGGTTTATCATTTTCTCGGATTAAATTGGACCAATTATTCCTAGTGGATTAGATCGGTTCATTAGCTTTCGGTCTGATTCGATCCATTCGATCTGGTTCAATTATTTTGTTTATTTTATTTCATTCTTTTTCAAATAAATCAATACAAAACTTATTTAAACTAATAAAATTAAAATTAAGTAAATTATTAATGTGAATTATGTAACTAATTCATTAAAAAATATTTAACTATAATTATATTTATGATGTTGATAGTTACTACTTACTAACTTTTTAGTATGCATAATTATTAATAATTTCCTATATTAAAAATAAAAATTCTAACATTTTATATACGGTTAATGAATATCAAATAATTTCATTATACATAGATTATTCATACTTTTTTGTAACTTAGGTATTTAAAAAAAAATACTTAATTACTTTAATTAAATGTGAATAGTAGAATATGTATGAATGTATTATGTATCTACATATATTATCATATGATTTATTATACATTATTAATTGATATAATATATTATTTAACATTGTATATGGTCAATGATAATAGATTATATAAAAATTACATAATTAACTTATACAACTAATATATAAAATAAAATAATATATATAAATATTTAAAATACCTATACTAATTCGGTCCGGTCCAAAAATCACAGACCTTGGGATCGGACTGAAACCCATTCGATCCACCATTTGTGGGACCGAAACCGACCACTCACAATTTCAATCTGGTCCAGTTCGGACCGAAACTTCTTCCCCCCTAGCTGCATGCATAGCTACCCGCACGACAAGAGATTTGATCTTTAGAGACGAAATCTTTTAGCGATGAATTAAATTTCATCCCTAAAAGTACTTATTTGGAATGAAATTTAAATTCGTCTCAAAACATGGATGCGATTTTTTATGCGTTCGAACATATAAGTATCTATTTGAACTAGACATTCTGTGACGAAATATATCATCTAAAAAAAGGAAAACCGTTCGAACATAAAATAAAAAAAAAATTTAATTACTGTTCGAATAATAGTTGTGGCGGGAAAGTATATACAATTGTGCCGAGGAAAGTTCGAACGTGATATTTAATCATTAGAACTGAAGTTTTGGTGGGAAGTTATAAATAAATCTGACAGGAATGTTGCTATACTGTTCGAACGCTCTAGTACAAATTCGGACTGTATTTTAAATCACATTTGAATGTTGATATAACTGTTCGAATAATAGTCGTGGCGGGAACATATACATTAGAACTTGTTCGAACGCCACATGAATTTCTTTCAAACCAATTTTTTTGGTGGGAAGTTATGAATAAATCTGGCGGCAATGGTTGCAACACAGTTTGAATGGTACTTTTATATTCGAACGGGTCTATTAAACGTTCGAATGCTCGTAATTGCCATTTGAATGGTACCGTTTAATTATAGAAATTTATTCAAAGTCATTAAAATATTTTTAAAATAAATATTATTTGAATTTATTAGTTATCATTGTCAAAAGATAAAAAATTTAGTTATAAGGATTTATTATTATTTATGGTAAATTAAAATATTTCATATTCCTAAGAACTTTATATAATTAATGAGTTTTATTATGGTAAATAAGAATTTGCAATTAAAAAAAATTACCTTCTAGGGAGTGTCATTTTTATATTATCATGAATGGTAAGTACAATAAGGAAAATGATTTTTGACAATAAACAAGCTAGCTATATATAACAAATAAAAATGATACAGTAATAAAATCAACAACATTCGACACAATACAAAAAGTCAAATAAAAAATAAAACCACTAGGCAAGATTATCCAGGTCCTCTTGCATGACAGAAATGCATCCCTCAATCTCTTGCAGTCGAACCATAATGGGTGCAGTGATCATTTCCACCATCCTCTCCATCTCCTAGATCAAAAGTATGTGATGGTTCTCGAGCAAGGACCGTATCTCCATGATAGTAGCCCTTGCTGCCTATCTATAAATAGCGACATCATTTGGCTGTGCACCTGCCTCATGAGGCTTTAGTTGTTGTCTCGGTCCAGTATAGATGAATGTATCATATTAAACAGATTTTGAAAATTTTTAAGCGATCCATGGGGAATAAGGCTTGTCTAGAAGGTTCGATTGTAGAATCATACATTGATAATGAATGACATATATATTTTGTTCTATGTATTTCTGTGGGGTTGATACCAGACTCACGAGACCAGACCGAAATTATGAAGGTGGACAAATGGGTAGTGGTGGCAATATGTGACACAACCCGTTAATCAAACACGAACATGACACGATAAAAGTGGGTTTGGATTTGACCTTAACGAGTTTGGGTCAAAACAGATTGACATGTTAAGACACGATTGCTTAACAGGTCACTATTCAACCCGTTATAACCCATTATGATTTGTTAAGAAAGTTGAATTTACATTTATATCATATTTGGGATTGTAACATTAATATTTTACAATATGTGTTTATCATATTTGAGATTATAACTTTAATATTATTACAATGTATGTTTATCATATTTGTGTAATTGTGTGTTGTCATATTTAGTACTGTTGAAATTTTAATGTCAGTATTTTTATTGTTTAGAATGTAATTCTAGACTTATTGTTAGTTTTTTATTTTGTCTAGATATTGTTTATATTTTAATATTTATATAAAATCAATCAGGTCAAATGGATTGAAACATGTCTGTTCAACCTATTAACGTAAATGGGTTGAAACAAGCCGGATCGTGTTGTGTCAATCTGTTTCGTATTTAGTAACGGGTCAAAACAGGTTATATTGTGTCAATCCGTTATCTTAATGGGTCGTGTTAGGGTTTGAAATTTTGACACGAAATCCTTAACGGATCGTGTTTGGGTTGACCCATTAACTATAATGTACATGTCTTGACACGATACGAACATGCCCCATTAACCTAATTTGAGACCCCTACAAATGGGAGTCTCGTCATAGTTTTTCATATTTTCTCGAACCATACGTCCCATAGGCGTACAAGGGGGCTATGACTTATGTGGACGAGAGTTTGATAGAGCCTGATAGTATGTATTGAATAACTATGCAGAGATTGACAACTCTTTTAGATTAGTGATGACTCTACATATCAATATAAATTAAAAGTCATGGAATATAATATAACTTGATACAAACTAATTCTTAACTTGAACTTGGGCATCGAATATATATAGCTACTTCACCTGGATGGTATAACTGACGTAGAAAAGAAGCATGAAGATGAATTCACATTGTGGTTTGAACAAACGATACTACTAAAAAGATGTCTTACTATTTACGAATTTCATAGCACAAAAATAGATTTTTTGTTATCTAGCATTGATATAACTGGAATAATATTTATTGAAATAGGTTATATCAAAATATGATAAAAATTCAGAAAAAATCTCACCAGAATTGTATGCTTTGGCATGTGGTCCGTCCAAGCGGGTCATCCAATACTCATGATGTTTGGTGCGTGGATATAGATTTCACATGGCTGATATAAAATGATACAGAAAAACTCAAAATTATGGGGTCGTAGTCGAAGGAAACCATTGGGAGGATAACATTGACTTCTTTAGAGTTGTCAAAGATATCATAGGGTTAAAGTACGTGGGAGATATATGGTCTGGTTGTTTAAATGTAATTGATGGGACATCTCAAATCTTAGGTTGGGAGTGCATAATGATGAATATTTTGTGAGTGTCAATATATCTTGTACATGGTATGAGATGATCCTTTCATTCTCGCTTGCCAAGCAAATCAAGTTTTTTATTTAAATGATCCAAAGTACGGAAATCCATGGCAAGTAGTACAGAAGTTTGCACCAAGAAATGTATATGATTACATTCCAGAGGCAAATAAACAACATGAAGAATTTGATGGTTCAATAAATGAAGAAGCATATCAAGAAAACGAATCAGACATCAATCAATTTGTTGATCTCAGCTAATATGACATGATTCCATTGCGTGGAGAAGATGTTGAACTAGAAGTAATTGATGGAGGATTGTCAGAAGAACATGTGTCAACTGAAGTGCCTAGTGAAGATGAGGACGATTGGTCCAGCAAAACTGATAGTGAATGAAATTAAATTTTGTGTAAGTATCATTGTTATAAATATAATAACATTTTTTGGAATAATAATTTATTATAGTTTAAAACAGATATGTCTCACAAACACAAAGCAACTCGTGTGTCATATCCATCCATTATCGACTCCCCAATTGGTTCGTCTATCATGAATGGTGGGCCAATATCACCAGACCCAGAACAAGGTATTTTACTAAAGTAAATTTGATTTTATGTGATGATTTAAGTAATAGTTATTTTAAAGATAAAATAATTTTCTTAATATTATATGTTTTAATTACTATATAACTGTTGTAAGCCATCGCTGCGGTCGATGAACTTTTAGGGCTGTCTGCAAAGAGAAAGTAAGTTGATATTCTTGATGATCACACCGGTAGCTTTGGGGATTTGGCAGCTTGACTTGCTTCTTATGTTGTTACCTTTACTCGCATATATGCACCGATGGTTATATCCTCCTAGGTTAAAGTTTCCCATGATGTGAAAAATCACATAAAAAAATCGTTGCTTGGTAATAAGTTATTTAGAAAACAATTAAGTATAACATGTTAATTTATAATTAGTTTGCATTTAGACTAATCGTTTATAACCTTTTCAAGGATGAGTTTGAACTTGATTTTGGCTGGCGAGAGGATCGACTAACGGTTAAGGAGCTGATGTCCAATACATTTCAGAGGTACAAAAGTAGATGACATGCACACTATCAGAAGTTTAATAGTACAACAGAGGCACGTCAAAATCCATTCCAAGAAATGCCACCAAATGAATGGGAGAAGATATGTGATATGTTTGAAGATTCTGCATATCAGGTAATTTCGCTGCTATATTTTTTTATGGTATATGATAGATGCATTAAACAAATATAGTAATAATGTTTTTTTTTTAGCAACGAAGTACTGTGAACAAACCAAATAGAGCAAATTTAACGATACACAATCATACAGGTTCTCAATTTTTTCATTAACTATCTAAAAAATTGGTAATGTTATACTAGTTCCTGTTAAATATTAACATATAGGTATTTCTTATTGAAGTTATAATATAGATTTTTCTTTTGCAAGAAAGTTATATCAGTCCCGAAGTAGAATCAAATTAAGTAAGTTTAAGTTTTTATTTGTATTGTCTAATAATATTTTTGTTATTTATACTATCTCTAATCTTTTTTTATAAGACAAGATGATATCACTTAAGGAAACTGCTACAGCTCCATTTGATGAATCATTTGTCAACGATGTTCAGATTTTTTCTCAGGTTCTTGGACCACGTTCCAGATTTTTGAAGGGTTTAGAACGTTGTGTGAAGCCTTCCTCAACATCATAATCATCATTTTCTCAAGTCAGATCGAATAACAACTCACGAGAATTAGAGGAAGCAATGCTGCTCGAGATAGAACATTAATTTGAGGTCTGTGCAAAAAGAGTTGTAGACTCAATTAGATCAGGCAGTAGATTTAGAGGCGAAATTAGAACAAAACATGCAGAAGAAGCTGGAGATTCAATCCTAAAAAATGTTCGAATAGTGGCAATTAATGATTTTTCAAAACTTTATGCCACCATAATCTTATAACTTATTTTCTTTACTTGTCTTTTATTATTCTGACTTGAACATTTGAACAAATGTGATGTTTTAATTACAATATTTAATAGTAGTTTCATATTTTAAATTAAAAGTTCTATATCACGAGTACCGTTTGAACGTAAAATACACAATTTGAATGGTAAATTGTAATTTATTAACCTTCGAACGCATTTTAGCTTCCGTTTGAACTAGCAACCAAAACCATTCGAATGACTTGAGAATAATCAATTTTGTTCGAATATATAAATTTTCCATTTGAACAAACTGCCTGTCTTAACATTCAAACAAATAATATTTTGTTCGAATACATTTGTCATTATTCGAATGTACCATACATTGTTTGAACACAAACATTGAACCACCCGTTCGAACAGATGCTTTCAATTCGAACGTATATCAATCGTGTTCTATCATATTAACTTTGTTCGAGCATAAATGTATCTGTTCGAATAGAAATAAACTGTTCGAACAGTCAATCCATTCAAACATGATCAAATAAATTCGGTCATTCGAATCAAATTTTGAACATAATCTAGGCCATTCGAATGGTTGTGTGGGATGAAAACGCTTCGTCCCCAAAAAAAATCTTGTTTGAACACTTACGACTGGTTGCGCTTAATTTCATCCCTAAAAGATTTTTTTGGGATGAAATTTAAATTTTGTCCCAAAAAACCTTTTGAGACAGGCATTTTGGGAGAAATTAGAGACAAATTTTTCATCTCTAATAACCTTTTGGGACGAAATTGTGATTTTTTATCCCAAAAAACCCATTCTTTTGTAGGAACACCACACAACTCCACCTAATCAATATATAATTTGTCATTTTTTTCCTTATATGTTAATGCTTAAATATGTGTGTGTTTAAATAAAATGATAAAAATGACAAATCACCTATTAGTTAGGTGGAGTTGTATATTGTAAGGTTCTTTGTAACATTTCTCTTTTAAATTAACTCCATCTAATATGGTTTTTAATTTGTAAGACTAGTGCCTGTAGCCTATAGAGTGACAACAAGGGTTTTTAGTTTCTTAATAGAGGAATTTTCTATAGATCTTGATCGGTCATACCAAGCTTACCAAATCAGTAGGCCCTGATCGACTAATATGTGATTACCGTCTTCCTCACCATCATCCAATTGGCGCAACACCTTAAGGCTATGTTTGAATGCTGAAGCGATTTCAAATAATCTGAGTTGATCTGTGAATAATAGTGTTTTGTGGGTTCTATTGGAATGTGTTTGAATGTATATAGTAAGTTAATACATATTTAACTTTTTACGAGAAATTGAAAAAGTAGTGGATCCCCATCAATGATTGGTTTGAGATGAGTTGATGTGATATTGACATCCAAACATAGCCTAAGACTTTTATGTCCCTGTGGTCGTTGACTGATTGTAAATAATCTATAGGCTATAACTATAATTATCATCTCACACTCAACAAAAAATACAGATAGAGAAATAAAATAATGGGCCCATCTTGACCCATAGGTGGGGCGGGGGACGGCCCGAGGACCAACCCGCCCTGACATTTGGGCGAGGGTAAGGCGGAGGTGGGGCCCCTGGCTGTCCGCCAACTAGGAATGGGTAGCACCCCTATCTATGGCGATAATTGTCATCTTGAATATATATATAGACACATGGGAGAGAAAAAATGGTGTTTCCACAGTGTACTTCTCAATTCTTGTGAATGAAAATCTAAAAGGTCCAATGTTTCCTACTGGGGGTCTCAGGCAAGGGAATCCTCTGTCCCCTTACCTATTTCTTTTATATACTAAAGGACTGATTAGTTTGTTGAAAAAGAATGCTGGTCAGGGGATGGTTGAGGGGGTTAAAATATGTATAGGAGCTCCACGAGTGAATCATTTGTTATTTGCCGATGATAGTGTCATATTTTGTAAAGCTGAGGTCCCCACTAATGCAAAAATCCTATCTCTTTTGAATACACATGAGAAAGCTTCTGGCCAGTGTATAAATAAAGATAAGACTTCAATGGTTTTTAATAGGAATGTAAAAGAGGATTTGAAAGCAAATATTTTACAAATGTGGGGTAGTAATACACAACAGTTTGAGAAGTATTTGGAACTTCCTCCAATGGTTGGAAGATCGAAACCATAAGCCTTTTCTGGAATCAAGCAACTATTGTGGCAAAAACTTGACATGTGAAAAGGAAATATGTTATCACAAAGGGGTAGAGAAGTGCTCCTAAAATCTGTAGCTATGTCAATCCCGACATATGCTATGAGCTATTTTTTGTACCCAAAGGTTTAATGTCATGAAATGGAAATGATGATGACGCAATTCTGGTGGAGGAATCAGTCTCAAGGGAAAAAGATTCATTGGGTTGGATGGGAGAAGCTTTGTGGTTCAAAATTTAGAAGTGGGATGGGTTTCAAAAATTTGCATGATTTTAATTTGGCTCTCCAAGAAAAACAAGGTTGGCGATTACTTACTCATGAAGGTTTTCTTCTCCACAAAATATTTAAGGCACAGTACTTTCCAAAGTGTTCTTTGTTTGACTCTAAAATTGGATTTAATTCATCGTATGTTTGGAAAGGTACTTATAGTGCTCTTAATTTGTTAAGATTTGGCTGCTTGTGTAGAGTGGGAAACAGGGAACTAATAAGGATTTTTCAAGACTCTTGGATTCCAGCAATCCAAAAGGAAGATTATCAAGAGGCGAGCTAGATTGCTAGTCAAGAAAGTCTGAGAGTAAATGATTTACTTGATACTAATATAGGTTGGTGGAATGTAGAAAGCTTGAGAGCTCTCTTCAATCCAAGGGTTGTGTCTCAGATTTTGGAGATTAAAATGTCAACTACTCAAGCTGATTCTTGGTACTGGGTATCTGAAAAGAATGGGTAATATTCAGTTCGTAGTGGATATAAAATGCTTTAGCTTGCTACTTCTTAGATGGAAAGTGAAGGGTTATGAGCAAATCAGTTTTTCTCATTTTGGAAGTGTCTATGGCAACTGAAAATCCCAAAGAAGATGAAGATATTTGCTTG
Organism: Juglans regia; assembly: GCF_001411555.2. NCBI lineage: Eukaryota > Viridiplantae > Streptophyta > Magnoliopsida > Fagales > Juglandaceae > Juglans > Juglans regia. The sequence continues at coordinate 5,586,986 of NC_049912.1, read as the reverse complement.
GAATGCATGTCAAGAAAATCTTCCAACTTACCAAAATTTGACGAGGAAGAAAATTTTGAGGGAGGATGTATGTGTTTCCTGTCATAACAAAAATGAGGATACTGCACCTGCTTTATTTTATTGTTCATATGTAAACAGCTTATGCCTACAATATTTGCCTTCGAAGAGGGATTTAGGACATGAAAGGTCCTTTTGGAGTTAGCACTGGCAATGAAGGAAAATGGTAGAGGAAGATTTTATGACTTTTATTGCTATTGCTTGGGGGTTGTGGTATAGGAGAAACAAATTTATTTATGAGGATGTTGTTCTTCAAGTTTCTTCTGTGATTACTACAGCTTTATCTATGCAATCTGAATTTAAAAAAATGCAAATTTTTTATGGTTTTAGCCGGGATGCACCAAGAGTGTTATGTTGGAATCCACCTCCTAATGGTGTTTTGAAAATGAATGTGGATGGTGCTACTTTTGGTGAAATAGAAAGGCAGGTATTGGAGTGGTTTTAAGGGACCATGAGGGCAATTTTGTTGCTGCTTGTAGTAAGCTGGAAAATGCAGTCTCTTCCTCAAAATTTATAGAAGTGACGACTGTGTTAAGAGGATTACATATTTGCTCTCAATGGGAAATTTCCAAGCTTATAGTGGAAATTGATTGTTTTCTCCTTGTGAAAACTTTGTACTCTTCTTCAGAATGCTTAACTGATTTTGCTTACATTATTGATGATATTAGAAGATTGACTCAGAATTTTCAGGAGGTGAAATTTTTGCATGTAAATAGGCAAGGTAACAAGGTTGCTCATCTGTTAGCAAGATATGCATGGCATGTAGAGGATATAGTTATGTGGTGGGATTTTTGTCCTTCTTTTATATCTCAAGCTGTTTGGATTGACAGGTAATTTCTTGTAAGGACTTGATTTAATGAACGATCTTTGGTTATAAAAAAAATAATGAAAATGACGGCTAATCTATAAGCCTTAATTTTTTCTTAGAGAGGCCGATCCAGACTATCTAATTTAGGCCATTCATGATTTGCAGATCATATAATTATAGCCCATTTCACCTTCAATTTTATTTTATTTTTTATTTTTTTTGCATTTCATCTCAACTTTTAAATTGTGTTCTTGCTGCTAGAGAACTGCTTGTTCCTTGAGATCAAATGCTCAAAGGAATCAGAGGCCAGAACCTGATTAAGTTAGCAAAAAACTATGGATATTTTTAGTTAGTTGTAATTTGTGTACTTAAAATATTTGATGACAGTACCTGATATTAACGATGCATAAACAATAATTAGAAATAATATGAATAGACTGCATTGGTAATCACATTATAAAGTGTACAAAAAACACTATCCAAAATATAATTACTCTTTGTATATATATACGTAATGCTACATACAGTTATAAGGTATATAAATTTCGTGCATTGCATTTGAAAAATCGTAGTGGAGCCCATTAATATTTAAAAGTGAATTTTTTTCATATAGATTTCTTATAATAAACTTTTAGTGGCCATAAATTTGTTTGTATATCCTAAAGGCTAACCTTCCGCTTGCACTTCAGATCTTGAATCATCCGGCTCGAAATATTGACGGTCAAGGTGCAATTCAATTTCACAACAACATCCTTATTGATAATGCTCCACAGTTTCACTCTCCCCGGTATTCTTGAATAGGCTCCCACGGTCAAAAGCCCTGAGCTCACATCTGCTAGCAAATCTGGAATATTGGACTGGGACATGAGGCGGTCGACGATAATATCCACTGTTATATTCATATGGACGGTTCGCCTTGCCTTTGCCTTCCCTGGTGGTGTTTGTACCTCGCCCACAACCATGTCGCGGTAAAACAACGTTATGGTCGTGTTCTTATATTTGAAGGACGCCACGTTCGGATTTTTGACCGACACATCTGCTTTCAGGGACATGTTGATGCCGAATATAGGTGTCATTCGGTTGATCAGCTCCAACCTGGTGACTGAGATACTGTTCATTTTGATGGTCGGGTCCTTAACGCGGAACACGGTGAATATCAGAATCAAGATCACCACAACTAGAATTAGCACAAAGGCTACGATACAGCCGCAACATTTGATCATACACCTTTTACGCCTTGTTTTTTGTTTGCGTAGGGTGGCCTCCTCGTCGTCGTCCCCGCTGCTAAGGCGGTCCGTGGCTTGGGCTAGTGGTCTGGCCTGCTCCTTCTTCTCCGCCATGGCTAGCTAGAAGTTGAGGGGAGGAGTGGGGTGCAGTTGTTGTGGAGGGGTTTTTTGATGTGTGTTGTAGAGCTTTTATAATTAATGATTCAGGCCGGTGATGTGATGATGAGTTGTGAGAGTCGTCGCGTGCAGAGGCTTAATTCCCACGTACTTTGGACATTAGACTTTAGTAGTTGATGATCGATAAATATATACTTTGTGTCGTGCGTGTAGACTGCGCAAAATTTCAAGCTGTTTGAATGTTTGACTTCCGGGTCATACTTCTCAGCTTACAATTGCTAGAAGCCTAGAACGGTGTATAATAGTGACTTTTACAAAGATTAATTCTATAAAGATTTGTGAACTTGCTGGTGTAAAAGTAATTTTAATGTGGTTATAATAAGAAATAATATTTATAGTTTTAAAATATATAAGTCTCATGTATTCTATTTAAAAAAAATAAATAAATATATATAAGATTTGCTTGAAAAAATCATTTTTTAAATAGTATATATATCCCATACTATTTAAAAAAGAAGATCATGTGAAACTTATATATCTTAAAACTGTAACTAGCATTACTCATTACCGTATATTTAGGAGACCATAACTTTTAATTTAATCGAAACGTAGGCGCCTTTTCCATAAAATTAGTTAAATTTTCTTCGCATGACCCAATTAAAGGAAGAGATTTCTTGTAATTGTAATGTCAATTATGGTGGTGCCTACCTCAAGAGTGCTCGTAATGATTTTTTTTTTGACTATATATATATATATGTATGTATATACAAAACATTCCACCACCAACCACTGCCTGCCCTCCTATCTTCTTTATTTACTGGGAAATTCCCGCCATGCTCTTTATCAACGACACGAGGTTTGATTTATAATAATTATTCCTTTAGAATCAACTTGAGTTAATTAAAGAGCTAATCCTCTAGAAAATGACGCATATACAGTTTTTTTATAATCTTTTTTCAACTTAGTTTTCAAAGGAAGACGTTTTTATGAATTAGAGTTGTAAGATTATCGTTATTTTATATATATATATATATAAAAAAGAAACCTACATTTGTAGATGTGAGGTGAGTAATCACTTGGCGTGCTTGAAGATTAATAAAATAACTACATTATATGTTAGGGGTTTACAATGTCAGGTTAGCAACTATTCTTCGACTTTTACTTTTATCATTTTCGGACACATTGGTTGATCATGTTACTGTTAAAAATATTTTAAATCAATGGACCTACATAGATCATAGACTATGCATTATATAATTTCCAAATATAAAATTTGGATAATGTCTGTAAGGCTCAATAAATGTGATAAATATAGTGACATATATAACTGAGCTATTGACACCTATCTGGAAGCCCATCACGATTTTAATAAGATAATGAGTATCAATTAAAGTGATACGGACCCAATTCATATGTAGAGACTCATTAAAAACTCATGTATTAATTTCATTATTTTATGATGAGTAAAATTAATATTTATGTATTATATATATATATATATATATATATATATATGTTAGGGTGCCAAGTCCATATTGATTCTTGATTTTATGCATCTCATTGCTGTGAGTTTTTTCAAAAAGTAAATCTTGGACCTGGAAGACCAAACCATTGCGTATTTGAGAACTGCTACATACATAAAAAGATTATACAAAGTAAACTCACAAACTGATATAGTTTTATGAAATCTGTTAGATCTACTTTATAATAAAAATAACTTTACAATATGACGTACCACATCGATCCATATCAGCTTGTGAGTTTATTTTTATGTAATTACTTAGTAGCGAAACTATTTTCCAAAAATTATATATGACTCCAACAAGGACAAACAAAAAGATCTGAACAGGAAAAATACAGCAAAAGATTATGTTAAACTTATAGGTGCTGATCAGGAACTAATAAAAAAACTTCGTACGAATGTGTTTTTTACTTGATCAACGCGGAGAAAAAAATGCGAAAGATATGCTATTGTGGGGAAAAGAAAGCGCAGGCTGCGGGTGAGACTTTTCAAGTTTTCATGAAGTCAATAGACATGAATATGGATCGCAGGATTATTTGAGTATTTACTGATCTTGAGGAATGAATATGGAAAATCCATGATGTTGTATTAATTGAAAATAATAAGTTGACAGTTCGCCATGGAAGATTCTAATTTGAATTTTCAATCGCATACTATTCCACGTGGTGTCGGGAAAAGTTTGAATATGAATAAATAAATTTATTTGCAAGCTTGCATGCATGTTGTGATCTGACACAACATTCACTACAAGAAATACCTTTGTTTCCGAGGGAGGAACTTCATGGCAAAAGGTCGGTTTTCTGTGGGAAATACCTTTTACACACCAAATATGTCCGTGGGAGGCTCGTGGCGTATACTTCGCCGCAAAAAGTAGTATTATCCACGATACCTGTAACTCGTGGATAATACCAACGATTCAACACCGCACGTTCCATGGTAAAAAACTTCTATTTCGTGGCAAAAGGATGCAAGATTGATGCGCCGCTCGTGGTAAATGGAACAAGCCCGACGAGTGCAATCGGTGGGTTTTACATATTATCCACCATTACGTTTTGTGGGAAATATGGATGTCAACTATACTTTATCCATGAAGTCTGATGGTGGGAAAGAGTTACTTTCCATGAGAGGAATGTTGTGGGAAATAGTTTTGCATTAGTGATGAAATGATGTTTCCCACCACACCTAATTTGTACAAAATGCAGAATTTCCACGAGGGGAGTCTGTCGGAAATTGTATGTGCATAATGTATTTCCCACCACATCAGTTGTGGCAATTAATTTATTTGCCATGTAGTCCTCTGTTCGCAATATCATTTTGTCTTGGGTGTATGTATCCCCTTTTTCCCAGGACCTCGAACTCCTGGGAAAAAACAGGTTTTCTCCACTAACCTGCCACCGTAGAGAATAATTTATTCGCCACAACCACTATCCTTGCGAATAAGTTATTCCCCATGGAGGTATCCTGTCGCAATATCATACACCAATGCACATGGTATCAGCTTTTTGCCATGCTTGCTAACTCTTGGGAAAAGTGGCTTGTTTTCTCCACTAACCTGTTGGGACCGTAGACAATATTTAAAATTGTCTACATTTTTTCAGAGAATTAGGAAATTAAGGAGTGAATATAAAATGACAACCATATAAAATATGACATAAATTACTCCAAAATACACTGACAGCCATATAAACATGGTATTACAGTTCATATATAAAAGTTAATTCAACATTTGAAACTGTTCATTTAAGAAAATGGAAATACATCAATGTTCACTGTGTGGGAAGGCCAAGAGAAAGTCATCAGCGGGATTGTTACAACTATTGTATAGCCCATAAAACAACTATGGCTACTAGTTCTCTACATATATCCATTTGATGAACTTTGCTCCAGATTAAATCTCCCCATTTCTCCATTGCCATCATCCGCATGAGAGAACTCATTTTGATCTGACTAGGTGATAAGCACTAGCTGTACCAATGCAGCCTCTATATCCTACTTGATTCCCGTATGTTGAATGCAAAAGACATGTCCAGCAGATAGCATGTGAGGTAGAATCATCACATCAAACTCTGGCCTCAGCCAAAAAAGCATTACACTACAAAGAATTAGTATCCTCATGACAATGATCTGAGTAAGAAATCCTCACATACCATCTCCCTTAATATACTTACACATTTACAATATTGAACCCACGGACAAACCTTATTAAATCCCTTCTACAAGCTGGCAAATATATATATACTTGCAGCAATATATAAATTGAAGGAGAACATGAGCTATAAAAATAACAAGTATGCCATACAAGATTTCCCTAGCTAGTATACAATAACATTGGAACCAAATATATCATCAATAGCTGGGTACTGTTTTCACCTCCTTCATTATTAGGGTGTATACTAACACTGTCTTCCACATTAGACAATACCATATATATAAATATATATATATATATATAATCTAATCTCTATCTCAGTATGCTTTATAAAGTTGACAAAAACATCAAGAAACAGGGTTTGTATAGTCCAAAAAAATAAATGCTTGATCATACTCAATATTTCATTGCAAAAAGGTTTCAAGTCTGTTTATCATACAATGGTTATAGGGATGGCCCAATTCCAACTTCAGGTTTGGTTCTCAACCTCAAATTGAATCCTCAAATCATTGATTCCCACATTTCAAAACAGAGAGGCTGGCATAAAGATAGATAAACTGCTATGGTCATTATAGAAGTCTTGTAGCTGTATTTATGAGTGCTAAACAAGATACAACATATCAGTATCCCTAAACGTTGTATGAACACCATTTTGTCTGGAATTTGTTGACCACATATTTAGCCAATATATGGACAATATACCATATAGTGTCACCAGCAACAAACAAATGAAATATGACATACAACTACTTCCTGCATGAACAATGAATATGCATGACAAACAGTATACATATAATTTCCTGCTACTACATTCCATTCGAAATGAGGGTAACATTATTACATACAACCAGTATGTAATGCAACAAGGCCATCATGAACTTGGTCACCTCCATTTTGCTGTACATGTGAAAGACCAAAGTTGCTTCTTGCACAATCCTCGTTTTAAAGGACTGAAAGCAAACTGATCCTAAGTTCTGGTTTAAAATTTTTGAAATTTCTTGTTTGAATCGCCTATGTATAACTCAAAAATAATTGCTCTGGCGACATTGACATACTATACACACCATGTTAATCTCCAGGAACCACGTTAAGTATTTTCACTACAAAAACTGACTCTTATCAAACACCAACATCAGACAACTCAATTCTCTCCAACTACTTATTCTTTCAATACACAAGTCAATACCAATAACAGTATCTATTTTTCAGAAACATTGATCATTCCCTTGTATCCATATACTAACATCATGCACTATAATTACCTTGGCTACTAATAAACTAACTTAGATAAATTAAGCACATACCATCAGTACTGGATCTGGAGCTCCTATCCATTCAGTTTTTCCACTTCTCTTTGCGAACTCTTTCTCATGTTCACCTCTGATGGAACCATTGTCATATACTAACAGAAAATATAACTGCTGCAACCATTCCTTCAATGCAGCTACCTACATGCATGCAGTGATATCCCTGGATAAAAAACAAAATTTGATCAACTTCAACTGTTCCCACTCAGGTACAGAATATACGAAGCTCTACAAACCATAATTATCATTGTATATGAGAAGATACTTACTGATATTGATGGTGAAAACCATTACCTGATGCATTCCATCACCAAACATTTGCCTTAACCTACTTCTAGCCACAAGAAACCAGGTTGATATGCCCAACACAAAAGCCCACTTATATAAGTACCTTCCACCCTTTCTATCAAAACACCCCCCAACCTGCCCACAATACACATCTTACCCATTGACATTTAACACACTTCCATTTCCATAGGGGGAACAAAAAACTCAAAAACTCCCCAACACTCAAAAAATCTGAACCATATTAGAGATGCCTAAGCATCTCCTGGAGTCTCTTGTTGAGACTCCCTATTTGACTCCAACTGTGAGTTTATAGCGTTTAGTGCTTTGTCATGCTCAGAAAACTGTTTGCGTAGATCAGCCATATCACCCAAAAGTGACTCTAGTTGAGTCTTGTAAATGTCTGCAAACGTCTTGTTTCTTACATTCTCCTCAGCCAATCATTTAAATGCTTTGTTGTTTTGCATAAAAGGGGAGGGTTCAGGAATTACTACATGGCCCAGCCCTTGTGCATAGCCAGATTTATACCCTAAGACATCTTTGAAAACATCAGCAGCAGCATCAGCATCCTGTGCCTCTTCAGTTTCTTTCTCATTCAACCTCTCTACCATCAGATTCTGAAATTTAACATTGCAGGAAAATATCATTGCATGCAGGTCAGCCATGCATTAAAGAAAGGCCTACTTAGAATGAGAAATTGTATCAGCTAACTCACATAATTGTGTTCACTCGCTGCATTGAGGAATTTCCCCTTCTGCCTAGACCAGTGTGTTTCTTTGTAAAATGCAATCATATTAGGTACCTCCTCACCCTTCATTAAGAATTTGGAAGAAATGTGGTTAGAAAACTTAAGATGGACAGAAATTACCAAAACACTCATTTTAAAGGAAACAGTTCTTACCCTCTCTTCCATAATCCTGACAAATGATTTCCTTCCACCAGTATGTTTGACCTTCTGTTTTTTCCTATTATTTGTGTTTCTACGAGACTGCTCCTGCGAGAATTCCATAGCTTTATTGTCATGCAGTTACAACTACGGTCCTCAATGCCTCAACAAAACTAAATATATATTGATGACAACTATTAGAGCAATAATAAAACAATATTCAGTTTTCTCAGCATGTATATAACACTATTCATACTTACCTTGAACGTCCCGCTTGCCCACCTATCACATAGCCACTCCCAAACATGTGGCTCCACCGACTCTCTCCGACCAGCTAGTGCCTCCTCATGCGATTCATATTTAAGGTAGTGCTTGTGTAGTTCATAATGGTAGGCATTGTACTTATCAGCCAGTGCATTTACTACAGCCTCCCGATGATTATCTTTTGACCAATCCAAGACAAGATCACCCTGCAAAGCATTATACAAGTTCACATACACGTGTCCACTAAAAAAATCACATGCATAATCATAAATAATAATGACTAGGCTGATATATTAAACCCTACTCTAACACGATTGATGAGCTCGTGCTTCTCCTTGTCGTCTACCACACTCCAACTAGCATGCCGCATTTCAGCATGTACTCTTATAATCCAGCTCACTCGACTACTGAATATAGTTGCATTTTCGCATGAAGGACCCCTATGCCCATCCTTTATATTTATAGGGATCTTACCAAACTTTCTCAACCTTTCAAATAATGTACCCTTCGCAGGCCCGCGGCCTCGTTTTTTAATGGGTGGAACTGTATTAACGACAATAATAAACTCGTTAAATACATAGAATCATGACTCAGGATTATAAACAACAAAACCAGTAAAGATACATGTGGAGTACATCATAACCTTTACCTGCCAAGCCTGTGATGTTATCCCCCTCATTGCTGTCATGTTGTACATCATGTAAGGACTCTTCTACTCCCACCTCTGGTACTGCTTCAGTTGAGGCATCAACAATGGGATCCTCCTCATCTCTTAGGCTCCTTGTCGGAGGCACCAATTCTGGAACTTCGTCAATAGGGGTTGATGCGATTAGGGGACGTCTGTGTCGAAGACCTCGCCCTCTTTTTGATCTAATCACCATTGTTGTATCTCCTATAATTACAACACAACACTTCAACATGAATATCTAACCGACACCAATATAACACCAGTTATCAACACTATACCAAGTTGTGTTAGCTTTTTCATAATTACTATCTACTCCTAATTCCCCACCAACATCATTGTATAAGTTAACATCACTGTGTGAATGTTACTGAAGATACACATGGATTCCTCAGCTTGGGAAACACTTTGCTATTGCACATAAAGTCAGCATCTCACAATAACAGCAACAGTTTTACTAATTTCCCATGTCACCCAACCCACCTCATGTCATCTATTCTCAATAATTGCTAATTCCATGCCATCTTAGCCTGGCCATATAGCATAAATTGACTTACTGTTCCACAAGTCACCAATTAATAGTCGCTTATCACATGCAAATACAGTGAACACTCGTGGCTTCAACTTATGTTCAACCCCTAGACGACATTGTCACATAATCATCACATACATTAACATTCTGGCCTCTTCCCCTCTGGAAGTGAATGTAAAAAACATAGGAAGTTATCATTCTGTTCTCTTTTTTTAAAAAAATGACTTCAACTTTTTTAAAAGATGTTAAAACATAAATAACTGAACTGAAGCCCTCTACTCTGACAAATAAACATAAAGTAAAAATGAGACCGAATGCAACACACCATCCAGTGGGTAGGATGTTGCTCCCTGGGTTCACATACACTTAGCAACATGGCCCAAGTACCTAGAAGATGCTTCTATGTTAACATCAGTAACTATAAGCAAATTTTTTCTACTATTTTCTTCTAATTAACCCTTATATTAAAACCCCAGTATCAAATTTCAAACCTCAATATTTTTCAAATTTCCTGCCATATATGAAAAATTACCTTTTTCATATGGGATTCAAAAATTTCAGTAATGAGTAAAGTCAAGTTAAAGTTCCCATAATTTTGCCATTGTTATATCACACAGAAAAAACATGAAGAAAGTGTAATTCCTCCATTAAGGCAATAATATGATTGTAGGGTTACAAAAAATGTACCTTTTCTTGTCTTTGTTGCGTAAGTTCTTCAGCCAAATGGGTGAAATGCTGTGGTGGAACTTGGGTATTATCAGAAACTGTGGTGTGCGTACTTGGAGTTTCCAAGTCAAATTCAGAACCCACTTCTAAATCTCCTTGCTTAATCACTCAACCCACTGGAACCCAGAGCACCTTCTATGGATTGGCCTTTGGAACCCACGAAAGTCTGATGTACATCTTCTGTCACTGCAGAGGTCATAGACTGGCAAACTTCACCCACTCTCCAGGCTTTAAAATCCCGCCTCTTCCAAATATTACTTTCTCGCGTATGCCTCAGCATGCATGTGGTCATATCTCAAATTCATTTGTGATGCATATAGCTCATCAGAGGCCTTGTTAAATGGATGGGCCAACCGTGAATTTTATATCCCCATATTATCACAACAATCTCTTTAATTTGATAAATACATTTAATTCAGTAACAGCTGGCGTTATTTGGTACACATGTTAAGTATATTGGATAAAGCTGCATACAATTAACAAATGCGTTCAATTCTAGCATTCATGCATATGGGGGCTTGAGAGGCCTTGTTAAATGGATGGGCCTTGTTAAATGTCAGTCAAGGTGCATAAGGATTCTGTACATTAGCTTTTTAATCGTTTATGGTTCAAGAAAAATAAGTTTGTTGATGTCTTAGTGTGTAACATATAAATCGTTAGTATTTTATACTGAATACCCTAACTAGATTTTTATTAAATTCATAACCACAAGTAGAAATTAGTCTGCCAACAACATTTATAATTTTTTCTCAACGTAGATTACATAAATAGTCCTTTCGTCTGGCAAAAAGATTACCGGAGAATGAGATTTGTACCCAAAACTCCTTATGGATTCGAAGGGTGCTTCCAATTTTGATTACCATAGTTTAGTATTGCGTTTTTTATGTTCATCTCACATGGGAAATACTCAATATGATTGGATCATTTCCCTCTAACTGGATGAAAGTCACTTTGATAGAAACTTCCTGCATGTTGCTGCAGTTCTGAAAATAGAGTCAAACTTTTTGTTTTCTATACAATCAGGTCCAAAATTGCCCCATTTTTTCAATTCGTGTAACACTGCCAATATTGATTAAATGTTTGGCCTCGGAAGTGAGTGCAAAATATTCTAAACTATACCATCTGCTCCATCTTAACTTTTCATGCATTAATTATCCACACTTTGGAATATTTTTATTTGATCTAAGCATGTATGTACATTTCCACAATTAGCTATTCCAAATCCGCTTTATATTTGGCTTCTATATTCCCATTGAGTGGCTGCAGCTCCCTTACTTTACGTGATATGTTTAGGTCATCATTATTGCCCAATTCCACTATTAAACATGGCCAAACTTGACTGACATCAATTCCCACAAACATACCAATTGTGTATGGAAAGTTTAAACTTCTGTGTCACTCTTTATCTTTCAAGTTAAAGATTAAAGTTTGGACTATATATATGAGAATTTGTAAGGTTTGCTGACTCTGTTGTTACTATATAAATCAGTATAGTAATTCCCACCTGTTCATGAGTGATATACTCATTGCCATAGGTGTTGTTTGCACCTGGATGGCAACCAGAGTTACACTCACAATCAGCGCTACCATCATCGAGATACCCATTGTATTTTAAGTGGTAAGTTTAGACACTTCATGTGTATTTTAAATGCTTGTTCAAGCCATGTGCCATACAGTTACTTGGGTTTGAAAAATGGTGGTAAGGACAGTTTGAAATTGACCTTACCACTCGCTAATGTTTGGAATGGTGTGGATTTGTAATTCCTGTTTAGCAACTGTCCTCCACACCAAACAATTGTTTCTATGTACCAGAATGGTGAATATTTGTAAGTAGTATTCTATTTCTTTTCACTAGATGTGACAACTAATTCATAAAGAGTATAGCCATATATATTGAGAATTGTCTACATTGGATTCATGTAAGAATTTGAGGGACATGATAGACAGCCTAGAAAAGAAAATTGATGGGTTTGATTCAACCATGTGAATGTTAGACCCAATCACAATATTATTGAAATCACAATTTGAATAGTGACTAAATTTTGTAAAAATGCTGGTGCTTTCAAGTTGTGCTTGAGGCCATAAACTACTTGTATGGACTGCTCAATGTGTGGTCCATTTGGTAGATACCGTGAAGCAAACTGCCATTCATGTCTAGAGTTACAGCAAACTAACAGTAAGCTAAAGCTGTGAACAATTGTACACAGCTTTAGCTTACTGTGGGTATTATAAAGTTGCATCATTAGTACAGTTGAATATTGTATCATATTGAACTTTTTCATTCAGTAGCAGCACTATCATCTGTACCTGACTAACTTCATGACTTGAATTTAGCTGTTGTCATGTAAATTGGATGACAGGTTGTAGTGACTGATACCCTAGTTGTATCAATCATGTGTATTGGGCTGCTCCCCTTTTACTCGTGTATTGCCCCATTAATTGTAACATGCAATGTGAACATAGGAAGTCCTTAATAATAGCCATTCAGCTAAATTATATTGGGTTTCTGAAATAATAAAACATTCGTATATTGGAAACATTACAAATATAAAAAGGAACAGTACTTGTTGAGAACCATTTTCCAGGATTGCAAGTTAAAGTGAAGAAAGCATACAGACAGTGGCCACATGATATCGGAAAAATGCTTTCACACACGTTTTCTTGAAGTGTGCAAATGTTAATCCCAATGAGTAAAGTCACGCGCTATCTGCAAACAAAAGAAATTTAAACCAAGTCAGTCAGCTATATAAATCCAAAACTAAATATATACCGTTATGATGGTGAATTAATAGTACTATAACAGAATAATAAAAAGCATATGTGTATGATATCCTCATGAATCTATTTGCATGTATGGTGGAATCCAAAGTCGAGTACAGCATTCACTAACCGAAATAGCTATATATGTAGAAGTGCTTAACATTATACACATATGCGTAGCGAAACCATTATCATTAGCAACTTGACTAAGATAAATCATCACTAACAATCTAATGCATAATGAAAATGAGGTTTTCATTTATTACCATCGCTATCCCCCTCATCTATGTTCTCCATCCGAAAAGCGTCATTAATGTTTTGATCATCAATGAAGGCCTCATCGTCACTTTCTTCAGCCAATTGCTCTGGTGACAATGTTGATGGATCAACGGGCAAGTGATCTTCATTTACTCGGGTCAGTGGATTGAGAATGTCTGGATTAGTTTCATTAACAGTACCATAATGGATAACATCAGTGTCACTCTCATCTTCTGTTTCAAGAACGTCGGACAAATCCTCAATGTTTTGATCATCCTCACTCTTGTGCCGAATATTGTAAACATTCCTATTTGTTATATTGTGTACCGCGTGCCAACTTCCCCCCAAAGTCGGGTCTTTTATGTAAAACACTTGCAACGCTTGACATGCTAAAGCGAAAGGCTCATCTTTATACCATTGCCTAGAAGTATTGACACTTGTGAAGTGATCACCAATGTGTATCCCCCATCTCGTGTCGCCAACGTTCCACCAATCACATTTAAACAAAAAGCACTTACGCCAACCCATATAACGTAATTCTATGATGTCTTGCAACACACCGTAGAAGTCAATTGGCAATCCTTCATGGTCGGCATGAACAACAACACCACTGTTTTGGGTGCGGCGACGCCCTTCGAGATCCTTCGTGTGGAATCGAATTCCATTCATTATACAACCAGCATATGATGTGACTAGTTGATCTAGACCACATGCTAATGCATATATGTCATCGGTCACCTCTGGGGGAGTCTTAGCATGCAACTCGGCGATCTAACATGGATATTTGACAAATTAGAATTAAGGTAGAAATTCAAAGTATTTCTGGAAAGGGATATTTTTTGTAAGTGACAAAGGGAAATCTTACGCGTGTTTTGAACCACGTTGGGAATTGACTTTGGTGCCTACGCTCGATGTTACTAGGGTCCTCTTCTTTCATTTTGTTATAGTGATCACTACAAAAACCAAATGCGTTAATAAGTTATCCACTTACAATATAACAAAATAAAATGCAAAACTGGATATAGAGGGTGCACTTACTCCATATAGTCCTCAATCTCTGTGCAATTATTAAGGATGTACCACTCGGCCTTGGCCAACAGTGCGTCGGGTAATTTTTTCATTCTTGCTGCCCCCAATGGGCGAACCTTTTGGTTGAAAACTGATAAACTTGGCTCTCGGGTGGTTTGCCCATTGAAGTCACTATTTCGTTCCTCTCGATTATGTCTAGTCTCGATATCATTAAGGTACATAGAGCAAAATGTCAGGCACTCGACATGAACATATGCCTCAGCAATTGAGTCTTCTGGACGGGCTCTGTTGCGGACATACCGCTTGAACTTACCCAAATACCTCTCGAAAGGGTACATCCACCTGTACTGAACAGGTCCTGCAAGCAATGCCTCATCTGGCAGATGAATGGCAAGGTGCACCATGATATCAAAAAATGCAGGTGGGTATATCATTTCTAATTTGCAAAGAATGATGGGGATATTAGCTTGAAGCCGTTTCAACACTGTTATGTCTAGTGTTCGTGAACATAATTTTTTGAAAAAAGAGGAAAACTCTATTAAAGCTCCCCTAATATCGGGTCGTAGGTACCCACCAATAACAATCGGCAACAAATATTGCATGAAGATATGACAATCATGGCTCTTCATTCCCATGATTTTTCCTTCAGTAACATTGACACACCGAGCAATATTTGATGCAAAACCATCCGGAAATTTGACTTCTGATAGACATGCACAAAAACTCCTTCGCTCAGTAACATTTAGCATGTAACATGCAAGACTCATAGAAGTATGATTACCATCATGTTGTAAGTGTAATTCTTTCCTTAGTCCAAGAGCTTCCAAATCCCTACGCGCATTGGCGGTGTCCTTACTTTTGCCTTCAATATTCATCAAGGTTCCTAGGAATGAATCACAAATGTTTTTTTCAATATGCATGACGTCCAAGTTATGTCGCAATCCCAAATCTAACCAGTAAGGAAGCTCGAAGAAGATACATTTTTTTGTCCAGTTAAGTTCATTGGGCATACGTTTCCTCTTCTTTGTTGATTTACCAAACTGCACGTTTGAGACCTCATGTAATTGCTCCATTAAAGCTTGTCCCACTTTCATTATAGGTTGGAGACGGTGTTCCTCCTTACCATTAAAAGCATTTTTTTTCCTCCTCCAACTGTGATCTGGCACCAACCACCTACGGTGACCCATATAACAATGTTTTCGGCCATGCACAAGCCACAATGCATCTGTTTCTAAGTTACATGTAGGGCATGCCATCTTACCCTTTGTGCTCCAGCCTGAAAGATTTGCATATGCAGGAAAATCATGGATGGTCCAGAGCAACGCTGCCCTCAGCTGAAACGATTCTCGTTTGTATGCATCATATGTACGAATTCCCTCTTCCCATAATTCTCTCAAGTCATCTATTAGGGGACGCAGGAACACGTCAATATCATTTCCCGGTGCCTTTGGTCCAGGGATTAACAATGACAACATCAAGTATGGATCTTTCATGCATGACCAAGGGGGCAAGTTGTAAGGCACAAGTAGCACTGGCCAAATGCTGTACGGTTTGCTCATGTTATTGAATGGGTTGAACCCATCACTCGCTAGTCCAAGTCTGACATTACGAGGATCTTGGGCAAACCTCGGATGTTTGTTATCGAAGTCCTTCCAAACCCTAGAATCAGCCGGATGTCTCATGAAGTTGGGATCGTCAACACGCTCTTCTACATGCCATCTCATGGCTTGGGCAGTCTTCTTTGACATAAACAGCCTTTGCAACCGTGGCTTCAATGGAAAATATCGGAGGACTTTTTGAGGTATCCTCTGTTGGTTAGTTGTGCTTGAGGCCCACCTAGATGCATTACATTTGGGGCACTCATCTTTATTAGCATGATCCTTCCAAAACAAGACACAATCATTTGGACATACATGTATCTTTGTATAACTGAAGCCCAAACCACGTTGTAAGCGGCGAGCCTCGTTATATGAGCTAGGGAAAAGAGCATGAGGAAACGCTGCTTGCAAAAGCTTTATAACCATGTCAAACGACTTCACAGTCCAACCACCAACTGTCTTTATGTGAAGCAACTTGACTATGAATGATAGCTTTGAGAACTCTGTGCAGTTTGGATAAAGTGGCTTTCTTGCATCATCAAACAACTCGTCGAAGTTCGGGTGTATTGGAGTATCAGAGGTGTGTCGTGAAGGCCCTGTGTCTGAATTAAATTATGTTCTAAAAGAATTATCCATGAATGATCCCACACGGATGTCATCTAGCATCTCGTCTACATCATCAATGTAGTCATTATAGCTATAGGCATCATCACCTTCTTCATCCGAAAATTCTGCCTCGGCCAAACTTTCCTCCTCGCCATGGAATATCCATTCCGTATAAGATGGATCAATACCTATGATGAACAAGTGATCCTCAACCATAGGAATAGGATGGAAAGTTCGATTTCGGCATCTCCTACATGGACACCTTATGCATTCTTTACCCGGTGCATGGACCTTCGCCATATCTATGAATTGTTTAACGCCAATTGCGTATTCGTTCGAACGCAATCTATCTTCAATATCCATCCAAGCCTTATCCATCTGGTGGAGTCACAGGGAATTGTACAAGTTAATAAGGATATGAGGAAATTCTTGGTAGACTAAAAAAAACCCAAAAAGTTTTTAACGGGTATTATGACGAAACTAGTTGAAGGAGATCACCAGAGTATTGAAGGTAAAAAACTGTGAGTTGAAGGGCAGGTTCTTGGCCAGATGGGTAAGTAGTGTTATGATTGTAGGGTGTCTCTTGATGATATGCCCAACTCTCTACTTCCAACTAAACATGTATTAATTTGAATTGAACTTTAGTCAATTAATTATTACATTTTCCAAAAAGAAGACCATTTGTCAATCAATTTAACAGTGCTACCTATTAATTCCTAGTAATTTCCAGTTGTCACATATATATGAGCAACACGAAGAAATCAAGAGAATATATATGAGCAACACAGAGGTGAGGTCATGGCCAAACTTTGCATATATATAAATATATATATATATATATATATATCTATATATATATGCAAACTATTAGAGTTAAAAGAAACTGCTTGCAGCAAATGCATAATATGGAATGTATATTATGCAAATAAGTTATAAATATTAATAATACAACAAGAGAGACAAAAACCAAGCGGATTCCCAAGGGTTGGGAACCATGCATTAAAGTCTAGAGGGAGCAGTTAGGCAGAGGTGTTCAGTGCATTAATATAAATTACAACCACAATAGACAACTCAATTAATTTACGAGGCTACTGAATATTTTGTACAAGTGTTTTTGTCGAGAACTTGGTGTATTTAATTATTCAATACACCAAGACTGAGCATTCAATGCCATAGGTGAAAGCTATTACTTTACTATAGCTTCATAAATTAGCTTTCACCTATGCACGACAAGAATGTTTGGCAGAAAAACTGGGACATTGTTAAATCTGGGAACTGTAATGTCCATGGCATGATTTCTACAGAAAATTCTCATAACATTCTAACATTAGTGCTACTCTATTAAACACTTGTCATATATTTATGATAAAGTATCAATAATTGCATATGGGATGATATATTGAGTTAGGTTTGTGCATTGCAACATAGGCAAAAAAACAAATATTCAAAAAGGAAAAAGAAAATATATGGCATAGATAGCTGAATATAAATAGTTTAAAAAACTTGAAACCCAGGTGCGTTTAAAGAGCCTCACCTATGTGTTGCAAAATAAACAGGAATTGCAACAGCAACACCCTAAGAAGCAAAAAAAGGGCAGAATGAAATGTCTAGTTGGCAAATAGTAATTAATCAATGCGAAGGCAGGTTCAATTTCCAAAACCAAGGGAAATCGAAACCAGAATTTTATTGATTTTAACAAAACAGTAATGTGTTATGAAATAATTACTATTGTTATGTAGGCATCTGAACACTATTGTTAGATGCCTGAAATGTGGTTAGTTAGAGCAGAAAACATGGAGAAAATCGTTAATTTTGTGATTTCCAACATCTTGATCACACCATGAAGTTTTCAGTTGCCAGAGATAGGAAGATATGACAACAATGGCTAGTGGATTTTAGCA